>NC_080554.1:14139421-14821921 GCF_028640845.1 Ahaetulla prasina | reverse complement strand
TAAAGGGTGCAGCAGGGGGCTGCATGGATGTCCATGTATAAATTTATCCTGCAAAATGGATTAATAAAGCATTATGATTAGCTATTTTCTTATTTGCAGGAGAAGGACTCTGAGGTGCTAATTGAAACAATCCAGCAAAATGTCAACTCCTTTTTTTTTAAAAAAAAGGATATGAAATATTCATTGAAATCAGGCAGTTGCATGGGTGGCAAATGGTATTTTTTACCTTTTTATCTTTTCTTTTCTCATTGGGCTTTGACCCAAGAGTGTGTCTCTCATTGCAGGAGGATTTATTTGCCTGTGGTAGAACTTGGTTGTAGCATTCAAACTCAACTCTCGTTTCCTCCTTTTTTTCATGAAGCACCGGTTTTTGTGCAGTTTACACAGTCCGTAGTATTGATGGAAGAAATGTCCATCTGGGTTCAGTTCCAAGTAGGGAAAAAGACTCTGGATTCATGGAAGTTGCTTGGAAAGAAGGTTTATTGATGAACAGGATCACATGGCTTGGAGATCCGGGGCAAAAAAAGAGCAGAGTTGCTGAGAGTGCCTGGGTTTTATGCCCTCTGTTGGCCTTTGAATTTGAGCTTGTATTCTGATTGGTAGTAAGACTCCCATGGGGCCATGTAGGGGTAACTTTGTAGGTTGTCTTTTGAGTCCCAGGCTTGTAGGTCATCTAGCCCAAACCCTCCCCCCAAGCAGGAGACTCGACACCATTTCTGTCAGATGGCAGTTCTGTCTCTTCTTGAAAGCTTCCAGGGATGAAGCTCCCACAACTTCTGAAGGCAACTTCTGTCCCATGGGTTGATTGTTCTCACGGTCAGGAAATTCCTCCTTATTTCCAGGTTGAATCTCTCCTTGTTCAGTTTCCATCCATTCTTCCTTGTCCGGCCTTCGGGTGCCTTGGAAAATAGCTTGACCCCTTCAATATTGGAAGACTGCTGTCATGTCTCCCCTGGTCTGTCTCTTTACTAGACTAGCCATGCCCAGTTCCTGCAACCGTTCATCGCATGTTTGAGCCTCCAGTCCCCTAATCCTCTTGGTTGCTCTTGTCTGCACGCTTTCTAGAGTCTCAACCTCTTTTTATAGTGTGGTGACCAAAACTGGATGCAGGATTCTATGTGTGGCTTTCCTAAGGCTTTATAATATTAGTACCTCCCTTGATCTTGATTGTATCCCTCTGTTAGTTAGTTATCGTACTTTGTATTTTAATTGATCTATTTTTCTCTCTTTTAAAATGGTGATAGAGGCTTATCAAACCATTACAGACTGCAGTGTAGGAAAACCTTTTATCCTGCTGGATTGATTGATAATTTCTACCATTTCGTAACTGTAAAGAGAAGTTGCAAGAGGGAATGTCTGGAGAATGTTTCCTGATGAGAGTAAGCTGGTTAGCACTAATTGGCATTTGATTTGTTCCTTCTAAACAACATTTTTCCTTATTAATATCCTAACATTTATACCCTTTCTGTCATCACACTTCATTTTAATGAACACGTGTGGCATTATGCGATGCAAATATGTAACATGTTTGACTACGTGTAACTGATTTCATCCCCTTCATGGATTACTGCCTTGTCGTGGTGAAGGGGCTTGTGTAGCTCAATGAAGCTATGAGCTATGCCGTGCAGGGACACCCAAGATGGACAGGTCATAGCAGAGAGTTCTGACAAAACATGATCCACTGGAGAAGGAAATGGCAACCCACTCCAGGATCTTTGCCATGAAAACCCCATGGACAGTACAGGCAAGTTTGGCTTTGGAGTACAAAATGAAGCAGGGCACAGGCTGATAGAATTCTGTCAAGATAATACGATGGTCATAGCAAACACTCTTTTCCAACAACCCAAGAGACGACTCTACACATGGACATCACCAGACGGTCAACACAGAAATCAGATTGACTATGTGCTCTGCAGCCAAAGATGGAGAAGCTCTACAGTCAGTAAAAACAAGACCAGGAGCTGATTGTAGCTCAGATCATGAGTTTCTCCTTGCAAAATTTAGATGTCAGTTTTGGAAGACAATTTTCTTTTTGCTTCTTAACTGCCACATATTTTAGCTGGGGAAGTTGGGAAGGGGTTGTTGTTGGAGCGATGGAAAGTTATTCATAACAACATTCCGTTAGTCATAACAAATTTTGCCTGCGTCTGATGGAGACTGCCTGAAGATTGTATCCAATTGAGTGTAAAGAGTTGATTGGACAGTGTGATGAACTTGTCGGTGTGGGGCAGGGCTGTGAACTGTCAACTGGGTGTGGAAAACCTGAAAGCTTTTGTCGTGTCCCACTCCTCCGCTGACGGCCGGGTCAGGGAAATCCGAATCAGGCTTGCCTCTGCAGCTCTGCCCAAAGTCCTAGCAAAGTCCTCAGAGCAGGCAGGAGACCAGTAAGTGACTTCAGCAAGATAAGTTCGACTTTGCCTGACTCAGAGACTGCCAGAAAGCAGATCCTTTATATAGGCCATGGGGTGTAGCTCCATGACTCAGCACTCATTAAGGCCTGCCCCTCCCTTCCTTCTGTTGCCTCCGCCTATCCAATCTTCTGATGCGAGGGTCACTCCAATCAGATGTTGGAAGTAAACTTTCCTCAGGCTCACATGCTGTGGAGGAGGGGGAGGGGTCTAGCTGCTCCGTTTGCCTGGGCATGGAGCCAGGGCTGGGGCCGGGGGATGCTCCCTCCTCTGCAGCCTGCTTGGGCATGGAGCCAGGGCTGGGACCGGAAGGTGCCCCCTCCTCTGCAGCTTGTCTGGGCATGGAGCCAGGACTGGGGCCGGGAGGCATACATTCCTCCATGTTCGGGAGCAGATAAGCAGACCCCGGCTGCGGTGAGAGCGGACAAGACACAACAGCTTTCAGTTTCGGGTTTTCCCAGCTGTGCCAATATGACATCTCTAATAAATTGGAACTTTGAGGAACCTCAAGCCTCGGAGCTTTATTTCGTTGGGGGTGTTCCTTGGAACCCTGACATTAGGCTTAAATTGAAGAAAGTAGGGAAAAGCCCAGGCCACTCAGGTATGAACTAAATCATATCCCTGATGAACATACAGTAGAGGTGACAAATAGATTTAAGGAATTAGATCTGATAGACAGAGTGCCTGAAGAACTATTGACGGAGGTTCACAACATTGTACAAGAGGTAGCAACTAAAATCATCCCAAAGAAAAAGAAAGGCAAGAAAGCAAAATGGCTGTCTGAGGAAGCTCTGCAAATAGCTGAGGAAAGAAGGGAAGCGAAAGGCAAGGGAGAGAGAGAAAGATACACCCAGTTGAATGCAGAATTCCAGAGAATAGCTAGAAGAGATAAGAATACATTCTTAAATGAATAGTGCAAAGAAATAGAAGAAAACAATAGAACAGGGAGGACCAGAGATCTCTTCAAGAAAATTGGAGATATGAAGGGAACGTTTCATGCAAAGATGGGCATGATAAAGGACCAAAGTGGCAGGGACCTAAACAGTGGTGGGATTCAAATAATTTAACAACCGGTTCTCTGCCCTAATGATTTCTTCCAACAACCAGTTCACCAAACTGCTCAGAAAGTTAACAACCGGTTCTCCCGAAGTGGTGCGAACTGGCTGAATCCCACCACTGGACCTAACAGAGGCAGAAGAGATTAAGAAGAGGTGGCAAAATTACACAGAAGAACTATATAAGAACGAACCTTGACACATTCCTGATAACCACAATGGGGTAGTCACTGACCTTGAGCCAGACATCCTAGAATGTGAAGTCAAATGGGCCTTAGGAAATCTGAGCAACAACAAAGCTAGTGGAGGAGACACTATTCCAGCTGAGCTATTCAAAATCTTAAAAGACAATGCAGTAAAAGTGCTACACTCAATTTGTCAGCAGTGGCCACAGGATTTGAAAAGGTCAGTTTACATTCCAATTCCAAAGAAAGGCAATGCCAAAGAATGTTCAAACTATTACACCATTGCACTCATTTCACATGCTAGCAAGGTTGTGCTTAAAATTCTACAAGCTAGGCTCCAGCAGTATGTGGATCGAAAACTACCAGAAGTACAGGCAGGATTTCAAAGAGGCAGAGGAACTAGAGATCAAATTGCCAACGTACACTGGAAATCTAGGGAGTTCCAGAAAAACATCTACTTCTGCTTCATTGATTATGCTAAAGCCTTTGATTGTGTGGATCACAACAAATTGTGGCAAGTTCTTAAAGAGATGGGCGTACCAGACCATCTTATTTGTCTCTTGAGAAACCTGTATGCGGGTCAAGAAGCCACAGTGAGAACTGGACACGGAACCACTGATTGGTTCAAAATTGGGAAAGGAGTCCAACAAAGCTGTATACTATCACCCTGCCTATTTAACTTATATGCAGAGCACATCATGACAAAGGCGGGGCTAGATGAATCAAAAATTGGAATTAAGATTGCCGGGAGAAATATCAACAATCTCAGTTATGCAGATGATACCACTCTAATGGCAGAAAGCAGAGGAACTAAAAAATACTTTTGATGCGGGTGAAGGAGGAAAGTGCAAAAGTTGGCTTGAAACTCAACGTTAAGAAAACTAAAATCATGGCATCCGTCCCTTTCAATTCCTGGCAGATAGATGGTGAAGAAATGGAGGTAGTGACAGACTTGATTTTCCCGGGCTCCAAGATCACTGCAGATGGGGACTGCAGCCAAGAAATTAAAAGATGCTTGCTCCTGGGGAGGAAAGCTATGGCAAATCTAGACAGCGTACTAAAAAACAGAGACATCACCCTGCCAACAAAAGTGCGTATAGTCAAAGCTATGGTTTTCCCAGTTGCAATGTATGGCTGTGAAGGTTGGACCATAAGAAAGGCTGAGCGCCAAAGAATTGAGGCTTTTGAACTCTGGTCCTGGAGAAGACTCCTGCGAGTCCCTTGGACTGCAAGGCGATCCAACTGGTCAGTCCTAGAGGAGATCAACCCTGACTGCTCTTTAGAAGGCCAGATCCTGAAGAGGAAACTGAAATACTTTGGCTACCTAATGAGTAGGAAGGACTCCCTGGAGAAGAGCCTAATGCTGGGAAAGATTGGAGGGCAAAAGAAGAAGGGGACGACAGAGAACTTGGTGGCTGGATGGAGTCGTTGAAGCAGTAGGCCTGAGCTTAAATGGACTCCATAGGATGAAGGAACATTGCCCATGGAGTCACAATGGGTTGGACTCGACTTCGCAACTAACAACAACAAACTGATTTCCTATGCAAAGGAGAAGTTACTTTTGTCCTGTTCAATCTCTTTCATTTGGAATGTAAGCTAAGGATCTGGGTTCCTTCTCTGAGTGAGAGGAATCTCTTTTATCAGAATATTTTCGTAAATAATACTAAATGATCTAATAGCTATTACTAAATATTCTAATACATTGTATTAAATGGCCATAGTATACTGAGATTTTGGCAAAGCATTGGACAAAATAGACCACAACCTACTTCTTGGTAAGCTAGAAAAAAGTGGGATAAACAGCATGACCACCAGATGGATTTGTAACTGGAAAACAAAACCATACTTAACGAGTAGTCCTTAATGGTACTCCTGTCTACATGGAGGGAAATAAGCAGTGGAGTTTTACAAGGTTCCGTCTTAGGCCCAGTACTCTTCAATATATTCATAAATGATTTAGATGAGGGAATAGAAGGGGAACTAATCAAATTTGCAGATGACCCTAAGCTGGCAGGAATAGCCAACACCCCAGAAGACAAGTTCAGGATCCAAAAAAATCTTGACAGACTTGAACAATGGGGCTTATCCAATACAATGAAATTTAATGTGGAGAAAAGCAAGGTTTTACACTTAGGCAGGAAAAACCAAAGGTACATGTACAGATTAGGTGAAACATGGCTCAAAAACAGTAACTTTGAAAAGGACCTAGGATAGTGGATGATCACTTAAAAATGAGTCAGAAGTGTTGGGCAGCAGCCAAAAAAGCCAATACAATTCTTGGTTGTATAAACAGAGGCATAGAATCAAAATCACATGCAGTATTAGTACTGCTTTATGAAGCCTTAGTAAAACCACACCTGGAATACTGCATCACATTTGGTCACCACATTACAAAAAAAGATGTTGAGACTTTGGAAAAAGTGCAAAGAAGAGAAAGTAAGATGATTAAGGGTCTGCAGACAAAATCATATGAAGAACCATTGCAGGAATTGGGTATGGCCAGTCTAGAGAAAAGAAGGACTATGGGTGACATGATAGCAGTATTCCAGTATTTGAGGGGCTGCCACAAGGAAGAGGGGATCAATTTATTCCCCAAAGCACCAGAGGGCAGGACAAAAAACAATGGATGGAAACTAATCAAGGAGAGAAGCAACTTGGATTTAAGAAGAAACTTCCTAACAGTGAGAACAATTAACCAGTGGAACAGCTTGCCTCCAGAACTTGTAGGTGCTTCATCACTGGAGGTTTTCAAGAAGACACTGAAATAGTATGGGGTCTCCTGCTTGAGCAGGGGGTTGGACTAGAAGACCTCCAAAGTCCCTTCCAGCTCTATTCTGATTGATTGATCTTCCTGTCTCAGTCCGTCTCATTAGAAAATATGCATGTGGCGGCATAAACCTAACAAGCCATATTTGGCCTTCTGCAGGGAGCTCTTCTCCAAGCCATCCGCAGAGCCTGCAAATATGATCTTGAAGACAGAAAACACAAGCTCACTGAGTGATCTGTCCCTTCCCTAATCAAAAACCTTCGACACTCAGTATGCTGAGCCCTGCTCCTTCTGAGAAAAGCTGTTGGCACAAATTTTGCTGCCATTGATAAATGCCTTCGATGCTTTGAGCTGGTGGGGATGGATGTGCTTACACAGATCCCATCTTTTGGGTGGCAACAGCATGATTAGTCTGGTAGTTCTTTTTCCCATGATAGAATCCCTTCTCCGCCCAGCTGGTATTGAGTTTTCACTGTGGAATCCAATCTATTCTCTTCCCAGGTGCCAGAATAGCTTAGAAAGACTGTGAAGTCTACCAGAAGCCAGATGGAAGAGCTTGAGACAAGAATGTAATTGAAATCAGGCAGGATTCAGGCAGAACCATGAATTTATAGAACCCACCCCAGCTTCCAATGGCCCAGTGGTGGGTTTCCAATATTCTTACCACCAGTTTGCTGTGCACGCGCACACTTTGCTTCATGCACACGCCTTCCACACATGTGCCTGGCCTTCCGCACATGCACTTTGCTTGCTCTCATGCCTTTTGTGCATGCGCCCGGCCTCAAAAATGTCCCTAAATAGGATGGCATAGAGCTGAGCCCACCGGCCCATCCGTGATCTCCACTACCGGTTTACCCAAACTGGTATGAACTGGCTGAATGCCACCCCTGCCATGGCCGTCCAAGTGTAGATTCCAGATTTGAACTGCAGGATTCCAGCCAACCTGACAGCAGAAGTCAATTTCACCATTTCTTCTGCTGTCTGGAATTTCACAGTCTGGATTTGTGAGCTGTGATCTACAAAAATGTTTATCTGGGATGATTATCTCGCCTTGGCTTCATATACCACTCTCTTGAAACTGCTGTTCTGACCTTGTTTCCTTCACTAAAACCATTTTCCCGCTCTGTCTGATTTAGGAGGCCTCTTCAGGAGGCTCCTGGTTTCTCCATGATTTTAACTCTGGGCACATTGCTGAGGGGAGTAAACGGAAGGGGCTTTTAGGCAGCCGCCATCATTCTGTCTTTACAACAACTGCCTTGTGAGGCAGGCTGGGTTGAGAAAGAATGCCTGCCCTAAAGATGCTCAAGTTCTGTAGACCACAACCAGTCGAATCCCAGAACATCTGGCTCAGTCTAATGGGGCAAATAGAGACCAAGAATAGAATAGAATAGAATTTTTATTGGCCAAGTGTGATTGGACACACAAGGAATTTGTCTTGGTGCATATGCTCTCAGTATACACAAAAGAAAAGATACCTTCATCAAGGTACAACATTTACAACACAATTGATGGTCAATATATCAATATAAATCATAAGGATTGCCAGCAACAAAGTTACAGTCATACAGTCATAAGTGGAAGGAGATGGGTGATGGGAATGATGAGAAGATTAATAGTAGTGCAGATTTAGTAAATAGTTTGACAGTGTTGAGGGAATTATTTGTTAAGCAGAGTGATGGCCTTCGGGAAAAAACTGTTCTTGTGTCTAGTTGTTCTGTTGTGCAGTGCTCTATTAAGTGGCAATTGTCATCCAGCACTTCCTTCCTGCATATGAAAAAGAGAGGAAGGAAGGAAGGAAGGAAGGTGTTAGTTCGGGTGATTGAGGAGGCAGGAGACAGGTCGTGTGTAACAACAGCTCTTTATTGTATGGTGTGAACCCAGCAAATAAACCCCAGGAGAAGCTCTCCTTATATACTGTTCTGGCTGAGGCACCCGCCAATCAACTACGTGCATTTTCCCTCCAAAAGTTCCCTCCAAAAGTCAAATACATTACAGAAGGAAAGAAAGAAAGAGGGAGGAAGGGGAAAGGGAGAAAGAAAGGAAAGGGGTACGGTTAGGTTAGAGGAAAGGAAGGGAAGGGAAGGAAGGGAAAGGAGAGGAGGGGAGGGGAGGTAGGAGGAAGGGAAGGGAAGGGGAAAGACCAATTCCTCCCAGTGGGGGTTAGAGTACACAGTACATTCAGGGTATGAGAATTGAAGGAGGGGGGAACGTGGTGTCCTTTGCCAACAGAAAAGAGCACATCCTTCTTTAGCCATGGTTGGAAGAAATGTTGTCCTCCAAGGCCTCCTTTGCAGCCTGTCCTGTCTCTTCTGGAGTCTCAGAGAATTGTCCCAGACAGGAATATGTTTGGGGGCATGCACAGGTATAGAAAAGGTGGAACTCGGTTCAACAGCAGTTCACTGTGAGAGGAATCTAGGAATCCTAATAGACAATGACTATAAATACAAGCCAGCCGTGTGCTGCAGCTGCCAGAAAAGCTAATGCAGTCCTAGGCTGCATTAACAAAAGGATAGAAACACGATCACTCGTTAGTACACCTTATAATGCCTCGATAAGACCACACGTGGAATACCGCCTCCAGTTCTGGTCACCACAATATAAAAAAGATATTGAGACTCTGGAAAGAATGCAGAGAAGGGCCACAAAGCACATTTTTCTCAGTGGCTTTCTTTTCTGCATAATTTAGAGTGGACATTTAGGAGAACGTTTTGGGGGGCATGTGTCAGCCTCCACTCCACTCTTCATTTATTTTTAAATGATTATATCAGTAGATAGAATGTAAAATGTTTATTTCTGTATTATAAACTTTTAGGATCATGAGGTGAATCATACCACCGTCCGGGGTAAGGGAAAAGAGCTTATTATTAGTGTCGGCTGACATAACTGGGAGGAGGGGTGATTAATGATTGAATGTTATCAGCGCGCGCTTTCCTAACCGACACTGCATTCCTGAGTTGACTGACATCCAGAGACCTGTGGAAGAAGATTACCACGAGGGGCCGTGAAGGAGTTGGCATTGGACCAGACCAGCCTGACCTCCTGGAGGAGGAGGGACAATTGGGGGGATATGATATGTTTGCCATATTTTGTCTCAGTTCCAGCTTTGCTTGGCTGCTAACCAGACTGTAAAAGTAAAAGTACTTGTTTCCATACCAAATGGAGTCAAGGTGAATTCTTTCCTATTTGCCGTCGGGGGTAGCCTGACATTAAGCTGGAACTCACTCATGTCTACCAACCAGGATTGCAATCGCAATACCGGGGGGGAAGAAAACCCAAATGTGATGGAAGGACTGCCGCCGGCTGAGCTGGGGGAGGCGTCCGGAGGAATTTTTGCTGACACTTTTAACCCCGAGCTGGAAGTTTGCAGAGCTCGGTGGATTGAGCAATTAAAGCTGGAAGAGGAAAGGTGGGAACCAAGTGCCGAAGAGTTTCAGCCTGGAGTAACAAAAAGAGAAAAAGAAGGGACGGTGAGACTTTCGGATTGGCAGGGAGAGAGAGAGATAACAGACAGACGCCAGCTGGAAGAAGCCTTTCGTCTTTTCCGTGAGGTGAAAGTAAGGCTAGCTGTTCGCCAAAGGTATGAATCCCCTGTTCAGTCCTCCAAGGGGGGAGGGGAAGAGGAAGATGAAATTACAAAGAGGCCCGTTAGAGGTGATTTCCAGGGTGGTGAGATTCCTGAAGAGACAGAAACTCTCTCCCCAGAGGAAGCTGAATTGGATGGGGGCCGGGCGCCACCTGCTGACCAAGCAAGGCAGAGGGGAAGGAAAAAGCCAAAAATTCCCCCCATATTAGAAAAATTTGATGGGGATGCGAAGGAGCTGGAATTGTTCCTGGCGATAGTGAATGACCACATGTTAGACTGGGGGGGAGATTATTGGTCACAGGCAGCACAAGTTAGAGCTGTGACCCACAATTTGACCGGAAGAGCAGCTGCATGGTTTGTGTCGCTGTATAAAAACCACTCCCCCCTACTGCAAAATTACGAGCATTTTATTACGGCACTAAGGAGGAGGTTTGAGGACCCCCTGGCGGAGCAGAAAGCCAAAGGTCGAATGAAAACCATCAGGCAAGGGAGGAGACCGTGGCTGATTATACCCAGGAATTCAGTGATCTAGTCCCCTTGATGAGAGGGTGGTCGGAGGTGATCCTGGTCGACTTTTACAAAGAGGGCCTGAATGGAGATCTCTATGAACTGTGCCGGGCACGAGCGTCTCCAACCACATTGTATGGCTGGTATACCCTGGCAGCAGAGATGGAAATTGAACTAGCGAAGGACCGTAGCAGAAGGCAGCGCACTGGAAGACCTTACCCGGCCCATTCTCCTGGGTGGCCCTCAAGGGACACGCCTAGACCAGAGGGAGGGGGACAACGATCGACTGCGTGCTACAGATGCGGAAAGGAGGCCATCGGGCGGCCGACTGTCGAGTGAAGTTGGTTCCAAGCACGACCCCTGGTGGGGGGAAGGAAGCAGTGAAACCAACTGCTAAGGCGCGAAAACCGGCAAAAGTGGAGGACGGCATTGCCAAGAAGGGCACGCCCATCCAAGAGGACCGCGAAGCGTCGACCGACACTGATGACAGCAAAACCACATCGGAGTCCGACGAAGACTTTCTGGTGAGTTGGGCACGGGGGCCCTTGGACATTCCAGTCAACCTGCATGTTCCCTCCTCGGGCAACAAGGGGGAAATGTTAGCATTATTAGATTCGGGATGTACTAGATGCATGATCAGTCCCGAACTAGTAGAAAAAATGGAACTAAGGTTGAGAACCCTAAGCAGGCCCATAGCATTTGCCCAGTTGGATGGCAGTGTGGCAGGGGGAGGACCCGCCCATTTCGTAACAGAGCCCATAGAAATGGAAATTGGAGACCATCGCGAGATTTTAAACTTCATAGTAGCCCCTGGAATGGACCAACCTTTGGTACTAGGACTGTCGTGGTTGCGGAAATGGAACCCCCATATTAACTGGAGAACGGGAGTCTTACGGTTCCGCTCAAGAGCGTTAAAAGGAGGAAAAGGGGGATCCAAGAAGAGTCAGACCATGGCCATGCTCCAAGATAAATGGGGGGCAATGGTTGAACGGATAGATGGGGAGGAAAGGATACCTAAGGAGTACTGGGACCTGCGGGAAGTCTTTAGTGAGAAAGCATCAGACGTTCTACCTCCCCATAGGCCTATTGATTGTGCCATCGACATCCTACCGGGGGTAAAACTTCCAAAACCAAAAGCTTACCCCATGACCCAAAAAGAATTGGGAGAGCTGCGAAAGTTCATAGACAAAAACCTAGAGCGGGGCTTTATCCAACCAGCTAGGCCTCGCGTGGCCGCACCTGTGATGTTCCGGGAAAAGAAAGACGGCTCATTTCGTCTTATAGTTGACTATAGAAATTTGAACGCGGTGTGCGCCGAAAACATATACCCCATGCCGCTCATGAAAGATATGTTAGCACACTTAGCGAAGGGGAAGTTCTTCACCAAATTGGACCTGCGAGAAGCTTATTACAGAGTCCGTATAAAGGAGGGGGATGAATGGAAAACCGCTTTCAACTGTCCACTAGGGTGTTTCCAGTTTCGAGTACTGCCTTTTGGTCTGCAGGGGGCGCCTGCAGTTTTTATGCAACTGATAAATGAAATACTCCATCAGCATTTGTTCAAAGGAGTTCTTGTCTACCTTGACGACATACTCATCTATACAGAAACTATGGAAGAACACATTAAACTAGTAAGAGCAGTTCTCAAAAAGTTATTATCTGCTGAACTGTATTGCAAGCTATCCAAATGTGATTTCCATCAAACCAAAATAGACTACCTAGGATATCGCATCTCGGCTGATGGGTTAGAAATGGATCCAGGAAAAGTGAAAGCTGTTTTGGAATGGGCCCCCCCACGCACACGCAAACAGCTCCAAAGTTTTTTGGGATTTGCAAATTTCTATCGTCAATTCATCCCCTCCTTTGCTCAAATTGCTTTACCAATCACTAACCTCTTAAAAACTAAAGGAGACACGAAACCCAAACCATCATTACCCCTCGAATGGACAATGGAATGTCAAGCAGCATTTGAAAAATTGAAACGACTCTTTGCCGCCGAACCTATTCTAAAGCACCCTGACATGGATGTTCCTTTTGTAATACAAGCTGATGCAAGTGATGTAGCAGTCGGAGCCGTCTTGCTCCAAAACAATGCTGATGGTAATTTACAACCCTGTGCTTTCACTTCTCGAAAATTGACTGAAACCGAAAGACGATGGGCTATTTGGGAAAAAGAAGCATTTGCAGTTCATTGGGCTCTACGGACATGGAGACAATTCTTAGAAGGTTCAAATCATCCTTTTGAAGTTTGGACTGATCACAAAAATCTGGAAGCGCTAAAGACTCCTAGAAAACTTTCGCCTAAACAAGCCCGTTGGACTCAATATTTTAACCGCTTTAATTGTACTGCCATCTTGGCATCATGGCATCGTTGTAGGATGGTTTCTCTGAGTGATAGAGGAACATATAGTTTTGTTCCAATCCAAGCTAGTCCATCACGGAGTGTGCATTCATGGGAATGCGTTAAGTACCAGTCATCGGTGTTTAAAGCTTCTTTAAACGATTTGGTTAGTTCATCTGGGAGTGAGGGGTCAGCTTTCGAGTGGCTTCTAGTTATTGCTGGGGCCGCCAACTGTTGCACGGGAAGTATTGGTTGAACCACTTCGGAGCGAGTGCAATTGTATTGGGGTAAACGTGAAAGAGCATCTGCTAAGAAGTTTTTCCCTCCAGGAATATACTGTAAAGTAAAATTAAAGCGGTTAAAATATTGAGTCCAACGGGCTTGTTTAGGCGAAAGTTTTCTAGGAGTCTTTAGCGCTTCCAGATTTTTGTGATCAGTCCAAACTTCAAAAGGATGATTTGAACCTTCTAAGAATTGTCTCCATGTCCGTAGAGCCCAATGAACCGCAAACGCTTCTTTTTCCCAAATAGCCCATCGTCTTTCGGTTTCAGTCAATTTTCGAGAAGTGAAAGCACAGGGTTGTAAATTACCATCAGCATTGTTTTGGAGCAAGACGGTTATTTTAATTCTACTTCACAGTATATTCCTGGAGGGAAAAACTTCTTAGCAGATGCTCTTTCACGTTTACCCCAATACAATTGCACTCGCTCCGAGGTGGTTCAACCAATACCCGTTCAACCCGTTTTCCATGTGAGTTTGCTGAAACCTGAACACACTTCTACTTTCCGTCCTAACCATACACCCCCTCCTATACCAATTCTCATAGAGGGAGAACAACACTTTGAAATAAAAGAAATTTTAGATTCAAGAAAACATAGAAATAAAATTCAATATCTTATTTCTTGGAAACACTTCCCGTTATCCCAAGCTGAATGGGTGAACAAAGAAGATGTTCATGCCTCGGAAAAAATAGCACAATTCTATAAAAAATATCCTGACAAACCCTAACTTCTCTTTTTTCTTTCTAGGACTGACGTCCTTGTTGCAGGAGGGCCGAATGTCAGCCTCCACTCCACTCTTCATTTATTTTTAAATGATTATATCAGTAGATAGAATGTAAAATGTTTATTTCTGTATTATAAACTTTTAGGATCATGAGGTGAATCATACCACCGTCCGGGGTAAGGGAAAAGAGCTTATTATTAGTGTCGGCTGACATAACTGGGAGGAGGGGTGATTAATGATTGAATGTTATCAGCGCGCGCTTTCCTAACCGACACTGCATTCCTGAGTTGACTGACATCCAGAGACCTGTGGAAGAAGATTACCACGAGGGGCCGTGAAGGAGTTGGCATTGGACCAGACCAGCCTGACCTCCTGGAGGAGGAGGGACAATTGGGGGGATATGATATGTTTGCCATATTTTGTCTCAGTTCCAGCTTTGCTTGGCTGCTAACCAGACTGTAAAAGTAAAAGTACTTGTTTCCATACCAAATGGAGTCAAGGTGAATTCTTTCCTATTTGCCGTCGGGGGTAGCCTGACAGCATGTTTCCAGACTGAGCACATGTAATAGGTCCAAACTCAGAGGTGGGATTCACATAATTTACCTATCGGTTTGCCCAGCACAGAAAATGTGAGTGTGCGCCTTCTGAGCATGTGCTTTGCGTACACACGTGCCTTCTGCGCAGAGGCACTTGGCCTCAAAAACGTGCCTAAATAGGACAGCATAGAGCCAGGGTCCCCACCCCCACCCCACCTGCGCTTTCCACTACCAGTTCACCCGAACTGGTCCGAACCGGCTGAATGCCACCTCTGTCCAGAATGATCTTCTGCCAACTTGGTCATAGGAATGTGAATTTTAAAATATACTGAGAATTCCAAGCTAACAAGGGATGTTCTATTCTCCTATTCACAGCATGATTGGAATTTTGGGTTAAATGGCCCACATAGATTCCCTTCCCTCATGAAGGAAACAGATGCATTGATCAAAAGAGTAAACCCAGAGCTCAGGATCTCCTCAGCCTTTGCTTCGACTGCCTCTCTCCTTCATTTTTCCCCTCAGATGATAATCTACTAATCAACACAAATTGCCTAATTTTGGCAGCTTATACACTTTTTGCTCCTTCTGTCTGATTTGCCAAATGAAGCCATACAACTGGGAAATTTACCTGCTTAAAGGGAATTTGTTTAACAAATAGAAAAGAAAACCAGAATTTCTTTTCCAATTGAGGCACATACAGTACAATTAGTCCTTGATTTACCATTCATTTAGTCATCATTCGAAGTTATAACAGCACTTAAAAAACTGTCCTTTTTCACACTTATGACCGTTGCAGCATCCCCATGGTCAGGTGATCAAAATTTGGACTTTTGACGACTGGCTCACATTTTTTTTTAAATGTACATTTATATCCCGCCCTTCTCCGAAGACTCAGGGCGGCTTACAGTGTATAAGGCAATAGTCTCATTCTATTTGTATATTTACAAAGTCAACTTATTGCCCCCCCAACAATCTGGGTCCTCATTTATGACGGTCGCAGTATCCTGGGATCATGTGATCCCCTTTTGAGACCTTCTGACAAGCGAAATCAATGGGGAAGCCAGTCTCACTTAACAACCATATTGCTAACTTATCAACTGTGGTGATTCACTTAACAACTGTGACGAGAAAAGGTCATAAAATGGAGCAAAACTCACTTAGCAACTGTAGCAACTGAAATTTTGGGCTCAATTGTGGTGATAATTTCAGAACTACCTGTAATAAATTGGGACTCACTCAACCCACTTGAACTGGTTGCTGATTTTAATTTATTTTCCAGTTCACACAATTTTTGGGAGTATAAATGATGGACTAGGTTTACAAGAAAAGCTAATGCATAAAGAACTAAAGTTCCCTTGAATCCAGCCTGATTACTAGTGACTGCATGGATATATGTGTCACTTTCCTCTCAACAGTAGAGGACAAATTGTCCATCCAAGTACTAGTCAAGATTGTTCTGATCTGTCTTATCACCCCAAAAATTGGCCAGAAAAACCTACCAAAAACTAGCTAGGACCAAGGTGGAATTGGGTTTAAAACTGGAGTAGAACATGAGTCTCAGGTTCAAATCTACTGGCATCCATGACAATTCACTGGACAATTTTGGACTGTCTTAGACCAGCTTAAGTGATGACCAGCTTTGTTCTTATGGAGAGCTTTATAATCATCGCTGAGCGTGATGGCTCAGTGGTTAAAAACGCTGAGCTTGCAGCTGAAGAGCTGACAGCCCACACAATTAGGTGAGCTCTTGTTATTTGCCCCAGCTCCTGCCCACCTAGCAGTTTGAAAGCCTGCAAGTAGATTAATAGGTACCATTTTGGTGGGAAGGTAGCAGTGTTCCATGTGCTTTTGGCATATAGCCATGCTGGCCACATGACCTGTTGTGACCTGTCGGCCACCGGCCCCTCCCAGCTGCCAAATCAGAGAAGGAGGAGGTGGAGTGGGAGTCAGGGCCAACATCAAGGCAACCTGAGAGCTCCAAGGAGGAAGAGGGAATGGAGCTGGCAGAGAGAGACAGAGACAGAGACAGAGGTGGAACCTGGGCTGTCCGTCAGCCCTCAGATGGAGAGTCAACAGCTCCCAGGTCTGGAGGTGGCTGATGAAGAAGAGGAAGAACAGCTGGGTCCAGTGCCTGACAGGAGGATACACAAAAGGCAGAGGAGAGGAGAGGAATGGAAATCTATGGGCCAATCCTTGAGAAGAAACCCCTGCCAGCGAAGCCCCACCATAGCTCTGGGGAAAAAGGAAGGAGGTGGAGATGAATAAGTGTGGCAGACAACTATGTATCTCCCTGCCAGACAGACTTCTTCGTTTGCAGTGAGAGAGAAACTTTTTGCTGGCACTCCTAATAAAGGAATCATTGTTTCAACTTCAGAGAGTTTGTCGTATTTGGGGAACTGGGTCAGACCATGACCATGGAAAATGTTTTAGGACACTCTTGGCTCCCTCAGCCAAGAAACGGAAGTGAGCACTATGCCCAGAGTCAGACATACAGAACTGGCAGGGAATCCTTTACCTTTATACTATCTATACTGCTTAGAAGGCACATCTAAAACCTGTAACTATATTAGAATATACTGTGACTGCTTCCAGGTCAACCTCTAACCTGATTCAAAATAATGTGTTGTGGTCCCCAGATACCACCTGTAGCAATTTTTTGGCATTAGGTGGCAAAACATTCAGGTACTATTTACTGGATTGTCTCCTGATTTATCTTCACAAAGACATGGCATTTCCATCCATAGTCTAGTTGCCACACCAAAACCTGAAGAGATTACAGATTAACAGAGTTGGAAGGGACTTCGTAGGTCATCTAGTCCAACTCCCTGCCCAAGCAGGAGATCCTACACAATTTCTGACAAATGGCTATCCAACCTCTTCTCGAAAGCTTCCAGTGATGAAGCTCCCACAACTTCTGAAGGCAAATTGTTCCATTGGTTGATTGTTCTTCACTGTCAGAAAATTTCTCCTTATTTCCATCCAACTGAATGGATGTTCAGTTTCCATCCATTATTCCTTGTCTGGCCTTCGGGTGCTTTGGAAAATAGCTTGACCCCCTCCTCTCTGTAGAGCCCCTCAAATATTGGAAGTGCTGTCATGTCTCCCCTGGTCCTTCTCTTCCCTAGACTAACTGTTAGATTCGGGCAATAACGAGGCAGGAGACCAGGATAGTGACAACAGCTCTTTACTATATGGTGAACCCAGCAACCAGGCTGGGGAAAAACCTCTCTTTATATACAGTTTAGCCAGAGGCTTCATCCAATCAGCAACGTGCTTTTTCCCGCTCAGTTTTCCCTCCACAACTCTTAAAGATACATTACACTCCTTCCCTCCCAGAGAACACTTTACCAATATTTACATAGAATTAACATCTTATTTTTCAACGTAATCACGCAAGTAGACTGGGCGTCTCCTGACTCTTTCGGACCTGCGCAATTCATTTTCTGGGAGTGAGTCGAGCTGACCGGAGGGACTGTTTGTTCCTCTCAGCTCCTCCTCTAGGCCATCCGGCCCTGGATTATTTGCAGAGTCTTCCCTGCTGTTTTCAGGAGGAACCAGTTGGCGTCGCTGGACCTCCCGGAACTCAGATAAGTCCCGCGTTAGCCCCGGGTTTGAGTCAGCTGTGGATTCCAACATTGGATAGTCAGGGCCTGTTTCGTCTGATTCTGTTTTGCCTGTTATGCGTTTTCTTATTTGGTCTATGTGGCGCTTCCATACCCGGCCATCCTCTAACTCTATTAGATATGACTTTGGTCCTGTTATTTCTAGGATTTTTCCTGCTAACCAGGTCGGGCCCTCGCTGTAGTTGTGTGCCCACACTAGGTCGCCTGTTGCCATCCCTCTTGTTTTACCATGTGCCCCTTTGTAACCGTCTGGTGTGTAGTTTGGGTTTAAACGGTCTAGTGGGCACCTAAGCTTCCGACCCATTAATAGCTCTGCCGGGCTGCGGCCAGTTGTTACACAGGGGGTTCTGTGTTGGACTGCTAAGAATGTATCGATTTTTGTTTGCCAATCGCCTGGCCTGATTCTGGACAACGCTTCCTTTGCGCTCCGAACGAAACGTTCTGCAAGGCCGTTAAATGTCGAGGGTGGAAAGGCGCCGAGAGGACATGCCGGATGCCCTCCTCTGCCAAGTACCCCTCAAACTGGGTTGCCGTGAATTGCGGGCCGTTATCGGAGACTAGAGTGTCGGCCAACCCGTGGGTTACAAATAGGTGCCGTAGGACTGAGATCACGGCCTCGGCTGTCATGGATCTCATGAGAATGATTTCCAGCCATTTGGAGTAGGCATCGACTACTACCAGAAAGGTTTGGCCGTGGAAGGGGCCGGCAAAATCGATATGGGGCCTAGACCAAGGGCCCTGGGGTCTCCCATTCGAATCGGGGCCGTTGGGGGTAGCGGTCTGGACTCCTGGCAGGCCTGGCATTTCCCTACCCTTTCAGCAATTTCCGAGTCCATTAAGGGCCACCACACATAGCTTCTCGCTAGACCCTTCATTCTCACGATCCCTGGGTGGCCTTCGTGAAGGAGATCCAATACCTTTTTCCTCAATTTCTCCGGGATCACCACTCGATCCCCCCATAGCAGGCACCCCCCTTGAGCTGAGAGTTCCCCACGTTTTTTTACAAACTCTTTAAAACGCTCGCCCGGCGCAGCGGGCCAACCTCTTTGTACCCAACCAATTACAGTCCTTATTGTAATGTCCTTGTACGAAGCCCGAGCCACCTCTTTGGATGTGACTGGGCCAGAGTCCAAAGAGTCAATTAGCAGAACTGGTGTTCCCGGAGTGGGGTCTTCGATAGTCTCTGGTAACGGGCATCTGCTCAGGGCGTCTGCATGCCCTAATTCCTTCCCTGGCCGGTGTAGTAGTTTGTAAGAATACGCTGCCAGGAAGATAGTCCATCGGTCAGTCTGGGCGAAAGTGCCACGGGCGTTGGGCGGTCGCCTGCCAACAGTCCTAGCAAAGGTCTATGGTCCGTGATGATTTCGAAATCACGACCAAATACATATTCATGGAATTTCTTTACTCCGGAGACTATAGCCAAGGCTTCCTTATCAAGCTGGCTATAATTCCTTTCGGTTGATGACATGGTTCGGGAGTAATATGCAATAGGGGCTTCAGTGCCATTTGGCAACCTGTGGCTGAGCACAGCCCCCACCCCATAGGGAGATGCATCGCAGCTTAACACTAATGGCAGCGTGCCATTGTATTGGATAAGGAGGCTATCACTCGATAGGAGATTCTTTACCCCTTCGAATGCCCTAGCTTCCGCCTTTCCCCAAGACCATGCAGCTGATTTTGCTAGTAATTTATGCAGCGGCTCGGCTACTGTTGCCTTATTTCTTAAGAATACCGCGTAGAAGTTGACCAGACCTAAGAATGCCTGTAACTCCGTTTTGTTCTTTGGAACTGGGGCCTTCCTGATGGCCCGTACCTTGCTTTCAGTGGGGTGAATCCCTTTTTTGTCTATCCGGTAGCCCAGGAATTCCACTGATTCAACCCCGATCTGGCATTTGTTCAGTTTCACTTTTAGACCGGCAGACTGGAAAATGCCCAAAACTTTTCGCAGCCTTACCCCTAGTTCCTCTAGGTTCTCAGCGGATACCAATACATCGTCGAAGTATGGTACCACCCCTGGTAGTCCTTGTAACAGCCGCTCCATTAGGTTCTGAAATAACCCTGGAGCCACGCTAACCCCAAACTGTAACCGGGTGCACTTAAAAGCCCCTCTGTGAGTCACAATTGTCTGCGCTTCGGCTGTGCTGCTATCTACGGGTAGCTGTTGATAGGCTTGGGCTAAGTCTAGCTTGGCAAAAACCTGCCCTTGCCCCATTGAGTGCAGTAAGTGCTGTACCACCGGGACGGGGTAAGCACTCTTTTGCAACGCTTTGTTAAGCGTTGCCTTGTAGTCAGCGCAAATCCGGACCGACCCGTCCGGTTTGACTGGGGTGACTATAGGGGTCTCCCACTTAGCATGGTCAACTGGCACTAGAATTCCCTGGTTTACTAGCTTGTCCAGTTCCCGGTCAATCCTGGGCTTTAGGGCGAACGGGACCCTCCTAGCCTTTAGACGGATAGGGGCAACTTGGGGGTCTAAGTTAAAAGAGATAGGGGTCCCCGTGTACTTGCCCAGGCAGTCTCTGAAAACGTCCCCAAATTCTTTCACGAGTGCGTCTTTGAGGTTGACTTCGTTTCTGAAGATTCCAGTCACTCCCATGCCCAATGCTCGGAACCAGTCCAGTCCCAACAAGCTTGGCAGGGTCCCATCGACTATGGTGATGGGCAGAGTTTTCTTGTATTGTCCATACTCGACGTGGACGGACGTTACCCCTCAAACAGGGATGCGATTCCCTTGGTAGTCTTGTACCTTTAATTTCTGTGGTTTCAGCTTGCGCTTTGCGATGGCGGGTACGGCTTTCACGAGAGTGTCCCAGGACATGATCGTGATCGCTGGCTAAAGGGTCGTTTCCAATATTTGATCGCGTGGAAGGGATACGGGACTGATTTCTCCTGGGTAGATGCCTCCGACGTTCATGCCCCTGACCTGGTGCAGGCCTTCCATGAGCAGAACCCAGCCCGACCGCATCCCGATCGTCAGCCCCGGGGGAAGGGCCCTGCGGTGAGGGATAGTGTTGTGACCCAGGTTCCTGGACCCAGACTCCTGGACTCGGATGATTCAGAAAATGAGGGAGAAGACCTGGCAAGCCCTGCTTCTCTTGAGCCCTCTCCCTCCCTGGCACCCACTCAAAGGGAGGGGCCGGCAAGGCCTGATTCTCCCGGGCCTTCTTCTGATTTGGCAACGCCCCAAGAACAGTTTTGGAGGGACGCAAGATTACGAAGGCTTGATCGGCGTGCGCAGCAGCGGAAGAGTTGGGACAAAGCCAAGTCATAATTGTCATGCAGTGACATCTGCAGAGACTATAAATAGGAGGCGGGACTTCCTGGTTTTTTGTCTTGGACAAAGCAATGAATTTGGCGCGAGCTAATTCATGGAGGGAAGAATATATTCGTGAGTAATTCTGGCCTTATCTATAATTTCCTCGTTATCTCCAGAAACTTGGCAGGCCCGTGGGTAGACGTGGCCAGGACATGTATCTATGTAAACAAAAGGAAAAAAAAGGAAGGCCTCTGACGGACTCTTTGCTGGGAGTATTGGGGGAAGGGAAACAGAACAGCTCGCTTCCTGTTGTCTGAGACTCCTTGAAGTTCGTTCGCCTCGAGGAAACACTCGAAACGAGCCATGTATGACCCCCATTTTTCCTTAGCTGGGTCGAATGGCGCTGGCGGTGTGTAGCTGGACATCGCTGCTCTCCGCCCCTTGTTTGCTGGGTTCGCGTCTTCCTGGTGACTTCAGCTTTTTTCCTGGCGCTCTTAGCCTCGAAATCCCACCTTCGTCGCCAGTGTTAGATTCGGGCAATAACGAGGCAGGAGACCAGGATAGTGACAACAGCTCTTTACTATATGGTGAACCCAGCAACCCGGGCTGGGAAAACCCTCTCTTTATATACAGTTTAGCCAGAGGCTTCATCCAATCAGCAACGTGCTTTTTCCCGCTCAGTTTTCCCTCCACAACTCTTAAAGATACATTACACTAACCATGCCCAGTTTCTGCAACCATTCATCATATGTTTTAGCCTCCAGTTCTCTAATCATCCTGGTTGCTCTTCTCTGCACTCTTTCTAGAGTCTCAACATCTCTTTTATAGTATGGTAACCAAAACTGGATGCAGTATTTGCTAAAGTTCCTTTACTCTGATGCATTTTTATCCAGAATCACTAGTAATGTGGAGTGGCTGGTGTATGCTGAAAGACAGCTGGTTAAATGCTGCCTTGCTTGGAGCGGAATTGAATCGCTTATTCAGTTTGACATATCAGATCAAATCAGGCACTGTCAGATTGAAATGGCAGTCCAATCAACTTTTGTGTGCCACCACAACGCGTTTATCTGTTCAAAATGTGGAGCAAAGTGGGTTGATTCCACAATTCAAATGAGGATTTGGAACAAAATGGAAAACTCTTTGAACCAAACCAAGGCCTTAAATTGGCTCTTGCCTGTTTCTCACATTCCTAACGCAGGCTCCTTCCTCTTTGGTTTGTGCTCCTCAGAAAAAGAGTTTAATAGATTGAAGACTCTTGATCAAGCCCTAATCAACAAATACAGCACAAAATTCCCGCTGCAGAAGGTTGCTTGGTGCGTAACTTGTTCAACAGGGGACTGTGTGAGAGATGGAAACAATATAGAACAAAATGTGAATGTGGGACAGAACTTGAATTGCTTGACCTCTAAAAACATGGGGCCTGACATCTCCATCCTTCATGGTCCTGTACCCTAGGATGAAGGATGGAATGTCAGAAATAGTCCAATAGGAATCCTCTCTTTTTACAGGACTTCCGTTTCCAAAGCACCCAAAGGAGATCCACTAATAGGCATCTTCATATGAAGGTGTGGGAAAAAATATCCATCTGGTTTCATTCCAAGCTGGGAGAAAGGCACTGGAGACAAAATGAAGGAAGGTCCATTTATTGATGAACAGAACCACATGGGTTCTGGTTATATCTTCTCTTGGGCTTTGCACTTGAGCTTCCTGTTCCTGTGCAAGAACATGGATTCTATTGGCTGTTGTCAGACTCTCATGGGGCCATGTAGGGGTTATGTAGGGGTCATAGTTGGCTCTATAGGCAAAGTACAAATCCTAGGTATTTGTCTGAGCTACGTTTGGTGGAAGTTCTGAGGGTGATGCAATAATTCCTATTTTGACTTAATAGAATTTTTTTTATTGGCCAAGTGTGATTGGACACACAAGGAATTTGTCTTGGTGCATATGCTCTCAGTGTACATAAAAGAAAAGATACCTTCATCAAGGTACAACATTTACAACACAATTGATGATCAATATATCAATATAAATCATAAGGATTGCCAGCAACAAGTTATAGTCATACAGTCATAAGTGGAAAGAGATTGGTGATGGGAACTATGAAACGATTAATAGTAGTGCAGATTCAGTAAATAGTCTGACAGTGTTGAGGGAATTATTTGTTTAGCAGAGTGATGTCCTTCGGGAAAAAACTGTTCTTGTGTCTAGTTGTTCTGGTGTGCAGTGCTCTATAGTGTCGTTTTGAGGGTAGGAGCTGAAACAGTTTATGTCCTGGATGTGAGGGATCTGTGAATATTTTCATGGCCCTCTTCTTGATTCGTGCAGTATACAGGTCCTCAATGGAAGGCAGGCTAGTAGCAATTATTTTTTCTGCAGTTCTAATTATCCACTGAAGTCTGTGTCTTTCTTGTTGGGTTGCAGAACTGAACCAGACAGTTATAGAGGTGTAAATGGCTTTGCCCTGTGTTTTTATTTATTGAGTGAGGGTATTTGCTTATGGATAGAACTATCTAGTTTTCAATAAACTCTTTATCTCTTAAGTGCTGACATCTGCTAGAGGCTATTAAGGAAGGTGAGGGCTGCTTTCTGTCTCCAAGATCATATTTCTCCATTTCTCCTCCAAGGAAATATAATATTCTGCCTTTTTAATATTTCTCAAAATATTTCATTCTTCTAGGAGATGGGTGGGTGTTAACTTTCTACAAAGGTACTACAGGTAGTCCTTGACAATTTGTTTAGTGACTGTTCAAAGTTACTGTGGCATTGGAAATGCGATTTATGACCATTGCGGAATCCCCATGATCCTATGATCAAATTAGTTTGTGACTGTTGCTGTGTTGTTGTTGCCTCCGGGGCTTCGTCAACTCCCTGACCTCCGGACCTTCCGCCGCGAGCTGAAGACGCTGTTGTTTCGACGTGCACGACTAGCTTGAACATAGTTTTAATCTAGGGTTTTTAAATTAGGGGTTTTAAACGGGATTTTAAATTGTATTTAAAATTTTTAGGCCATTATCGAATTTTATTTATTTATTTATTTGATTTTTATACCGCCCTTCTCCCAAAGGACTCAGGGGGGTGTACAGGCAGAATAAAACAACAATACAAAATACAATTAAAATACAATTTAAAAAACTTATTTAAATTAGCCTGAAAATTTAAAAAAATTTTTACCTTACACTAAAACCCCATTTAAAATTAATAAAATTTATCATTTAGAATTCAATTCAAGCCAGCCCCGCGCGAATAAAAAGGTGTGTCTTCAGTTCGCGGCGGAAAGTCCGAAGGTCAGGTATTTGGCGTAAGCCCGGGGGAAGCTCGTTCCAGAGTGTGGGAGCCCCCACAGAGAAGGCCCTCCCCCTGGGGGCCGCCAGCCGGCATTGCTTGGCGGACGGCACCCTGAGAAGTCCCTCTCTGTGAGAGCGTATGGGTCGGTGGGAGGCATGTGGTAACAGCAGGCGGTCCCGTAAGAATCAGTTTTTTAAATAGTTTTTAATTTGTATTGTATGTATTTTGTCTTTTTTACTGGCTGTGAACTGCCCTGAGTCCTTCAGGAGAAGGGCGGTATACAAATCGAATAAATAAATAAATAAACAAACAAACAAACAAACTTGTCAGCTGCAGGGATTAACTCAACAAATGTGTCAAGAAAGGTCATAAAATGGGGCAAAGCCCAATTAACAAATGTTTCACTTAACAACAGACATTTTGGGCTCAGCTGTGGTCATAAGTCAAGAACTACCAGTATTAATAATGAGCAAATTGCCAAGCCTTATTTATTTATATTTATAGCAAATCTGGAGACTTCCCATCTCACTTATAGAGCAACTTTGGCAAACATACAATTAAAACACAAAACTTATATAGATTTTATATTCCAGTAGGGCACAGTTAAACCTAGGATTAAAATAATAAAGTCAAAAGTTAGTTAGTTAGTTTACTTTATTGATTAGCCCTTGGGTCATATCAAAGTGCAGGGTTCAAGACACAAATTATTATTAAATCTAATAAAAACAATTTAGAAAGTTAAAAGGTAAAAAGGTGAAGGGGGGCCCTTCAAGGTACTAATTTAACCTTAAGGTTGCATGCTCGCTTCTGAGCCCCAAGCAAGTTGGAGAGCCAGGTCTTCAGACCTCACCTCTCAGGGTGTTTCAAAGGGTTGGGGCTTTCTTCATGGACTCCACCAGTTGAAATTCTTTAAGTGAGGGAGTCCCTTACATACTATCCCTGCCTGCCCAGTTGGAACAAAACGATGTAATGGGATGAAGATGGTTCTGTAAGTAACCTGGCTCCATGTCCTGTAAGGTAGGTGTGTCAAACTGAAGGCCCAGGGGCTGGATCCAGCTTGCAGGGTGCTTAGATCTGGCGCATGGAGCCACCCTGGAAACAGCAAAGGACCAGCCCGCGGTGCCTCTGCCAGTGAAAACGGATCTCAGAAGGGCTGCGGGTGGCACACCTAGCTCCGTTATCAGCTGTGATGGCCTCCTGCAACTCTCTGCCAGTGAAAATGGAGCTCAGGAGGGCCCCTCGCAGCCCTCCTGAGCTCCGTTTTCTTGGGCAGAGCGCTCGGGCCAATACAGGCGCCCCCAACATGAGTGATGTCAAGCTGGCCATGCCCACCAGTAGTGGGTTTCAATTAAGTTTGCTACCAGTTTGCTTGTGTGTGTGGCGGTGGCCTCCCACTGCCGCTGCTACCAGTTCTCCCAATCTGGGATGAACAGGTAGCAACCCGCCATTGATGCCCATCCAATCTCCCAAGGTCAAACACAACCTTGATGCAGCCCTCAAGAAATTGAGTTTGACATCCCTGATGTAAAGCCTTAAAGATCTACCAACTCAATCAATCAATCAATCAGAATAGAACTGGAAGGGACCTTGGAGGTCTGCTCAAGCAGGAGACCATATACCATTTCAAACAAATGTCTGTCCAGTCTCTTCTTGAAACCCTCCAGTGACCCACAACTTCTAAAGGAAAGCTGTTCCCCTGCTTAACTGTTCTCACTGTTAGACGTTTTTCCTTAGTTCTGAGTTTTAACAAAAAAACAAAACCCTCTTCTTGTCCTTCTTCTATATTCTGTTCTGAATATAAAGATTCCACGCTGACAATTTCTTTAAAATAGTTGCAACATATGATATAGAGTGAATTTTGAATGCAGCATCAGTTCCACCCTGCAATCCCATTTTAATCACAAATTATTTGCGATCTCATTCAGAGTAGCAGTGAAAGCAGATAAAAAGGAGAAAGTACAACTCAGACAAATTTGGTATCAACCTTGAAGCTGACCTGACCGGGGCCGTTTTGAGGCTTCAGTGTTGCCACACTGGAGCTGAGGGATGGGGTGGGTGGGTGGGAGAATAGAGGTAGTTGGGGTGTGTAGCCAAAACAAAATACTTTCTCCTGGGAGCCAAGAACATTGTTCTGTCCCCTCCCGGCCTCAGCCACGCGAGCTGGCTAAACGAGCCAGTAATTGAGTTCACGGCTGCTATCAGTCCTGGCAGGGAATCTGCAGCTGCCTGCCAAAGTCTCCCTTTTATCTTGGGGTTGCCAGGCAACCAGGAAGTCAGCAGTCCAGGTCGAATGTTCAGCTCAAATCTCCCCGAGTCAAATAATTCTGCTCAATTTTTGCTCGTCACGGAGCAGAAGAGCAGCCAGGGCTGCCTTTATACTCTGTGGGGTATGGCTCCATGACTCAGCACTTCCTAGGCCTGCCCCACCCCTGCTTCTGTTGTTCCTGCCTCTCCTGCCTATGAAACCTAGGGTCCAGCCAGGTCTGATTGCCATCAGCTGGGTCTGTAGGCGTGGCCTGGGGGGAAGAATAAAGGGACAGAGCCCTTGTTATCTACTCCACCTGGCCTGCCTCTGGCTCCTGGAGCTGAGCCAGGGAAGCCGGTGCTCCAGAGGTAAGTCCTGATGGCTCTTCCCCCTCACTTTCTGAGTCACTTTCTGGCAGGGGGCCTGGCTCAGGGGGTGCAGACATAACAAACATTCCCACAGGTGGCCGGAGAGAGGAGGAGCGATGTCACCAGGCAACCAGAAGGAACCTTGATTGGCCCATGTGACTGATTGTTTGGGAAAGGGGAGAAACTTTTACTTTTAATTAGGTAAAAACCACGGGAGTATTCAGAGTCGGTTTTCACCAGCTTGTGCCAATATGATATGTCAAATAAAACTATTCTTTGAGGAACCTACTTGCCTTGGAGTTCTGTTTGCTATGGTCATATTACTTCAAACCCTGACATTTGGTGCATGCGGGTGAGCACCTTCTGATATTCAGCAGTCAGGATTCTTTTAATGGATGGGATTCTCCCGGATCCACAATAATCATTTAGGACTGCTAAATGGCTCTGGCACACATTGAAGCGTCAGAACACAGGCCAAATTAGCAAGCTGAAGCTGCCAACTGACACATCTTCACTCCAAGGATCCAGACTGGTATTCTCAGTGTCTGAAATAGCATCTCTTAAGCAGAAATTGGGATAGAAAATTGTGGCTTCTGGATCACAAACTGAGGATGGTATACAGGTTTCTGTGAGATCTGGTATGCTGCTGCCTTGAACATAATTCTTTAATGGAACTCTTTCTTCATTAGAAATTTAAAGTCCCTGACATTTTTTATAAAATAATCTAGCTGGAACCTCTGCAAAGTGTAAGAAAATCAGTTAAACCGTTGTGAGAAATAGCTAGTCAGCCTCTTCTTTAAAGCCACGATAGGTGGATTCCAGTCTGATGAACAGAAAAATAGTAAATATTTAATAAAATATGAAAGGGATGTACCACAAAAGCCTCAGCAAGAATCTATGGAGGTAGAGGAAGTTTTCCTACTGAGATTAAAAAAATGCCCCCCTTGATTTAGGCTTTTCTTATCCAAGGGAATGAAGAAAACCAGACTTCTTTCAGAGTTACATCTTCTTTTGCAGAAATTTGTGATTGATATTTCAATGACAATTCCATTAGTGTCTCAGAACAAAGAAACAAATTATAGGACTTTGCTTAAACATGTAACATCAAACTGTAAAAAGTATGTTTCGACGTCTTTCTTGCCTTATGTCTTAAAACACGCATCCACATATCCCAGCAGTGTTGTGGGAGAATAAAATTTGATATGGCTTATCTGGTGAAAAGAAGGACATGATAGCAGTATTTCAGTATTTGAAGGGCTGCCACAAAGAAGAATGGATCAACTTATTTTCCAAAACACCTGAACGCAAGAGAGGAAACAATGGATAGAAGTGAATCATAGAGACAAGCTTTGTCAGAGCTGAAGAAGCTTCTTGGATGAGAAGCGAAACATCTTCAAAAGAAAAAACAAGAAAGCCCAGTTGCCTCCTGAAAAAAGCACCTTTGGGACAATCAAGACCTGGATGACCGAGAATCTCTACAGACTTTTACCTATGCAATTTGGGATGGACACCCTTTGGATGGTATGGAAGTAGGAATGGATTTCCAGAGGAAAAATTGCAGACTACAGGAACCATTTGCACCACTCAGGTGACCCTGAAGACACAGATAAATCTCCAAGTGCTTCAGTGACCCTCTAAAAAGATCCAAATGACCAGCTAACTATCTGCAAGGCATATAAATCCTTTCATTCCCCATTGTCCTGTCAGAGCTGAAGAAGCTTCTTGGATGAGAAGCAAAATGTCTTAAAAAAGGAAAAACAAGAAAGTCCAGTTGCCTCCTGAAAAAGCACCTTTGGGACAACTATGACAGAGAATCTCTACAGACCTGATCAAAGAGAGACCCAACCTAAAGTAAGGAAACATTTCCTAATGGTGAGGACAATTAACCAGTGGAACAGAAGTTGCCTTCAGAAGTTGTGGGTGCTCCATCACTGGAGGCTTTTAAAAAGAGACTGGACAGCCACCTGTCTGAAATGGTATGGGGTCTTCTGCTAGTGCAAGGAGTTAGATCAGAAGACCTCCAAGGTCCTTTCCAACTCTGATAGTTTTGCACCCTAATTCCAGACTGATTTGAAGGAGCTTTTTTGTAGAGTTGCTTTTTACATGAAGAAGAAAAAGAGAAGAGCCATCTCTCAAGTTCTCTTCCAGGACTACAGCATTCTGCTGTTAGGAGAATATGAATATTTTGGGAGGGTGACATCAGCAGAACACAGCTGGGAAAGACAAGCAGAAGGAAGAAAAAGTTCAATCTAAAATTATAGTAGCGCTAATTCCAGCAATTAGTCATTCAAAACTGCCCACTAGATATACAGTAAACTTGAACTGAGTCATTGGGAGAAAAGAGGGCAAGGGAGTCTAGAAAAAGACTCTAGAAAGAGTGCAGAGGAGAGCAACCAGGATGATTAGGGGACTGGAGACTAAAACATACAATGAACGGTTGCAGGAACTGGGCCTGGCTAGTCTTTGGAAAATTAGCTTGATCCCTTCTTCTCTGTGGCAGCCCCCCAAGTATTGGAAGGCTACTATCATGTCTCCCCTGGACCTTCTCTTCACTAGACTAACCAAGCCCAGTTCCTCCAACCATTCTTCATATGTTTTAGTCTCCAGTCCCCTAATCAACCTGGTTGCTCTTCTCTGCACTCTTTCAGTCTCAACCTCTTTTTTATACTGTGGTGACCAAAGCTGGATGCAATACTCTAGGTGTGGTCTTACTAGGGCTTTATAGATTGGTATTAGTACCTCACTTGATCTTAATTGTATCCCTCTGTTAATGCAATTTAGGATTACATTGGCTTTTTTTAGCTGCCGCTGCACACTGCTGGCTCATAGTTAACTGATTATCCACTAAGAGTCCTTGTCAATGGTTGAAGGAAGATGGAGAGGAAGTAGGAAGGGAAGGGCAAGCACACCTGTAGTTGTAAATGTGATGGGCTGCCAAGCACTCACATTTAGGTGTTAAGATTATAGAAAAAGTGCAGAGAAGAGCAACCAGGATGATTAGAGGACTGGAGGCTAAAACAGATGATGAACGGTTGCAGGAACTGGGCCTGGCTAGTCTAGTGAAGAGAAGGACCAGGGGAGACAGGAGAGCATCTTCCAATATTTGAGGGGCTGACACAGAGAGGAGGGGCTCAAGCTATTTTCCAAAGCACCCAAAGGCCAGACAAGGAATAATGGATGGAAACTGACCAAGGAGAGATTCAACCTGGAAATAAGGAGAAATTTCCTGACAGTGAGAGCAATCAACCCATGGAACAGAAGCTGCCATCAGAAGTTGTGGGAACTTCATCCCTGGAAGCTTTCAAGAATAGCTCAGGCTGGAATAGCTCAGGCTGTAAGGAGCCTGTTATTAGAACACAGTAGCCTGCAATTACTGCAGGTTCAAGCCCGGCCCAAGGTTGACTCAGCCTTCCATCCTTTATAAGGTAGGTAAAATGAGGACCCAGATTGTTGGGGGGGCAATAAGTTGACTTTGTAAATATACAAATAGAATGAGACTATTGCCTTATACACTGTAAGCCGCCCTGAGTCTTCGGAGAAGGGCGGGATATAAATGTAATACAAAAAAAAAAAAAAAGAAGAGACTGGGCTGCCATCTGTCAGAAATGGTGTAGGGTCTCCTGCTTGAGCATGGAGTGGGGGGTTGATCTAGAATGAAAAAGTCTGCCCAACTCTGTTAATCTGGTAAATCTTGTTAAATCTGTTAATATTGTAAAGTGCCCAGTTACCATGTGGCAAGATGGGTGGCTAATAAATTTTACAAACAAACAAACAAATCACTGAAATTTGGTGACTACATTTGGAGAATTTGGAGAGGCAGGAAATGTGGCTCTTTGCTCCTCTTTGGACCTCTTGCTTAGGCAGATCCTATGTGCTGCAAGAGCCAGAAGCCCTGGCTTCTGAGATTCTTCAGGTGTGCACATTACATTCTCTAGCATCTGTTCCCTGTACAGCTCCAATACTGCTGATTTTGCTTCACGCCTACGCAAACATGAAAGGCCCCGTGGCAATATCCGTAAATTAATGGTCTTATTTTGGGAATGCTTTTTGGCTCACTGGGTTGGCTGAAGAGGAGAGCTACAAACAAATCGGCAGCAAGACAAGGGTTTGCCTCCTGGAGGAGTTGGAAGCCAGCAGCTCATTAAGCAAAAAGTTCATGGAGGTAATTTGTTAATCTCCCCTCCTATTATTCCAAGGGAATTACTTAGGACATCCGTTACAGAAAAGGGGAAGAGAGAGGGGGGGGAGGATAATTAAAACGCTTAAGTATGAAAAGACAAATGCAACAGTGTGTGTTGCTGGGTGAGTTTTCTTCCCTCACTTTGCTTTTCTTAAGCAGTACACAGGCAACAGAGCTGCTGCCATCCTCAACGAACATCCTCAAAGTCAGGGGCCTGTTTCTTGTCCAGGCTCCTGACTTTAGGAAATCAGGCACAATTTCCCAGAGCTTTTCATCCAAAGTGGAGAAGGTCTGCCATGCCAGGCAATGACAATAAGCTTTCAAGTGTAGGAGAAGTGTAGGGGCCGGGATAGCTCAGGCAATAGAGAAGCCTGTTATTAAAAACACAGATCCTGCAATTACTGCAGGTTCGAGCCCGGCCCAAGGTTGACTCAGCCTTCCACCCTTTATAAGGTAGGTAAAATGAGGACCCAGATTGTTGGGGGGGGCAATAAGTTGACTTTGTAAAAAAATATACAAATAGAATGAGACTATTGCCTTATACATTGTAAGCCGCCCTGAGTCTTCGGAGAAGGGCGGGGTATAAATGTAAACAAAAAAAAAAAAAAGAGGCAGAGTCAAGAGAGGAATCAGTCTGGAGTCATTATGTGGTCACAAGCGATCCAAGTCCTGCCTCCCCCTCCCCTGAATTCCATTGACTCTTATCTAGCACCAATGTACTGCTGACCATTACTTGACTAGATTCTTGTGTATAGAATCAATAAAAGCCCTGGTAGCACAGTGGTTAGAATGCAGTACTTCAGGCTACCACTGCCAGCTGCCTGCAATTTGGCAGTTCGAATCTCACCGTCTCAAGGTTGACTCAGCCTTCCATCCTTCAGAGGTGTCGTGTCCCACTCCCACTCCGACAAACGAGTCAAGGAAGTCCGTAACAAACTTGGCAACGAAGCCTCTGCAGCTTGCCAAGTTCCTTCGAGGTTTATCTGGGCAGGCAGGAATCCAAGTTGTGACTTCAGCGATAGAGTCCGATATCAGCAAACTAGAGAAGACTTTGCTTGACTCAAGGTTGGAATGCCAAAAGCAGGCCCTTTATATAGGCTGTGGGGTGTGGCTCCATGACTCAGCATTTATCCAGGCGTGCCCCACCCCTCCTTCTGCTGGCGCCGCCCCTCAGATCTCCGGAAGCAAGGGTCCTCTCACTCTAAATTGTCTTCAGCTGGATCTGCTGGCAGCTTCTGGGAAAGAGAGGGGTCAGAGGGAGTAGGGCCAAGTAATTCCAGCACCTGGCTGACATCCTGCTCTGTCGGCTGAGCCAAAGGAACACACGCCGTATGAGTGAGGTTTATTGGGCTTGTCCGTTCATTCCTGGAATCCTCTCCAGGCATGGGGCCAGGGCCGGGGGCTGGAGGCATGACAGGCCGTTCATCTTCATTATCAGACTCGGAGACTGATAAAAGGCCCGGTTGGAGACGGGAGGGACCCGGCTGAGGAGAGGAGGGAGGACGAGTCACAACATGAGGTGGGTAAAATGAGGACCCAGAATGTTGGGGGCAAGAGGTAAAACTGCTTAGAGAGGGCTGTAAAGCACTGTGAAGTGGTGTATAAGTCTAAGTGCTATTGCTATTGCCTGGAACTTAACGTCTACTCCTGATTCTTCTCAGTTATCGCCATCTGGAAGTGGTTATATAAATATAAATTTCTTGCTTGGAGTGAGAAAAGAGGGCTGGGAGAAGAGTGGACATGCCTAAGTGGCAAGAAGATAGGAAAGGAGCAGAGGCGGATGATATTATTTGACAACTTCTGCTTCTGTTTGACAAGCTCCTCTCTTGGTTTCATTTCTCAAAGAGCTCAGTTAGGTGTTCTGCAATCAGTTCAAGTATCCATCGTGAATCCAAAGCTACCTCTTGTTCAACTGCAGATCCTTGACTGCAGGATGACCAACCTGGACTGGACTGACTTTAAAGGATGGAGGCCAGAAGAGAACCTGTTTGAGCAGCCTTGGTGAGTTCTTGCAGGAAAGTGGCTGGAGTAGCTGGTTCTAGAGCCCATGATTGGGAAGGGGGGAGAAGCAAGTTCAACCAGGATCTTATCACCCACCCACCTTCCTCTGAGGCAGAGCAAAACCATCTGCCCAGGCAGACAGAGAGATACCCAGGGAAATGTACTACCTTGCTGCCTGCTTGCTGGTTCTCCAGAAGCCCCCACCATCCCAAACAGCAGAGTTTCTGGATGCCTGATGCATGAGCAGAAGCCTCCATCAGGTCTTGCAAAGGCCAGCCCTGATGTGAGGAATGTGAAATCCCATAGTGGACGATCACTTGAATATGAGCCAGCCGTGTTCAGCAGCAGCCAAAAAAGCTAATACAATCCTGGGTTGTATAAACAGAGGCATAGAATCAAGATTATGTGAAATATTAGTACCACTTTATAAAACCCTTGTAAGGTCATACCTGGAATCCTGTATCCAGTTTTGGTCACCATACTACAAAAAAGATGTTGAGACTTTGGAAAAAGTTCAGAGAAGAGCAACTAAGAGGATCAAAGGCCTGGAGGCTAAAACATATGAAGAATGGCTGCAGAATTTGGGTTTGGCTAGTGCTAGTCTAAAGAAAAGAAGAATTAGGGGTGAAATAATAGCAGTATGCCAATATTTGAGAGGTTGCTACAAAGAGGAGGGGGTCAAATTATTTTTCAAAGCCCCAGAGGGCAGAACAAGAAATAATTGTTGGAAACTAACCAAAGAGAGAAGCAACCTGGAATTAAGGAGAAATTTCCTAGCAGTGAGGACAATTAGCCAGTGGAACAGCTTGCCTCCAGAAATCGTGGGTGCTCCATCGCTGGAGGCTTTCAAGAAGAGACTGGACTGCCATCTGTCAGAAATAGTATAGGATCTCCTGCTTGAGCAGGGGCTGGAGTAGAAGACCTCCAAGGTCCCTTCCAGCTCTATTCTATTCCATGTCCATGCAAATTGTGTGGCCTTTTTGTGTCAGCAAAATGTCCTACTAAACTACTAATCCTCTTGAAGAGGAATTAAACAACCTTACCCAGGCTTAATGGGGGTGGGGCGGGGGGAGGAAGGCCCAGTGAAGGGATGAGGCTCTTAAGGTGGGAGGAATATGAGCTGCTGCTTGGGATGGGATGAGAGATTAGAAAATGGGTTGGAGAGCTGTGGAATTATAAAGAATGGAAGCCATCCTGGGAGCAAATGTTGAAGTAGAAACTAGCAGAAGAAATGATGGGAATCTGGAGTGGATCTGAACTGTTGTACACAGAGCACTGACAGTCAGATGAGGTGATCTCTCCCAAAAGAGGGGGACAGCCTATTCTCCAAAGCACTTCAAGACAAGTCTAGAGGTAATGGATGGAAACCGACCAAGGAGAGATCCAACCTACAAATAAGGAGAACTTTCCTGAGAGTTAGAACAATTAAACAGTGGAAGGTCTTGCCTCCAGAAGTTTGTCCTGGATGGTATAGGGCAGTGATGGCAAACCCTTTTGGCCACCGAGTGCCCAAACCGGAACACACACGCATGTGTGTGTATGTGCGCATGCCAGAGCACCGGAAAGACCAGCTGGGTTTGAACATGCCTGTTTTCAGGCCATTTTTGTGCTGCTTCCAGGCCGTTTTTGGGCCGTTTTTAGCCTGGTTTTGGGCCAACCAGCCTGAAAATGACCTGAAAAACAGCCCAAAAATGGCCTGAAAAATGTCCTGTTTTGGGGGCGGTTTTTTTGGCTGCTTTCAGGCCATTTTCTGGTGCTCTGGTGCCTATGAAGACAAGCTGGCCGGCACGCATGTGCATGCCGGAAACCAGAAGAGCAACTGGAGATGATGCGCATGCCCACAGAGGGGGCTGTGTGTGCCACCTCTGGCATGCATGGCATAGGTTCACCATCATGGCTAGAGGGTCTCCTGCTTGAGCAGAACTAGAAGACCTCCAGAGTCCCTTGACCGCTATTATTTTATGTCTTATGGCAAAGGTATATACTAATTTCAGTGAAATTGTTCATCAGGGGGTTGGACTAGAAGATCTCCAAGGTCCCTTCCAATTCTGTTATTCTGGTTTTTTCTCTCAGTGTTGGCCTCCAAACTATTGCAAGCAGAGCAGAAAGGAAAGGGAGAAGGTGACTGTGGTTCCTAGAAATATTTTTTTCCTGACCAGAAGTTTCATTTGATAGCTTGCCAGTCTTGAGTGTACACTGCTGCATTTGGGTGGCCAGACAATGTCATAATAGTTTAGCTTCTAACATCTTGCCACAAGTCCAGCTTGTTTTGGGGCATAGGATTGGAGTACTTTAGGTTCCTTGTGCTGGGGGACTTCTGACACTGCTCCCTGAAAAGGGGCCCATAATTTTATTTCATCCTTGATAATTCCAGAAAAGAAACAATGGATGGAAACTGATCAAGGAGAGATTCAACCTGGAGATAAGGAGAAATTTCCTGACAGTGAAAACAATCAACCCATGGAACAGAAGTTGCCTTCAGAAGTTGTGGGAGCTTCATCCCTGGAGGCTTTCAAGAAGAGACTGGATGGCCATCTGTCAGAAATGGTGTAGGGACTCCTGCTTGGGTAGGGGGTTGCACTAGATGACCTACAAAGTCCCTTCTGTTAATCTGACTTTAACCCTTGACCTTCAATCCACCTAGCAGGATTTCCTGAATGATCCATCAGTTCATTTGCATAAGTTGGTGATTTAGGTGATTGTTGTCATGGTGAAATCACTCACTGGTCAGATAATAGAAATGTCTGCTTGAGTGGAAGACTTGTTAAAATGTTCCAAACTCACACCTATTGGATTTCAATAGCTTTTCGACTGTTCATTGTATTTGTTATGGGTAGTTGACTTCTTCTTCTTGTGCCATGTGTCAGCCTCCACTCCAATCTTCGTATACTTTTGAATGATTATATCAGTAGATAGAATGTGAAATGTTTATTTCTGTATTATAAAACTAAAACTATTAAGGAAATGAGATGTATCATACCACTGAACAGGGTAAGGGAAAGGAGCCTATTAAGAGTGTCGGCTGACATAACAGTGGGGGAGGGGTGATTAACGACTGAGTGTTATCAGCGCGGGCTTTTCTAACAGACACTGCATTCCTAAGATGACTGACATCTAGAGACCTGTGGAAGAAGATTACCACGAGGGGCCGAGAAGGAGCTGGCATTGGACCAGACCAGCCTGACTTCCTGGAGGAGGAGGGACAATTGGGGGGATATGATATGTTAGCCATATTTTGTCTCAGATCCAACTTAGCTTGGCTGCTATCAAGACTGTAAATAGTAAAAGTACTTTTCTTTATTTCAAATGAAGTCAAGGTGAATTCTTTCCTAATTATAGTCGGAGGTAGCCGGACATTAAGTTGGAACTCACATCATGTCTACCAACCAGGATTGCAATCGCAATACCGGGGGGGGGAGAAAGCCCAAATGTGATGGAAGGCCAGCTGCCGGCTGAGCTGGGGGAGGCGTCCGGAGGAATTTTTGCTGACACTTTTAACCCTGAGCTGGAAGATTGCAGAGCTCGGTGGATTGAGCAATTAAAGCTGGAAGAGGAAAGGTGGAAACCAAGTACCGAAGAGCCTCAGTCTGGAGTAACAAAAAGGGGGAAAAAAAGGACGGTGAGACTTTCGGATTGGCAGGAAGAGAGAGAGATAAGAGACAAACGCTAGTTGGAGGAAGCATTTCGTCTTTTCCGTGAGGTGAAAGTAAGACAAGCAGCTCGCCAAAGGTATGAATCCCCTATTCGGTCCTCCAGGTGGGAGGGAGAAGAGGAGGAAGATAAGACAAAGGGGCCAGCTAGAGGTGATTCCCAGGGCGGTGAGATTTCTGAAGAGCCAGAGCCGGGAACCCTCTCCCCAGAGGAAGCTGAATTGGATGGGGGTCGCGCGCCACCTGCTGATCAAGCAAGGCTGCGCAGGGGAAGGAAAAAGCCAAAAATTCCCCCCATATCAGAGAAATTTGATGGAAATGCGAAGGAGTTGGGACTGTTCCTGGCAAAAGTGAATGACCACATGATAGACTGGGGGGAAGATTATTGGTCACAGGCAGCACAAGTGAGAGCTGTGACCCACAATTTGACCGGAAGAGCAGTTGCGTGGTATGTGTCGTTATATACCAACCACTCCCCCTTACTGCAAAACTACGAGCATTTTATGACTGCACTGAGGAGGAGGTTTGAGGACCCCCTGGCAGAGCAAAAGGCCAAAGGTCGAATGAAAACCATCAGGCAAGGGAGGAGACCGGTGGCTGATTATAACCAGGAGTTCAGTGATTTAGTTCCCTTGATGAGAGGGTGGTCGGAGGTGACCCTTGTGGACATTTTCAAAGATGGTCTGAATGGAGATCTCTACGAACTGTGTCGAGCACGAGCCTCTCCAACTACGCTGTATGGCTGGTACACCCTGGCAGCAGAGATGGAAATTGAACTAGTGAAGGACCGTGGCAGAAGACAACGCACTGGAGGGCCATCCCTTGGCCGTTCTCCAGGAGGCACCTATAGGGACGTCCCTAGATTGGAGGGAGGAAGACCACGTTCGTCTGCGTGCTACAGATGTGGAAAAGAAGGCCACCGAGCAGCCGACTGTAGGGTTGTTGATACCAAGCGCGACCTCTGGTGGTGAAAAGGAACCAGTGAAACCAGCGGCTAAGGCGCGTAAACCGCAAAGTGGGGAGGGCGTTGCCAAGAAGGGCACGCCCATCAAGGAGGATGGCGGCGTCGACCGATACTGACGACAGCAAAACCACATCAGAGTCGATGAAGACCTTCTGGTGAGTTGGGCACGGGGCCCCTTGGACATTCAGTCAATCTACATGTACCCTCTTCGGGTAATAAGGGGGAACTGCTAGCACTACTCGATTCTGGATGCACTAGATGTATGGTCAGTCCCGAACTAGTAGAAAAAATGGAACTAAGATTGAGAACCCTAAGTAGGCCCATAGCGTTTGCCCAGTTGGATGGCTCTGTGGCAGGGGGAGGACCCGCCCATTTCGTAACAGAACCCATAGAAATGATAATAGGAGACCACCGCGAAATTCTGAACTTCATAGTAGCCCCAGGAATGGACCAACCCCTGTTGCTAGGCCTGTCATGGTTGCGGAAATGGAACCCCCATATTACCTGGAGAACGGGAGTCCTACGTTTCCGTTCCAAAACATTAAAAGGGGAAAAGGGGGAACCCAAGAAGGGATCTACCGTGGCCATGCACCAGGATACGTTGGGGGCAATGATCGAACGGATAGACGGGGAGGAGAGAATACCCAAGGAATACTGGGACTTGCGAAAAGTCTTTAGTGAGAAAGCATCAGACGTACTTCCTCCCCATAGGCCTATTGACTGTGCCATAGACATCCTTCCGGGGGTAAAGCTTCCAAAACCAAAAGCTTATCCCATGACCCAAAAGGAATTGGGGGAGCTACGTAAATTCATAGACAAAAACCTAGAGCGGGGTTTTATCCAACCGGCTAGACCTCGCGTGGCTGCGCCAGTGATGTTCCGGGAAAAGAAAGATGGCTCCTTTCACCATGCTCCTTTCGCCTGACACCATGTTTGTCATCGGACATTGGCGATCAAATTGGCGATTCTATTTTTATCAACAGCCGCACGAAAAAGTGCCGCTGAATTTTGTCCAAACTGGTCCCTTAGATTTGGAAGCCATGATGTTCTTCTTCTGGCTGGACCTCGTTGGCCTTCAATCTTTCATTGGAGGATTAAGTGAAGCATTTTTCTGGGTGTCACATCACATGTCCGAAATAGTCCAACTTTCGCTTTTTGATGGTTTTGATGATCTCCCTTGGCTTTCCCAGGTGGCTTAGTTGACACCTCAACTGATATATAGAGGACAGAACTGCCTGGAAGTTCACCCTGTTATTTCTAAGTACTTCTTCCTACTTGCCATGCCCAATCATGCCTCTTGATTTGGTTTGTGATGAAACAGACGGAATGACAGCTGGAGTACAAAAGCTCTTGGGGTAAATCTCACTAATTATGGAGTGATGCCTTTCTGAAGGCTCAGTCAAAGACTGGCTGAGATGGCCATGAAAAGTCCCTTCTCTCTGCTTCAAGTGGGTCTGAAAGAACAGACTAGGCCGCCTTTCCATCTTCATCAAGACACTCTAGGCATAGTAGCAAGAACACCTGATGGTCTGCCATGAATAATTCACACGATCCTCTGTCAGATAGAGGCAATTGGATCGGAATGGGTTTAGAGATGTAATTTCAGTAAATTTGTTTTGTACATTTTGGATTCATACTGTGAACCAGGACCTTCTAAGTGGATGAGAGTTCAATGGCATCCTTTTGCAGTGATGCTGTTATGTCCCCCTCCCCATTTCACAGAGCAAAAAGTCTCCCAGTCTTTTTATTTGCTACAGACCTGATTTTCTTCAGTTGAGGAAATACTTGACAGTGACCGTGCAAAGGCCTGCCAAGTTCGGAGTCCGTTATCTCGTATCCAAGATCCGTTGCCAAAACTCACTGACAAAGTCCTTTAACCCTCCAACAACCGAGCTGCAGTGCACCCTTGGTAGCTTTTTTTGTCTGTCACAAGGGCCACATGGCAGCTCCACCCACTTTTATGCCCTGTGGGGTGTGGCTCGGTGACTCAGCAATCTCTGAGCCTGCCACACCTTTTCCTCTGCTGTGCACGCTTATCCTTACATCACTGCCTCGGATCCACCCAGGATTGATCGTCAGCAGCTGGGACTTGAGGCGTTCCCAGGGAGGAGGAGGAAGGTGCGGGAGGGGGAGGCCTTTTCAGCTCCTCCTCCTGGCCTGCAGCTGGAACTTGAGGCGGTGCCAGCGAGGAAGGTCCTGGCGAGGGAGGCCTTGTTGGCTCTTCCCCCTCACTTTCCGAGTCACTCTCCTCCATGGGAACAGGCTCGAAAGCCGGAGTCACAACAGATGCATTTCTTCCTCTCAGGCCCCGTGATACCTGGAACCATGGTTTGATAGCTTCATTGAGTTCCATGGCTGTTCATCAGTTACCCCAAACTGCTGGGGATATCACCTGGAGCTCTACTTCTCCTCTGCCCAATTTCAAGGAAGCAGATATCAATTTTCTTGAAGGTGAATTTCAGCATGATCTGGATGAGGCAAGAAAAGCTGTTTTCTTCCAATTGGGGGGATACCTTCCTAAGAAGCATGAAGGAGGATGGATAATCTTCTCACATTAGAAATTTAGTATTATTCCAACAGATTCCTTTTCTGGTTTTGCAAATCAGCTCTTGTAAAAAAATATAGTGACACCCCCCCCAAAAAAATTGGGTGGCTGGAGACACAAATTAATTTTTCAAGAATAGAATTAGGATAGGAAAGAAAACGGAATAGAAGAAAAGAAAAGAAAAGAAAAAAGAGAAGAAAATATGGAATGGACTAGACTAGACTAGACTAGACTAGACTAGACCAGGGGTGGGTTCTAAATTTTTTTAATACCGGTTCTGTGGGCGTGGCTTATTTTGTGTGCATGGCTTGATGGTCATGGACACTGGGCATGGCTTGGCAGTCATGTGACTGGGTGAGAGTGGCTTGGCAGTCATATGACTGGGTGGGCATGGCCAATAACAATAAATAATAAAAATAATAAACAAAGTATACAAAACAATAAGAGGTACCAAAAACCAACTTTCACACTTTACACCCACACAACACAACACAACTGACTCACACATAATGTAAAAGCAGCTGCACTTCACCCAAAATGGCCCCTGGAACAAGCAGGAACTTCACACAGCCACAAAAAGCTCAAAAACCAACTTTCACACTTTACACACACACACACACACACACACACACACACACAACACAACACAATACAACTGACTCACACACACACAAAATGCCACATAAAAAGCTTAGATTTTGTGTGTTTGTGTAGTTAGAGTGAAACACTACAGAAACACACCAAATCTCAGAAAGCTGCACAAATATTTTATTTTTTTATTTTTTAAAATATTTTTTAGATCGGGGTCTCCAATCTTAGTAATTTTAAGGTTTGTGGACTTCAACTCCCAGAGTTCCTCAGCCAGGAAAGCTGGCTGAGGAACTCTGGGAGTTTAAGTCCACAAGCCTTAAAGTTACTAAGGTTGGAGACCCGTTTTAGGTAAAAGCATCTAAATTTAAAACTTCCTTAACTTTTAATTGCTGTCTAAAAACCCAACTCCTTAAAAAAAAAAACCCAATTAACTATTTTTAATAGTTTACTTACCCAATTGAGGCAGGCAGATTCAGCTGCTCACCAAGGAGATGGATTGCAGGCAGGCAGGCAGGCAGGTTCAGTTGCTAGCCGATGCAACTGATTGCAGAAGCCAAAGGAAAGCATGGCTTTGCAGCCCAAAAGGAGCAGCAATTAGGTAAGTGGGGGGAGGGGGCGATTGGGTGGCCCTGGGTGGGGACTGTTGTAAGAGGTTGTAAAAAAGTGATTTTAAAAGTCTGTGATGATCAGGAAATTCATCTGGGATCGCCAGAGGAAAAAAAGATTTTAAAAGGCTCCTCTGACGATCCCATGAGGCTTGCCTCATGGCAGCCCAGAACCTCTTAAAACGATTTTTTCTACAAGCTCTTCGGCTGAAAACATGTTTTTTAAAGGTTCTGGTGATCAGGCAATTCAGCTGGGATCGTCAGAGGAGCCTTTTAAAACCTTTTGTTTTTTACAACCTCTTCGGCCAAGGGAACCAGTTCGCAGGCGTGGCCGGCTGGGCATCGTTACAGGTTCTGCGAACCTGGCAGGGTTCTTGAGAATCAGTCAGAAATGGTAGCAACCCACCACTGGACTAGATTAGGCTAGAACAGAACAGAACAGAACAGAATAGAATAATAGAATGAAATAGAATAGAATAGAATAATGGAGTGGAGTGGAGTGGAGTGGAGTGGAGTGGAATAGCATAGCATAGCATAGCTTAGGGTCAGGGTAGCATGGCTTAGGGCCAGGGTACTTACGGGACCGCCTTCTGCTACCGAACATCTCTCACCGACCCGTACGCTCACACAGAGAGGGGCTTCTCAGGGTGCCGTCCGCCAAGCAATGTCGGCTGGCGGCCCCCAGGGGAAGGTCCTTCTCTGTGGGGGCTCCCACCCTCTGGAATGAACTTCCCCCTGGATTGCGTCAACTGCCTGACCTTCGGACCTTCTGCCGCGAGCTGAAGACCTATTTGTTTATTCGCGCGGGACTGGCTTCGTAATTTTAAATTTTATAACTTTATAATTTTAAAGAGTTTAATTTTAATATTCATATTTCGATATAAATTTTTAGGGGTTTTTTAACGGTATACTGTTTTAAATTTTAGCCAATTATATAAGTTTTTTAATCTTTGTTTTTATTTGTATATTGTCATTGTTTTATTATGGCTGTGAACCGCCCTGAGTCCTTCGGGAGAAGGGCGGTATAAAAATCTAATAAATAATAATCTGCACGGTCTTTACCACGTGCAGCTGTAGGACACTCTGATCATTGCATGATTCACCTTGTACCTGCTTACAGGCAAAGACTTAAAGCCATAAAACCAATAATTAAATCAGTGAAAACCTGGACGGAGGAATCAGAATTAAAGCTACAGGCATGTTTTGACTGCACTGATTGGAATATTTTTAAAGATACCTCTGCAGACCTGGATGAACTCACAGATACTGTAACATCATATGTCAGCTTCTGTGAAGACCTATGTGTACCTACAAGGAACTTGCGAATACACAGTAATAACAAACCTTGGTTTACACCTAAACTTAAGCAGCTACGACATTCCAAAGAGGAAGCCTACAGAAAAGGTGATAAAATGCTGTACAATCAGGCCAGAAATGCACTAACAAGGGAGATAAGAGCAGCAAAAAGAAGCAACTCTGAAAAGCTAAAGAATCAATTTTCAGCAAATGAACCAGCAAACATGTGGAAAACTCTTAAAAATATCACCGGCTATGGCAAACCTCCTTCCCAGGCTGAAGGTAATCAACAACTGGCAGATGACCTGAATGAGTTTTACTGCAGGTTTGAAAGGAAACTACAGCCACCTATCTCCACAACCCCCATCTCAGACACCAACAACAGCCAAGCCCCCTACAACTGACCCCATTTCATTGGGTTCACAACCCCTAGTGATCACAGAAAAGGAAGTGCAGGACCTATTTCACAGACAAAAGCCAGGAAAAGCTCCAGGCCCAGACAAGATAACTCCTTCTTGCTTAAAAGTCTGTGCTGACCAATTGGCCCCATCTTCACCCATATTTTCAATAAATCACTAGAGATGTGCTATGTTCCTTCTTGCTTCAAACGCCTACCATCATCCCAGTGCCGAAGAAGCCCACCATCAAGGAACTGAATGACTACAGACCAGTTGCTCTAACATCTGTAGTCATGAAAACCTTTGAAAGGCTAGTGCTTTCCTACCTGAAAACCATCACGAATCCGCTTTTAGACCCCTTGCAATTTGCATACCGAGCAAATAGATCAACAGATGATGCTGTTAATATGGCTCTGCACTACATCCTACAACATCTTGAGTCTCCAAAGACCTATGCAAGGGTCCTTTTGTAGACTTTAGTTCAGCATTCAATACCATCATTCCAGACATTCTTCTAACTAAGCTAAACCAGCTACAGGTACCGGAACAGACTTGTAAGTGGATCACAAGCTTCCTAACAAACAGGAAGCAGCAGGTGAAGCTAAGCAAGATCACATCAAATACCTGTACAATTAGCACAGGGGCCCCCCAAGGCTGTGTGCTCTCCCCACTTCTCTTCTCTCTGTATACCAATGACTGCATCTCCAATGATCCATTTGTTAAGCTACTGAAGTTCGCAGATGACACAACAGTGATTGGTCTCATTCGAGACAATGACGAATCCGCATATAGACGAGAGGTCGAACGACTAGCCTTGTGGTGCAACCAAAACAATCTGGAACTGAACACACTCAAAACCGTAGAAATGGTGGTAGATTTTAGGAAACCCTTCCATACTTCCACCTCTCACAATACTTGACAACACAGTATCAACAGTAGAAACCTTCAAATTTCTGGGTTCTATCATATCGCAAGATCTCAAATGGACAGCTAACATCAAAACATCATTAAAAAGGACAACAAAGAATGTTCTTTCTGCGCCAACTCAGTAAGCTCAAACTGCCCAAGGAGCTGCTGATCCAATTCTACAGAGGAATTATTGAGTCTGTCATTTGCACCTCTATAACTGTCTGGTTCGGTTCTGCAACCCAACAAGAAAAACACAGACTTCAGAGGATAATTAGAACTGCAGAAAAATAATTGCTACCAACTTGCCTTCCATTGAGGACCTGTATACTGCACGAATCAAGAAGAGGGCCGTGAAAATATTTGCAGACCCCTCGCATCCTGGACATAAACTGTTTCAACTCCTACCCTCAAAACGACGCTATAGAGCACTGCACACCAGAACAACTAGACACAAGAACAGTTTTTCCAAGGCCATCACTCTGCTAAACAAATAATTCCCTCAACACTGTCAGACTATTTACTGAATCTGCACTACTATTAATCGTTTCATAGTTCCCATCACCAATCTCTTTCCACTTATGACTGTATGACTATAACTTGTTGCTGGCAATCCTTATGATTTATATTGATATATTGATCATCAATTGTGTTGTAAATGTTGTACCTTGATGAACGTATCTTTTCTTTTATGTACACTGAGAGCATATGCACCAAGACAAATTCCTTGTGTGTCCAATCACACTTGGCCAATAAAATTCTATTCTATTCTATTCTAATAATAATTAGAATAGAATAGAATAGAATAGAATAGAATAGAATAGAATAGAATAGAATAGAATAGAATAGAATAGAATTCTTTATTGGCAAAGTGTGATTGGACAAATAAATAATTTGCCTCCAGTGCAGACGCTCACAGTGTACATATAAATGATGGGGAAACTGCATTCGATTGTTAACTTGCAGATGATCAGGGAAGGAGGGGGAAATAATGAGGGGGAGAGCAGCTGTGCGACTCAGCAGGAAGCCTTATGGAGAGCACTCCTGTCCCCCACCTACCCCCAGATTTTTAAAGCAATTGATAAATGGGCCATGGTGAGCTGTTGGCTGTTCTGAGGGGGGGAAAGACGTAACTATGGTGACACGTTTTTTCCTTCTTCTCCTGGTTGAGCAGGAGGTGGTTAAACAGCTGCCTGTGGAATTCATTTGCTCCCCAAAGTAAAGATCTCAGTACCTAAGGTCAGCACAGGTGGGAAAGACCAGCGAGCCATTTGAGATAGACAGAGGAATATGAATAGAATAGAATAGAATAGAATTTTATTGGCCAAGTGTGATTGGACACACGAGGAATTTGTTTTGGTGCATATGCTCTCAGTGTACATAAAGGAAAAAGAAAAAAGAAAAGAAATACATCAAAGCTAGAACATTTACAACACAAATGATGGAATAGAATAGAATAGAATAGAATAGAATAGAATAGAATAGAATAGAATAGAATAGAATAGAAAGGGATCTTGGAGGTCTTCTAGCCCATCCCCCTGCTCAAGCAGGAGAACCTATACCATTTGAGATAAGTGGCTATCCAGTTTCTTCTTAAAAACCTCCAGTGATGGAGCACCCACGATTTCTGGTGGCAAACTGCTCCACTGGTTAATTGCCCTCATTGTTAGGAAGTTTCTCCTTTATGGGGCACAGCCTAAAATCCAGGTTTCCAGAGGGATATGAAAGGCACTTGACATGACGGGGGAGAGGGGATGGTTTTGTGTGCACAACCTAATTCTGCGCATGAGCAAATGGAGCTTCGTGCGCTCACCCGCTGTTTTACCCAGCCCTGTTGTTACACATATAGCCTGGGTGAAACTGGGCCTAATGGCAGTAACTGTGAGAGGGATCTTTCTTCCAACAATATCACACGGCAGAGGGAATGGCAGACTTGTCAGGTGACCACTAAGGTCAGGACCTCCGTTCATCCATCCTTAAAGGAAATAAGAAGGAGAGCAACTTCTGAAACTTGCCAGTTCCTGGAGCTTCTATCAGTGATCATCAGCAATAACTGAACATTAGTTCTACTTTGCAGACTCCCCAAAGTAGCAGTGGATATAGGAAAGCAGCATGTGCATTGGAGTCCCTTCTGGGTGTGAGGCATAGTATTCTCCAAAATTGTGGATGTGCACAAGTGCTTTGTAGAATCATAAAGTTGAAAAGGGCCTGAACTAGTCCCAGCCATGCCTGGTGCGGGATCTGTTCGATGTACAGTTTACCATCCATCCATTCCTAACCATTAGAGTTGTCTGAGGTTCCACATCAAATTAATTAATTAAATTAATGAAGGGTTTCACTTCCCCAAATTGTAAGAGAGAGAGAGACAGAGATAGAGATAGAGACAGAGAGAGACAGAGAGACACCAACTGGCTTTGCACTTAAGGCAGAACCACAACTCAAACTCTCTGTCAACTCTGCCATCTTCGCTATGCATCACTAAACTTGTTGGCATCCTGCCATAAATGGAGAGAGGGGTGCAGAGGAAGTTAGGGAAGTTATGCAGGTGGAGAGAAGAAGGGCGCAAGGGGGAGAGGAAGGATATTGAAAGGAACCAGAGGTGCTAAGCAGCCAGATTGCACCACCTCAAGGACACCTGGCCTGGGAAAGGGTGCAAAACTTGTTTGAGTCACACCTACAATCAAAGCATTTCCAAAAACATCAAACTGGAGTGCTATTGAACACCGACGGTATTGTTGGGGGGGAGGCCACGTACGAGCGGAAAAAGTTTGTACCTTTGCATGGAAATATTCAGACCTTGTCTTGCTTTTGCCACAACCACTAACCCTTAGTAAAAGAACCTATCACTTCAACCAAATGGAGTCGAGGGTCTTTCTTTCTTAGCCTTAGCTGGGGCAGGTCTGACACTCTCCCAGTTCCAGCCTGGTGTTTTTAACGATCACACCAAATTGCACTTTAAAGAAAGGAATAGAATCACACCTTATCAGTTCTAGATGGCCTCCACAATGGCCTGATACTGTCTTCATTTGCTTCTAGAAAGCAAGGATGGCTTGGCTGCTCATAGCTCTGAGATGGGATGGAGAGATTCCATAGTGCAGGAACTTTCCAGATCCAATAGCAGTAGATCACATTGTCAAACTGAATTTAGATGCCTCTAAATTGTCAATGATTCAGGCCTTATAATACAAGCTTTCTTCAAAATCAGATTGAATATCTGGCAGGGCACTGATCTGAAACATTCACATGATCTGGAATTATGGAGAGCCTGGCATCTCAACTGAAACAATCAGAAACTTGGGAAGAAATGTCAAAACATTCTCAGCACCTTCACTTCAAAGAACTTGCCAAGAAAAGACAATGGGAGATTTACCTTACAGTGTCCATGCGCCTCTATTGACATGAAGTCATATCATATCTTTAAAAAATCTTGGAGCACCGGGGAACTACCAGAGGACTGGAAAAGAGCTGATGTAGCTAAGCATCCAAACTGCAATCAGGAGATCAGGGGATCGGGTGGCTCAGCCACTGGAATTGTGAACGTGGGTCAGAAGTAGCTTTTTTCAGGGGCCCATTGCAATGGTTGCTAAGTGGCTAGTCATAAGTTGAAGACTACCAGTAATCTTTATGCTTACAACCCCTGTAAGTTTGGGGCAGAAGCTGCTCCCAAGTCAAGACTCCCATTCATTCTTGTGTTTGTTGGTGCCCGTGCCTTCCGTGTGTGCGCCTGGCCTCAGAAACATACCTCAACAGGATGGCATAGAGCTGGAGTGGGTGGGTGGGTGGTGATTTCTACTACCTCTGGTTGTAGTAGGTTGTGAGAATTTGTCCGGATTCCTTCAGCAGGCTGGCCCAGAAGAACATTGGCAGCTCATTATGAAGCAGCCTTTTTATGTCCCTTTGATTGGCTCCATTTGAATCTCATTGACTGAGGCTAATTCCTGCAGAGCTTCCAGAGCCTCGGGATTCTTTGAACAAGGCTCACTGACCAGACTGCTGGGTAATTGAATAGCTTGTCATCCAGTCGGCTCACTTGTTTTTTTCACAGGCTGAGTAAACTAGCCAATTTTAATGAAGCTCAAAGGAGTGTATTGCTTCCAATGGTTTTTTAATTGGAAATCACCCTACTTAACAGCACAATACAGCTGTGAATGAGGGGAAGAAAAAAAACACCCCTGAGCAATAACCAAGACATGGGAGGGCCCCCTGCCAGGGGAATTCCTGGGCGAGCTGCAGCTGTACAATAAAGGCCACCCAGTGGATGTTTGATTGGCATCATTCCTGACCAGTAACCGTGATGTGCACCAAAGGCCACTCTTGCCCCCACCTTCCCCCGCCTTCCAGGATCATCAATTGTTGAATGCTTCAGTGGATTATTCCCCACCCCCCTATTAGTTGTTAGTTGTCTTGATTAACTTGTTGGATGGAGAAGTGTGGATTCATTAAATAAAGGCAAAAAGTGTCACCTGATAAAGAATCACAGCCAAGAGAAGTGGGAAAGATGGCCAGCTCAGGTTTTGGTGATCTGGCCCAGATCAGGGGTAACTGAAAGCTCAAGAGGCACCTTTGGCTTCTGGGCTCAGCAGCCATTAGGGCCACTTGGTCTGAGGAGGGAGAAGTCAGGAAAGGGGGGGGGAACATACTGATTGCTGTTTCTACTGCTGTGTGCTGTCCTGCTCACCCCCACCCCCACACACAAACAGCCCACAGGCATTTACGAGTCTTTATTAAGACTTCCCAGCCTGAATTGGTATTCCCCAACAATTCCCTGTGGAAGCACCAGCTCACCCCCCCCCCCCCAATGAATTCAACAGGCTACTCAAAAGAAGCCAGAACTAGTCCCCAAGGCAAGGGCAAGAGCCACAATCTGAAGTTCAAGGCAAGAGCACACAGCAACGAAATGGACATGTTCCCAACATCATTTCACTCCCCTTGCTGAGCTGAATAATTGCTTCCTGGTGCAACTCATTGAGTGGGATGGGGCTGCCCAGTGGTGGGTTGCTACAGGTTCGCCCCGAATTGAACGAACTGGTAGCGGCAGTGATGAGAGGCTCCATTCACCCACCTGGACATCTTTGCACATGTACAGAAGCTTCTGCACATGCACAGAAGCATTGCGTGCACACGTGAGCAAGCAGGCACCCACAAGAGAACCAGTAACGGCCGAAATTGAAACACATTACTGGGGCTGCCTCCTCCCAGCCTGGCTGACCTTTGTGCCCGGGCTGAAATCCAGCAGGTTCTGACAGGTTCTGAAGAATGGGCCTGTAGCGGAAATTTTGAGCAGTTTGGAGAACTGGCAAATATCACCTGTGGCTGGCCCCAGATTATGGTGGGAATGGAGATTTTGCAATATCCTTCCCCTGCCAGGCCCACCAAGCCCTACCACGCCCATCAAGCCACGCCCACAGAACCAATAGAAACATTTTTTAGATTTCACCACTGCTTTGTGCCTGCCTCCTCTCAGTCCTACCTGCTCTGGGATCTGGAGGAGAAGGCAGTTCTTCTCCATCTCCATGGACCAGCTGCAGCTGTGGTGCTCTCTCCACCCGAAGCCTCTGGGCTTCCCAGCTGCAGCTGTGCCTCTCCTGTCTCTAGCTCAGCAGGCTGCTTGCCTGGGGGCTCCCCTGTGTCCAGCCCCTCTACTTCTGGCTTGTAGCTCTTGGCTGCTGGCTCACCCTGCTCTGAACCAGCATTTGGAAGAGTCATCACATGCTGTGGCAAAGGCACCATGAAGACTGTGGCATTTATGGTCCAAAATAAATAGTACTCTTAGGAATCTGGGCATGCTGGAAGGGACCCTCTCTGCCCAGGGCAGAAATCCAGTTAAAGCCTCCCTGTTCCAGCCTGGACCCACAAGTAGGCTGGAACCCAGTGAAGATCATGCAGCAGGGGTGTTATATGTGCCATTCTTTGGGTTTCAAAAAATTGCTCACCTGGCCACATTTTTTACCAGCTGAAGCTTCTGGATACTTTTCAAGGGAAGCCCCATGTAGACCATGTTGCAGTAGTCCAGTGGTCCCTAACCTTTGCAACTTGATGGCTTAGCTGGGGGTGGGGAGAGAGGGGAACCAGGCTGTGTGAGCAGCAGGCCGGTGCGCATGTGCTTGACTTAAGCATGTTGAGTGCAGCCTTGCTGCTCACACATCGAGCTGTGTGCATGCACTCTGGCACATCGCTCATGTTCCAAATAGGCTACAGCTCAGTAGTGGGCTGTGGCCCAGGAGTTGGGGACTCCTGCAGTAATGGCCAGGGCATCCTAGTAGGTGGCCACAGTGGCGCAGTGATTAGAATGCAGTACTGCAGGCTACTTCTGCTGACTGCTGGTTGCCTGCAATTTGGAAGTTTGAATCTCACCAGCTCAAGGTTGACTCAGCCTTCCATCCTTCTGAAGTTGGCAAAATGAGGACCCAGATTGTTGGGGCAAAAGGCTGACTTTGTAAAACTGCTTAGAAGGGGCTGCAAAGCACTGTGAAGTGGCATGTAAATCTAAGTGCTATTGCGAAGGAAGGAAGGAAGGAAGGAAGGAAGGAAGGAAGGAAGGAAGGAAGGAAGGAAGGAAGGAAGGAAGGAAGGAAGGAAGGACCGTAGTGTCACAGTGGTTGGAATGCAGTATTACAAGCTAATTCTGCTCACTGCCAGGAGTTCGATCCTGACCGGCTCCAGGTTGACTCAGCCTTCCATCCTTCCGAGGTGGGTAAAATGAGGACCCAAGTTCTTGGGGGAAAGAGGCTGACTCTGTTAAACCACTTAGATAGAGAGGGCTGTAAAGCACTGTGAAGCCGCAGGTAAGTCTAAATGCTAATGCTATTGCTATCCTAGGATAGCTCCAAATCCTGCTGTCTCTTTTGCAATCCTGTCACATTGCTGGCTGCTTTTCTTTGAGCAGTCTTAATTGTCTAATCAGATGGAGAGACATGATAGGAAGGTTGGCCACAGCGGCCTGAGAAGGGATTTTCCTAATCCTGGCCACAATCTCACATGCAAAGGGGAAAGGTTGGTTGGAGGAGAGCCAGGGAAAAAAGTAGGGAGGTTGAGTTCTGGCGGCCTCTGATTTTTTTGAGTTTTGGAGGTTGTCTGTGGTGCAAACCAGCTTATTTTCAGAAACTCCAGAATGTGCTTCATGAATCATTCACTTGGTTCCCTCCCAATGGAAAGTCTTTTCTGTCCTCAAAAAGCCTCACTTTGTGATTCACTCGACTCTTGGTCAAGAGCAAACTCTCCCCTGAGACCCAGTAGATTCAGAGAGGCAGTATAGAAATTAAACAAGTCAGTTTGCAGTAAATTTGGGGCAAGGAGAAGACATCTGACTGGGCCAGAGGGTGTCTTAACAGCCATTTAAGGAAGGACTATTTGCAATTACAGTTTGGGGCAATTACAATTTTAAAAAAAACACATTCATGCTAAAATATGCATTTTGCTGCACACGGCTACAACCCTGTGTTTTTGGTCTCCACATTTTCCTAATATACATATTTTTAAGGCAGTTCCCCACTGTGTTTTTGAACATTATAGTTTTGGATATCTAAGTTATAAATCATGGCAAGAGCCTGAGATGCCTCTGCCAAAAGAGGATCTGAGCTGGAAAGGTAGATTCATATTGTTTATTTATGCATAAGTAAAAAGATGGGTCATCCATAGGTACAAGATAAGAAGTCCGTTAAAAAAAGGGGAGAACTCACTTTATATACAATCTGAACTGGTCTCTCCACACATCATCCTTAGTGAAGTGTCTGGATTTCCTGTGTTGGATGAGGAGAGCACCTCTTTCTCCTTCTGTCCTGACCACTTTTTACAGAGGCACGATTGAGAGCGTTTTAACAAACTGCATCCCTGTTTGGTTTGATGGCAGCTGTGCCTCAGATAGAAAGTCCATACAGAGAGTGGTGAGGACAGTGGAGAAGATTATAGGAAGCTCGATTCCCGTTATTCAGGATATTGCTTTTAAGTGCTAAATGCGCAAAACATTGTTAGAGACCCCACACACCCACTTCATGGTCTGTTTCTGTTGCTCCCCTCTGGGAGGAGTATTTCTAGCAGGACTCCCAGATTCTGTAGCAGCTTTGTTCCCTATGCCATCCGTCTGGTAAACTCGCAAGATTATTTTTTCTCACAGTGTACATTTGTATATCTAAAGTAGATTGTATTGTTTCTCTGTGTCATATAATATATGTGATTATATGCATAATTTTGTATATGTTTGTTTGTTTGTTTTGTCATATTAATGTAGTGTATATTGGAGGTGGTGACCCTTTGAGAGCTGTAGGCAACCAAATTTCATTTTAATGTATGCCGATTAGTGTACATTTAAAGTGACAATATAGTTATTCTAAGTTCTAATACAGTTCAATACAAGCCTGGAATATCCTCTCATTGGCTGGCATAATGCGAGTCATTCTTGCTTCGTTACTTTAAAGAAACTAGAAGCATAATTCAAAGGTGCCCCTTGTTACTGAAAACAGTTATTCAAAGCAGCCCCCCCTCCCTTGCTCACATCAGATACAGCAATTTCCTTCAGCCTTTTCTTTAGTACTGTTTTTGCTGAATTGTCCTACAAGTTTGGGAAATGTGAAAAAATTGGGTTCAGAAATGTGAATTTAGGCAAGTTTGTATTTAACTGCAAAGTAAAGGATTTCTCTCCCATCAACTCTTGAACTCCAACCTAATCCTAGTTTACCTTAACACAGACTCCTGTTGTGTGGAGATTTTTTTTTAATTTGCATTTATATCCCGCCCTTCTCCGAAGACTCAGGGCGGCTTACACTATGTCAAGCAATAGTCTCATCCATTTGTATATTATATACAAAGTCATCTTTTATTGCCCCCAACAATCTGGGTCCTCATTTTACCTACCTTATAAAGGATGGAAGGCTGAGTCAACCTTGGGCCTGATGGGACTAGAACCTGCAGTATTTGCAAGCAGCTGTGTTAATAACAGACTGTCTTAGCAGTCTAAGCCACTCAAGGACCCTGCATCACCTCTAAACACTGCTTTATGGGTTTTTATTGTTTTTGTCATGTTATTGTTGTGAATTGCCCAGAGTTGTGCCCTGTGGGTGGCATAAGAAAATCTTTTGAATGACGGACTGACTGAATGCTCCATCCAGAGTCATATTGAATTGGACAGCCTTACCAATTTAATACATTAAATAAAAATTAAAATAAGCAAGAAAATGGTAAGAGAACACCTGTCTAATCTTAATGAATATAAATCACAGGGACCTGACAGATTACATCCCAGAGTTCTGAAGGAGCTGGCAGATGTCACCTCAGAACCATTGTACCATATACAATATTTTAAAAATCCTGGAATACTGGGGAACTACCAGAGGATTGGAAAAGAGCTGATGGGATTCCAATCAGTGGTGGGATTCAGCCAGTTCGCACCACTTCGGGAGAACCGGTTGTTAACTTTCTGAGCAGTTTGGCACACTGGTTGTTGGGAAAAATTATTAGGGCAGAGAACCGGTTGCTAAATTATTTGAATCCCACCACTGATTCCAATCTTAAAAAAAAAAAAAAAGTGGGGGGAAACAGATCTAGAAAATTACCGACCAATAAGCCTAACATCAATACATAGAAAGATACTGGAAAAAATAATTTTAAAAAACCAGATCTGTGAACATTATAAAGTTATAACTAATAGCCAGCACACGTTTGTTAAAAACAGATCATGTCAAACCAATCTTATTTCATTCTGCCCTTGTGGTGTGGCTAGGAAGAGGACATGGGAAGGGAATTCCTACAGGGATGTGGAGGCTGTTTTTCACCCTTTAGTTTATATGTGGTTCTCGATCCTGCTTTTCCACTCACAGCCGGAAGGTGGCAGGATGGCTAGTGCAAGCTTCCCATTTCATCCTGAGAAGAGGATGCTGTGCGTTTTATCTATTGTTGAGCTTGTGAACTGGATATAGTAGAAGAATCGAGTTGGAAGGGACCTTGGAGGTCTTTTAGTCCAACCCCCTGCTCAGGTAGGAAGAGTGCTAAGAGCACTCCAGACAAATGGTTGTCCAATCTCCAGTATTGGAGCACCCACAACTTCTGGAGGCAAGTTGTTCCATTAATTAATTGTTCTCACCGTCAGGAAATTTCTCCTTAGTTCTAGGTTGCTCCTTTCCTTGATTAGTTTCCATCCATTCTTCCTTGTCTGGCCTTCAGGTGCTTTGGAGAATAGCTTGAGCCCCTCCTCTCTGTGGCAGCCCCTCAAATATTGGCAGACTGCTATCCTGTCTCCCCTGGTCCTTCTTTTCATTAAACTAGAGCAGGGGTGTCCAAACTTGGTCCCTTTAAGACTTGTGGACTTCAACTCCCAGAGTTCCTCAGCCAGCTTTGCTGGCTGAGGGACTCTGGGAGTTGAAGTCCACAAGTCTTAAAGGGACCAAGTTTGGACACCCCTGAACTAGAGCCTCCTGGATAGATGAAGAGGAGCTGGCTCCCTTCATAAATTAAGCAAAGAAGTGGTGGTGATGGTGGTGGGCTGCACTCTTTCTAGAGTCTCAACAACTTTCTTACATCATGGTGATCAAAACTGAATGCAGTATTCCAAGTGTGGCCTTACCAAGGCCTTATAAAGTGGTATTAACACTTCATGTGATCTTGATTCTATCCCTCTGTTTATGCAGCCCAGAACTGTGTTGGCTTTTTGGGCAGCTGCTGCACAAAGCTGGCTCATATTTAAATGGTTGTCCACAAGGACTCCAAGATCCCTCTCAGAGTTACTACTATTGAGCAAGGCATCACATATACTATACCTGTACATTTGGTTTTTCTTGCCTAAATGTAGAACCTTCCTTTTATTTACCCTTGAATTTCATTTTGTTAGATAGCTCCCAATGTTCAAGTCTATCAAGATCCTTCTGTAACTTGAGCCTATCTTCTGGAGTGTTGGCTATTCCTGCCAGCTTGGTGTCAACTGCAAATTTGATGAGTTCCCCATCTATCCCCTCGTCCAAGTCATTGATGAAGATGTTGAAGAGTACTGGTCCTAAAACAGAGCCTTGGGGTGCCCCACTGCATACCTTCCTCCATGTAGATGCAGTTTCTTTGAGGACTACACGTTGAGTGCAATTGGTCAGCTGGTTATGAATCCATCTGGTAGTGATGCTGTCTAAACCACATTTTTTTATCTTATCAAGTATTAGGTTGTGGTCTAATTTATCAAATGCCTTATACATTTATCAAATGTTCAAGTAAATTATATCCGCAGCATTCCTCTGCTCCACGAATTTTGTCACTGATGATACAAAGGGCTGCCTGAGATTATGGCAGATGGAGGCTACGGCCATGTTGGGAGATGGCCGTGTGGGGAACGCAAAGGCAACGTCTTATTGGCTGCTCTTGGCTGGGCCTTGTCCTGAAATCCGTGGTTTACCAAACTGATCAAATCGTTCTCAGTGAGGCAAGCAACTTCTCTCCCTTGAGGTGCATCTACAGAGATGCCCAGAGAACCTTTTTTTTCCACCAGAGGGAAGCAATGAGGTTACTATGCTGTTTAAATGTGGGAGAGGGATATTATTTTTTCACACAGCAAGAGAGCTTTGCACATTTCAACAGAAACAAAACGTTGAAGATTTGACCCAAAGGTGCTTTTTCAGGAGGCAACTGGACTTTCTTGTTTTTTCTTTTGAAGACGTTTTGCTTCTCATCCAAGAAGCTTCTTCAGCTCAGCTGGATGAGAGCGAAACGTCTTCAAAGAAAAAACAAGAAAGTCCAGTTGCCTCCTGAAAAAGCACCTTTGGGACAACCAGGACCTGGATGACTGAGAATCTCTATGGACTTTTAATTGAAGATTTGAACAGATCTAACGAAACTGGGGCAGATAGCCTGCTTGCTGCCTTCACCAGATTCTGATTCTGATCTTGTTGACTTGGCAAAAAAAAAGTTTTTCTAAAGGGGCACAATTATCTATGAGCCAAAGAGTCAAACCTCAGATCCCTGAGATCTGATTGGACAACTTCCTAATTAAAAGGCAATATGTAGCTGATTTCCATTTCCCTCTTTTTCTCTGCCACTCCTTTACATGGCAACATTTTCTTTTTGCTTTGGTCTCTATTTGTGGGTTGAGGTTTTTTTTTTTTAGTAGCGCTCAGATGTGGTTGGCATAGCAACGCTCTCACTGTAAGGACCTGCCCCAGCTGTTCCCACAGGAAAGCAAAACTCTCGATTTCATTAAATGGAATCAAAAGAACTTTTACTGAGAGAAAGTGGTTGTAGTAAAGTCAGACGGAGTCTGATGATCACATGCAATGCACAAAGCAATTCTTCTAGTTCCCCAAACCCCCCTGACCATAGTCCACTGGCAGCCAATGTGATGCCTCAAGGTTGTTTTGAGAACTCTGAGGTGCTAGGCAGATAATGGTTCACTCTCAGGGCCCTCAGCCTTGGAACCAGGCTGGAACCGGCTCCATCTCCAAAGACAATCCCCCTCCCTAATTCCCAAGTGGTTACAGCAAAAGCGAAAGCAGGTGAAAAATGCCAGCAAGCCTTTTCCCCTTCCAACAGAATGGCAGGACATAATGGTGGACCTAACACTCACTTCCTGAAATAGATACCTGGGAAGGATTTGATTTCCATCTTAAGTCACCTGGAACCTTTTCCATGGAGCAGAACAAGCATAGCTGAGATGCTCCATCAGCAGCTGGAGCCTCATTTTGTGATCAGTAGATTCCCCTTCTGTCCCAACAGCCACAGTGGTGACCCACAGTCCTGGGTGGACAGCCCTTTGTCTGAAATGGTCTCCTGCTGGAAGACCTCCAAGTAAATGACTCTCCAGTTTCTTCTTGAAAACCTCCAGTGATGGAACACCCTCAACTTCCAAAGACAAGTCATCCCACTAAACAATTGTTCTCATTGTCAGGAAATTTCTCTTTAAATCTAGATTGAATCTCTTGTTGTTAAACTTCCATCCCTTGTTTCTTGTCTTTCCCTCAGGTGCTTTGGAGAATAGGTTGACCCCTTCTTTGTGATGACAGCACCTCAAATACGGGAAGGCTGCTATCATATCAACCCTAGACCTTCCCTTCTTCAGGCTATTGTTGGATATCTAAAGGGGAAAGGGATCACCTGCTGCTTTCAGCACCCACAGCCAGAGGTGGTATTCAGCCAGTTCTAGCAAATTGATAGTGGAAATTTTGAGTAGTTTGGAGAACCGGCAAATACCACCTCTGGTTGGCCCTGTCCCTGCCCACTCTGCCCCTTCCAGGAGTCCCCATGCACCCCATTTTGCTCCCAGGGGGACCTAGCCTGTAAGGCTGGGGCACCCAATCAATCTATTTGCTGCCCCCCGGCTGATCGGCTGGGTCTTCTTTTGTTGCCCTGCACAGAGAACAGAGCTGGAAAGCAGGTTAGTGGGTGGGGAGGGAATGGGGATTTTGCAGTATACTTCCCCTGGAGTGGGGTGGGAATGGAGATTTTGCAGTATCCTTCCCCTGCCACACCCACCAAGCCACAGCCACAGAACTGGTAGTAAAAAAAATTGAATCCCACCACTGCCCACAGCCCACCTGTCAGATTGAGGGGGCTACCCTGAGAGAGCCTCACCATTTCCATTCGGGTCAGCTTTATTATCGTTTTGCTATCCTGAAAGTTTTGTTGAACAAATGCCAAGCATTTTCTGCTCCTTTGCTGAAGAGAAACTTCTTGTGGAAAAAGGCAGAACTCTGGGCAAGTCCCTCCCCTCCCTCGTAGCCCAGCTTTAAATCTTGACATGTTTTGCTTTCAGTAAAAGGGCTTATATTTAGTACTGTTTTCTCCCTTGGAGGCCCTATCAATGCTCACCTGCTGCAGAACCTCTCATTTTCTTAATTGCAGCATGGAGCTGTTGCCTAAATCACCTGCGCAGTCACGAGAAGCAGATAATTTGGAGGTTTCGCTTTCCAAGAATCCAATCCTCTCTCCGGTTGGCTGGGCCAATGGTGGTGATGTTGGCAGCATTCCTCTGTAGCTGTATCTGGAGAGAAAGTGCCCAAGGCAAGGCAGAGGCTGTTCTTCCAAGCCTCCTCGCTAAAGGGCCACCTGTCAGCCCTTGAGTTAGCATAAATTGTGCTGCCGATCCGTATTTGGACACAGCAATGAGGCCATGCTCAATTATTCATGGTGGTCTCAAGGACTCACCCAGATTCGCTGCCTTTCCATCAGCAGCAAAGCAACCACTCATCTCCCTCCTTAATGGAAGCACTTTTTCCTACAAAGGTTATTAAAAGGCAGGAGCTTTCCTGAGGTGCCAGTTCGTTTCCTCCCAAAGGTGTTTTTTCTTTCTTTCTTTCAAGAGGCAACTGCACTTTTTGGTTTTTCTTTGAAGACGTTTCACTTCTCATCCAAGAAGCTTCTTCAGCTCTGACTGGATGGTGGGGAATGGAAGCATCTTGCAGGCAGATGGTCATTTGCAACCTTTTAGAGGATCATTGAGGCCACTCAGAGGTTTCTCTGTGTCCTCAGGATCACCTGAGTGGTGCTCCTGGTTCCTGTAATCTGCAATTTTTCCTCTGGAACTCCATTTCTACTCCCACCCCATTCAAAGGGTGTTCATCATCCCAAATTGTGTAGATTAAAGTCTGTAGAGATTCTCAGTCAACTGGATTTTCTTGCTTTTTCTTTGAAGATGTTTCACTTCCCATCCAAGAAGCTGCTTCAGCTCTTGACTGGATGGTAGGGAATGGAAGGATTTATACTCCTTGCAGACAGCTGGTCATTTGCATCCTTTTAGAGCATCATTAAAGTCACCTGGAGGTTTATCTGTGTCGTCAGGGTCACCGGAGTGGTGCAAATGGGTGTGGAGCCTTCTTGGAACTGTTTTTTTAAAAATTTATTTACATTTATATCCCGCCCTTTTCCGAAAACTCAGGGCGGCTTACAGTGTATAAGGCAATAGTCTCATTCTATTTGTATATTACAAAGTATATTACAAAGTCAACTTATTGCCCCCCCCCCCCCAACAATCTGGGTCCTCATTTTACCTACCTTATAAAGGATGGAAGGCTGAGTCAACCTTGGGCCGGGCTTGAACCTGCAGTAATTGCAGGCTACTGTGTTCTAATAACAGGCTCCTAACAGCCTGAGCTATCCACGGCCCCTGTTGAAAGGATTGGAGAGAGATGATGTTGTATTCCTCCCCCTGTATTCAGGGAGGGCTGTTCAATTTTCACATAGATGATCTCTTTGTCGCCTCTTTCAAACCAGCAATCCTCTCTGTCCAAAATATGGACTTTGGTTTCTTCAAAGGAGAGGTCTTTGTCTTTTAAATGCAGATGAACTGCTGAATCTAGTCCTGATGGGTTTGTTCTCCTATGTTGTGCCATGCATTTATGAAGTGGTTGTTTTGTTTCCCCAATGTACATGGCTCCCTGCATCGTACTGCATATACCACATTGCTCAGTTTGTATCTGGGTATTTTAACCTTGAGGTGGACAAGCTTCTGCCTTAGTGTATTCTTAGGGTTTGAAGTGTGCACATTTGTTATAGTTCCTTAGTTCACTATAGTTCACTTCCTCCCATGCGTAGAGTAGCTGGACCGGGATATTGAAATTGGGGGAAAGTGGGGAGAAAGGCAGGTGGGTTTTCCAGATGCTGTTTTGGCATGAGACAAATTAGAAGCAGTTTACCAAAACACATTCTATTGCCCAAAAATGCAGGTGCCCAAACTGGAATGGGACACCTCACTGCTGCCAAGTCGCTGCATCCCTCTTGCCACGGGCAGACTGCCAGGGTGATTTTGCTGCAGCCATCTCCCCGTGGGACAATTTTATGAAGAATAACTGAACATGATAAATATTATCCACCACTGTTCCTTCGACATCGTTTCCATTGACAAAAAACTCCAACACCCACAATTTCTGAAGGCAAGCCATTCCACTGGTTAATTGTTTCTCTCTGTCAGGAAATTTCTCCTTAGTTCTTGGAGTTCTTAGTTCTCCTTTGGGTCCCTCTTGATGTTGAAGTAAAACTTAAAGGCAAGTGAGGTTGCCTTCTGGATATACAGTACTTTGTAATCCACAGATGTATTTAAAGATGACAGATGAATAAAAGATGAAAAGAAAAAAAATAAAATCTTAGCTGAACAGAAAGAAATAGTATCTAGGCCGAGAGTAAAAAATGAAATATCAGCTTGTCATTAGTGCAAAAGAATATGGAAAAATGGTCGTTTTTAATAATATTGAAGAGGTTCTTTCCTTTAAAAAGGTTGTAGTCTTTATAGCTTGTAATCCACAGAAGAAAGTAGAGGGAAAATTGCAGATGAACGGTGTCCTGTCATTCTGTCAGCTCAAAGCAGTGGTGCTTCGTATCAACTGACCACAATCCTGCAGGCCTAGTGACCAGAGCTGTTGCTGCAGCCAACTGCCTCGAAGATCCAACAATGGTAAAACAAATAATTTGATGGGGTACATTTCAACTGCTTAGGTTTGTGATGGGGAATTCAGCTAGCAAAGGACAACCTACATAATAATTGGGGTATTAACATATGCATGTGTAGAGTGGGACAGTGGCCTAGAGGTGGAGCTCTCACCTCACAATCAGGAGGCTATGAGTTTGATCCTAGGTAGAGCACAATGTGCACAATGAAAATTTATCTGCTGAACAAAACTCCGCATTGGCGACAAGAAGGGCATCCGGCCAGTAAACACTCAGCTCCATATAGTTGTCCAGACTCCACCCTGCAAAGGATTAAAAGAAGATGATTAGTGTGCATGTGTGTGTGTGTGTGTCAAAGAAAACATTAACCCCAGGATGGTGAGCACAACTCTTGTGTAAATGAGACCTGGCCACTGTCATGACTCTTACTGAATCCCTGTGCAGAGGCTTCTGACAGTAGCACTGAGATGGTAATAATTTTCCAAATATCTATGACAGACAGACAGACAGACAGACACAGACAGACACCCACCCACACATCATAGAAGCAAAGAGGCAGGAGACCCAGTGATTCAATTCTATTTCTGTCTGCTAATAATTCGCTCTTTAGTTTGATTCTTCCCATTTATAAGGAAGATGTTATTTTTTCCAGGCAGTGACTCACAACACAGACAGGCTCAAATTTTAAAATATGTAACATTACAACCCATAGGATTGAAATGATGGGTCCTGGCTGTTGCAGAGTCCCCACCTCCATCCCTGGGAAGCCCAGGAGGCTGCCCTGTTCCATGGGGTGGGAAGCGGAGAGACCTGGTTGGCCTTTCAGAGACCTGGCTACTTTTCCAGGCTTGGTGGCCAAAGGGACTGTTGGAGCCTGTGGATTAATTTTATGGGAATAGTCGTATATCTGCACTGAATGGGGTGGGTCTTTTTAAAAAAAAAATCTTTACTGTCAGTTGCCTATTTATTTTGCATTTCTGCTAGGTTTTAAAAATTGTTTTTATCCACCCAGAGTTATTTATTTGAGACCAGTAGACAAATAACCCATATCTAAAAAGAATGCAATTAGGAAAAAAAACCCACCTAGAAGCATTCTCAGTGGGAAATTAACAGAACTTTTATTCTGTTTATTCTGATTGGACACGCAAGTTCCTTGCGTGTCCAATTACACTTGGCCAATAAAGAATTCTATTCTATTCTATTCTATTCTATTCTATCCTATTCTATTCTATTCTATTCTATTCTATTCTATTCTATTCTATTCTATTTCCATATTCTTTCCTTTCCTCTCCTCTTTCCTAATTCTAATTCTATTCCTAATTCTAATTTATTCCATTCCATTCCATTCCATTCTATGGAAGTACTCTAAGGCAGATGGATTGGAGCCTCTGCTGCATTTCTGCATTTGAGGAGACTGACATGTGAAATGTAGAACTCATGTCAGTTTGCTTCTAGGTCTGTATGTCCCCGGCAAATTCTCACTTGGTTCAGCCCGACATATTTCAACATGAAAAAAATAATATTTTGTTTTTTCCACACATAACTGCTATTCAGCTACACTTGGGACTTTAGGTTTTGCATAAATGTCTTTCTTCAGTGAGATGGAATCTGAAACAGATATTTTTTCCAGGGCCAAAGAGTAGGGAAAATTTCTTTTCACGCGTTCTCTGCCACTTGTGAAAGACTAACTAGCCATTTGAAGCAAAAGGAACGAAAGACAAACCCGTGTTTGGTGGCATGGCTGCTATTTTGCCAGGCTGCTGGTGAACACGGGCATAGTGATACATCCCCTAATAAACCAGTTGTTTTCAAGCTCCCTTTCTCAGCTTTTGGGCATTGCCCCAGACTAAGCCTCTTAGAAAAGGCAGAAGAGAGGCAGATTAAGGGATGTAGTCATAGCTGGCACAAAGCTGCAGCAGGTGCATGCCCAAAATGAAGACTTATTGGAAAAGCGAGAGCAAATTGGAGCTGCTACATTTTTGTGAATAAACCATTTGCTGGCAACGGAGGGGTTTTTAAGAGGGCTTGGCAGCAGCTTCACAATAGGAAGATTTAGAAGCTTTTATCTATGAAATAATAATGACTTGGTGGTGCCAAATGCTTCAAAGTATGTTGTCTCTCCTGTAACAGCTGGAACCATGTGGAGAATCAGAAGCAAATTACTTGGCTCTTGAGGCATTTCCACAGCTCGCATGGACAGTATTCCTCTTTTTTGTTGCTTGTTTCGATGGTCTGAAATTGGTCAATCAGAAAACTGCTGGGAAAGGAGTGTCTCTTGTACCGGCTTGTATTCATCCATGCATTTTGCTGACCAGTACAAATAAAAAGGAGTCTATTTTACCCAAATGATCTCCATTAATTCTCTTCTGTAATTTTGTGTTAAATATTTCCCTTAATTTTAGAATAATTGACTTCCAGGTGGATTCATGGCAGACTAGCATAGAACAAAGGGCTGGAAGAGTCTTTGGAGGTCTTCTAGTCCAACCTCCTGCCCATGGAAGAACACTTTATACCATGCTGTTCAAATGGTTGTCCACTCTATTCTTGAAAATCTCCAGGGATGGAGGACCCACAAATCCAGGAGGCAAGATATCCCACTGGTTAATTGTTCTCATTGTCAGGACATTTCTTTGGAGAATACGTCAATCCCCTCTTCTCTGGCTCAGCCCCTCAAGTACTGGAAGACAGCTATCATGTCCCCGCCTAATCCTTTTCTTTGAGAGACTAGTTCCCTCAACTGTTCATCATCATAGAACCCTCCAGATCCTTTATTATCTTTGTTGCTCTTCTCTGCACACTTTCTAGGAGGTGGTATTCAGCTGCTTCGGACCGATTCACGTGAACCAGTAGCAGAAATCACAGGTGAACCTGTCCACCTGCCCTGGCTCTATGCCATCCTATTTAGGCACATTTTTGAGGCCGGGCGCACACATAGAAGGCATGCGCATGACCAAAGCGAATGCATGGAAGGCTGGGCGCAAGCACAGAAAGCAGGCGTGTGCAGAAACCGAGTGTATGTGCACACAAACCAAGCATGCACGCACACGGCAAACCAGTAGTAACATAATGTGAAAGCCACCGCTGGACATAATAGCAGCATTCCAGTATTTGAGGAGCTGCCACAAAGAAGCATAATGTCAGGCTGCCTCTGATTATATTTAGGAAATAATACACCTTGACTTCATTTGCAAATAAAGAAAAGTGCTTTTACTAAATACATCATGACTGCAGCAGTATAAAGTTGAATCTGAGACAAAATACGGCTAACATTCCATATCCCATCGTTAGTCCCTCCTCTCCCCAAGAGGTCAGCAGGTTTGGTCCAATGCCAGCTCCTTCTCGGCCCGCCCCCGGTAATCTTCTTCCGCAGGTCTCTGGCTGTAAATCATCTCAGGAATGCAATGTCCGTTAAAAGCCCACGCTCTAACATTCCTGTTGAATTCAAACTATCAATCTCCCCTCCCCTTTATCTCATGTCAGACGACACTCTTAAAGGGCCCTCTCTACTTAAACTGAATTCATGAGCTATTTACATTACACATAAAAACCCCATGCAATCTAACTACTGAATATAAAAAGTACAAAAGGATGTGAGGATTGGAGTGGAGGCTGACATTCGGCCCTCCTGCAACAAGGACGTTAGTCCTAGAAAGAAAAAGAGAAAAGTTAGGGTTTGTCAGGATATTTTTTATAGAATTGTGCTATCTTGTCAGAAGCGCGAACATCTTCCTTGTTCACCCATTCGGCTTGGGACAAAGGGAAGTGCTTCCAAGCAATAAGATATTGAATTTTATTTCTATGTTTTCTTGAATCTAAGATTTTTTTTACTTCAAAATGTTGTTCGCCCTCTATGAGAATTGGTATAGGAGGGGGTGTATGGTTCGCACGGAAAGTAGACGTGTGTTCTGGTTTCAGTAAGCTCACATGGAAAACGGGGTGAATTCTTCTAAGTGTTTTTGGTAATTCTAGCTGTACAGTCACGGGGTTGATGATTTTCACTATGGGGAAAGTCCCACATACTTAGGTCCCAGTTTTTTAGATTTTTGAGTGGTTTGTAAATATTTGGTGGAGAGATAAACTCTATCTCCAACTTGGTATTTGTTCTCAGGGGATCTTTTTTTATCCGCTTGTTTTTTATGTGCACGGTGGGCATTATCAATCACCTTGCGAGTCATTTTCCATGTGCTTTGTATTTGATTTATCCATTCTGACAAGGATGAAACTGTGGTTTTTTCCTTTGGAAGTTCCGAGATGGGAACAAAGTCTTGGCCTGAAGTTACTTTAAAAGGAGTAAATCCCGTGCTATTATGAATTGAGTTATTGTAGGCTACTTCTGCAAAAGGTAGTTCGTCCGCCCAATTGTCTTGTTGATAGTTAATGTAACAACGTAAATATTGTTCTAGTACCGAGTTTGAGCGTTCACAACTTCCATTAGTCTGGGGATGATGGGAGGAGCTTAATCCTTGGGCGGAGCCAATCAGTCGCAAAAATTCTTTCCAAAATTGAGAAGTGAATTGAACTCCTCGATCTGAGATGATGCGTTCAGGAACTCCGTGGAGTCTATAAATGTGTTGCACAAACAACTTTGCCAGAGTCTTTGAAGAGGGTATTTTGGAACATGGAATAAAATGGACTTGTTTGGAGAAAAGGTCTGTGATTACCCAGATTACAGTATTGCCTGCACTTTTGGGTAGCTCCACTATGAAATCCATGGATATTTCTTTCCATGGGGCTCCTGGCTGGGCTACTGTTTGAAGTAATCCAGGAGGTTTTTCTGGAGGCCTTTTAGATGGTGTGCAAACAGGGCAACTTGCTATATACGATTGAATGTCCTTTTTAAGACTTGGCCACCAAAATTATCTTTTAAGAAGGTGTAAGGTTTTCACAAACCCAAAATGTCCTGCCATTTTAACATCATGGCATCGTTGTAGGATGGTTTCTCTGAGTGATAGAGGAACATATAGTTTTGCTCCAATCCAAGCTAGTTCATCACGGAGCGTGCATTCGTGCGAATGAGCCAAGAACCAGTCATCGGAGTTCAAAGCTTCTTTAAACAACTTAGTTAATTCATCTGGCAGTGATGTCTCGGTTTTGGTATGGCTTCGGGTTATAGCCGGAGCTGCTAATTGCTGAATGGGGAGTATTGGGCAAACCACCTCGGAGCGTGTACCATTGTATTGGGGCAGACGTGAAAGAGCATCTGCCAAAAAGTTCTTTCCTCCGGGAATGTAATGTAAAGTGAAATTAAAACAGTTAAAATATTGAGCCCAGCGGGCTTGTTTAGGCGAAAGTTGCCTAGGAGTTTTTAGTGCTTCCAGATTTTTGTGATCAGTCCAAACTTCAAAAGGATGATTGGAACCTTCTAAGAATTGTCTCCAAGTGCGAAGAGCCCAATGAACTGCAAATGCTTCTTTCTCCCAAATAGCCCACCTTCTTTCAGTTTCAGTCAATTTTCGAGAAGTGAAAGCACAGGGTTGTAGTTTACCATCGGCATTGTTCTGGAGCAAAACGGCTCCGACCGCTACGTCACTAGCATCTGCTTATACCACAAAAGGAACATCCATGTCAGGGTGTTTCAAAATAGGTTCAGCAGCAAACAGTCGTTTCAACTTTTCAAACGCTGCTTGACATTCCATTGACCATTCGAGAGGTAATGATGGTTTGGGTTTTGTATCTCCTTTCGTTTTTAAGAGGTTGGTGATTGGCAAAGCAATTTGAGCAAAGGAGGGGATGAATTGATGATAAAAGTTCGCAAATCCCAAGAAACTTTGCAGCTGTTTGTGTGTGCGTGGGGGGGCCCATTCCAAGTCAGCTTTTACTTTCTCAGGGTCCATTTCCAATCCATCTGCCGATATACGGTACCCTAAATAGTCTATTTTTGTTTGATGAAAATCACATTTGGATAGCTTGCAATAAAGTTCTGCGTCTAACAATTTTTTGAGTACCGCTGTTACAAGCTTTATATGCTCTTCCATTGTTTCTGTATAGATAAGTATATCGTTGAGGTAAACAAGAATCCCTTTAAACAAGTGTTGATGGAGTATTTCATTTATTAGCTGCATGAAAACTGCGGGCACCCCCTGCAGTCCAAACGGCACTCGAAACTGAAAGTACTCGAAACTGAAAGCATCCCAGGGGGCAGTTGAAAGCAGTTTTCCATTCATCCCCCTCCTTTATATGAACTCTGTAGTAAGCCTCTCGCAAGTCTAATTTGGTGAAAAACTTTCCTTTCGCTAGATGCGCTAACATGTCTTTCATGAGCGGCATGGGGTATACGTTTTCGGCGCATATCACGTTTAGATTTGTATAGTCAACTATAAGACGAAAGGAGCCATCTTTCTTTTCTTGGAACATCACTGGTGCGGCCACACGAGGCCTAGCCGGTTGGATAAACCCCCGCTCTAAGTTTTTGTCTATAAATTTACGTAGCTCCCCCAATTCTTTTTGGGTCATGGGATAAGCTTTTGGTTTTGGAAGCTTTACCCCTGGAAGTATGTCTATTGCACAGTCAGTAGGCCTATGGGGAGGTAGAACATCTGATGCTTTCTCGCTAAAGACTTCTCGCAAGTCCCAGTATTCCTTAGGTATCCTCTCCTCCCATCTTCTATCCGTTCTGTCATTGCCCCCATCAAGTCATGGGGCACAGCCATGGTAGATTCCTCCTTGGTCTCTCTTTTCTCCCCTCTTAGCATCTTAGAGCGAAAAAGTAAGACTCCCGTCTTCCAGTTAATATGGGGGTTCCATTTCCGCAGCCATGACAAGCCTAGCAACAGAGGTTGGTCCATCTCTGAGGCTACTATGAAGTTTAGGGCCTCACGATGGTCTCCCATCATCATTTCTATGGGTTCTGTTACAAAATGGGCGGGCCCTCCCCCTGACACAGAGCCATCCAACTGGGCAAAGGCTATGGGCCTACGTAGGGTTCTCAGTTTTAGTTCCATTTTCTCTACTACCTCGGGACTGATGAGGCACTTAGTACACCCAGAGTCTAGGAGCGCTAGCATTTCCCCCTTATTACCCGAAGAAGGGACATGCAATTTGACCGGGATGTTCAAAGGACCCTGTATCCAACTCACCAGAAGATCTTCATCAGATTCTGACGTGGTTTCGCTGTCATCGGATTCGGTCGGCGTTCCACGCTCCTCCCTAATGGGAGTGGCCTTCTTGGCGACGCCTTCTCCCACTTTTGCCGGCTTTCGCGCCTTAGGATCTGGTTTCACTGGTTCCTTTCCACCACTAGGGGTCGTCTGAGGCACCAGTTTCACCCGACAGTCAGCAGCTCGATGGCCTTCTTTTCCACATCTGTAGCATGCAGTTGAGCGTTGCCTCCCACTCTCCGACGTAAGGGCGTCCCTTGGAGGGCCTCTAGGAAAATGGGCAGGGTTTGGCCTTCCAGCACGCTCTCTTCGGCTATGATCCTTCGCTAGCTCGATTTCCATCTCCACTGCCAGGGTATACCAGCCGTACAACGTGGTTGGAGAGGCCCGTGCCCAGCACAATTCATACAGATCTCCATTCAGGCCATCTTTGTAAATGTCCACAAGGGTCACCTCCGACCATCCCCTCATCATGGGAACCAGATCACTGAACTCCTGGCTGTAGTCAGCCACTGGTCTCCTCCCTTGCCTGATGGTTTTCATCCGGCCTTTGGCCTTCTGCTCTGCCAGGGGGTCCTCAAACCTCCTCCTCAGTGCAGTCATAAAATGCTCGTAGTTTTGCAGTAAGGGGGAGTGGCCGCTATATAATGACACAAACCACGCAGCTGCTCTTCCTGTTAGGTTTTGGGTCACAGCTCTAACTTGTGCTGCCTGTGACCAATAATCTTCCCCCCAGTCCATCATATGGTTATTCACTAATGCCAGGAACAGTCCTAGCTCCTTGGCATTTCCATCGAATTTCCCAGATATGGGGGGAATTTTAGGCTTTTTCCTTCCTCTGCGCAGCCTCACTTGGTCAGCAGGTGGCATACACCCTCCATCCGACTCAGCTGCCTCTGGGAAGGGGTTTTCTGGCTCTGGGCCTTCCAAAATCTCTACGCCCTGGGAAACTCCTCCAGCGGGCCCCTTTGCAGTTTCTTCCTCCTCTTCTCCCTCCCCCCTGGAGGACCGAATAGGGGATTCATACCTTTGGCGAGCGGCTTGCCTTACTTTCACCTCACGGAAAAGATGCAATGCCTCTTCCAACTGGAGGCTGTCTCTGATCTTCTGCTCCTCTATCCACTCGGAAAACCTGCGTGGTTTTCCCTTTCTCCTTGTAGTTACTCCAGAGGGAGGTTCTTTGAAGTCTGGTAGCCTCCTCTCTTCTTCCAGCTGCAATTGCTCCAGCTCCCGGGCTCTGCAATCCTCCAGTTCAGGGTTAAAACTGACAGAAGAAATATCTCCGGTTGCCTCCCCCAGTTCAGCAGCTGGCTGGCTTCCCATCAAAGTTTTTCTGTCGGCCCCCTCGGTATTTTGGTTAAAATCCTGGTTGGTCGACATGCTGTGAGATTCAACTTAATGTCAGGCTGCCTCTGATTATATTTAGGAAAGAATACACCTTGACTTCATTTGCAAATAAAGAAAAGTACTTTTACTAAATACATCATGACTACAGCAATATAAAGTTGAATCTGAGACAAAATATGGCTAACATTCCATATCCCTTCGTTAGTCCCTCCTCTCTCCAAGTGGTCAGCAGGTTTGGTCCAATGCCAGCTCCTTCTCGGCCCACCCCCCCCCCCCCCCGGTAATCTTCCGTAGGTCTCTGGCTGTAAATCATCTCAGGAATGCAATGTCCGTTAAAAGCCTGCGCTCTAACATTCTTGTTGAATTCAAACTATCAATCTCCCCTCCCCTTTATCTCATGTCAGACGACACTCTTAAAGGGCCCTCTCTACTTAAACTGAATTCATGAACTATTTACATTACACATAAAAACCCCATGCAATCTAACTACTGAATATAAAGAGTACAAAAGGATGTGAGGATTGGAGTGGAGGCTGACACATATTTTCCAAAGCGCCAGAAGGCAAGACAAGAAGTAATGGATGAAAACTGAACAAAGCAAGAAGAAATCTTCAACTAACGTGAAATTTCCTGACAATAAGAACAATCAACTAGCAGAACCGAGGCTGCCTTCAGAGGTTGTGGGTGCTCCAACACTGGAGGCTTTTAAGATCAGAGTGGACATTGGGCAACCATTTGTGTAAAATAGTATAGGGTCTCCTATGAGCAGGGGTTTGGACTAGAAGACCTCCAGGGTCTAACTCTGTTATTCTGTCAAGATCCTTCTGGATCACGAGTCTGTCTTCCAAATGGATAGCAATTCCCACCAGCTTGGTATGACCTGAAAATTTGGTGAGTTCCTCTTCTATCCCCTCATCTAGATCATTTATGAAGATCCAAGGAAGAACCTTCAGATATTGGCCTGGCTCATGTCTCCTCTTCAGCCACCAGTAAGCAGCCGTTCACATGTTCTACTTCCTATAATGGCTTATCCATTCTGGCTTTCTTTCTGTAAAATAAACGATGATGTGATGTAATATGTTGTGTTGCTGTTCATCTGATATTGTATTTATTTATTTTTAAGAACTGCTAAGGATCAGATGATTTTTACTATGTCCTGATACCATAAGAAACCATAGAACTCAAAAAGAGGGAACTTTTTCACATGACTGTAGCTGTAGGCAAATTCTGCAGTTGGGGGGCAATATAGATTCTGAGGGGTCCTTGATTGATCTCTGAGCTTGTTTGTTTTCTTGCAGACGTTTCATTACCTAACTAGGTAATATCATCAATGCTAGGCTCATAGTTCAGTGATTGTCTATTAGGAGTTCAGCTGTTGAGCCAAGTTTCAGACAGAATAAAAATAGATTCTTTGAATCAGTCAACCAACCAACATCTTTTACAGCTATTGAATATCTTTTGAATCCTTCCTAGAATACTAATGGCAACAACTTATTTCTGAGGTCTTCAGATTGCAATCCTACATTGCATTAACAGAGGGATACAATCAAGATCAAGTGAGATATTGATACCACTCTATAAAGCCTTAGTAAGACCACACCTAGAATACTGCATCCAGTTTTGGTCACCACACTATAAAAAAGAGGTTGAAACTAGAAGACCTTCAAGGTCCCTTCCAGCTCTGTTTTTCTGTTATATATTTGGGATGGTTTAGAGATTCCTGCTTGGGCAGGGATTGAACTAGAAGTCCTCCTTTCAGTCATGTGATTGTGTGATTTTTATGACCAGAAGACAGAAGTAGTGATTGATGTAGTGGTGTGTGTGTGTGTAATTTTTATGCACAGACATACACAAAAAAATTCTGTCCAAATCCGAAGCCAAGAACACATCACTTCTATGGTAATTCAGCTGGAACAAAAGCAGAAGTAATGGTTACATACAAATGAACACTAGCTGAAGATTTGATGATTCCAGCAAACTGGGAAATCAGATATGCCACTAGAAAGATGAGCTGTGAAAGTCTCTTGCCATATTTAGTTGTAATGAAGGGAACAATGAATATTAGAGAAGGGTATATCATCTTAATTACCAGGCATCTCATTTTCAACGGCTGCTGTAGAAAGCTGAGCAAACCTTACTGGGGTTGGTTGTTTCAAACAAAAAAGCACCAAAAAAAAGTGACCACAACTGAGCCAAAATTTCCATTGTTAAGTGAGACATTTCTTAAGTGAATTTTGCCCCACCTTCCTTGCCACAGCAGTTGGGTTATTAAGTTAATAACCCGGTTGTTAAGTGAATCTGGCTTCCCCATTGACTATCCTTGTCAGAAGATTGGAAAAGGTGATCAAATGACCCCGGGACATGGCAACCGTCATAAATATGAGTCAGTTGCCAAAAGTCTGAATTTTGATCATGTGTCCATCGGGATACTGCAAAGGTCAGAATTGTGAAAAACAGCCATAAGTCACATTTTTCAGTGCCATTGTAACTTTGAATGGTCACTATTGTAAGCCAAGGACTATCTGCGGTTTAAAATGTTTATAAAGCAAAAGGTGCAATAAATGAAACCTTGAACAGGTCAGTTCAAATACTGAGAGCATCTGCACCAAGACAAATTCCTTGTGTGTCCAATCACACTTGGCCAATAAAAATTCTGTTCTATTCTGTTCTGTTCTGTTCTATTCTATACAGAAAGTGAATGTGTCTTCCATCTAGAATAGACTAGAATAATAACTTTATGGTCACTCTGAATGTACACTAACACATTAAAATGAAATTTCATTGCATACAGGTCTCAGAGGGTCTCCACCTCCAATATACACTACATACAGTAAATATAACAAAATAAATAGATACAGAATTATGCATATACCCAGATATATTGACGCAGAGAATATATATATGATGCAGAGAAACAACACAGTCTAGTTCAGACGTATACCTGTAAATAGGCCTTCTCTTTCTCCTCTCTCCTCCCACACTCTATGTAGTCACTAGGAGTGAAAACATGGCTGGATGGCTTATCATCACAAGAGGATATTTCCATGGAAGAATAAAGAGCTGTTTGCTCCCTCAATGGAACAATGGACCTCCCAGGGATGGAGCACCCAGTGACCGGTGTTCCACAGAGGTGGTATTCGGCCGGTTCGGGCAAACTGGTAGTGGAAATTGCCGGTGGGCACATCCACCTGCCCCAGCTCCATGCTATCCTATTGAGGCACATTTTTGAGGCTGGGCGCATGCGCAGAAGGCACATGTGCAAGCAAAGCCCATGCACGGAAGGCAGGGCACATGTGTGCACGCTTACATTTTCAGTGCTGGGTGAACCGATAGGTAAATTATGTGAATCCCACCTCTGGTGCTCCATCACTGGAGGTTTTCGAGAAAAGATTGATCAAGATGGCAGGCAGTAGATAGCGAGAACCACGACTCTGCAAGGCTGAATGAGAGAGGAGACATTTTAGAATGGGAAACAAAATGAGAGATAGAACGACTAAGTTAGGTGAATGAGCATGAGGGGACAAGTGTGTGCGTGCTAGAGCCAAAGAAAGCACATCAACTTGACTTGGTGGGTGTGGCTTGGTGGGCATGGCATGGAAGGATACTGTAAAATCTCCATTCCCTCCCCACTCCAGGGCAAGGTTACTGCAAAATCCCCATTTCCTCCCAGTCAGCTGGGACTCGGGAGGCAGAGAATAGATGCGGGTGGGGCCAGTCAGAGCTGGATTGCAGAAGTGGTGAATCTGAATCTGAGGTTTTCCCATGCAAACAGTGCAAAGTAAATCATGTAAATCAAACAATTCCAAGTGGAGAGAAAGACACTGGGAACATGGAGGCTGCTTGGAATGATGGACAGGACCACATGGGTTTTTTGGGTCCTGACCGCGCATGCGCGTACACACACACACGTCTTGGACCCCACCTTAGAGCTTCCTATTCCTGTGTAAGAAATGTATTTTGATTGGTTGTCAGACTCCCATGGGGCCATGCAGGGGTACTTTCTAGGTTGTCTTGAGTCCCAGGCTTGGTTGAATCTTGCTAGGTGATGTAATGAAGGGGCTTTGTAATGAAGCCTACTATGGCTTAATGGCTTTGTCTTGGTTTGGATCTTGAGTGAGGACTAATCCTATCACCCTGGAGCTGAAGGTCTTTTGTAGATAAGATGGCCCAGTCTTTTGTCGTGTAGATTGATTGGCACCAGTCTTTCTGGGGCTATTAACAAAGGTGGGGGCCGCTTTCCAAGAGCATTTTTCTCCTTTTCTCATTCAGGGAGGTATAATATTCTACCTTTTTAATATTTCTTAGAATATTTCATTCTTCTAGGAGAGGGGTGGGTGCTAACTTCCTACACTATAAAAAGATGTTGAGACTCTAGAAAAAGTGCAGAGAAGAGCAACCAAGATGCTTAGGAGACTGGAGACTAAAACATACGATGAACAGTTGCAGGAATTGGACATGGCTAGTCTAGTGAAGAGAAGGACCAGGGAAAACATGATAACAGTCAACCAATATTTGAGGGGCTGCCACAGAGAGGAGGAAGGGGGTCAAGCTATTCTCCAAAGCACCTGAAGGACAGCCAAGGAATAATGGATGGAAACTGAATCAAGGAGAGATTCAACCTGGAAATAAGAAGAAATTTTCTGACAGTGAGAACAATCAACCATTGGAACGGAAGTTGTCTTTGAAAGTTGTGGGAACTTCATCACTGGAAGCTTTCAGGACTGGACTGCCATCTATCAGAAATGGTGTAGGGTCTCCTGCTTGGGCAATGGTCTGGACTAGAAGATAGGAGAGAGGCAGTCGCGACAGACTGTGGCTTTAGCTGCCTACCAACCTCAGCCTGTTGTTCGCTTCATAATGTTGGGACATCATGAACCAGCTCTTCCCTCCTAGCCTGATTGGGTTGGGACTATGACTCCCAGGTTGCCCAGAATTATATGAGCCCCCCCTCCCATCTCCCTGATGCACACATAGAAAATTCCAGGCAGCTATGGAGAAGTTTATGTTCAGTCATCTCTGACACCATCTAAATTTTAATGGTGCAAAATAAGAATAATAAGAATAACATCACTTTGTCCATTTCAGGAAGAAAGTGCCCTAAAAGCAGAGCCAGAGGTGGTATTGAGCAGGTTCTGACCAGTTCTGTAGAACTAGTAGCAGAAATTTTGAGTAGTTCGGAGAACCAGTAAATACCACCTCTGACTGGCCCTGCCCCCATCTATTCTCTGCCTCCCGAGTCCCAGCTGATCAGGAGGAAATGGGGATTTTGCAGTAACCTTCCCCTGCCACACTCACCAAGCCACGCCCACAGAACCGGTAGTAAAAAAAATTTGAATTCCACCACTACTCAGGGCCCTCAAGAGTGCAAGCAACTTTTCCTTTTGGGCCTAATGGGAAAAGAACTTGAGAAAAAAATGGAACTTTGTTATTATATAGGGTGACAGCAGCAAGACTATTGTATGCACAAAAATGGAAGGACACTTCGACTCCTACCATGGAAGAATGGTTGCAAAAGCTGAAGGAATTGGTGGAAATGGCAAAACTGACTACTTTGGTTAAAGAAAAGAACATAAGTACTTTTGTTTCCACACGGAAACCATTTCTGAACTTCATGCTTGATGTGGAAAAGAATGGAACTCTGATTTTGGGTTTTACCAGTTAGATGGAAAGATCTTTATAGAAATGATTTGTTCATATTATTATGAAAAAGCAAAAAAGTTGTGATTTGATGTTAATGCCTTATTTTACTGTAACAGAGAGAGTCAGAAGTCAATGCTTCTTTTTCTTTCTTTTTTTCTTATCTTTCCTCATTTCCCCCTTTCCCCTCCACCCCTCGCTGCTCTTCTATTTACTTTTGTATTTTATAATATTTTATAACTTCATAAAAAAATGTTTACATAACAAGAGTGCAAACACAATAGTAGAAATGGAAGAATGTCAGTGAAAGGAAATATTGTTCAATTCCAATCTCATCTTTGGAGGCAGGAATTTTCTTCGTGTGGCTTGTTGGATTGCTGAGAAGCAAAATCCAGCGAGATCAGACCACTCGGCATACCAATAAACGCCGCTAATATGTCTGCATGCATGTTTCAAGTAATTTATCAAATGTTCTCTTTCCCCCCTTCGGAAGGCCTCAGACAATGGGGAAGCAAATGGCAGATTACGCTTCTGAGAATTCTCTGGGGCAAAGCAGCTGCCAGACCGTGGCAGTTTCCAATTTCTTTTACTGTAATCATTTCCAGGAGGAAAGAAGGAATCCTACCTACGATTAAGTGAAAAAAATTACTTAAGAGCATCCGCCTAACTGGGTGTAATTCTAACATGATGACATGAGCTGGTACTTTGGGGATAATGAAATAAAAGGACAAAGAAGGAAGCCAGAAAAGAGGGGCCGGGGGGGGGGGAATAATTGCAAGTGGTAATTCAATTTAGAAGAATTATTTTCCTAATGATTTATGGGTTCATTAATGACTTCGACTGAACAAAAGTGCCTTCTGACTCCCCTTTCTATTTACAGAGCTCTTTGGGTATTGGCAGGTAGAGCCAAATCCACAGGTGAATAGGCAGCACCTGGCTCTACAGTAGTGCATAGGAGGGGATCTGGGACTCCTTTATGAAGGGTGGTCAGCAGCCCCAAAAGGTGGAGGTGGCACCCCAATGACAGATGTGGGGGAAAAACCCTTCCCACGAAGGAGCCAACTATCTGGATGGCTCTATTCATAAGCAAAGCAAATACTGCAGGCAGAAATCCATTCAAGACAGGATATTTCGAAACTGCTTGCAGCAAGTTAACAGCTAACAAAAGCAGAATGATAGGATTAGAAGCACCCCCTCACCCAAGATCCAACACAGGATCCATTGGCCACAATAGGAATTGCCCAACACCCTTTTGGAACACAGAAGCCCCTTCACTGCATGACCCCCAGAGCAGTCCGAACTTCACCTGGGAGCTCAGATAAACAATAAGCCAGAGGCTGACCAGATTAGCTCAGACAAGCACCTAGGATTTGCACTTCCTCTTTTACCTATGAGCCAGCTGTGACCCCTACATGACGCCATAGGAATCTGACAACAGCCAATAGAATACATGTCCTTGCACAGGAAGAGGAAGCTCAAGTACAAAACCCAAAAGAAGGTATAAAAACCCAGCCACTCTCAACTCCATTTTGTTCAGCTGTCCAGAACCACAAACCCATGTAGTTCGGCTTCATCAAAAAAATGGACCTTCTTTCCAACTAACCTCAAGCCACCATTTTATTTCCAGTGCCTTCCTCCTGGCTTTGGACTGAATCAGATGGATATTCCTTCCAACAGAGAGGAGGCATTGGGGGGATGCTCCTTGGGCTCCCCTACTGGCAGAAGTTGCTGTTCCTCATGTCCTTTACCACACACAGTGGCTGGGTTCACACAGACTAAGCCATTGGCTATGTAATCAAGGAATATTGCATAAATCATAAATGGTTGAGATGGCCTAACTTTGGCCAAGATGGCCAAGAAATTAAAAGACACTTGCTCCTGGGGAGGAAAGCTATGGCAAATCTAGGCAGCTTACTAAAAAGCAGAGACATCACCCTGCCAACAAAAATGCGCATAGTCAAGGCTCTGGTTTTTCCAGTTGCAATGTATGGCTGTGAAGGTTGGACCATAAGAAAGGCTGAGCGCCAAAGAATTGAGGCCTTTGAACTCTGGTGCTGGAGAAGACTCCTGCGAGTCCCTTGGACTGCAAGGCGAACAAACAAGTCAGTCCTAGAGGAGATCAACCCTGACTGCTCTTTAGAAGGCCAGATCCTGAAGAAGAAACTGAAATACTTTGGCCACCTAATGAGAAGGAAGGACTCACTGGAGAAGAGCCTAATGCTGGGAAAGATTGAGGGCAAAAGAAGAAGGGGACAATAGAGAACAAGGTGACTGGACAGAGTCACTGAAGCAGTTGGTGTGAGCTTAAATGGACTCCAGAGGATGCTAGAGGATAGGAAGGCCTGGAGGAATATTGTCCATGGGGTCATGATGGGTCAGACACAACTTCACAACTAACAACAAAAACAAAGTCCAGCAAAAAGAAGGACTGGAGAGACATGATAGCAGTCTTCCAATATTTGAGGGTCTGCCAGAAGGAAGGTCAACCTGTTCTCCAAAGCACTTGAGGCAGGATAAGAAGTAACAGTAATAATATTAATAATGATTAAAAACAAACAAACAAACAAAGATACACAACAACAAGAATAATATCTAGATTTGGCATTTCTGCTTATCTACTGAGTCTTTTCCAAGGACCTCGGATAGGCAGATGTGGATGTTTGATGGTGTTTCAAATATCATCGTAGGATGGAAGCTGTTCTGAGTAAAGCTGCCTTTTGCAATGATGGCGACTGGGTAGTTAGCAGATTCCCTTTGGCCTTTCAAGGCAAAGCTTGGACTAGAAAGCAGACCCACTAAAGCGAATGCCAAAATCCCTTTCAGCCAGCCAGTGTCGAATTCGAAAAAGAGGCACCTATTCATCTTTGCCCTGGGCTGGGGAAGGTGAGAAACCAGGAATTTTCAGGATCTGCTCCTTGTCTGCGGAGTTAGCCAAAGGCATAGATTGGATTTGAAAGCAGGCCCATTAAAGCAAATGCTAAACTTCCTTTCAGCCCACCAGTGTCCTGCAGCAGACAGGCATTCAATTGGGAAAATAGGCAATTTCAATCTCTGCTCTGTCCCAGAGAAACTGAAAACCAGATGTTTTCATGATCCGATCCTAGTGGGCAAAGTAAGTCCAAGGCATAGAACTTGCGAGGAGACTCATAGTGAATGCCCAGCTGCATTTCAGCAAGTGTCCCGCACTGGCTTTCAAGGCTGCAGAGTTAGTTCTCTGGTTAGTAGGACACAGAGCGCTCTTGTACTTATTTATCTACTTGCATTTGCATGCTTTTGAACTGCTTAGTTGGCAGGAGCTGGGGAGAGGGCAGGAGTCACCACACTGTGTGGTGCTCGGGGTCTCAAACCTGGATTGCCACCTTTCCAGATGATAAGCCCAGCAACTTAACCACTGAGCCATCATCTTAATACTTGTGCCCTCCTCAGCACAAGTATTAAAAGATGCCAATAAGATAATATCAAATGCACACACAAAATAATCCAACTGTTGCAAAAGAAAACCAGTAAAGCATGGTATGCAGTGTAGCAGAAATAAGAACACTGACTTTCCTTAATGGAGGCTCATTCTTCTAGGGCTTTGTGGTCCACCCGCCAGTGGTGGGATGCTGCTGGTTTAACAGCCGGTTTGTGAGCACATGCTGAAAATGGAGCATTTAGAAGCTCAGTTGCTTACCGTCCAAGTCAGCAACAGTACGTGTCGTGTCCCGGTGTCTCTGACGACCGGGTCTGGGAAGTCTGTATCAAGCGTGGCCACGAAGCCTCTGCAGCTTTGCCAAATTCCTTTCAGATTTCTCAGGCAGGCAGGAATCCAAGGTGTGACTTTAGCAAACCAGATGAGACTTTGCTTGACTCAAATTGCTTGACTCAAGCTGGTCTTTTATATAGGCCATGGGGTGTGGCTCCATGACTCAGCACTTATCCAGGCCTGCCCCTCCCTTCCTTTTGCTGACATCGCCTCTCAATTCTCCGGAAGCGGGGATCCGTCCACTGTGAACTCCCTTCCTCCTGATCTGCTGCCGGCAATTCTAGCACGTGGCTGGCTTCGTGCTCACACGCTGTAGGAGTGAGGTTTGTTTGTTCATTCCTGACATTCTGTCCGGGCATGGTGCCAGGGCTGGGGGCTGGAGGCAAGCCAGACTGTTCCTCTTCATTATCAGACTCTGAATCGGATAGCAGGAGATGGGAGGGGCCCGGCTGAGGAGAGGAGGGAGGACAAGGCACAACAGTACGTAAAACAGCTGGGGGAGGGGAGGAGAGAAATCAGCTGTGTCTTGCAATTGAGATGAGCTACAAAGCAGGAAATAAAGGACAGGCTAGAGAGGGGGTGGGGTGGGCAGGGCCAACTGAATGTCAAAGTTACAGATTCTCTTGAACTGGTCTGAACTGGTTGAATACCACCTCTGCCACCTGCCATCTCTTTCGGGTCCCTGATGGCAGACAGAAAGTAATTTTTGTTGTTGTTTCTTTTTCCTGTATACCGGAAAAGTCCCTGATTGTTGTCTCTTATTAGATTATGTCACTTTCTTATACTACTTTAGAATAAAGGCTTTAGTCCCCATGTTGCTGCAATCATTGATTCCAAATCCCAAAACCCCTGTGACCCAGCCCTTCTGAGCTGAAGGTGTTGGCACATCTGCTTAACCTTTTGACATCAGCCATTCAGATCATTCAGATACTGCCATAATACAACATGGCACAATTTCTTAGATAGGTTGAGTTTGCAAAACTATCTAAGTTAGTTGGTGACTAAATTAGAGATTGAGCTGCTGCAATGTGTTATTTGATTTTTCTTTTTGTACTTTTCATTAGTTTATAATTCATTGAACCACATGAACCCAGGATATGAATTATTAATTCAGCAAGCTGATGAAAGAAATCCATTTAAGCATTCTGCGGTCAGTGAGCCATGGCTGTGGATGCTGATCAGCCAGTGCAGTCATGTGATCGTGGTCACGTGATGCCGACGGCATGGTTTTCCACGAAAGTAATCAAGAAAAGTAAAGACACATAAATCAAGGCTATTCTCCTGAGAGCCAAAGAGAAGCTGGAAGATCCATCAAAGAGTTCAAAACTGCAAATATTACTATTCATGAAAAGTAGAAAGCCGTCTTCACTGGCTCTTAATATGCTCCTTTGTAAATTGCTTTGAGATTTATGGCTGAGGAGGTATAAAGGCTAGGAGCTGTTATTACCCCTGGGTAAGATATAATTCAACACCAGTGGAACTGGCAGATGTAAGCACAGAGAAACTAAAATTAGTGGAGAATAAACAATGGTTTGCTTTAAATATGTGCCAATTAATATGCAAACTTTAAGCGGGGAGGTTTCAAGCAGCCTGAGGAGCATTTGGATTCAGCAGGAGCTTTCATCCAAAGACACCACTAGGAAGCAACCTATGACGTAGCCTGAGATGGATGGCAGCCACGGAAGAGACCGCGAGCATCATCCAGCCAGCTTCTGCCAGGTGCAGGAAAACCAATTACAACATCCATCTGAGAATCTACTATCTTTCTAGAAGATTGTTCCCTAGTTCTACAGATTTTATTATAAATGTTTGCCCAATATTTAAACTAAATCTAGATATGTATCATTTCTAGTCCTGTTTTCTGTGGACGTGGAAAAGAGTTATTTCCCATAGTTTCCCTTTATGAGCTAAGCACATCTTCCAAAAGACAAAAGACAAAAAGCAGTGGATGGAAAGTGAACAAAGAGAGAAGCAACCTAGAACAAAGGAGAAATTTCCTGACAGTGAGGACAATCAACCAGTGGAACGAGTTGTCTCCAGAAGTTGTGGGAACTCCATCACTGGAAGCTTTTAAGAAGAGACTGGACGGCCATTTGACTGAAATGGTTTAGGGTCTCCTTCTTGAGCAGGAGGTGGGACTAGAAGACCTCCAAGGTCCCTTCCAACTCTGTTATGCTGTATTCTGTATATATACACATTCGACCTGCACAGAGAACCCGGGTTCAAAAGGAAGTGGTTGGAAACAGAAATAGGGAGAACTGAGGGAACCCCACATAACTTACCTAGAACCCTTTGTCTCCAGTGCTTGACACTGGAGAAAACAACAGAGAAATCTTCTTTTCAAAGGCTGCAACTGATTGTATTTATTTTTAACTGTGTATTTTGGGATGCTGAGCAGAAGGCTGAGGTAATAAAATTAATTGGTGATTAAAAACACAAGTAAACAAGAAAGGCATGAAATATCAAAGTCACATGTAAACTAGTCAAAGCATTGAGAAAATTAACTTCCAAAGAAATGTTGGACTTCTCACTGCAGTAGATTTAATAATTTTAGCAATAGCAAGAACACTTAGACTTATGTACCCCTTCACAACGTTTTACAGCCCTCTCTATCTAAGCGGTTTTACAGAGTCAGCCTTTTGCCCCCAACAATCTGGGTCCTCATTTTACCGACCTCGGAAGGATGGAAGGCTGAATCAACCTTGAGCCGGTGAGATTCGAACTGCCAAATTGCAGGCAGCCGGCAGTCAGCAGAAGTAGCCTGCAGTACTGCACTCTAACCACTGCGCCAACACAATTTAACAGATGAACAGAGTTGCAGGTCATCTAGTCCAACCCCCTGCTCAAGCAGGAGACCCTACACCATTTCTGACAGATGGTAGATCAGTCTCTTCTGGAAAGCTTCCAGTGATGAAGGTTCCACAACTTCCGAAGGCAACTTCTGGGTTCTTCACATCTGCTGCAAATGGAACAGAGAGACACCAGGGGGCAGCAGAAGCCACCCCATCCTGACAGGCAGCCAAGAGACCCACAGGCAGCCCCCCCCCCATACCCCCGGGGCACCACTTGGACGGCAAAGGGCCTCTGGTGGCTCAGCAGACTAAGTCTGTCTATTATTAACACAACTGCTTGCAATTACTGCAAGTTCAAGTCCCATCAGGCCCAAGGTTGACTCAGCCTTCCATCTTTTATAAGGTAGGTAAAATGAGGACCCAGATTGTTGGGGGCAATTAAGTTGACTTTGTATATAATATACAAATGGATGAAGACTATTGCTTGACATAGTGTAAGCCGCCCTGAGTCTTCGGAGAAGGGCAAGATATAAATGCAAATTTTTTAAAAAAAGGGGGGGTGGTTAAAGCATGGGCAGCCAAAAACAAGCTGGAAGAGCGGCAACCTGACAAAAGTAGAGGACAAAGTCCTCTATAAAGGAAATCTGGACATCTGGATTTAAATGCTGAGTCATATAATGAAAAGGAAGCAGGAAGCTTCATCACTCTCTCTTTCCTGCAAAATAGCCATCTCCATTTTTACCTGATGCTCAAGGTGCTTAAACATTTCTTTTCTATTTTCCTTGTTGGTATCATTGAACTAGCTTTATTGTTGCAGGTGGCAAAATGGTGCCCACTGGTGTATTTTCTGTTCCAGACACTCCTATCATTCTGAAAACTCCCTGCCCTCCCCCCCAGTTCCTAATGGGATATAAACATCACCCATGGAAATTTCACCAAAATGATTTTAGGCTCAGAAAAAAATAGCAGCACAAACTTTCCCTGCTAATTAGAGAAAGAGGCAAAAACTCATATATTTTTTTAACATGATTTATTGGCAGTGTCTTATGACTCAGATATTCCAACTCAGATATGGTATTTTGGGGATTGTATACACCACCCAGAGTCAAATAGATTTGGATAGATCATCCTAATCAAATGAATTTAATTTAAGGTACAAAAAGGATGCCAAAACATCCACCTCAATCTGAATCGGTAGATTCCAGTAGATCCATCCTCTCTCCCCATGTCACAGTGGGGCTACTCTGAACAACTTAGAATAGTAAAATGGAAAAAAATGTAAACATGACAATAGCAAAACAATGAAGCAATAAAAAGAAATAATAAAAGTACAATAATATGAATTAAAAGATGGGGAGGAGGGGAAACAGGAAGCACAAGAGAGAGATTGGGTCAGCTAATTAGTCCAGTGACCACATTCAGAGCCATGGTATGCAGTATTGCAGGCTAACTCTGCTGACTGCCAGCAGTTCAATTCTCACCAGCTCAAGACTCAGCCTTCCATCCTTCTGAGGTGGGTAAAATGATGACCCAGATTGTTGGGGGCAATAGTCTGTCTGTCTATCATCCATCCTTCCAAGATGGCGCCGACGAAGGCTGCCTCGGTGAAATGCTCTCTAATTGTTTCTTTATTTCTAATTGTTCTCTGTGACTCACTACGGATTTCCTACTCACGAGACCATCTGCTAAAAATTAAGGAACATTTCTTTAAGGAGCAGCTTTCTTTAATCTCACCCCCGCCTGTCTTTACAAACACGGAGGAGATTCTAACACAGGAGTAGGCAATTCCCACGGAGCCATGGATTACTAAAAAAACAAAACCACGGAAACGAAGGAAAAGAGGTAAACGATCTGGGATCTTAATCAGGCTAACAACTCGCATTAAAACTCCTCTGCCTTCAATTTTCCTAACAAATATACGCTCACTTGCAAATAAGATGGATGAAATACTTCTCTTAAACAAACACTATTCTGATTTTCGCAATTCAGCAGTCCTATGCTTCTCTGAAACCTGGTTAAATGAATCAATTGAAAATAGCAGCCTGAACATTCCAGGATTTCAAATTGAACGATCAGACAGGATTCCAGAAACATCTGGTAAAAAGAAAGGAGGTTTATGCCTATATATTAATAGAAACTGGTGTCAAGATTTTAATATAATTTACAAATTCTGTGACAACAATTTAGAGACTCTAATTATCAACTGCAAACCTTACTATTCACCTCGTGAATTTTCCTCATTTCTTCTAATTTCTGTTTATGTCCCACCACAAGCTTGTGTAAACAAGGCATTACGAACTCTAGCTGACCAAATCATGGAGGCTGAAGCCAAACACCCTGATTCACTGGCCATTGTTTTGGGAGATCTAAACAAGGCAAACTTAAGGAAAGAACTACCAAAATACTTTCAGCATGTCAATTGTCCCACCAGAGGCAAGAATACTCTAGACCACTGCTACACAACACTAAAAGATGCCTATCGGTCTTTACCACGTGCAGCTGTAGGACACTCTGATCATTGCATGATTCACCTTGTACCTGCTTACAGGCAAAGACTTAAAGCCATAAAACCAATAATTAAATCAGTGAAAACCTGGACGGAGGAATCAGAATTAAAGCTACAGGCATGTTTTGACTGCACTGATTGGAATATTTTTAAAGATACCTCTGCAGACCTGGATGAACTCACAGATACTGTAACATCATATGTCAGCTTCTGTGAAGACCTATGTGTACCTACAAGGAACTTGCGAATACACAGTAACAACAAACCTTGGTTTACACCTAAACTTAAGCAGCTACGACATTCCAAAGAGGAAGCCTACAGAAAAGGTGATAAAATGCTGTACAATCAGGCCAGAAATGCACTAACAAGGGAGATAAGAGCAGCAAAAAGAAGCTACTCTGAAAAGCTAAAGAATCAATTTTCAGCAAATGAACCAGCAAACATGTGGAAAACTCTTAAAAATATCACCGGCTATGGCAAACCTCCTTCCCAGGCTGAAGGTAATCAACAACTGGCAGATGACCTGAATGAGTTTTACTGCAGGTTTGAAAGGAAACTACAGCCACCTATCTCCACAACCCCCATCTCAGACACACCAACAACAGCCAAGCCTCCTACAACTGACCCCATTTCATTGGGTTCACAACCCCTAGTGATCACAGAAAAGGAAGTGCAGGACCTATTTCACAGACAAAAGCCAGGAAAAGCTCCAGGCCCAGACAAGATAACTCCTTCTTGCTTAAAAGTCTGTGCTGACCAATTGGCCCCCATCTTCACCCATATTTTCAATAAATCACTAGAGATGTGCTATGTTCCTTCTTGCTTCAAACGCTCTACCATCATCCCAGTGCCGAAGAAGCCCACCATCAAGGAACTGAATGACTACAGACCAGTTGCTTTAACATCTGTAGTCATGAAAACCTTTGAAAGGCTAGTGCTTTCCTACCTGAAAACCATCACGGATCCGCTGTCAGACCCCTTGCAATTTGCATACCGAGCAAATAGATCAACAGATGATGTTGTTAATATGGCTCTGCACTACATCCTACAACATCTTGAGTCTCCAAAGACCTATGCAAGGGTACTTTTTGTAGATTTTAGTTCAGCATTCAATATCATCATTCCAGACATTCTTCTAACTAAGCTAAACCAGCTACAGGTACCGGAACAGACTTGTAAGTGGATCACAAGCTTCCTAACAAACAGGAAGCAGCAGGTGAAGCTAAGCAAGATCACATCAAATACCTGTACAATTAGCACAGGGGCCCCCCAAGGCTGTGTGCTCTCCCCACTTCTCTTCTCTCTGTATACCAATGACTGCATCTCCAATGATCCATCTGTTAAGCTACTGAAGTTCGCAGATGACACAACAGTGATTGGTCTCATTCGAGACAATGACGAATCCGCAATATAGACAAGAGGTCGAACGACTAGCCTTGTGGTGCAACCAAAACAATCTGGAACTGAACACACTCAAAACCGTAGAAATGGTGGTAGACTTTAGGAGAAACCCTTCCATACTTCCACCTCTCATAATACTTGACAACACAGTATCAACAGTAGAAACCTTCAAATTTCTGGGTTCTATCATATCGCAAGATCTCAAATGGACAGCTAACATCAAAAACATCATTAAAAAAGGACAACAAAGAATGTTCTTCCTGCGCCAACTCAGTAAGCTCAAACTGCCCAAGGAACTGCTGATCCAATTCTACAGAGGAATTATTGAGTCTGTCATTTGCACCTCTATAACTGTCTGGTTCCGTTCTGCAACCCAACAAGAAAAACACAGACTTCAGAGGATAATTAGAACTGCAGAAAAAATAATTGCTACCAACCTGCCTTCCATTGAGGACCTGTATACTGCACGAATCAAGAAGAAGGCCGTGAAAATATTTGCAGATCCCTCGCATCCTGGACATAAACTGTTTCAACTCCTACCCTCAAAACGACGCTATAGAGCACTGCACACCAGAACAACTAGACACAAGAACAGTTTTTTCCCGAAGGCCATCACTCTGCTAAACAAATAATTCCCTCAAGACTGTCAGACTATTTACTGAATCTGCACTACTATTAATCGTTTCATAGTTCCCATCACCAATCTCTTTCCACTTATGACTGTATGACTATAACTTGTTGCTGGCAATCCTTATGATTTATATTGATATATTGACCATCAATTGTGTTGTAAATGTTGTACCTTGATGAACGTATCTTTTCTTTTATGTACACTGAGAGCATATGCACCAAGACAAATTCCTTGTGTGTCCAATCACACTTGGCCAATAAAATTCTATTCTATTCTATTCTATTCTATTCTATTCTATTCTATTCTATTCTATTCTATTCTATTCTATTCTATTCTATTCATCCATCCATCCATCCATCCATCCATCCATCCATCCATCCATCCATCCATCTATCTATCTATCTATCTATCTATCTATCTATCTATCTATCTATCTATCTATCTATCTATCTATCTATCTACTGTGATGGTGCAATGGTTAGAATGCAGTATTACAGCCTAACTCTGCTGACTGCCAGCTGTTTGATTCTCACCAGCTCAAGACTGACTCAGCCTTCCATCCTCCTGAGGTCAGTAAAACGGGCACCCAGATTATTGGGGGCAAGAGGCTGACTCTGTAAAGCGCTTAGAGAGAGTTGTAAAGCACCATGAAGCGATGTATAAGTTTAAGTGCTATTGCTTTTTCCCTAATGGGTTCCCAAGTCAAGTGGGAGAGCCAGGTCTTCAGGTCTTTGTGGAAGGCTAGAATGGTTGGGGCAAACCTTATCCTGGGGGAGGGGGGCAGGATGTTCTAGGGCCAGCACTACAGCAGAGGAGGCTGTTTTGGATCCCGCCAGCCGTCATCTTCTCTTAGCTCAAAGTACCTTGCAAGGCTGTTGTTCCAGAGATAAAATCAGGAGTGGACTTTAAAACAAATGTCCAATTTAGGGATTAAGGATGTTCTTTGGAATTCTGTGCATGAAGACATATTCTTAGCACGGTGAGATAGTCCAAACAAGAAGCACAAGCAGGCTAGTCTAGTGAAGAGAAGGACCAGGGGAGACAGGATAGCATCTTCCAATATTTGAGGAGCTGCCACAGAGAGGAGGGGGTCAAGCTGTTTTCCAAGGCACCTGAAGGCCAGACAAGGAATAATAATGGATGGAAACTGATCAAGGAGAGATTCAACCTGGGAAATATGGAGGAATTTTCTGACAGTGAGAGCAATCAACCTTCAGAAGTTGTGGGAACTTCATCACAGGAAGCTTTCAAGAAGAGACTGGACTGCCATCTGTCAGAAATGATGTAAGGTCCTCTGCTTGGGCGGGGAGTTGGACTAGATGACCTACAAGGACCCTTCCAACTCTGCTAATCTTCAGGAATCTTTGTTTTCTCTTGACTGTAAAGTTTACATTAACAGAATATTGCAAGCCTGCAATTACTTCCCTGAGAATTAGGGAGGGTCCCTTCTGAAATATTTCCCCCATGCTCCCTCCTTGGGCCACTTGGGCCACCTGCAGCTCTCCCTCCTGTCTCCCAAGGTTTCTCCCACACACCATCACACAGAGCCAACTTCACGGGAGAAATAGAGTGTGTGGGAATTAGGCTGAGAGAAGACACTTTAAGGGCAATGCGCAAGACCCACACTATGTCCCCTCTCTTCTCTCTGACTCACCATATAATCCCGGGCATTGAAATGAGGTGGATCTGAACAGTGTGACTCCCTCTCATGGTTGAACATTCAGCTATAATTCCGCAGAGCATGGAGGTTCTATTTCGGATAATATTCTTCTATGGATTTGTTTTATAATTTTAGTAGCATCAATAATATCTAACTAAGAAGGAGGGGGAACTCTTTTGCAAATTGCTAATTAGATTAAATTAGATTCAGATCCCAAATAGCATTTTGTATGTCACAGAGAATATGCAAAGCAATGTAATTTTGACCCTGAAAATGCAAAACACGAAATATAAAGGCAGAATAAAAAGCACAAGGCTGTTGCTTAAACATCCTGGGATGCAGTGTCTTCCTTGCTTTCTCTCTCTCTCTCTCTCTCTCTCTCTCTCTCTCTCTCTCTCTCTCTCTCTGTGCATTAATTTCTGTTCCTTTTGTCATTAACACTTAATTTCCCCAAATTCATTGTTCCCTCTTTTCCAAATTTACAGGGACACTGTATGTGTGTGTGCTGTGCACACGCATAATGCACAATATATACATATATTAATTCACTAATTATTTAGTATTCAGGAATATATAAATAGTACACCAAATATTAAGTGAATAAAGAAAGAAATCCTAGGAGGGGGAGAGATTTATGCCAACCAAGAGCTCATATTCCTGTCAGAATAGTTCTCTGCTCTGCACAGGCTCATAAAAATACCCCAGCATCCACTCCAATTTATTCTTCGTTTTGCAATTTTGAATCATCTCTTTTTTTTCTGCTCAGCCATGCTCAATAAAAACCTTGAGGCCAGGCGTGTTTGTTGGGAATTGCTGGCACTGACCCAACTTTGGGGAATCTCCATTCAATTGCTGGACCGTCAACCCTCCAGCCACTCAGAATTACCACTTTCCAGAAGCTTCCAGGACACTGTGGGTGGGGGAGACACACAGGACATGACACTCTATTTTCTTCATGATAAAAATATTCCTTTTTTGCTAATTATTCCCCTTACTCGCCTTTTTTCCAATCACAAAGATCAATAACTTTAGGGCAGCTGTTTTAGTCTCATTTAGATAGATGGAATAACAAAGTTGGAAGATATTCTTGGAGGTCTTCTAGTCCAACCCCCTGCGTAAGCAGGAAACCCTACACCACTTCAGGCAAATGATTATCCAACATCTTCTTAAAAACTTCCAGTGTTGGAGCATTCACAACTTCTGGAGGCAAGTTGTTCCACTGGTTAATTGTTCTGTCAGGAAATTTCTCCTTAGTTCTAAGTTCTCTCCTTGATTAGTTTCCACTCATTGCTTCTTGTCCTGCCTTCAGGTGCTTTGTAGAATAGCATGACTCCCTCTTCTTTGGGGCAGCACCTGAGACATTGGAAGGCTGCTATCATGTCTCCCCTAGTCCTTCTTTTCATTAAACTAGACATACCCAGATCCTGCAACCGTTCTTCATATGTTTTAGCCTCCAGTCCCCTAATCATCTTCGTTGCTCTTCTCTGCACTCTTTCTAGAGTCTCAACATCTTTTTTACAGTATGGTGACTAAAACTGGATCCAATATTCTAGATGTGGTCTTACTAAGGTTTTATAGAGTGGTATTAGGACCTCCCTTGAACTTGATTGTATCGAGGGGTGGGATTGAACATTTTAGCAACCGGTTCTCTGCCCAGTTGCTGGGTGGGTGTGGCCATGGGGGTGTGGCCTACTCAGCCTCCTACACCATGGTGGGGGGCATTTTTGCCCTCCCCAGGCTCCGGAGGCTTTTCTCAAGCCTCTGGGAGGGCGAAAAGGGCCTCCCCTGGCCTCCGGAGGCCCTCCAGAGGCCAGAAACAGGCCCATTTCCAGACTTCCAGTACTTCCAGGAGGCCTGTTTTCCGCCCTCCCAGAGCCTCCGCGTGGGCCCTGCAGTTACCTCGCATCCAAAACGGGCCATGTGGAGACTCCTGGGAAGGGTTGGGTGGAATGGGAGGGGGAGAGCAGGGTGGGTGGGGCAGGGCCAGCCAGTCCTTGCAACTACTGGTTTGGTGAACCAGATGTAAAATTAGCATCCATTTCGTCCAAACTGGTCCAAACCAGCTGAATGCTACTCCTGATTGTATCCCTCTGTTGATGCAGCCTAGAACTGGGTTGGCTTTTTTGGCAGCTGCAGCACACAGCTGGCTCATATTTAAGTGATTGTCTGCTAGTCTCCCAGGCTTTTGGTGGGAAAGGAAAGGTGTTTTCCCCTTCCTTTTCTAGTTCGTGTACACAGAAATAGATCAGTGTCCATTTGCTCTGTATAAAATATCCGGTGGCCTAAAAAGCAGCCTGAGGTTTACTTGAAAGAGCTGGACCAATTTCAAGGCTGCTTCCATTGAAGAGGATTCAATTCCCTTGCTAATTCTGAATAGCTCTTAAGCCTCGAGGCTCTACAGCTGAGGAGTAAAGATCACAAACAGAGGCTGCTTCAGACAAGTCTACACCCAGCAGCTCTAGCCAAAAGAGGTCTAAAATACACAGGATCTTTGCCCATCCTTCCAGACCAGATCTGGCGAGGATCCTATGTTTAGAAAAGGAATGGGCCAAAACTCAAATGGTTCAGTGTGATTTGATTGAATCGATGAATGAAACTGATGTTCCAAGATAAAATGTTGATTCAAGAAGGAGGAAAGAGAGGGAAGGAATGTTCTGTTTTGAGGTTGATGAACGAACGACTCTCATTCGTCACTTCATCACTGTGCTTCATCACTGAGGTTTTTAAGAAGAGACTGGACAGTCAGTTGTTTGAAATGGTATAGGTCAAGATCTCCTGCTTGAGCATAGGGCTGGACTAGAAGACCTCCAAGGTCCCTGCCAGCTCTATTCTGATTCTCTTCCCAGCCTGCCCTGCGATCTTATCAGCAATGTTTGAACGAAATCATGAAGCTGCCTCTCTTCCTCCTCTCAGCATAAAAACACATATAATGCTGGTAGTCACTAATATCTCCCTATCATTAATGGTATAGCAACAGCACTTAGACTTACATATAGCTTCACAGTGCTTTACAGTCCTCTCTAAGTGCTTTACAGAGTCAGCGAACAATCTGGGTCCTCCTTTTACCCACCTTGGAAGGACGGAAGGCTGAGTCAACCTTGAGCCCGGTGAGATTCAAACTGCCAAATTGCAGGAAGCTGGCAGGCAGCAGAAGTAACCTGCAGTACTGCATTCTAGCCACTGCACCACCATGGCTCAATGTGTATATTTTTATTTGTTCTTAAATCCATATGCAGGTCTTCCTATCTTGTCCTGTGATGCTGAGGATGTATCTTTCCATAACAAATTGTTATTCTTTTATATTTCTATACTTTTGCTATTAATTTCATGGAAAACTGATCATAATGACGTCAATGATGGTATAAAATAAAAAAAAATCCAGTAACACAGCTTCTGCAGCCATCAATGTCCTTAATGTAAGTGATTCCAATTCTGAAAGAGAATAGTTTTAATCGCATGAAATATTACACTGACTGATAAATCTCTTGTCGTGCATCTGTTGCCTTTTCCGTTTCAGACAATATCTGCTTTGTGCCACCAAGGCTCATGGTATGGTATGTTGCCACACCCAAAAGTGGGGTGAAGGCATTTAATTTGCTTCTTCAGTGCCTTAGTGTGGTGGTTTCCTTTCTCCGTTGACTAATGTTACCTGGATCCTAAACGTGGCTCATAAAATCATCTGCTACAATGTCCTACCTGTCAATGATTAGTTCAGCTTCAACCACAATACACGAGCACACTATAGATACAAATTTAAAGTGAACTACTCCAAACTCAATTGCAGAAAATATTAACAGAGTAGTCAATGCCTGGAATGCACTACTTGATCTGTAGTTTCTTCCCCAAACCCTCAAAACTTTAACCTAAGACTGTGGACTGTTGACCTCACCCCATTCCTAAGAGGTCTGTTAGGGGCGTGCATAAGCGCACCAGCGTGCCTTCCATCCCTGTCCTAATGTCTCTTTTTATTTGTATTCATTTTATGTATTCAATTCATGCTTATACTTACATATATTATCTAATACGTACTTGACAAAAATAAATTTAAAAAATGAAATAAAAAAATAATTTTCTGGAAACAAGGTGGAGGCGAATCCTGTGACCAATCAGAAAGCCAGCACAAAGAAAGAGATCATAACACCCAATGTACAACCAAGGTCCCAGTGGGGTGCCACAGAGCATCTTGGAGGTTAGTTGACCCTCTAGTCAAGGGGGGCTGGGACTGTCCGTGCCAGTAATTGAGTGAATATGCCCCAATGCCTGCCACCCTCCCCAGAATGCCACCTACACCTTATATCCGCATTCCGCAACGTTTCTGGATTTGGTAACAGGCTGGATGGGAGGAGAGGAGATGGTTCCACATGAGCAGTGGGCAAGTGTGTACACAGGCAGCTCTATTTGCACAAGCAACGGGCACGCCTGCAGCCATTCACACAAATGGAGCTTCGCACACACTCACACAAGTGCAGCTGCTTACACACACTCACTGCTGCATCCACAGCCCACTTCCAAGTGGTCTGCGGCAGTGGTGAAATTCAGTTGGCTTTATCCGGATCGCGCAATCTGGTAGCGCCAGTGGCAGGAGGCTTCACCCACCAACCCAGATGTCATCACGTCCCGTTTTTGACCCTCTGCGCATGTGCAGAAGGGTCTGTGCATGTGTGGCGGAGGCGCGCATGCTCACATTTGAGAACCGGTAGTGAAGGTAAGGGAATAATATCCCTGGGCTGCGGCCCGGGGGTTGGGGACCCCTGCCTTATGTCATAAGTGGAGTCTCCAGGGAAGCATGCAGAATGCACAAAACTGATCTGGAAACACTGAATAGAATTTGTGGACAGCGTAATTCCAAGCCCAGTGAAAGCTACCAGGGAGAATTGAAACTGCAACAGATAAAGCTTGCTGGATGCATTCTGTGTCAAGCGTTGTGAAATAGAAGGAAAATGATCATTTAAAAGAATAATAATTACCATGTATGATTATTTTGTATAAGAAAACGGAATTGGTATTGTTTCTAAAAAAGCAAATGCTTGATATGTCAAATGGAACAATTATAAGCTGTTTCAGAATTACCTGTATGTACCAGCTAACAGCTAAGAACCACCAGCCCAGTGAGCCTGAATGCCAGCTGAAACCACAAGCAGAGGAAGTACAAAAATAACAATAGAGCTCATGCTAGCAAGGAAAAAGGTTATGGTGAACTTGTTAAAATTCTTTGAACAAAGGTGGAAGGGGCTTCTAGGAGAATTGAATAGGATGCTGTGTCAAAAAGGGAATGAACTTGTGTAAGGGGATAAAAGCTGACTAATGCTTTGTTCCATGTCCACTTTCTATGCACCTGTGTTTGCAAATACATGAATAAACTTTCTTTTAAGTCGTTGTCTCAGGTAGTCCCATATGCGAACGTGCACTGTTTCTAACGGTGTCAATCCTGAAGCTGACCTGACCGGAGCCATCTTGGAACTTTAGTGTTGCTAAATTGAAGCTGAGGGATAGGGAGTGTGGGGATTAGAGATAGTTGGGGTTGTGAAGCCAAAACAAAATACTTTTTCATGAGAACGAAGGACATTCTCACACCTGGACCGTGGAAGGAGGAGGGAGGTCACCAGGCAACCAGACAGCATCTTGACTGGACCATGTGACTGATTGTTTGGGGTTGTGTGAAAACTTTATCTTTTAATTAGGTGAAAACCATGGGAAACTTCAGAGTCGGTTTTCACCAATTCTGTGCCAATATATTTTCAATAAAGTTATTCTTTGAGGAAGTCACCAGCCTCGGAGTTTTGCTTGATAGTCAGAACAATCAAACTGAGAGCTAAGACCAAAATCTCTGCTACACGGGAGCACTGGGCTTTTTCTCATAAGGCATGTAGAAAGTTGCTAACGTTCACTTGAAGATCTGAAATGGGCCAGATTATCTCTGACTGCACACCAAGCACCTTGAGGGTGTCCGGCTTTTGGGAAACATCCTTGCCAAATGCAAAAGAGATGGACTATTGAGGGAGACCCTGGCGGAGAGTGGAACATCAGGGTCCCTCTTACTATATTACAGCTCCCTTCTCAGGGTTGCCCTGGTCTAGTTAGTTTGCAGGGGGCTTGGTTTGGGGGCAGGACACTCAATTGGGTCCAAGAAAGCTAGGCAAAGAGATGAACTGGATCCAAGAAGCTTCTTTAGCTCTGACTGGATGGTGGGGAATGGAAGGATTTATACTCCTTGCAGACAAATCCTTCTATCCTCCATCATCCAGTCAGAACTGAAGAAGCTTCTTGGATGAGAAGCAAAATGTCTTCAAAGAAAACCAGAAAGTCCAATTTCCTGTTGAAAAAAAGCACCTTTGGGACAACCATGACCTGGATGAAAAAGAATCTCCATAGACATTTAGACTTCATTTTGTTTGTTAGATTTATTTTACACAGCACAAAGAACAGCTGATTTTTAGGATAGTCCCTTCCTTACATTTCATTTCACGTGTAAGCATTCAGGTTTCATTTATTTGCATTAAAGCTTTGATTAACCCTCTTTAGTAGCGCCAGTCAATTTAATCATTTCCCAACCTGCAACTTCCTTTTAATTTCATGGTCACCCTGGGGGTGATTTTTCCTAAAATAGCCTTTGAGGTTTTTTGTTCCCAAGGCTGCCTTAGGTCCCTTTGTTATTTTTGCAGGATAAATAGCGCAGGAAACATCCTTCTGCTAGTACTTAAGAGTTCCCCAGAGAAAGGGAACCTTGACTAAGATGTCAGAAGGGCACTTACAGGAAGGTTTATAAGGAGCTCCCTCCCGTTTCTTCCATCCTAATATCAGAGTCTCGTAGCCGGACTGACTTTGTGCTTCAGATTTGTACAGTAGAGCAGGAGGTGAAATCCAGCAGGTTCTGACAGGTCCTGGAGAACCGGTAGCAGAAATTTTGAGTAGTTCAGAGAGCCAGCAAATACCACCTCTGGCTGGCACCAGAGTGGGGTGGGAATGGGGTTTTTGCAGTATCCTTCCGCTGGAGTGGGGTGGGAATGGGGATTCTGCAGTATCCTTCCCCTGCCATGCCCACCAAGCCACGCCCACAGAACCAGTAGTAAAACAAATTGAATCCCACCACCGCAGTACAGGTCTAAAGAACTGGTGGACAATGTGCTTTGCCCAAAAATGTTTGGCTCAGTCCTTGCCTTGGACAGAGTGTGAATCTGGGGAAAGAATTGAAGAGGCATAGACCACGAATGTCAGCTCTCCCGTCTTTGCTGAGCTTGCTGGCCTCCTGCCATAAATGGAGGGAGGTGGGTGGAGGAAATTGGGGGAGTTGTGCAGGTGGAGAGAAGAAGGATGTAAGAGGGGAGACACTGACAGGGCCCGGTGGTGCTAAGCAGCCAGATTCCACTTCCTCAAGAACTCCTGGCCTGGGGAAAAAGGAGAAACCCTTTCAAGACATGCCTACAATCCCCCTTAGAGTCGGGAACAACTAGCACATATGTGCAAAGGGAACCTTTACCTTTAACTGCCCATCACCCTCAGAGAGGGACTCCCTGTTGCTCTATTCCCTTCCAATCAATCTCCAAGAAACATTTTAGAGGAGGAATCTGCAGCCCCTGGCTTCCCACCCTTCCACTGAATCCCAAGGGAAAGCATCCCGAGGGGGCCCTTTCCCGTGGGAAGTGGGGAGGGGAAGGGGCAGCAGGGAAGCTGAAGAGGAATGGAAAGGAGCAGAACTCAAAGTAACCCTGGAGCTGCCCCTGCTATCAACTCCAATGATCAAGTTAGCAAAAGAACTCAGAGGATTTTCCCCCCCTCAAAAAACGATCTACTCTGCCAAGAAGGATACTGAAGAGATGGCTGTTTGTTAGGAAGAGCAATTGCAAAGATATATAAAGCCAGATATATAGAGATTTTGACAGATTTGAACACTGGGCCCTATCTAACAAAATGAAATTCAGTGTAGAGAAAAGCAAAGTCCTATACTTAGGCAAGAAAAACCAAAAGTACGTATATAGACTGGGTGAAACCAGGCATAATAGCAGTAACTGTGAGAGGGATCTTGGAGCTTAGTGGACAACCAGTTAAATATGAGCCAGCTGTGTGTGGTGGCAGCCAAAAAAAACCAACGCAATCCTAAATTGCATTAACAGAGGGATATAATCAAGATCAAGGGACATACTAATATCACTCCATAAAGCCTTAGGAAGGCCACACCTGGAATCCTGCATCCAGTTTTGGTCACCACACTATAAAAAAGAGGTTGAGACTCTAGAAAGAGTGCAGAGAAGAGCAACCAGGATGATGAGGGGACTGGAGGCTAAAAATAGGATGAATGGTTGCAGGATCTGGGCATGACTGGTCTAGTGAAGAGAAGGACCAGGGGAGACATGACAGCAGTCTTCCAATATTTGAGGGGCTGCCACAGAGAGGAGGGGGTCAAACTAGTTTCCAAAGCACCTGAAGGCCAGACAAGGAATAATGGATGGAAACTGATCAAGGAGAGATTCAACCTGGAAATAAGGAGAACTTTTCTGACAGTGAGAGCAATCAACCTTCAGAAGTTGTGGAAGCTTCATTACTGGAGGCTTCCAAGAAGAGACTGGACTGCCATCAATCAGAAATGGTGTAGGGTCTCCTGCTTGGGTAGGGGGGTTGGACTAGATGACCTACAAGGTCCCTTCCAACTCTGTTAATCTGTAAAGAAGATTTCTTACCTTTACTTAGTTACATAAGAGGAAGCTAGCACACCACAGATAAGGTATAGAAGTGATAAAAATACTCACATACATCTTTTATAAAGAAAGGCAATGCCAAAGAATGTTCAAACTATCGCACCATTGCACTCATTTCACATGCTAGTAAGGTTATGCTTAAAATCCTACAAGCTAGGCTCCAGCAGTATGTGGAGCGAGAACTACCAGAAGCACAGGCAGGATTTCGTAGAGGCAGAGGAACTGGAGATCAAATTGCCAACATACGCTGGATCATGGAGAAAGCTAGGGAGTTCCAGAAAAACATCTACTTCTGCTTCATTGACTATGCTAAAGCCTTTGATTGTGTGGATCACAACAAATTGTGGCAAGTTCTTAAAGAGATGGGAGTACCAGACCATCTCATTTGTCTCTTGAGAAACCTGTATGTGGGTCAGGAAGCCACAGTGAGAACTGGACACCGAACCACTGATTGGTTCAAAATTGGGAAAGGAGTCCAGCAAGGCTGTATACTATCACCCTGCCTATTTAACTTATATGCAGAGCACATCATGAGAAAGGCGGGGCTAGATGAATCAAAAATTGGAATTAAGATTGCCAGGAGAAATATCAACAGTCTCAGTTATGCAGATGATACCACTCTAATGGCAGAAAGCGAAGACAAACTAAAGAGCCTCTTGATGCGGGTGAAGGAGGAGAGTGCAAAAATTGGCTTGAAACTCAACATTAAGAAAACTAAAATCATGGCATCTGGCCCTCTCAATTCCTGGCAGATAGATGGGGAAGAAATGGAGGTAGTGACAGATTTTATTTTTCTGGGCTCCAAGATCACCGCAGATGGGGACTGCAGCCAAGAAATTAAAAGACGCTTGTTCCTGGGGAGGAAAGCTATGGCAAATTTAGACAGCGTACTAAAAAGCAGAGACATCACCCTGCCAACAAAAGTGCGTATAGTCAAGGCTCTGGTTTTCCCAGTTGTGATGTATGGCTGTGAAGGTTGGACCATAAGAAAGGCTGAACGCCAAAGAATCGAGGCCTTTGAACTGTGGCGCTGGAGAAGACTTCTGTGAGTCCCTTGGACTGCAAGGTGATCCAACTGGTCAGTCCTAGAGGAGATCAATCCAGACTGCTCTTTAGAAGGTCAGATCCTGAAGAGGAAACTCAAATACTTTGGCCACCTAATGAGAAGGAAGGACTCACTGGAAAAGAGCCTAATGCTGGGAAGGATGGAGGGCTAAAGAAGAAAGGGATGACAGAGAATGCTATGGCTAGATGGAGTCACTGAAGCAGTTGGTGTGAGCTTAAATGGACTCCAGAGGATGGTAGAGGACAGGAAGGCCTGGAGGAACGTTGTCCATGGGGTCGCGATGGGTCGGACATGACTTCGCAACTAACAACCACAACAACACCTTTTATGCTATTACAGTGGGGTAAAAAAGTATTTAGTCAGCCACCAGTTGTGCAAGTTCTCTCACTGAAAAAGATGAGAGAGGCCTGTAATTGTTATCATAGGTATACCTCAACTAGGAGAGACAACATGAGAAAACACATCCAGAAAATCACATTGTCTGATTTGTAATGAATTTATTTGCAAATTATGGTGGAAAATAAATATTTGGTCAATATCAAAAGTTCATCTCAATACTTTGTTATATATCCTTTGTTGGCAATTACAGAGGTCAAACGTTTTCTGTACATCTTCACAAGGTTTTCACACACTGCTGCTGGTATGTTGGCCTATTCCTCCATGTAGATCTCCTCTAGAGCAGTGATGTTTTGGGGCTGTCGCTGGGCAACACGGACTTTCAACTCCCTCCAAAGGTTTTCTATGGGGTTGAGATCTGGAGACTGACTAGGCCACTCCAGGACCTTGAAATGCTTCTTATGGAGCCACTCCTTTGTTGCCCGGGCGGTGTGTTTGGGATCATTGTCATGCTGAAAGACCCAGCCATGTTTCATCTTCAATGCCCTTGCTGATGGAAGGAGGTTTGCGCTCAAAATCTCACGATACATGGCCCCATTCATTCTTTCCTTTACATGGATCTGTCGTCCTGGTCCCTTTGCAGAGAAACAGCCCCACAGCATGATGTTGCCACCCCCATGCTTCACAGTAGGTATGGTGTTCTTTGGCTGCAACTCAGCATTCTCTCTCCTCCAAACACAAAGAGTTGAGTTTCTACCAAACAGTTCTACTTTGGTTTCATCTGACCATATGACATTCTCCCAATCCTCTTCTGGATCATCCAAATGCTCTCTAGCAAACTTCAGATGGGCCCGGACATGTACTGGCTTAAGCAGGGGGACATGTCTGGCACTGCAGGATCTGAGTCCCTGGCGGTGTAATGTGCTACTAATGGTAGCCTTTGTTACGTTGGTCCCAGCTCTCTGCAGGTCATTCACTAGGTCCCCCCGTGTGGTTCTGGGATATTTGCTCACCGTTCTTGTGATCATTTTGACTCCATGGGGTGAGATCTTGCATGGAGCCCCAGATCGAGGGAGATTATGAGTGGTCTTGTATGTCTTCCATTTTCTAATTATTCCTCCCACAGTTGATTTCTTCACACCAAGCTGCTTGCCTGTTGCAGATTCAGTCTTCCCAGCCTGGTGCAGGTCTACAATTTTGTTTCTAGTGTCCTTCGACAGCTCTTTGGTCTTTACCATAGTGGAGTTTGGAGTGTGACTGTTTGAGGTTGTGGACAGGTGTCTTTTATACTGATAACAAGTTCAAACAGGTACCATTAATACAGATAATGAGTGGAGAACAGAGGAGCCTCTTAAAGTAGAAGTTACAGGTCTGTGAGAGCCAGAAATCTTGCTAGTTTGTAGGTGACCAAATACTTATTTTCCACCATAATTTGCAAATAAATTCGTTACAAATCAGACAATGTGATTTTCTGGATGTGTTTTCTCATGTTGTCTCTCCTAGTTGAGGTATACTTATGATGACAATTACAGGCCTCTCTCATCTTTTTCAGTGGGAGAACTTGCACAACTGGTGGCTGACTAAATACTTTTTTACCCCACTGTAAGCCACAGGGTTGTGGTTTCTTGTGGAACTTTCAACAGCCTTGGAGGCCGGCTGAGGCCCGCACTTTAATTCTGCCATCTCAACGTATGTGCCTTTTAATCAATCCTCAAAGTCATCCTCGGATTCCTGATCAGCAATACTTCCTACAAAAGCAGCCACTGGGATTGCAGCTGCAATCCTTGGCTTTGCTCTGTCCAGGCCTCCCCTTCCAACTCAGGAAGAAGAGGAATTGGGGGAAAGGGCTTCTCTGGAGGCAACAGCTCCTGGCACAGGCCCACAAGTGGCCCTTTGCAGCAGGGAGCAGAGATCCAGAGCTGTTCCCTCAGAAAGGTTTGATTTACGCAGAGATTCAACGCCCAGGGCGGGCGGTGGAGCGCATGGAAGCAAAACCTGCTGCTCCTGGCTGCTCTAGAAGTAGAATCATCCTGTCAGACAATTAAATCTGCTTTTATGGCTGCAGTCCCATAAAGTGGAACTCTAATGCCAGCTATATTTCTTCTTCAGTCTGCTCTCCTCCCCGCCCCCCCCCACAGCCCTGACACAACTGCACATACAACAGAGGAAAGGATGGTGGGGGGGGAAACGGACTGACTTACAGAATCTCCTGCTTGAGGCAGAGTCGAGGGCCAGGGACGGTGGCTGCTGATCGAGAAACTGGGGCTGGATGTGGGTGCAAAAGGCTAGCCCATCAAAATCCTTTTGTGCCCCTTCGCATTGAGTGGGGCAAGAAAGGGGCCCCTCCTCTGCATTTGTGAGGACTCGGAGGAAAGGAAGGCAAATTGGAAACCTTTATTTTCATCACTGATTAAGGCATTGAGGGGATTTCTTGAGCCCCTCCCCAAATAAGCCCTTCCCTGCCCCACTTACAGAGATTGTGAAAACGCCCACAAGTGAACCGACCGGCTTCTTGGGGAAACATCTGGCTTCCAGATTTACCGGTCAATAAAAATGGGCCAGCAGGGACGTTGATGAATAATTAGTTACAGGACCCTCTCAGCCTTCAGCCATGATCAATGGCCTGCCTTAAAAGTCTGCCCCATCATTAATAATGTAATTGTATAATATAATAGTTCAAAGGAAGAAAATGTCTCCCAATTCTAAATCAAGTCTAGATTCCCTCAAGCACAAAAGACATCCGGATCTTTAAAGGATCGGGAGACATATTGAAAGGAACATAAAATAAACTCTTGCTCAAAATGTCTCGGATCCATAAACAAACAAACCATCACCCCCACCAAACAAAAATCAGTAGTAGTCCAGTATCTTCTTTTCCAGCTAATACATTTTATTAAAAGACATAGTTTGTGGTTCAGGAAAACTTCTGCTTTTTAATAACATTGTGAATTTGCTGTAGAAAGTTAGCACTCCTAGAAAAATAAAATATTTTGAAGAAGGCAGAATATTATATTTCCCCTAAAAGAGAAATAGAAATCTTAAGGGAGACAGAAATCCAGATCCTCAATTGGATGAAAACAGGCTCAAAAATGGCCTGAAAATGGCCCCAAAAATGGGCCAAAATAAGCCCAAAAACGGGCGGCAGAGTGCTGCAGGAGGCTATGGAGGGTGAAAACAAGGCGCAAGGGGACCACAGGCAGACCCACTGTGCCTTGTTTTGGCCCCCAGGGTGCTGCAGGAGGCATCCATCCCACACACCCCTGGCCCTCCCCTGGCCCGCTGTCGTGTCCCACTCCTCCGCTGACGGCCAGGTCAGGGAAATCCGAATCAGGCGTGCCTCTGCAGCTCTGCCAAAGTCCTAGCAAAGTCCTCAGGGCAGGCAGGAGACCAGAAAGTGACTTCAGCAAGATAAGTTCGACTTTGCCTGACTCAGAGACTGCCAGAAAGCAGATCCTTTATATAGGCCATGGGGTGTGGCTCCATGACTCAGCACTCATTAAGGCCTGCCCCTCCCTTCCTTCTGTTGCCTCCGCCTATCCAGTCTTCTGATGCGAGGGTCACTCCAATCAGCTGTTGGAAATAAACCCTCCTCAGGCTCACATGCTGTGGAGAAGGGGGAGGGGTCTAGCTGCTCCGTTTGCCTGGGCATAGAGCCAGGGCTGGGGCCGGGGGGTGCTCCCTCCTCTGCAGCCTGCTTGGGCATGGAGCCAGGGCTGGGAACGTGAGGCATACATTCCTCCGTGTTCGGGAGCAGATAAGAAGGCCCCGGCTGAGGCTCCAGTGACGTCACCCTCCTGTTGGGTGCTCTAACAGAGCACTCCATGTTAGAAGATTGTAAAAGTCAGTGAAACAGAAAATAAATCACTGTTCACTGAGCTTAGCATAATCTCTGGGTGAAAGAGGTTATCAGAATTGTGGAAGAGTGGCAGGTCTGACAGGGGGTTTGCTCTCAAGAGCGAATTTTCCTGGATTTATGACCCCACCGAATTCCACTCCTTCCAACTTCAGCACGCCCCTGTTTTTATCAGGGAAAAGGAGAGGAATGTCGCTTCTGCTCTAGAAGACTTATTAAATTGATTGATATTCCAAGCAGACGGGAATTTCACAAGCGTTCGAACTTTGATGCAGAATCAGCACGGCAAGTACCGACTCCCTTTTTGAAACTTGAAACCTTTCTTTGTCTTTGATTAATTGACTTTTAAAATGGCCTAAAAGTGAAAGTAAAATTTTTAGTACGATGAAGCAGCGTTACTTGTGGATTGTTACAAACGGAGTTTTTATACTGAAAGGAGGGAAGGAGAGTTATTAAGTTTGAATTCCTGATTCTTTTGAAGACAGAATGGCAGCTAAACCTTTAAAGCCTTCTGGAAGAAGGGGATCTGAACCAAGTCTTGAGGAAATATTGAAAGAACAATTAAAACTTTCTGAAGATAGGCAGAAAGAGATGATGGAGAATTTTAATGCAAAAATAAGAGAAGATATTCTTATGGCAGTTCAAGGACTGAGTAAAAAAATTGAAGGATTGGAAGTGGAAATGCAACAGATCTCTCAGTCAAATAAGCATTTAGAAGACGAAATGAAAGGTGTTCAGAAAAAAGTGGATCAAAATGAAGATCAGGTTGTGATATTACAATATAAACTTATGGAAGGAGCTCTTAGAATTCGTGGTATGCGAGAAGAGCGTGGAGAAGACTTAAGAAAAATTATATCAGAAGCATTGGCTGAATTTATTGAAGCGGACCCTCAAGAGGTAGCTTACCAAATTGATAAAATATATAGAGTTAATTCTTGGATTGCAAGACAGAGAAAGCTTCCTCGGGACATTGTGGTTTATTTTGTGAAAAGGACTATGAGAAATCAAATTCTGCAAGTTTCATATCAGACAACTTTAAAAATTGGAGAACAGGAGTTGAAGGTGTTGAAAGAGATTCCTTCAAAGATGTTAAGAGACAGGAAGGAATTTGCTTTTTACACAAGAACTTAAAAAACACCAGATTCAATTCAGATGGGAGGTGCCAGTTGGACTGACACTATTCTATCAAGGAAGGAGATATAGAATTGACACTGTTTTAAAGGCAAAGGATTTTCTTTCTACAGTTTTGAAAGTCGAAATAGAAGTGATAGAAAACTTCAAGAGACTCAAGAAGGCGTGGTGACCCAAGAGCCTTTATTGCTGCCAGTATTAGAGGAACCACAAGAGCAAAGGGTGACAAGAGGAGCCCTTAAGCGTAAAGAAGAGCAACAGTCTCAAAGTAAAAGTCAGGATCCCATTATGGAAGCTGTGGGAGGAGCTAGACGGAAGATACCGGAGGAGGAGCTTCCGTTGTCTGCTTCAAAGCTTCAGGAGGCCAGTAATGGCAAATAGAATCTTGTCATGGAATGTTAATGGCTTGAATTCAGCTCAGAAAAGAAGGAAAATATTTCACTACTTGAAACAATTTAAAAATGATGTGATTTGTTTGCAAGAGACACATATAAAATTATCAGACCAAAAATATTTAATTAATTCAAAATTGGGTAACCATTTTGTTGCATCAGCTTTGGAAAAGAAGCATGGAATTGTTGTATATATCAGGAAGGATATACCAGCTAAGCTAATTGAGGCAGATATTCAAGGAAGATTTATTGCTATTGAACTGGTGATAGATGCAAAAGACTTTGTTGATAGGTATTTATGCACCTAATCAGCAACAAGAAAAGTTTTACAAAATGTTACATGAGAGGTTGACCCTCTGGGATTATAGTTCGTTTATTTTATTAGGAGACTGGAATGGAGTAATTGATACAAGAAGGATAAGAGAACCTCCAAGAAGATACCTATACATGCAAAATTACCAAAATCCTTTTTGAAATGATGGAAGACTTTGAGTTTAGAGATATATGGAGGTTACGGAATCCAGATGAGAGAGATTTTACTTTTTTTCTGATAGGCATCAATCTTTTCACGCATTGATTTTATTTTAATTTCTAATGACTTGCTTTCTAGGGTGAAGAAAACGAAGATATTTCGAGGTGTTTAACTGACCATAGCCCAGTATGGATGGAATTATTACAAGGGAAAAAGGTGGTAGAACATGGAGGTTGAATGAAAATCTGTTTAGATATGAGGATAATGTAACTTATTGTAAGAAACAGTTAAAAGAATTTTTGATTTTAATATGTACAAAGGGACACCTATAGGAACTGTGTGGGAAGCGAGCAAAGCGTTTATTAGAGGATATTGATTTTATTTGGACAACAGGCAAAGGAATAATAAACAAAGGCAGCGAGATATTTGGAAGAAGAAATTCAAAGGAAGCAACAGTTATTAATTCAAAACCCACAAGATCATAAACTTCAAGAGGCTATAAAAATATTACAGAGTCAATTTAATATGTTAATGGCAGACCAGGTGGCAACGAATATACAATATGCTAAACATAATACCTTTTGTAATGCAAATAAACCTGGGAGATGGTTGGCATATAATTTAAGGAAGAAACAGAAAGCACGTGTCATACAAAAAATAGAATATAAAGGTAAAGAGATATACCAACAGGATAAAATTAAAAGGCATTCTCAGAATTTTATACTGCACTATATGCAAAAGACAAAATATTGATAGGGACATTTATGATTATTTGAAAGATTATAAGGTGAATATTCTAACATTAGAACAGAGGAGGAGCTGAACCGCCGATAGCTACTGGAGAAATAGTGGAGGCAATTAAACAATTAAAATGGGAAAACCCTGGTACAGATGGTCTTACAGCAACTTATTATAAAAAACACAGGATGAAATATTAGGCCCACTTAAAGAATTATTTAATCAGATACAATTAGGAGTGGAATACCCCGTCATGGAAAACATCTTTTATTTCACTGATACCAAAGAGGAGCAAGACTGCTCTAAACCTGGTAACTATAGGCCGATTTCACTTTTAAATAATGATTATAAGATTTTGTAAAAATAATAGCAAATAGATTAATGTTAGTTTTACAACAAAGAATTCATACTGATCAATCTGGTTTTATAAAAGGGAGGCAGATGAGGAATAATGTTAGACAGATTATTAATATATTGGAATATTTGGAAAAGAAGAATACTTCAGCGGCACTTATTTTTTTGGATGCAGAGAAAGCCTTTGATCGATTGCATTGGGATTTTTTATTTAAATTAATAGAGAAAATGCAATTTGGAGACTGTTTTATTAGAATAATTAAAGCGATTTATGGAGAGCAAACAGCACAGATTATAGTAAATGGTAGTTTGACAGAAGTTATTAAGATTGCGAAGGAACAAGACAGGGATGTCCCTTATCACCATTATTGTTTGTTTTGACTCTGGAACCATTATTAGATAAAATACGAGAATTAATGAAAATAGAGGAATTAAGATTAGACAATATGAGTACAAAGTTAGAGCTTTTGCAGATGATGTAGTGGTTACGTTAACGAATCCTATAAATTCAAGTAGATTTTTGTTGGAAGTAATTGATAAATATGGAAAGGTATCAGGATTTAAAATAAATCAGAATAAAACAAAAGTGATAATTAAAAATATGTCTATACAACAGAAACAAAAACTAGAGGAAATGACAGGATTTGAGGTAGTAAAAAAGGTTAAATATTTAGGAGTCTATATTAGCTCATCGAACAAGAAACTTTATAAGAATAATTATGACTTGCTATGGCAAAAAGTTCAGAATGATATGAGTGGCTGGAAGAAATTGCAGTTATCCCTATTGGGAAGGATTGCGGCTATTAAAATGAATGTGTTACCTAGATTTTTGTTTCTGTTCCAGATGATACCTATAATTAAAAAGGATAAAAATTTGGAAGATTGGCAGAGTGGGATTAATAAATTTATATGGCAGGGTAAAAAAGCGAGGGTTAAAATGAAAATAATACAGGATTCACGGGAAAGAGGTGGTTTAAGAATGCCTAACTTTAAACTATATTATGAAGCAGTAACCCTTTCAGTAATAAGTGACTGGTTTAACTTAACAGAGGAAAGAATTTTGAATATAGAAGGTTATGACTTGTTATATGGATGGCATGTGTACTTATTTTATGGAAAAAAAGTGGATAGGGCTTTTAAGAACCATGTGTTGAGAAGTGCTCTTTTGCGGGTCTGGAATAAATATTCCTATAAATTAGATTACAAGATTCCTATATGGGCGAGCCCTAGACATGCAATAGAGAATATAAATATAGAACAGAAACAGGAAATGATTACATATAAAGAACTTTTGTATGCTGAAGGAGGTAGATTGCAATTAAAATCATTACAGGTATTAAATGAAGAAGGGAGGAATTATACTTGGTTTCAATATGGGCAAATAAGTGCTAGATGGAAAGAAGATCAAAAAATTGGTATAATGCAAAGGGAGGAAAATTTAATAAAGCAAATTAGAAATCAAACCCAGGAGCATATAAAGAGATTGTATAATGTGTTGCTTGAAATAGATTCGAAAAGGATTTGGTAAAGGATTGTATGATAAAATGGGCACAGAATATTCAGGAACCAATAATGTTGGAAACATGGGAGAAAATCTGGGTTAGAAATGTTAAGTTTACACAAGCACAGAATTTAAGGAAAATTTTTATAAGATGTTTTATAGATGGCACTTAGATCCCAAAAAATTATCATGTATGTATCCTAATATCCAAGCGAAATGTTGGAGGTGTGATTGTGATGATGCTACATATTTTCATATTTGGTGGACTTGCAAGAAAATTAAGGTCTTTTGGATAAGAATTTGGTGGATTATTCAAAATGTACTGAAGAAGAAGATAAAGTTCCTGCCACAATTTTTCCTTTTGGGAATTATAACGGATTGTACAGGGATTGAGACTAAATTGATTTTGAACTTAATAACAGCAGCAAGACTATTGATTGGACAATACTGGAAGAAAGAAGAGATACCTACAATAGAAGAATGGATATTGAAAGTTATTAATTTGGCTGAGATGGCTAAAATCTCAGCGTTTTAAAAGACAATACGCAGGAAAGATATTTAATTGAATGGAAAAATTGGATTGATTATCTACAAAACAGATATCAGATTAAGAAATATCAGATTGCCTTTGAATAATTAGAAAGTTATTTTATGTAATGGGGAGGGGGTTGGGAGACGAAAAGCTTTGGATGTGGTTATTTGGATTGGAAGGGAAAATTTTATTCTATGTTTGGTTTATGTATAACTTTACCTTGTGATTGACCCGGGAAGCCGGGGTGGGGAGGAGGGGTGTTTTGTTGTTTTTTTGGGAGGGAGGGGGAAAAAAGGGGGAAAAATGTTTTTGTTTTTTTAAAACTCTTTCAATAAAAAAAAAAAAAGAAGGCCCCGGCTGCTGTGAGAGCGGGCAAGACACAACACCCGCGGAGGAGAACTACAATTCGGATCCAGCCCTCGAAGAAATCCAGTTTGATACCCCTGCCCTATGCCATTCCAGACAAGTGGCTGCCCAGTCTCTTCTTCAAAACCTCCAGTGATGGGGCACCCACAACTTCTGAAGGCAATTTCTGTTCCCACTGGTTAATTGTTCTCACTGTTGGGAATTTTCTCCTTAATTCCAGGTTGCTTCTCTCCTTGCTTAGTTTCCATCCATTGTTTCTTGTCTTGCCTTCTCGTGCTTTGGAAAATATGTTGACCCACTCCTGTTTGTGGCAACCCCTTAAATAGTGAAACACTGCTATCATGTCCCACCTAGTCCTTCTTTTCACTAGACTGGCCAGATCCAATTCCTGCAAACATTCTTCATATGTTTTAGTCTCCAGGCCTTTAACCATCTTAGTTGCTCTTCTTTGCACTTTTTCCAAAGTCTCAACATCTTTTTTGTAACGTGGTGACCAAAACTGGACACAATATTCCAGGTGTTTTTTATGTGTGAAATTGTAGTCCAGTACACCTGGAGGGCCTTCTCCTGAAGAAAGGGAATTTGTGTAGCTCAACCTGCATTGGAAATGCCCAAGCCCAAAATGTGAGCACTGTCTTCTGGCTGCCTTTTTCTGAAGGTGAAGGTTTAGCCTTGTTTGGGAAGCCTGGAGGGGAAAAACTGGACACAGTCTGTTGAAGAGGAAGAAGTCGAAGCGACTGCAAAAATGGAGGGAGGAAAATGCAAATCAAACTTCTCTTTAAGATTCTTTTCAAGTATTCAGAGGTTCCAGGCAGAAACTGCCAAGTTCCTTAATCTTGCTGCCTGCATAATTAAAATCTGGGGAGGGGGATTAGTTAATATGGAGCTTCAGCTTAAAGGTTAGCAAATTAATTACTATATATGCTTAAGCCTTCTCTAATGTCCCATATGCTTCTTGTTTAGTTCAGGAAAAGATTTGTTAAATGATGCCCTCATTTTGCAAGCAGAAGACAGCAATAGGGAACATGCTTGCACTGATTTTATTTGCTCTTCACTTCGTTTTCTGCAGACTGAAGAGCTGGCGAGTGTGAGGAAATCAGCTCCAATTGTTGGTCCTACAGACCAGCATTCTCAACGCGTACTTGGACTTCTCAGTGGTTGCCTTTTTAATTAACTTTTCTATGTAGAACTCTAACCAGATTGATTTCCACCTAACCAGTGATTTCAACCACTTTAAGAAGCACTTATCTATTTGTTCATCATCATTCTAGCCATGGTCTACTCTATTCACTGAAGGATGAAGGCCTCTTTTCCTGTTTCCAACCCATACGGTCCTGACATTTCCTTTCCCAGTTGGGCCCCCAATATTTGCTGATGTCATCGATCCATCTTGTTTTAGGTCTCTTTCATAGATACTTTGGATCCAGTGAGATCCATTTTATGACTGCCTTCATCCACCTGCTTTCAGTTCTCTTGCATTTCCATTTCAATTTTTTTACTCTTTTGATGGCATTGTAGTAATAGTACTTAGACTTATATACCGCTTCACAGTGCTTTCCAGCCCTCTCTAAGCGGTTTACAGAGTCAGCCTCTTGCCTCCAATAATTTGGGTCCTCATTTTACTGACCTCAGAAGGATGGAAGGCTGAGTCAACCTTGAGCCTGGTGAGATTAGAACTGCCAAATTGCAGTCAGCCGGCAGTCAGCAGAAGTAACCTGCAGTACTGCACTCTAACCGCTGCACCACTATGGCTCAGTGTGTATATTCTTGAATCCATATGCAGGTCCTCCTATCTTGTCTTGTGATGCCGAGCACGTCTCTTTCCATATCAAATTGTTATTCTTCTATATTTCCACATTTTTGCTATCAATTTCATGGAAAACTGATCATAATGATGTTGATGATAGTATAAAGGAAAAAAATCCAATAACACAGCTTCTGTAGCCATCAATGTCCTTAATGTAAGTGTTTTCAATTCTGAAAGAGAATAGTTTTAATCACATAAAATATTACACTGACTAATAAATCTCTTGTCGTGCATCTGTTGCCTTCTCCATTTCAGACAATATCTGCTTTGGCAACAGTGTTGTGCGATTTAAACTGTGGCAGGAGGATACATCAAATTTTGTGGCGGGAGAAAAACCCCATGAGTTAAATATCAGGTGCTACATAATGCAAGGGAAGAGGAGATGGGGGCTACCTGATTGATATACCTTAAGCAACCATTCTACGGGGATCAACATTATCAATTCACCATGAAAGGATTATAAAATGCTGAAACTTATCCAGCATCCCAAATGCAGCACTTATTAGTGTAACATCATTGTAGTATCATTTACATTCACATCACAGAAAAACTCTGCTTTTTTATTTTTTATAATAAAAACATTTTATTTTTTATAATATTTTAAATAATAAAAACCTGCTTAAATTTTTTAGCTTGAAATAGGTTCTCCTGCTTGAGCAGGGGGCTGGACTAGAAAACCTCCAAAGTTCCTTGCAGTTCTATTCTATTCTATTCTATTCTATTCTATTCTAGTCTAGTCTAGTCTAGTCTAGTCTAGTCTAGTCTAGTCTAGTCTAGTCTAGTCTGTCATCAATCCAACCTAACAATCCAACCTATCAAAAACAGCACCACAAAAAACAGATTAGGAACACAAGTTAAAATAGGGAGAAAAAATGGTAAGTGAACATCTGTCTACCCTAGATGAGTTCAAATCATCAGGACCGGATGGATTACACCCCAGGGTTCTGAAGGAACTGGCAGACGAAATCTCAGAACCACTGAACTATATTTTTCAAAGATCCTGGAGCACAGGGGAACTGCCAGAGGACTGGAAAAGAGCTGTTGTAGTTCCCATCTTCAAAAAAGGAAAAAAACAGATCCAGGAAACTACAGACCTATCAGCCTAACCTCAATACCAGGGAAGATTCTGGAAAAGATAATCAAGCGACGAATCACCGAACACCTAGAAGCAAACAAAATAATAACCAAAAGCCAACATGGGTTTGTCAAAAACAGATCATGCCAGACTAATCTTATTGCATTCTTTGACAAAGTGATAAAATTAGTGGACCAGAGGAATGCTGTCGATATAATTTACTTGGACTTCAGTAAAGCATTTGATAAAGTAGACCATAACCTACTACTAGATAAAGTAGAAAAATGTGGGTTAGACAGTACCACCACCAGATGGATTCGTAACTCAACGTGTAGTCGTCAATGGAACTAAATCCACATGGAAGGAAGTATGCAGTGGAGTATCCCAAGGCTCTGGTTTAGGTCCAGTACTCTTCAACATCTTCATCAATGACTTGGACGAGGGGATAGATGCGGAATTCATCAAATTTGCAGATGACACCAAGCTGGCAGGAATAGCCAACACTCCAGAAGATAAGCTCAAGATACAAAAAGATCTTGACAGACTTGAACATTGGGCACTATCTAACAAAATGAAATTCAACAGTGAAAAAAGTAAGGTTCTACATTTAGGCCAAAAAACAAAATGCACAGGTACCAGATATGTGGTACCTTGCTCAATAGTAGTAACTGTGAGAGGGATCTTGGAGTCCTAGTGGACAACCATTTAGATATGAGCCAGCAGTGTGCAGCAGCTGCCAAAAAAGCCAACACATGGACTGCATAAACAGAGGGATAGAATCAAGATCACGTGAAGTATTAATACCACTTTATAATGCCTTGGTAAGGTCACACTTGGAATATTGCATTTAGTTTTGGTCGCCACGATGTAAAAAGGATGTTGAGACTCTAGAAAGAGTGCAGAGAAGAGCAACAAAGATGATTAGGGGACTGAAGGCTAAAACATATGAAGAACGGTTGCAGGAACTCGGTATGCCTAGTTTAATGAAAAGAAGGACTAGGAGAGACATGATAGCAGTGTTCTAATATCTCAGGGGTTGCCACAAAGAAGAGGGAGTCAAACTATTCTCCAATTCACCTGAGGGTAGAGCAAGAAGCAATGGATGGAAACTAATCAAGGAGAGAAGCAACCTAGAACTAAGGAGAAATTTCCTGACAGTTAGAACAATTAATCAGTGGAGCAACTTGCCTGCAGAAGTTGTAAATGCTCCAACACTGGAAATTTTAAAGAAAATGTTGGATAACCGTTTGTCTGAAATGGTGTAGGGTTTCCTGCCTGGGCAGGGGGTTGGACTAGAAGACCTCCAAGATCCCTTCCAACTCTGATATTATTATTATTATTATTATTATTATTATTATTATTATTATTATTATTATTATTATTATTATTATTATTATTATTATTTGCACCTCCAGAACTGTCTGGTTTGGTTCTGCAACCCAACAAGACAGACACAGACTTCAGAGGATAATTAGAACTGCAGAAAAAACAATGGCTACCAACCTGCCTTCCATTGAGGACCTGTATACTGCACGAGTCAAAAAGAGGGCCGTGAAAATATTTACAGACCCCTCACATCCTGGACATAAACTGTTTCAACTCCTACCCTCAAAACGACACTACAGAGCACTGCACACCAGAACAACTAGACACAAGAACAGTTTTTTCCCGAACGCCATCATTCTGCTAAACAAATAATTCCCTCAACACTGTCAAACTATATACTAAATCTGCACTACTATTAATCTTCTCATCGTTCCCATCACCCATCTCCTTTCACTTATGACTTTATTACCGTAACCTTGTTGCTGGTATCCTTAAGATTTATATTGATTGTTTTCCTATGACTATCATTATGTGTTGTGCCTTATGATTCTTGATGAATGTATCTTTTCTTTTATGTACACTGAGAGCATATGCACCAAGACCAATTCCTTGTGTGTCCAATCACACTTGGCCAATAAAGAATTCTATTCTATTCTATTCCATTCTATTCTATTCTATTCCTATTTTTTTAAATAATGTATTAATATTAATAATGTATTAATAATGTAATATTATTCTCTGCATATGGACCATGCTATTCATGACATCTATGGCCTCTGCCAGACCATTTAAGGCCCAGTGTATAATGATGGTCATAAAACCTGATCAGGTTTTTCTACAGGAGCAGCAGGAGCAGCAGCGTTGTTGCATTTGGGGGAGTCTTCACTTACTCCTCTATCATGGTCAGATCACGGCCATGAAATTCTTGGGAGTTGCCCCAACACTACTGTCTATGTACTGTGCTGTCTATCCCTCCTTTTTCTAGCTTGCCAAGAAGAAGGTTGTGGACTACTTCTTGGCTCTCTTCACAATACAATGTCAAAAAAAAAAGTCACCTATACCTTGGCCAAATCCTTTAGGGCCACTCAGGATCTCATGGCTGGGGGAAGGTGCCCTTCACCCCAAAAGGGCCCTTCACCCCATTTTGCCATGCCTGCATGTCTGACAAGGCAGTTCCCCAATCCAAAATTTTCTTCTGTTGTTGTTTTGGCTTAGGTAGCTTCCCGGTTCACACATCCGTCTCATCTCAGGAATGTGTTGTATTTTGTCTTTTAAAAAGCCAGTAATTAGGTTGGAAGCTAGGATTTTCACCTTAGCATTCATGCAGGTGATTTCAATTGAGAAACACGTTCAACTTTCCTCGCTACAAAGCTCACTCAGGTTCACATCGGGGTATTTTGGAACGTGTAGCTTCAACGCTGCTTCATTCTTTGGCCTGCCTCCAAGACCCATCAATTCCCACTAAGAAATGTGAAGTCAGGCTCTGAGGACCATGTCTTGGAGTGACACCCCTTCAAGATAAAGGATGGGTAATGGATGCTTCCCTGGTGAATTTGTACTTAATGGCAAACATTACCAGCTTTGTGATATGTGAAATAGATCAAAAGCCTCTCTTGGGATTCTTGTGAATGAAGAGCAGAATAAAAATATAATAGACAAAGATATATTGAGGAATCCTGCAGAAATGTAAAAGGTAGCTGAGCCACCTCTTTGCACAATTCCTGCCAGTAAGAAACAATGGTAATTCTGGATGAAGCAACAAAATTATTCTAGAGACACCCCAAAAGAATTTAATTATGGATGCAACCATAATTACATGTCAAATAATCAATTGATCAGAATAGATCTGGAAGGCACCTTCTAGTCCAACCTCCTGCTCAAGTCATTTCAGATAGGTGGTTGTACAGTCTTTTCTTTAAAACCTCCAGTGATGGAACACCCACGAATTCTGGTTAATTGTCCTCACTGTTAAGAAGTTTCTCCTCAATTCCAGGTTGCTTCTCTCCTTGATTAGTTTCCATCCATTGTTTTTTGTCTTGTTTTCAAGTGATTTGGAAAATAAGTTGACCCTCTTTGTAGCAGCTCCTTAAATACTAGAATACTGCTATCATGTCTCCCCAGTCCTTCTTTTTCTCTAGGCTATCCATACCCAAATCCTGCAATCGTTCTTCATATGGTTTAGTCTCCAGGCCTTTGATCATCTTAGTTGCTCTTCTCTGCAGTTTTTTCAAAGTCTCAACTTCTTTTTTGCAGTGTGGTGACCAAAATTGGATGCAGTATTCCAGGTGCACTCTTACTAAGGATTTATAAAGCAGTACTAATACTTCACATGATTTTGATTCTACTCTATCACTTAATGAAGACTTATCATTGAGCACTATAAATCTTTTGTTGACATTCTGAGTTTCCCAGATTCATCTCACCGATCATCCATTCAAGGATCTGGCAAAGATCTTAGGTGAGCTAAAAAAAGGAAAGCAAATGAGTGAGGCTAACCAAAAAAAGGATGAGACATCACAAATGAGATGTACCACAAATCATTCCACATTCAATGGAAAAGTTATCCATGTTTTGTGGTGGGTGCAATATACCATCTCTTGCAGCTTTTGCAAATCTCAAGCACCTTTTCAAGTATGGAAAAGGAAATTCCATTAAGTCTTCTCTCTAGAATACAAGTAAGGAATTTGGGGTCTTGATCAGAAATAAACTATTTTTTAAAAGTCTAAACACTGAGGGCTTTTTTAGACTTGGAATAACTTTATTGTCACTTTGAATGTACACTAATCAGCATACATTAAAATGAAATTTCATTGCAAAACAACTCTCAAAGGGTCACCACCTCCAACAGACACTACATGAACATGACAAAATAAATAAATAATAAAAAAACGAAATTATGAATATACCCACATATATTATATGACACAGAGGAACAACACAGTCTAGTCCAGATGTATACATGTACCCGGTGAGAAAAACGAATCTTGTGAATTTACCAGACAGATGGCATAAGGAAACAAAGCTGTAACAGAATCAGGTAGTTCTATTAGAAATACTTTGAAACCTCCTCCCAGAGGGGAGCAACAGAAACAGACCGTGAAGTGGGTGTGTGGGGTCTCTAACAAAGCTTTGAGCTCTGAGCACATAGCGTTTATAAGCAAATCCCCTTTCTCCCCTGGGGGAGCTGTTAACACAGTGGAGGGAGGATTGGCTGAGTATGTACACAAGGAAGTTAGATAAAGTATCTATGATTGAATATGGCACAAGAACTTGTCTGAAGTTTATTCTAATACATCCAAATTATAGATGGAGTAAAATTGGGTAATCAGATCTTTATTGGATAAACGCTTTGAAAAGGGTGCAATGCGGCTGTTGTATGTAGAGCCATGGTTCCATGTTCAGTGGTTTGATCCATTCCACCCCAGAACTGCAAAAATATTATATCAAAATGTGATGAAGATAGGTTTAAAGACATAGAACATCCCCAGGGCAGGGACAGGTAGTCCTGTGCTTAAGGGGATAGACCAACAAGGGTAACTTATTGCATATGGATGCATAGTTATACTTGAAGTGATAGTGATATGTGTGTGCCGGCAAATTAAGTAAACTTCTTGGCTTGAGCTTGAAGCTGTGGAAAATGGGCAGCGGTAGGGCCCAAAATCACATTTTTGATTAAAAACCACGTCCTACCGTTTCCCATTGCTTGAAGAATGAGCTATAAGATGCCAAGGACTGAAACAAAAGGGACAATTGAAAGGATAAAGTCTCCCCAGGCTGTAGTCCAGGTCTGCAAATGTTGTTGTTTAATGTCATGTATGCGTAACAGTGTCTGTGTGTAATAATTTCCTGACCCCTCGGAAGATGAGACCCTTTAATAGTAAACATAAATAGTCTGATTGCAGGACGAATGTGAGTGTGTGTGAGAAGCCCTCACACAGGAGTGATAAGGTGATCCTGAAACTTGTGAATGCCTGTGTGCTGACAGTAAGTGGCAAGGGTTTGTTGTTTGTTGTTGATGTTGTTGTTGTTGTGAGAAAACAGTGGTAGATGTCGGTGAGTTGGAAAGAGTTATTTGTGATGTTGAATGGAGAAAGGAGCCGTATTTTTCCTTCCTGTATTTCCCCTTCTTTTTGCCTTGGAGGAGAGAAGTGTGAAGGGGGGGGGTGTGGTTTGTTTTCCCTTTGACGAATCTGCCTGAGAGAGAGAGAGAGAGGGAGGGAGGCAGGGCAAATGGGTGACTGGCTCCTGTAGCATTGCTTTTGACTGCATATGGCAGCTATGCAGATATATTTTCTGTCCTACTCTGAATTGTGATTTTGGTTTTCTTTACATTTGAAATGTCTGAGGTATTTAAATAAACTTATATAACAGAGAAGTGACATTAAAGTTTGAGCCAAATAATTTTGGAGCAGAGACCTGAAATACGTCAGTGAGGTGGTGTTTTTTTCATTTTTAAGGGTGTTCTTTTTATCACCCTCTTTTATGTTTTTATGTCTGTGCATTTTGAATGCTAAGGGGTTGAGGAGATTGCTAGAATAGCCTGGTGAATAGATAATAATGTTATTTTAGACTAGCCTAAGGGATGGATTTTATTGTTCTGTAACCCAGAGGTGGGAAGAAAAGAGACTACTGGTGGGCATATTTCTTTAAAATGCTAGATCCTACCCTAATGGATATTCCCTTGAAGGAAGGATTACTTTGTTTGTGGATATGAAGATAAAGTAGTAGAAGGAAGAGAGAGACTTGTGGTTTGGCTAGCTAGGAAGCTACCTGTAAGTTAGTCCATACAGAGTTGTGAATTATATGCCTTAAATCAAGCTTTGCATTTCTCTGACGCTTGGGACAATAGTGTAGCTGACTTGTGATAGATATGTGACTCCCCTCAAGAGTTAAGTAGTTATTGATGGTATGTAAATAAAGTATATATAAAAAGAAGGAATTAAAAAAAAGTTAAAGTCCTGTATGAGAAATTGCTAGAAGAGGAGCCATGGGAAGTTGTTTGGAAGGAAAGTGATATGGATAAACTAGAGGTGTGAAAGAAAGCTATGATACAAGCTCCAGTGTTGAGCTTGCCTGAATTAAAGAAACTCTTCCACTTGTTTGTAGCAGTGGAGGATGGTATTGCTAAACAGGTGTTGGCTCAGACATGGGCTGGGAAAAAGAAACCTGTAGCATTTTTGTCAAAATTGATGGATCTTGTGGTGTGAGGTTGGCCTTGTGCATACAGGCGGTGGCTACCTCTGCATTTTTGGTAGAGGAGAGTAGAAAATTAACCTTTGGTGGGGCATTAGTGGTGAGCAGTCCGCATCAGGTGAGAACAATCCTAATGCAGAAAGCCCAAAGGTGGCTCACCAACGCAAGGCTCTTGAAATATGAAGTTATTTTGTTATTTCAAGAGGATCTGGTTCTCCCGACTGATAGGAATTTAAATCCAGCAGAATTCCTGTCAGGGGAAAGAAAGGAATGGGACAATGTGGAATGTAACTGTGTTGAAGCTATTGACTTGCAAACAAAAGTATGAGAAGATTTGGAAGATAGTCCTATAGAGGGCTACTGATGGGTCTTCCCGAGTAGAGAATGGGAAGAGAATGAATGCAGATGCAGTAGTTATTGGGGACATTGCTGAACTTGTGGAAGCTGGATGGTTGTCATCTGATTGGTCGGTACAAGCATGAGATGTTTTTGTTTTATTACAGGCTTTGAAGTTGTTAACAAAGGAAGGGGTAATATTTAGACTGATTCAAAGTATGCTTATGGAATATTACACACTTTTGGAAAAATCTGGATGGAACTGAGGCTGATAACAAGTAAAGGGAAGGAATCAATACAAAATTATGAATATACCCACATATATTATATGACACAGAGGAACAACACAGTCTAGTCCAGATGTATACATGTACCCAGTAAGAAAAATGAATCTTGTGAATTTACCAGACAGATGGCATAAGGAACAAAGCTGTAACAGAATCAGGTAGTTCTATTAGAAATACTTTGAAACCTCCTCCCAGAGGGGAGCAACAGAAACAGACCGTGAAGTGGGTGTGTGGGGTCTCTAACAAAGCTTTGAGCTCTGAGCACATAGCATTTATAAGCAGCATCCTGAATAACAGGAAGAGGGCTTTCTATAATGTTCTCGGCTGTCCTCACTACTGTTGTGTCCCACTCCTCCGCTGACGGCCGGGTCAGGGAAATCCGAATCAGGCGTGCCTCTGCAGCTCTGCCAAAGTCCTAGCAAAGTCCTCAGGGCAGGCAGGAGACCAGAAAGTGACTTCAGCAAGATATGTTTAGACTTTGCCTGACTCAGAGAATGCCAGAAAGCAGATCCTTTATATAGGCCATGGGGTGTGGCTCCATGACTCAGCACTTATCCAGGCCTGCCCCTCCCTTCCTTCTGTTGCCTCCGCCTATCAAGTCTTCTGACGCGAGGGTCACTCCAGTCGGCAGCTGTTGGTAATTGACCTTCCTCAGGCTCACATGCTGTGGAGGAGGGGGAGGGGTCTAGTTGCTCCGTTTGCCTGGGCATGGAGCTGGGGGCTGGAGATACTTCCTCCTCTTCAGCCTGTCTGGGCATGGAGCCAGGGCAGGGGCCGGGAGGCATACTAGGACATTCCTCCGTGTTCGGAAGCAGATAAGAAGGCCCCGGCTGTGGTGAGATCGGACGAGACACAACAACTACTCTCTGTATGGACTTTCTATCTGAGGCACTGCTGTCACCAAACCAAACAGTGATGCATTTTGTTAAAAAGCTCTCAATTGTGCCTCTGTAAAAAGTGGCCAGGACAGAAGGAAAAAGATGTGCTCCCCTCATCTGACAAAGGAAATGCAGACGCTGGTTTGCGCAAGACATAAAACATTGCAAATTGCACCCATCCTCCTGTGCACCAAATGGCTGCTGGGGGACAGTGGATAATCCCAGGAATATTCAGGGAAAGCAGCAAGCAAATCCCTCATCAGCCATCCTGATGCCAACTCCTTCTTATACAATTTTTCTTACAAAGATTTTCTTACAATAGATTTTCTCTATTTTCTTAAGAAAAATAGAGATTTGACTGCCTGGACCTGGATCTTTATGACCTTTTAAAAACATGTCTCCTCTGATTGTTTATATGAGTGTTTATTGCTAAGGAATTTTGGAGAGCCTGTAGACTGCTAGATAAAATATTTATGACCAAAACATGCTAGAATTTATCAAGGAGGATATTGCGTGTCCACTACCAGTAGTATTCTAGTATTTGAAAAGCTACTATAAAGAAGACTGGGTCAATTTATTTTCCAGAGCACCAGAAGGCAGGACAAGAAACAATGGATGGAAGCTAATCAAGGAGAGAAACAACCTGGGATTAAGGAGAAACTTCCTAACAGTGAGGACAATTAACCAGTGGAACAGAAGTTGCCACCAGAAGTTGTGGGTGCTCCCCACAACTTTATGAAGAGACTAGACAGCCCCACTTGTCTGAAATGGTATAGAGTCTGCTGCTTGAATAGAATGTTGGACTAGAAGACCTCCAAGGTCCCTTCCAGCTCTGTTCTGATTGATTGATCGATCTACTTCATGTCTGGGTTCACTAGACCTTTTCCTCACACTGGACTTTCTGGACTTTCTGTTTTGCTACTTGGAAGATTTTTTCCCCTCCCTGACATCTCAGCTAATTTAATCTCTTCACTGTGAAATTTTACTGAACCAAATAACAACTTTGTTGCAAATTTTTTCACATTTTATCAATTATCCAGTTAGAATGCTAAAAACTATTCTGTGTCATCACTGAATCTTCTATGCTGAAACTATTTCAATATTCATGAGGTTGCTAATAATGGTATGCCTGATTTAAAACCCTGGGTGGAAAGCTCAGTGGAAACATGTTAACTCTTTATAACAGAACAACAGAATAAAATAGTTGGAAGGGACCTTGGAGGTCTTCTAGTCCACTCCATCCCCAGCTCAAGCAGGAGGCCCTATAAATGGCTGTCCTGTCTCTTCTTGGAAACCTTCAGTGATGAAGCTCCCACAACTTCTGATAGCAAGCCCTTCCACTGGTTAATTGTTCTCACTGTCAGGAAGTTTCTCCTTAATTCTAGGTTGCTTCTCTCCTTGATAAGCTTCCATCTGTTACTTCTTGCCCTGCCTTCAGGTGCTTTGGAGAATTGGTTGTCCCCCTCTTCTTGGTGACACCTCTCAAATGTCTGTCTTCTCCTCACACATGTAATCTTCCCACCTTCCAGTTTCAGCCTCTGTTACCTGACTTTGAACGTGGGCCCCGGGGTCACCTGCTGGGGAGTACAAAGCAGAGAATGCTGTCCGTTTGCGCATTTGTTTTTTGTCCTTTTCTGTCTAAAAGCCTTACTTCGCTTGGCTCATCAAGGAAAACCAAAGGCAGATGACAATGGGTGTCAAATGGCAGCACTCGGCCTCTCTTCTTTCCCAGAAATACCCATTTTCTCATTCCATCTCCAGCGTGTTTACAGCTGCTGCTGCTGCAGCTGATCTGGAGAATGGCATTTCTGAGAGTGGCTGGATCCCATGAATTTCTCATTTCCCATCTGTGCATGAGTTCCAAAAGCAGAAATCCTTTTCAATATTTTATTAACTTTGCCACCCACTGAAATGCCCAAAGCAGCTTACGCTCTGCCTTTCTGCTCTACAAAATGAATAGAGGCAGGGAACAGCTGGGCTCTGATGCTGTGGCTCTGAAGAAGTGGCCTCGGCAGACATTCAGGGAGTCTGCGGTAACTTGGGTGGCATGCAGTCCATTTTGCCCCACCCCCATCCCCCTGCCATCATTTCCAGGACAAAGTGACCAGAGTCATTCAGTGCTTCATTCGTACAGAATCATAGCAATAGCCCTTAGACTTATCTACCGCTTCACAGTGCTTTACAGCCCTTTCTAAGCAGTTTTACAAATTCAGCCTTTTGCCCCCAACAGTGTAGGTCCTCATTTTACCGACCTTGGAAGGATGGAAGGCTGAGTCAACCTTGAGCCTGGTGAGATTTGAACTGCCAAATTGCGGACAGCCGGCAGGCAGCAGAAGTAGCCTGCAGTACTGCACTCTAACCACTGCGCCACTGTGGCTCATAATCATCATCAGAATAGAGGTGGAAGAGATCTTGGAGGGTTAGGGTTAGGGTAGAGACCCTATAACATTTCAGACAAGTGACTGCCCAGTCTCTTCTTCAAAGCCTCCAGTGATAAAGCACCCACAATGTCTGAAGGAAAGCTGTTCCACTTGTTAATTTTGCTCAATGTCAGGAAGTTTCTCCTTAATTCCAGGTTAAGGTTCTTCTCTCTTTAATCAGTTTCCATCCAATGTTTCTTGTCCAGCCTTTTAGTGCTTTGGAAAATAAGTTGATCCCCCTCCTCTTTGTGGCAGCCCCTCAAATATTAGAATACTGCTATTGTATCAGTCCTAGTCCTTCTTTTCTCCTTACTAGCCAAACCCAAATCCTGCAACCGTTCTTCATATGTTTTAGCCCCCAGGCCTTTAATCATTTTAGTTCTCTTCTTTGAACTTTTTCCAAAGTGCCAACATCTTTTTTGTAATGTGATGGCCAAAACTGGATGCATTATTCCAGGTGTGGTCTTACCAAGGCTTTATAAAGTGATACTAATACTTCATGTGAGTGGTGTGGTGGCCTAGAGGTGGAGCTCTCGCTTCACACTCAGGAAGCTGTGAGTTCAATCCTAGGTAGAGGCAACACTACGTGTAGTCCTCATTAAACAATGTCTAGTTTAATGAAAAGGACTAGGGGAGACATGGTAGCAGTCTTCCAATATCTCAGGGGCTGCCCCAAAGAAGAGGGAGTCAAGCTATTCTCCAAAGCACCTGAAGGCAGGACAAGAAGCAGTGAGTGGAAACTAATCAAGGAGAGAAGCAACCTAGAACTAAGGAGAAATTTCCTGACAGTTAGAACAATCAATAAGTGGAACGACTTGCCTGCAGAAGTTGTGAATGTTTCAACACTGGAAATTTTTAAGAAAATGTTGGATAGCCATTTGTCTGAAATGGTGTAAGGTTTCCTGCCTGGGCAGGGGGTTGGACTAGAAGGCCTCCAAGGTCTCTTCCAACTCTGTTATTATTATATATTTCTCTCTGGGCACAATAAGAATATATTTGCTGAATAAAACTCTGGCAACAGGAAAGGCATCCGGCCAGTAAACACTCAGCTCTATTCAGTTGCCCAGATTCTACCCTGCAAGTGATTATGGGGTCATTAAACAAAGATGATGACTAATACTTCATAGGATTTTGATTCTATGCCTCCGTTTATACAACCAATGATTGTATTAGCCTTTTTTGGCTGCTCTGCTGGCTCATGTTTAAACACTTAAGTGTATAGTACATTGTGCATATTCTGGTTCACTAAGACAAAGACAAAAAATTGAGTCTTCAGAAGAAGCTGCGCTGAAAATCACGTAGCCCTGTCAGTGTAGCTCTTGTGTGAATTCAAGCCATTGGGGGCTCCAAGATGTCTCACCAGTACCGGTTTGGGCAATGCTTGCAGATGGGGCTTCAAAAAACAGCTTTTCTTCTGATGGTGGTGATGGAAGAGGCAGAGCTGCAGAAGACTTCCACAGGCATCACCAGATCTTAGAGCTGGAGGAAAATAGCAATAGCAACAGCACTTAGACTTATATACCGCTTCACAGGGCTTTACAGCCCTCTCTAAACAGTTTACAAGGTCAGCTTCTTGCCACCAGTAATCTGGATCCTGATTTTACCCACCTCGGAAGGATGGAAGGCTGAGTCAACCTTGAGCCGGTCAGGATCGAACAGCTGGCAGTCAGCAGAGTTAGCCTGCAATTCTGCATTCTAACCACTGCACCATCACAATTCTTATCTTCCTCTAGTAGCCAACATCAAGTTCAGAGGGCCTCTGGTTTCTCTCTTCCTCCTTTCCTGGGTCTTCTTGAACCAAGTCTCATGGCAGCAACTCCACGGTTTGTGTGATTAAAATCCAGATGCTTGGCAACTGACTCCTATTTACGATGGTTGCAGTGACCTGGGGTCACGTGATTCCCCCTGTGGAGACCTTCTGACTAGTGAAGTCAATGGGGAAGCCGGATCCACTTAACAGCTGCAGTGACTCACTTAACAAGAGTGGCAAGAAAATGTGTTGAAAATGGGGCAAAATTCACTTAACAGATGTCTCACTTAACAACAGAAATTTTGGGCTCAGTTGTGGTCATAAATTGAGGACTATCTCCACAGCCAAATTCTTCTCACCCGCTGCCCTTGAGCCAGATTTCCACCAATGTGGACCTGTATTTTTTCGTTTTTTTCACACCCAGTTGTATGACTTTATGTATCTGCCTATTAAATTTCACTCTGTTTGTTTCCACCCACAGTTCCCCTTTACTCCACAGTAGTAGCCACCCTACCTAACACTTTATGGCCTGCAACTTTGATTAGTGTTCCCTTGACGCCTTTATCCATATCATTTATATATAAAAAAACATTTGATATGCTTATATTTCATTCTGTTTGTTTCTGCCCACTGTTCAAGCCTAAGAACTTTGGAATCTCTCCTGCCTCCTCCAGGTATTAAGCAAAGGTGGCCTGCAAATTTAGCAAGTGTTCCCTGAACTCCCTGGCCCCATATCATTTTAACAGATTAAGGAAGGGACCTTGTAGGTCATTTAGTCCAACCCCCCGCCCAAGGAGGAGACCCTACACAATTTCTGTCAGTCTCTTTTTGAAAGCCTCCAGTGATGAAGCTCCCACAACTTCCGAAGGCAACTTCTGTTCCATCGGTTGATTGTTCTCACTGTCAGGAAATTTCTCCTTATTTCTAGGTTGAATCTCTCCTTGTTCAGTTTCCATCCATTATTCTTTGTCTGGCCTTCAGGTGCTTTGGAAAATAGGTTGAGCTCCTCCTCTCTATGGCAGCCCCTCAAATATTGGAAGACTGCTATCATGTCTCCCCTGGTCCTTCTCTTCATGCCCAATTCCTGCAACCATTCATCATATGTTTTAGCCTCCAGTCCCCTCATCATCTTTGTTACTCTTCTCTGCACTTTTTCTAGAGTCTCTACATCCTTTTTTGTAGTGTGATGACCAAAACTGGATGCAGTATTCTAGGTGTGGTCTTACTAAGGCTTTACAGAATGGTATTAGTATCTCCCTTGATCTTAATTGATTTATAAAAGAAGATTTATAAAAACAGTGAACATCACCAGGATCAGAGAGAATCTGTGGCCCCTGTGTCTGTCTCTCCGGGCAGATTCGACACCATTTGTATCTACTCTGGGGAGCATGCTCATTGAGCCAACTGTGGATCCACTGTTTGTTAACGAGGCTATGAGAATCCATTAGAAGCCTTGCTGAAGAGATCTGCTATCACCGTAACAGTTCTGTCAGAATTTGCAGTTCTGGTACTTTTAAAGTCAATTTTATTTATTTATTTATTTATTTATTTATTTATTTATTTATTTATTTATTTATTAATCACATTTATATACCGCCCTATCTCCCGAGGGACTCAGGGCGGTTCACAGGCAAGTAAAAGACATATAAATACACACTAAAACCACATTTAAAAAACTTATGTCCTGTAGCTTTAAGGTGTTGGACCAGGGAAGAAATTGGTTCCTCTTTTCTGACTGAATTCTTATGTTCTTCAATGTGTGCACTTATTCTTCTGTTGGTTTGTCCAATGTATGTGGTGGGGCAGGCGATTGGTATGGGATTTCATATAATCCTTGATTTTCTAACTCAATTTTGTCTTTGGGGTTTCTTTGGATAGTGGATATGTTTCGATTTGAGCAGAATGCTGTCTTGATGTTGTGTTTGTGGAGGATCTTGCTGATTCTGTCTGTGGTGCCTTTTATATGGGAGGAGGGCTTTGCCGTTTTCTTGTTCTCTGTCTTGGATTTTAGTGGGGGTTTCTTTGTGGTAATTTTATGTCTTTGGAATCCATTGGATGTTAGTACGTTAGTGAGAGTGTGTAGTTCGGTTTTTAGGTGTTGTTCGTCAGCTAAGCATTTTGTTCTGGAGATGAGTGTCTACGGAGTTGATCTGTGCTGGGTGGTGGTGTGGGTGGTGGGTGGTGGTGTGAGAGTGCGTGCAGATAGCGGTTTGTGTGTGTTTTCTTCTGGTAGATGGTGTGTCCAAGGGAGCCACTGGAACTCAGTCAGAAAAAAAAAATCAGAACTATCGCCAAAATTGAACACTTTAACAACAGAATAATCAGAGAATCAGACTTTTGCTTAACACAGTGTAAGCCACCCTGAGTCTTTGGAGAAGGGCGGGATATAAATTCCAAAAAAAAAAGAAAAGAAAGAAAAAGCCATCGAGATAGAAAAACGCCCACACAGCATGAATAAACAAGATGATACCTCCCACCTACCAGCCATTTGGAAACCTGCCCTTATCGACAAACGAGTCCCTAACATGAAGAATGATGCAAGACCCATGCTCATGAGTGCCACACGGCATGTCACCACCACACATCCACGCGGAAAGCAGACTCAAACCCACACCGATGATGAAGCACGACCACGGACCAGAAGCCAGACCACATTAGCCATTTCAAACCCCTCCAATCCATACATGCAGCAGACTGACACCCACCATGAAGATGTAGCACGACCACGAAGGCAAAGCCAAACAACAGCAATGCAGCTCACCAACTCAAATCCCCCTGCAACTCAGACTAACCTGAGCACAACCAACCCCCCCACCCAAACAGAACACACCCCCAGCCAATCGGAGCACAGCCAACTCCACCATCCAATCAGAACACATCCAAACCCCCAACCAATCAGTTCAAACCCCCACTAGCAGTTAAAAGGAAGAAACAGCTGCGAACACACATTGCTCCTAGAAGCACAAAGCTGTAAACACCAGCCTGAAGATGGTGAATGAGACTTCGTCGAAACGTCGCCAAGACATTTCCAGTTTTACGCGGGAGAAAACCCGAATAACCAAAGACCTACATACAAACACCCGCGAATATATATATGTATGTGTGTGTGTGTGTGTGTGTGTGTGTGTGTGTGTGTGTTGTGTCTTGCCCGCTCTCACAGCAGCCGGGGCCTTCTTATATGCTCCCGAACACGGAGGAATGTATGCCTCCCGGCCCCAGTCCTGGCTCCATGCCCAGACAAGCTGAAGAGGAGGGGGCACCTCCCAGTCCCAGCCCTGGCTCCATGCCCAAGCAGGCTGCAGAGGAGGGAGCACCCCCCTGGCCCCAGCCCTGGCTCCATGCCCAGGCAAACGGAGCAGCTAGACCCCTCCCCCTCCTCCACAGCATGTGAGCCTGAGGAAAGTTTATTTCCAACAGCTGCTGATTGGAGTGACCCTCGCGTCAGAAGACTTGATAGGCGGAGGCATCAGAAGGAAGGGAGGGGCAGGCCTGGATAAGTGCTGAGTCATGGAGCCACACCCCATGGCCTATATAAAGGATCTGCTTTCTGGCAGTCTGAGTCAGGCAAAGTCGAACTTATCTTGCTGAAGTCACTTTCTGGTCTCCTGCCTGCTCTGAGGACTTTGCTAGGACTTTGGGCAGAGCTGCAGAGGCAAGCCTGATTCGGATTTCCCTGACCCGGCCGTCAGTGGAGGAGTGGGACACGACAGTGTGTGTGTGTATGTGTTTGTTGGTTTTCATGGGTATAGGTATGTAGGTCTTGGTGTATTCAGGTCTTTTCCCGTGTAAGGTTGAAAGTATCTTGGCGACATTTCGATGAGGTCTCACTCGTCATCTTCAGACTGGTGCTTACGGCTTCATGCTTGTTGCTCGCAAGGGGAAAAAATCAAAGGTACAAGTACAGATTAGGCAAGACCTGGCTCAAAAACAGTAACTGTGAGAGGGACCTTGGAGTCCTAGCGGACAATCACTTGAATATGAGCCAGCCGTGTGCAGCAGCAGCCAAAAAAGCTGATAATTGTAGAAACAGAGGCATAGAATCAAGTTCACGTGAAGTATTAGTATTGCTTTATAAAACCCCCTAGTAAGGCCACACCTGGAATACTGCAACCAACTTTAGTCACCATATTACAAAAAAAGATGTTGAGACTTTGGAAAAAGTGCAGAGAAGAGCAACTAAGATGATCAAAGGTCTGGAGACTAAACCATATGAAGAATGGCTGCAGGATTTGGGTTTGGCCAGTCTAGAGAAAAAAAGAATTAGGGGTGACAGGATAGCAGTGTTCCAGCATTTGAGGAGCTGCCACAAAGAAGAGGGGGTCAAATTATTCTCCAAAGCACCAGAGAAGCAGGACAAGAAGCAAAGGTTGGAAACTAATCAAGAAGAGAAGCAACCTGGAATTAAGGAGAAACTTCCTAACATTGAGGACAATTAACCACTGGAACAACTTGCCTCTAGATGTTATACATACTCCATCGCTGTAGGTTTTTAAGAAAAGACTGGACAGTTGCTTGTCTGAGATGGTATGTTCTCCTGCTTGAGCAGCGGGCTGGCCTAAAAGACCTCCAAGGTCCCTCCCAGCTCTATTTTAAAGAGATTAAACAGATTAACAGAGTTTATAGATTAACAGAGTTGGAAGGGACCTTGCAGGCCATCTAGTCAACTCCCCCGCTCAAGCAGGAGACTCTACACCATTTCTGACAAATGGCAGTCCAATCTTTTCTTGAAAGTCTCAAGTGATGAAGCTCCCACAACTTCCAAAGGCAACTTCTGTTCCATTGGTTGATTGTTGTCACTGTCAGAAAGTTTCTCCTCATTTCCAGATTGAATCTTTCCTTGGTCAGTTTCCATCCATTATTTTATTTTATTCTACTATATTGTGGAATGATGAAACTAGTAACTGATCTCTATTTTTAAATCGCACCAGGGACATCTGCAGCAAAGCAAGGCGGCATACAATATGTTCCCGCTTGCAAAGCCCTTCTTTTCCCACCTCCAGTCGGTGCCCAGAAACAGCAGTAGGAGCAGCCTCTCCCAGCTGCATCATGGAAGGCAGCAGACTGAACCGAAGGGATCTCGAGGGGAGCGGGAGCAGTTTAGTGACAAGCAGGACCTTGAAATGGGCCCCGAAGACTCCTGGTAGTTGTCAAGCTTTGCAGAATTTCCCTGTCTTGTCAAAAATCAAGATAGCTGTGAGCAGCCGAATCCAGTTAAATGGGGCAGAATGGAATTGATGCAGACCTGGGGGTAGGGGAGAAGAGATGTAAATCCAGAAAAATGAGGATCTTGTGTTAAATAAAAGCTTCAACATTTTCCCCAGGGAAGCCCTGGCAGTTGCCCTAATTCTCTCTTGCACATCAGCTACTATCCGCAAAGGCTTCTCCTAGCAAGATGTAAAAATGCACAGTTGTTTTTTTGCGCCGTCATCTCCTTTCAAACTGGGCTGGGCAACTGTCTTGAGGTAGAGATACAGCTATAGGAAGAATTGTAAAAAGTGGGGGGAAAGTCTTGCATCCATTTGTCTCCATAAGGATACAACAAAGGATTGAGTAATTAAACTGTTCACCTTCAGTGAAGCACATACAAGTGGTTGCATCCATCGGCTGGAAAGTAAAGGAGAAAAATAGGTCAGGAAGTTTATCTTCTTTTCTGTGTGGTTTGTGATAAATCATTGACCTGGGATTGAGGAGACCTATATTTCAGCCACCCTGCTAGCTATCCCCCAAAGAACAACTCAACACATCTGAATGGTTTCCCTGCAGGATTTCCATCTATGGATTCCTTCCTGACTTTTACCCTTCCATTCTCCCAGCCTGCAATATGGTGACTTTGAGGAATTATAAGGTTTCTCTTTCCCAGCGGTTTCTAAGACTCCTCAACGATTTATTCTCTGATGGTAAATGCAAGTTAGTTCAGTACAGCTGATCCCTAAATATCAGGTAGGAAAGGCCACACATAAAAATTCAATTAAACTAATTTACTGCTAAAAAGCTTCTGCCAAGAGTCTTCTCAACTAATGGTCCAGTTAGATAACAGTCCACACTTTTTCCTTTTTTGGCTCTGCAGAGATTCTAGACTAATCCCCCTTTTCACTCCGCCTCCTCCCATCCCTTCTCCTACACCGAGTTCCCGTTCGGAAGATGCGAAGTTTCCTGTAAGTCACAGGAAACAGCTACTACCTCTCCTAAGCTGCAGAGCATAACCCCCGTTAATACTAGGGTAGTTGAACTCCTTCATAACCTTGGCCAAATGATTTGCAGAGTTTTCTTCTTGATCTTCTACTTGGTTATGTATCCTATTCACCCAGACACATGAATTTTGGCACTTTCCCAGTTTGAGTTTGAATACACATTCATGTTCACTTTCCTGATGACTTTTTAATTACTTGAAGGCAGCATCACGTCTCCACTCAACAGTCTCTTTTTTAGACCAAATATGTTCATTTTTAAATCATTTTTCATAGGATATATAGGAGCCATGGTGGCGCAGTGGTTAGAATGCAGTATTACAGGCTTCTTCTACTTCTGCAGCCTGCTGGCTGCCTGTAATTTGGCAGTTTGAATCTCACCAGGCTCAAGGCTGATTCAGCTTTCCGTCCTTCCAAGGTGGGTAAAAGGAGGACCCAGATTGTTGGGGGCAAAAGGCCTGACTTGTAAACCGCTTAGAGAGGGCTGGAAAGCACTGGAAAGCGGTATAAAAGTCTTATTGCTATTGCTATGTAAGCCCTTCACTATCTTCATTGTGCCCCTCTGCACTTGCTTCAGTTCCTGAACAGCCTCCTTCTTGTACGTGGCCATCAGGAGTTTCCACAAAAATTCCAGCCACGGTTGTGTTGAGTGGAAGTGGTTGGTAGCATTTTGTTTACTGGAATCTGATTGGGAGGTGGGGGTGGTGAGGGGGGGGGAGAGAAAACACCCAGCACTGATGAGCGAGAAAAGGAAGTTCATGGTAGAAGCCCCCCCAGTTCAGAAAACCTCCCAGCTAACAGGTAAGCTGAGAGTGTGCTAAGAGTCCTTTCCGGAAAGGAAATCACACTTGCTTAGAAACGGAGTCTCAAGATGGTAGGAGATGAGATAGCTTTGTGCCAGCTTGTCTGTCGAGCTGCCTTTTCCTGATTACCTAAGAGAGCAATTTCATTTCCAGAACTGACATATGGTCCTAGATTCCAAAAGCTGCTTTTCCTAGACTCGGTCTCTTCCGTTAAGCACCAGCGTCTGTTTCAAGGCAGGGGGGTGGAGAAGAGAGCAGGAGGAAGGCTGGGAAGAGAAATGCAGGGAGGGGAGGAGCCACTTCCTGGACACCGAGAGGACAGTACAGAAAAGGGGGCAGGCAGGGGGTCCCGTTTTTTTGCCAGGCCTGCTCAAAGTTTTGCATCTCTTTAGAGCTGCCTTGTGAAAACAGAGGGCACCCCTTTCAAAGCACCCTCGCTGAGACCTCTCTGCGCATCATTCAGAAGGATATCTGTACATGCTCATAAACCCTTCAGGATACTGGCTGGGCTGGAGGAACACAAAAGAAAGAACCCACCATTTGCAGAGGCCAAACTCCATTTTTTGGTGGGTGCAGAAATAAAGTGGTTGAATTCTCTGAATTTCTCTAGCCATTTCCCCAGGGATCTGCAGTTGAGAAAACTCCAAGGTTAAAAAAAAAGAGCAAAAAAAAAAAAGGGGGGGGGGAGAGAAAACAAACCAGAATAACATGATTGGTAGGAATCTTGAGCCCCCTGCTCAAGTAAGAGACCTAATACCATTCCAGACAAATGGCTGTCCAGTCTCTTCTTCTCCAGTGATGAAGCTCCCACAACTTCTGGAGGCAACTTCTGTTCCACTACTTAATTGTCCTCACTATTAAGAAGTGTTTCCTTAATTCCAGGTTTCTTCTCTCCTTGATTAGTTTCCATCCATTGTTTCCAGTGCACCTTCTGGTGCTTTGGAGAATCAGTTGAGCCTTCTCTTCTTTGTGGCAGCCCTTCAAATACTGGAGTCCTACTATCATGTCCCCTCTAGTCCTTCTTTTCTCTGTACAGCCAAACTCAATTCTTGCCATTCTTCATATGTTTTAACCTCCAGCCCCCAATCATCTTTGTTGCTCTTCAAAATTCTTAAATTCTTTAAATTCCCTCTTCATCCAAGCAAGTATTACCAGTTTAAAAAAAGTTATGACTATCTCTTAAAATACAACAAACCAGCTCTTCGTCCCATATTTCACATCTTTCTCTATAAGTGTGTTTTTAAAATCTCATCATCCATCCTAATCAACAAAAGTCCATTTACAGTTACCAGAAATAGCAGCTTAATATATGCTTGATCTAAAAACACACTTCAGTTCCTTCCTTCATATCTCATTTGTTATCATTAAACAAATCCTTCCATTCATATCTCATTTATTATCATTAAGCAAATCCCCCAAACCTCATCATTTAAATCTAATCAGTATATAGCAACATAACAATTTTAACCTTAATCAGATAAAATAGAGCAAATGAACTCTTTCTCATAAAAGAGTTTTGTTTAGAGTTCATCATCCAGTCCTGGTCAAAGAAAATCCATTAAAAATCCCCACCCCCACCCCCAATGACAAGCCATCTATTTTAACATTTGTCGGAGGAGGTGTAACCAGCATCGTGGTGAGACAACGCTTTCTTCAGGGGCTCCTGAAGAAACATTGATATTGAAGCCGTTTGGGGGTCTTTATTGACCAAAACTGTTTCGGAGGGACGGTGAACAAGAGAGGCATGGACTGGCTAACACAGGGAAATTGCAAATTCCCTGGTTAATCAGAAGCAGCCTCTCAACCAGATGACTGAGAAAGCGGCCTTGAATGAGCCGCAACGAAGCTGGGGCGGTCACAGTGGAAGTGGAGAAGCAACAGATGTGGAATCATCTGGGTGAGAAGCCAGCTTTTTGATTATGTTTCCTTTCATAAATCCCTGGAGAGAAGTGAGGAGGAGAGAGTGGGTTGTGTGTCAGCTCCCCACCTCTGGTAGCGTAGTGGCAAAGAAAGTGGATTGGCCCAAGCAGAAGAAGTGAATTGAATGAATTAGCCAAAATGATTTGGGAAACAAGAAAATAAGAGCAGGAAGCCTGATTGAGTATTTTTAAATTATTAATATGGGAAATATTATAAGATATAAAAATATTTTATCAGCAACAGGGGAATTGAAAACGAAACAAGAACTAGAAGAACAAGGGATTGAAATGGAGTGGTATATTCAGCTGCAAATACAATCAAGACATGAAAAAGATGCAGTTATATGGGTTTCTTTTCTTGGAAATGACAGTATTGGATGAGATACTCGCAGAAACAGATGAGAAAATGATTAAGAAATTGTATAGTTATTTACTTGGAAGTAAATAAAGTTGGAAGAACAAGTTAAAGAAACAATGATAGCCTGGGCAAAAAAATTTGGATATACAATTGAGTTAGATAAATGGCAGCAATTATGGGAAAGAAACTATAAATTAACAACGGCCACAGCATATAAATAAAACTTGTACAAAATGTTCTATAGATGGTACATGTCACCAGAAAGATTGGAAAAAATGTTTAAAGATAAATCAGTTAAATGTTGGAAATGCCATCAGATACCAGGATCATACTATCACATGTGGTGGACATGTCCAGAAGTAAGAAATTATTGAGCAAAAATTCGAATATGGTTAGAAAAAATGATACAGCAACATATTGATTTAAAACCAGAACTGTTCCTGTTGAGTATCTTACCAGAGAAGTATAGTAAAGAAAATATATATTTGATTATACATGTCATAACAGTAGCACGAATGGTATTTTCCCCAAAATTGGAAAGCAGAAAAAATTCCTACAAAGGGAGAGGTAATTAAGAAAATATTGGAATGTGCAGAAATGAATAGATTGACATTGGCAATTAAAGAGAAGGAAGAGTTGAGTATTACCAATATATGAGGGAAATGTTATCAATGGATAGAAAGTGAGTATAGACAATAAATAATGTAAAAGTAAGAATTTGGGGAAGAATATGTTGTAGTACATTAAAATTAAATGAAAGAAGAAAGATAAATGTACACATTAAGAAAATGATAAATGTTGAAGATGATGACACAAAAATGTTGTACCCAGATGATACACGGATTGATTAATAATGTTACAGGAATGATAGAAGAGATGTAATTATAAAGCAAAAAAGAATTCAAAATGAAGATGTATGTAAATAGAAAATCGGGGCTGCTTGAATACCATTCTGGATGGAATTGAAAATGGAAACAACAAAAGAGTGGAAAAGGAGAGGAGTAGAGAGAGGGAAAGGAGACAGGAAAGGAGAGAGAGGGAGAGAAGAGAGGGAAAAGGAGAGGAAGAAAAGGGAGGGGAAAGAAGAGTAGGAGAGAGGGTTAGAAAGAGAGGAAGAAGAGAGGAGTGGGGGAAGGGAAGAGAAAGTAGAAAAGGGAAGGAGAGGAGGAATGAGGAAAGTAGAAAGAGACAGAAGAAGGAAGAGAAGGGAAGAGGTAGAGGAAAGGTTGTGGTAAAAGAGAGAAAATGGTAAAAGAGCAGTCCCAAACAAATAACAAATGAAAGTACAAGGATAAGATGAATGTTTAATCATTAATGATGGATAAGGACTGTACATTTAAATATGTTTATGAAAAATAAAAATAAAAAACTTTTTATATAAAAAATATTTTAACATTTGTCAAATATTTTGAAACTTTATATTTCTTTCCCTTGCTTCTAACAGCCTTAATTTTTAATCCCTTCAAATAATATCCAAATACTTTTTCAGGTTTTTTTTTCTTTGTCTCTTCTCACAAAATCACAGACAATCTTCACAAATCTCTTTTAGAATTCCAATATAAAAAGTTTTTCCTCTCGTCTATTCTTTGCACTTCCTTTTTTGTGATTTAATTTGTTTTATTTTTCCATATTCTTCTTGTAGCTTGTCATTTTTAAGTTTGTATTTCTTTTCTTTTTTTTTATTAAAAAAGTTTTACAACAATTAAATTTTTCCCCCTCCCCCCCTCCCTCCTAAACCCCCCCCCCTCCGGACTTCCCGGAGCAAACACAAGGTATAGTTCCTTAAACAAAACAGTCATACATTAAACTTTTTAAAATCTAACACAATTATAATCTTTCTCTCTCACATAACCTGACTTCTTCCATTAAAATCAAAAATAACATCCTTCATTCAAAAGCAATCCGAAATTTCTTAATCCGATATCTATTTTGAATATAATCAATCCAGTTCTTCCATTCATTTAAATATTTTTCTTGAGTACTGTCTTTCAAGAAGGCTGAGATTTTAGCCATCTCAGCCAAATTGGAAACTTTCTTTCCCTTGCTTCTAACAGCCTTAATTTTTAATCCCTTCAAATAATATCCAAATACTTTTTCAGGTTTTTTTTTCTTTGTCTCTTCTCACAAAATCACAGACAATCTTCACAAATCTCTTTTAGAAATCCAATATAAAAAGTTTTTCCTCTCGTCTATTCTTTGCACTTCCTTTTTTGTGATTTAATTTGTTTTATTTTTCCATATTCTTCTTGTAGCTTGTCATTTTTAAGTTTGTATTTCTGTCTTGTCTAGTAAGACTTGATAGAGTCTGTCAATAATGACGGAGTCCTTTAAAATGAATTTTTGAGTACATCCCTCCCTCAATGCCTCCAATGTTTTATTTCCTTCAGGTGTCCTCTAGTGTCCAATCTTCAAACTCACATTTTATCATATTGTTTTGCTTCCGAATGTAAAAAACAAATTGAATATTTTCTCATAGGAAGGATTTATATAATCAATTTCCAAATTTTATTAAACCTGTCTAGATCCTTAATCCATTTATAATTTTATCAAACCAACAAATCATTCTTTTCTGTTAATATAAAATGATTGTTTTATAAATTATATAATAAAATAAATTTATATAATAAAGCCTGACTAGGTGGCTCAGTGGCTAAGACACTGAGCTTGTCGATCAGAAAGGTCGGCAGTTTGGCGGTTCGAATCCTTAGTACAGGTCTCCTGCGTGAGCAGGGGGTTGGACTAGATGACCTCCCAGGTCCCTTCCAACTGTTAACTGTTAAAATTGTTAAACACATAGTTAAAACCTCTTTCAGATTGAAGGGAAGTCACCCGGGGACTTCTATAAAAACTTACCTGTTTCAGAGATTTTCAATATTTAAAAAATAATAAAAGGTTTAGCCATTTGATTTCATTTCACCAAACTGGCAGAGGTGGCTAAATTAACTTAATTAGAGGAAAAAAGTATAATATTTATATCTGTGGTTGACTGAAAACCCTTTGTGTTTACATAAAGCAGAACAAAATGTACTTATAGTTTGTGGTTTTTATGATTAGAGAAAAATGGATAATAGGAAAGAGTGAACTTTTGTTTGTAATAATAGTAAGAAATAGAAATAGAAATAGAAATAGAATTTTTATTGGCCAAGTGTGATTGGACACACAAGGAATTTGTCTTGGTGCATATGCTCTCAGTGTACATAAAAGAAAAGATACGTTCATCAAGGTACAACATTTACAACACAATTGATGATCAATATATCAATATAAATCATAAGGATTGCCAGCAACAAGTTATAGTCATACAGTCATAAGTGGAAAGAGATTGGTGATGGGAACTATGAGACGATTAATAGTAGTGCAGATTCAGTAAATAGTCTGACAGTGTTGAGGGAATTATTTGTTTAGCAGAGTGATGGCCTTCGGGAAAAAACTGTTCTTGTGTGCAGTGCTCTATAGCGTCGTTTTGAGGGTAGGAGTTGAAACAGTTTATGTCCAGGATGCGAGGGATCTGCAAATATTTTCACGGCCCTCTTCTTCATTCGTGCAGTATACAGGTCCTCAATGGAAGGCAGGTTGGTAGCAATTATTTTTTCTGCAGTTCTAATTATCCTCTGAAGTCTGTGTTTTTCTTGTTGGGTTGCAGAACCGAACCAGACAGTTATAGAGGTGCAAATGACAGACTCAATAATTCCTCTGTAGAATTGGATCAGCAGCTCCTTGGGCAGTTTGAGCTTCCTGAGTTGGCGCAGAAAGAACATTCTTTGTTGTCCTTTTTTAATGATGTTTTTGATGTTAGCTGTCCATTTGAGATCTTGCGATAAGATAGAACCCAGAAATTTGAAGGTTTCTACTGTTGATACTGTGTTGTCAAGTATTGTGAGAGGTGGAAGTATGGAAGGGTTTTTCCTAAAGTCTACCACCATTTCTACGGTTTTGAGTGTGTTCAGTTCCAGATTGTTTAAGAGATAACCTTAGAACTTCTACAGACATTTGCTGCAAAGGAAAATGAAAGCTTCTTTTTATTCTTTCTTTCTGCACTCTTAGATTTTTTGCTTCTTTCTTTTTGCTTTTACTTTTTATTAATTTGTGCTTTTTGTAAACCTTTAATAGTTTTTCTGTTCTTTGTAAATCTTTAATAAAAAATATTTTTAAAAAGTAATAACAGTTACTTCAAAGGAGATTAAGAAATGAGGATCAGCCAAACCTTGAGTTATTAAGGGCTACATTTCTATAAACTTAGATGTAATCCTTCAACTGCCAACTGCTCAACTCAAGAGTTTACTGCAAATACTTCTATTCCTGCAGTTCACTCATAAAGAGCAGCTGACCAAAATATTTTTGGGCTGCCTCAGGATCTTTCCTTTCTCTGGAGAGATTTTGCTAGTCTGAACTAGGGATGGGTTCTACTTACCTTTATTACTGGTTCGCAACGGGATTTATATTTCATTGTCGGTAAAATATAAATTCAACATTAAAAACAATAAAACCATAAAAAGATGTCTATAATTAAGCACCAAGAAATATGGATAATAGGGGATAATATGGATTACAAGACTAAAAGAGGGGAGGGAGGAGACAGAACGTACAAAGGGGGAGGAGGTTGGATTTGCTGTTGATCAATCAATCCCCTGCAGAGAAATACTCCCCCATTGGGTCTCCAAGCCAACTTTTGGCTGCTCTATGGAAGGTCAAGAGGATGGGAGCCCATCTCATCTCAGGGGACTTTTCTCTTGGACCCTGCCAGCCAGAATTTGCTGACCAACAAGGTCAGTTGTATGAACTGCAGGTCGGATCTCTCGTTGATAAGTTTCCACCCATTACTTCTTGTCCTGGCTTAGGAGCTTTGGAGCATAGCTTGACCCCATCTTCCCTGTGACAGTCTTCAAATACTGGAAGACTGCTCTCATGTCACCCCATTCCTTCTTTTTGTTACCCTAGAAATATATCAATCCCTCAATTGTTCATCATTATAGTCCAGCCTCCAGGGCCCTTGTCAGTTTTGTTGCACTTCTCTGCACTCTTTCTAAGGTCCCAACAATTTGTGTGTGTGTTGTGGTGACCAGAACTAGACACAGTATTCCAAGTGTGGCCTCACTAGTGCAACATAGAGTGGTATTATCACTTCACATGAACTTGATGCTCTCCCTCTGTTGATGCAGCCTAGGACTGTGTTGCCTTTGTGACAGCCGGAAAATACTCTCACTCACAATTAAGCAGTGATCCATTAGCCCCCTCCCACAGTTAATAACAATAACAATAACAATAATAATAATAACAACAACAACAACAGATTTGGAAGGGACCTTGGAGGCCTTCTAGTCCAACCCCCTGCCCAGGCAGGAAACCCTACAGTTGCTACTATTGAGCCAGATACCTCCTATTCTGTATCTGTATGTTTGTGTTTTCTTGACTAAGTGCAGAACCTTAGTTGTCTCGCCACTGTACTTCATACTTGGGATAGGGTCCAACGCTTAGATTTGCCAAGATCCTTCTGAATCTTGAGTCTATTTGCAAAGTGTTAGAAATTCCCTGCAGCTATGTGTCACCCAGAAATTTGATGAGCTCTCCCCAGTCCCCACATGTAGGTTAATTATGAAGATGTTGAAGAGTACTAAGACACAATCTTGCAGAACCTCACTGCAAGCTTCTCTCCATGTAGATGTAGCTCCATTAAGGACTACACACTGAGTGGGGTTTGTCAGCCAGTTGCAAATCCAATTAGTAGTGATGCTGTCGATTAAATTTTTTTTCTATCTTACCCAGAAGTAGACTGCGGTCTACTTTATCAAATGCCTTACCAAGTATCCACAGCATTTCCCTGTTCCACTTTATCAAAGAAGGCCATAACACTTGTCTGGCCTGATCTGTTTTTAACAAACCCATGCTGATTTCCAGTAATTGACTTGTTTGTCCTAGATGCTCCCAAATCTGCTCCTTGATTACCTTTTCCAGGATTCTTTCAGATATTTCTGTCAAGCCGATTGGTCTGTTGTTTTCTGGAGACAGGAATAACATGAGCTCTTTCCCAGTCCTCTGGCAGTTCCCCCATGGGTCAGGAGCTCTGAAAGATTTTGTTCAGTGGCTCCAAGATTATATCTGCCAGCTCCTTCAGTACCCTGGAGTGGAAACCATCTGGTCCAGGAGACCTGACCTTGTTCAGAGCAGTCATTTCCTTACCCCAAGACCAGAAGGTGTTCCCCCAATCGTCTTGACAGAAGGACATTGTTTGTCTTGTTGTCCCTGGGTCAGTAAGTTCCAGAGACTCATTGCCACCATTAATCACCCCATTGCTGCACTTGCCTTCACAGCAGCTAAATGGGATCCTTGGACCGTCAAGGAAGAGTGGGTTGATACCAGTTGACAGATGTGTGAAGCCTGTAATGCTTCCAGGCTTGGACAGCAGCTGACCAGCTGGAGGAAACTGTGTTACGTGTTCATTATTGTAGAGTAATAATGAGAGCTGCTAATTAAATTGTTTCTAGTGGAACAATTCTTGGCGTTTTAATAAAAAAAATACTGTGTTATGGTATGGACGTTTTTGTCATGCACACCTACTTGAAAATCCAACCTATATTTTGTTGTATTTCTTTTAAAACCTCATGTTTATCAATGTATGAAAAGAGATCTTTGGCCAGAGGAGGAACTGGTGGGACGTGACTGCAAAGTTGCTGGACTTTTGTCTCAAAACTCAACTTTGGAGTTTTGTGCAATTCAAATAGCCTACCTTTGACTCTTCTTTGCAGGGGATTCCAACATTTTACATTTGATTCTTCTGTGCAGTCTATTCCAACATTTTTTTAAAAGCTGAGTAATTTTAAGTGTCCTTTAACTTCGCTTACTGATGAATATTTATTGAATGTTTTTGTCATACTTATCACAAAATCAGAAATGTGAACAGGGGTCACAGAAGATCATCTAGTCCAGCCCTCTACATTGTGTAGGAAAATTATGAAACCATAAATGGGAGGTTACTGTCCAGCCTCTTAAAAACCCCGTTAGATGGAGAACCCACAAATTCCCCAAGTGAGTCTGTTTCGTTGTATATTAATGTTATCAGTGGGAACCTTTTCTTAATATTTAGATGAAATCTAAATAGCTGCAACTTGCTATCTAGATTTCATTTAAATCTAAATTAAATTTAGATTTCAATTACAGTCTTTCTGTAGCCGTGAAAGCCTGTTGTTGGCCATCCCCCTACTGGCTTTCTTGTACGTGTCCAAACACGTACTATTGTGGCTATTGTGTCTCCTATGATGTTACCTAGTTTGGATAAAGAAACATCTGCAAGAAAACAACCAAGCTCAGAGACCACCAAGGACCTTTCATTTCAACCCTGAGCTAGAAATATTTTCCTTTATTGTGTCTCCTCTCCATCTTTCTCCAGACTGAACATACCAGATGCTTCAGCCTGTTCTTAGAGGGCATGATCTCCCGTCTCCCTATCATCATTGGGCCTTCTTCTGGATCTTTTTCTGTCTGTCTACATCCTTTTGGAAGCTTAGTGCCCAGAATCTGTCAAATGATCCAAAGAAACTCCATGATGTTCAAGTCACATAATGATTGAGACCTGCTTCTTGCCTGAAATGGTCTGAAATGGTATAGGACATATAGGTTCTCCTGCTTGAGCAGGGGGCTGGACTAGAAGACCCTCCAAGGTCGTCTTCCTCCTCCTCTTCTCCTCCTCCTCCTTCCTCCTCTGCTTGCTTTTATTGAATTTGATTCTTTTCATAAAAATGGGAAAATTGACAAGCTCTGTAGTAACCTCTAGCATCATCTGTACTTCCAAGAATGCCTCTTGCCCTCTTACTCTCAAGAACATGGAAAAGCTCCACACGGACGGATGTTTCTGCAGCCCAGGAAAAAGAAGGAAGGGGGAGGGAAAGCAAAGTTGAGCTTGACTAGGAGCATCTCGGGAGGTCACCTTCACTGAGGCAGCCACTTGGGGAGCATCCCCGCTTATTGGTCAAGCCTGGATAAACCCAATAAACTGCAGTGCATTTAATGAACTTTGATTAAATAAAGAACAGAGGACAAAGAATAAGGGTGGAGAGAAGTCCAACCTCTATTCAAGCAGAGGACAATTCCAGACAAATGGCTGTCCAATTTCTTTTTGAAAATCTCCAATGTTGGAGCACCCACAACTTCTGGAGGCAAGCTGTTCCACCGGTCAATTGTTCTGTCAGGAAATTTCTCTGTAACTTCAGGCTGGAATCTCTTTTTAACAGGCTTCCACCCATTACTTGTTGTCCTACCCTCAGGTAATTTGGAAATAGGCCATCCTCCTCTTCTCTGGGACAGCCCCTCAAGTACCAGAAGACAGCCATCCTGTCACCCCCATCCTTCTCTTCATTAGACTAGAGTCAGACAAACCTAGTTCCCACAAAGGTTAATCATATGTTTAGCCTCCTGACTCTTTATCATCTCTGTTGCTCTTCTCTGGACTTTAAAGGAGAGGGAGCTAAAGGCTTTGGGAATGGACATTAACAACTGGGAAACCTTGACCACCGATCGTCAGCTTGGAGGCTAAAGACGCAGCATGGCCTTCTCCAATTCCAAGAGACATTTGTTCGGCAGGCTGAGGCAAAGAGGCTGTCCCAGAACCAGCAAAATCTGGGGGCTGGGCAGGGGACAGAATGTATCTGCCCTCCGTGTGGAAGGGATTGTCACTCTCGAATTGGCCTTTTTAGCCACACTAGATGGCTGTTTTAGGATCTCTTTCCAGAGCACGAACCCAGAGTCTTTTGAGACTGAAGGATGCCAATGGTCAATACAGCCAATGTCTTTAATTTAATTTAATTCCCCTCACCCCCCATTTTGAACTATGGCAGTTGGATTTAACAAACTATAAACTGTTAAGCCCAAAAAAAAAGCTTAAGGGATCCATTTAGTTACTTTTTTAAAGAAAACTTTTGATAATTTTTAGTCATTTGCAACTAGCTTTGGCCTCCTGCATGTGCCCCAAGTGCCCCCCCCCCACAGCCGAAATGTTAGCAATGGGGCTGGGATTTCATGGATGCCCTCAGATTCCTTCAGGAAAACTTTTAGCTTTTTCAAACTATGTTTAGATTGGAGTCTTCTTATCTCAGAGCAAACCATATTTATAACATAACATCATAACATAACAACAGAGTTGGAAGGGACCTTGGAGGCCTTCTAGTCCAACCCCCTGCCTAGGCAGGAACCCTACACCATCTCAGTCAGATGGTTATCCAACATTTTCTTAAAAATTTCCAGTGTTGGAGCATTCACAACTTCTGCAGGCAAGTCATTCCACTTATTAATTGTTCTAACTGTCAGGAAATTTCTCCTTAGTTCTAAGTTGCTTCTTTCTTTGATCAGTTTCCACCCATTGCTTCTTGTTCTACCCTCAGGTGCTTTGGAGAACAGCCCGACTCCCTCTTCTTTGTGGCAACCCCTGAGATATTGGAACACTACTATCATGTCTCCCCTAGTCCTTCTTTTTATTAAACTAGACATACCCAGTTCCTGCAACCGTTCTTCATGTGTTTTAGCCTCCAGTCCTCTAATCATCTTTGTTGCTCTTCTCTGCACTCTTTCTAGAGTCTCAATATCTTTTTTACATCGTGGAGACCAAAACTGGATGCAATATTCCAAGTGTGGCCTTACCAAGGCATTATAAAGTGGCACTAACACATCACGTGATCTTGATTTTATCCCTCTGTTTATGCAGCCCAGAACTGTGTTGGCTTTTTTAGCAGCTGCTGCACACTGCTGGCTCATATCTAAATGGTTATCCACTAGGACATGTCATATTATTTGGAACATGTCAAAGGGCACTGCAATTTGAATGATGCAAAATATTTAGTCATCTGCAATGCAAGGAAGGCCATTGTACAAAAACCCAACACATACAGATTGTGTCCATTATGTTTACACATTGTACACAGAGAAAGCTCAAACATTCATAGAATTTGAAGGAAAGGAAAAGCTCGTCTATTCATGAAATTGCTTATCTATGACATAAAGACAGGACTTTTCTTAAGATATGAAACTTTCATTTATTAATTCAAATGACGTCGTTTGCATTTACAACATTCATTGCATAAACTTGGACATATAAAGTTTTCCACCTCTGGTTAATAACAGACATTTAGGGTACAAGTTATTGGTTGGATACATGTTCAAACAAATATTTGGGTACAACATCTTTGTCAATAGTACATAACTTTTTTTTTCTTTTTGTATTTTATAGCTACTAAAGACACGGTTCCATTAGCTACTTTGGGTCTCAGAACAGTTCGTCTAAAGGGGACATAAAGCACAGAAAAAGGGGGGGGAGAGAGAGAGAGAGATGAGTTGCTAGCTGTAATGGTTATACAATCTTTACACACAACCCTCTTTTCATTTAAAAAAACAAACAAACAAACTCTGCTAGTGTGAATCAACTGTACGCTGTCAAACAACCCCCAGACATTCATCGCCACTCTCTGTGATGTAAGGAAGTGTCCATGCAACACATCAAGAAAAAAACAAAGGCAAAAAAGAAAAAAAGAGGGGAAACAAGAATCCCAGGTTAACCCCTAATGAATGTCCAACAGTCATTGCCTTTCATCGTACTCTGTAACTACAGCTCTGCTATTGGAACATAAATGGGGGGGACAACCACCCCGGCCCCACCCTGAAAAAGTGGCTGGAAAGTATTTTTCAAGTGCAGTTCCAGCTGCAAATGAGTAGCGTATTTTTATTATTATTATTATTCCTGTTGTTTGATAATAGTAGTTTGACATTTGAGAGGTAAGTTCTCGTCTTGCAGTTTTAACTCAGGTAATAATCCTCTTGGCTTCCGGATTGGCAGCTGCTCCGTTTCGAAACTTTCCTTTTGATAAGTTTAAAATATGTGTCCCCGACAGCCTTTGGCTCTCAGGGGGGGGGTTGCTGTGCATGAAGCCTTCAGTCCCGTCTCCGCACCCCACAAAAGGACTATAACTCGTCGGACCTGATGACGTGGAAAAGGGTGACGTTGTAAAGTATTTGATGGCCATTGTTCCAAGCGTAGAGAGCTCTGTCCTTAGGGTTATAGTCCAGCATGGAAATGTGTGAGTATTTGTTTAGGAATGGGATGTCTATGTATTCATAAGTGGAGCTGTTGGTCTGGTAAGCATAGGTCACCTTGGTCCCTCCCGAATAGCCGTTGGTGACATATAACGTGCCGCAGATGATGAACCCTTCGCCGGCACTGCGCTTGGGGTAACTGGTGTTCCAGGTCTGGAGGCTCTGCAAAGTGTTGGGGTCCAGCTTGCTGATAACAATGTTCCCTGCATTTTGGTTGGTGGCGTAGACGGCCCACAGCCCATTCTCGTCCACCATGAGGTCGATGTCTGAATGGCCTCCCCAGGCGTAATGGTAGACGTTGTTGTAGCCGGCGTAATCCAAGCTACGGGTTTTAAGGATGGTCTCCGTTTTCAAGTCAAACCTGATGATGATGTGGCTTTGGTATTTGTTGAAATAAATTGAGCCGTTGTAGACCACTTGGCCGGTGCCGGACCATGGGTGTGGAAGGCGGTGAGAGGTGAAGTTATCTGTGTTCATGAAGTCCGACATGGATTTGTATTCGCGGACAAATCGGTTGTTATGATAACTGTCCATGTACCAGACCTAGGGAAGAGCAGCAGAAGACAGAGAAGGAAAGAGCATTTAAAAGAATTGACCCGTCTAACGGTTCTGCTGTCAAAAGTCAGTAGCCTAGCTTTTCTAATCTGGTGCCCTCCAACTGTGGGACTACAATTCCCATCTGCTTCAGTCACCATGTCCAACACCAAAGCCAGTTGTGAAGGTGAGGTTTATCATCCAACACACACAGAGTGTGGTGGCAATGAATCAATACATGTATCACATATAGGCTGCTAAAAGACCGTCTGAGACAATTCACATTATATGACAGATTTAATAATGTCAACAAGCTCCATTTCTTTCAAAGTTACCCATAATTTCGATGAAGAATATAGGTAATGAGTCACGGTGTTGCAGTGCTTAGAGTGCAGCACTGCAGGCTCCTTCTGCTGACTGCCGGCTGCCTGCAATTTGGCAGGTCGAATCTGACCAAGATTAGGGCTGATTCAGCCTTCCATCCTTCCGAGGTGGGTAAGATGAGGACCCAGATTGTTGGGGGCCAGAGGCTGACTCTGTAAAACCGCTCAGAAACTGTTGGGGGCTGTAAAGCACTGTGAAGCGGTACCTAAGCCTAAGTGCTATTGCTATTGCTAAGAATACAGGTGCACCTTTCCTGGACCTTCAGACAGACACCCATGGACACAACCCTTCTGCCCTCCTCGTGGAGGTCCATCATAGGATGGACCTCTGGTGTTCCGCAAAGCCCTTTCCTCTCTCTGTGGCTGTGCAAAGTGAACCCGCCGTCTTCCTGACTGAGCAGAGCTGTGCCGGTTTAGCAATATCAGAAAAGGGAACCTTCCTCTCACGGAGACCATTAAACCTCCTTTCGATGGGAGGGCTTGGGGAAAGAGCTCAGCACTTGACAGAGACTGGCCAGGTCCTGCTGGCTTCCCTTGGTCCTCTGCTCCCTTTCTCTCCCACCCCTTGAGATGTGGCAGGAAAAGATAAACCAGAATTAGCTGGAAAAATATGGCCCCGCCCTGGAGGCAAGCATCATGGCTTCCAGGCCCACCGCCTCCAGCGAGGAGGGATGAGCCAAGCAGGCCTTTGCCCCTCTTTGAAGGCTTACTGCTGGCCTGTCCTACCAGCCAAGGTGGGTCAGTGGGGATGCCCGAGAGCAGCGGCCTTCCCGGTGGGTTTGGACAATGTAGCTCCCCTCCTTGGGTGGCCCAAGCCTTACCGCCCTCTTCACAGAGTCAAAGGCAGCTGCAAGGAAATGGCCCTACCTTGCTTTCACCCTCGGGAGCCAGGGGGTCCGTCATCCAGGATCCGAACCTCGAGCCGGAGGTCTTTACGGTGATGGGATCGCTTATCGCAGTCAATTTCCCACACGCTGCAAGATAGTGGAACACAACAATAGTAAGAAAGCCCTGCAGCTCCCTCCCCACCCTCCACCTTTTAGTCGGCATAATTCTGGGTCAAAAGGTGCAGATTTTCTTGTCCTGGGAAAGAGGCTTCCGATGTTTTCTAAATCGTATTTACGACGCTTTCCCATTTCTTTGGATGGTAATTTTGAGTTCAGAGTATTCTTCACTAGCCAGAGAAAGTGGCTGAGATGCCAGAAGAAGTGAATTTTTTTTTTGGGGGGGGGAGGGGAGATTGCACAGTTGCGGGGTGTGCTGGCGAGACGTTCTGGGTGTGCACAGAGGGCCCATTGAAAGAGAGAATAGCTGCCTCCTCGTATAGGGAAGAAATAAAGCTGATCACCATGGAATAGAGCTGAATCTTTGCAGAATAGCAGAGTTGAAAGGGAACTTGGAGGTCTTCTAGTCCAGCCCCTTGCTCGAGCAGATCTGCCTTCCGAAGGCAACTTCTGTTCCACCGGTTAATTGTCCTCACTGTCAGGAAATTTCTCCTTCATTCCAGGTTGCTTCTTTCCTTCATTCAATGTCTATGGAGATTCTCCATAGACAAGTCCCAAAGGTGCTTTTTTTTCAAGAGGCAGCTGAACTTTGACCCAGATAAACCTCCAGGTGACCTCACCACCTCTCTCAAAAGGAGGCAAAGGAGCATCAATCCTTCCAACCCCCATTATCCAAGTCAGAGCTGAAGGAGCTTCTTGATTGAGAAGCAAAACACCTTCAAAGAAAAACCAGAAAGTCCAGTTGCCTCTTGAGAAGGAGAAAAAAAAGCAGTTTTGGGCCTCCCCTTGAGGAGTTCCCATCCATTGTTTCTTGTCCTGCCCTCGGGTGCTTTGGAAAATAGGCTGACCCCCCCCCCCTCTCTGTGGCAGCCCCTCAAATATTGAAACCAATATTGGAACCTACAGGTAAGTCTTAGAATTACAACGGTTCATTTAGTTTTCTGCCCGTCTGTGGTTTCCTTGACTGCCTCTGCTTTCCAGTCAGAAAATGGCCCTGGGCAGAAGTCCTTCCGGTTGCCTTCCCTGGGATTGAATAGTCACTTGGGAAGCGAGGAGGCTGCAGGTGGCTGGAGAGAAGCAAGGTGCAACCTGCCTTTGGCGCCTCCTTCAGAACAGGTGCAAGCCCTCTGCACTCCATGAAAGAGATACTTGCCAAAAGTGTGTCCTTCGCAAAAAAAATTAGCCTCACCAAATGCTAGAGATGGACGATGCTTCACCCAGCATCTGTCTGAAGGCCTCTCGTGAAAGTGAACTCACTTCTTGAGAGCAAGTTCTTCATTTCAAAGATAGGGGGAACTCGTACAACTGATCAATTTCCAATATAATGTTAAATATTTTCTTCAGTGGAAGCCATCAGCTCTCAAGGAAATCACTCCTGCATGTGCCCTTAATAAGGGGACTGCGTTCCATCTCAGCAGCCATGCATAAGGAGAGATGCTTTCATACATCTGTTTTGGGAAGTCCAGGAACATCACCCCGTCCACAATAAAGAGCAGCATTTATTCGTGTATTTGGTCTCAGACATTAGGATTTGATAACTGAATTCAGCTTTGTAGCAATTAGGGCTATTTAGGAAGAACTTTCTGAAGACTCGGAAATATACAATGCCCAATATACAACAATATAGTTATCCGTCAGGCATCTAATTACAATTCGCTAAAAGGCATCACATCAAGAAGTGACAAACATTTATATGATCTCTGCTTTCGGATTAAAAGAAGTTCTCCATCCTTATGTATTTCAGGAACATTTCCTTCAATAAATAAATAATTGTTAAGTTCTTTGAATCTCAGATGAGTTGACAAAAATCTACCATGGCTTTGGGATATTTCTGTTTATCACCATACCTGAAAAAAATGGGCTCCACCAATTATGGATTGCTGTTAGAACAACAGTCCAAGAAAGAATGTTATCAGTGGGAATAAGCTCAAAATATAATCAGCTGCCATTCAGGAGCAAAAGAGAAAGATTCTAAATCCCGTGGGCCTTTTCAGGAAGTCTTGCACACTTCTTCCTTCTAACCTATGAGATGTAAAATTCATCGAGCGGGCAGGGTCTCCTGCTTGACAAGGAGATGGGCTAGAAGACCTCCAAGTCCCTTCCAACTCTCATGTGCTATGATTCTGGGATTCATTTCTGGGCTGTCCGGTCTTGGAAGAGTAGTAAAATGGCAGCTCTCTGGAACCAATCCGGGGGTTCTGGTCAGAGATAGATTTCCCTTCTCTGGTGTTAGCAAGATCTATAAAAATTTGCGGAATCCCGGTCTGATTTTTAACTTTATCTACTATGTACTACTAAAACTTTTGTATCTGTAACCTTTAAATGGGCAAAGCTTTTTGAACCAATGTATCTCAAATGGGCTAACTATTTGGGACACACAACTTTTGCGGAATAGAAATTTGGCAAATGTTATAAATGCTGTGAATTTTAAATGATTATAATTTTACCATAAAGCATTTAATGACATAATACAAAATGTCATGTAACGTTTCCACCCTTTGCCTGTGCTATTAAGTTCAACGGGGGACACTTTCAAGGCAGATGCCATCTCTGAATTTTAAGAGAACTTTTCAAGTACATCGGAAGCTCTGATAAGGGAATCTCTCTGAAACCATGACCCAAGGGGGTCAAGGGCTTGGCTGGTGAACCACAAATGTCAACTGCATTTCATAGGGGCTCCCCATCCATCTCCAAGAGAGTACCAGAAAGGGAAACGATGGCCTGCCGTCACCTACCTACTTACCTGGCATAAACCTTCGCAACGCTTAAGGCTTAGTTCTGATTGAGCTTTGGTGGCATTGTACCACTATCGGTGCTGCTTCCTGTTCTGGCTCACAACCTCAGTGATATCCAGCAGAAACTGGAAATCCCATGTAGGAGGTCCACTGGAGATCATTTAGCTCGCTTGATTTCTGGCAAGAATGCTTTTGTCCCTCCCCTGATCTGCTTAATGGGACATTCCCTCGACAGAGATATGTCAGCTAGTCCTGGCGCACCCCCTGCCCCACAACTCTGAAACGTTCCCAGCGGAACCCCGGTTATTGGATCAAGTTTCTTTCCGGGTGGTGGGTTCTCAAGTCAACCAGGTGATCCTGGCTGTGGGGTGGGGGGATCATGAACAGCAGAGAGTCCGGAGGGAGACGGGCAGTTTGGAAATATGAAATATAAATAAGTACAGTAGATCAATAACTTAAATAGGTCTCCCAGTCACCCCAAAAACCTGGGGATTTTCATCACTCAAGAAGTCAGGGTGGCTTCACCAGGTGCACTTCAGAGGGCTTCTAGAGGTGGGCAGTGGTTTTAATTATTGGCGTTTATGTTGCAGCCATCGTATTAATCTTATCTCTGCATTTCCCCCCCACTGGTAGCTGTTTGGAGCCTTGTTTTTCTTTTGGTTGTTTAGATGTTAGCCGAAGATTTACTGCTTTAATGGTGTTTTAGAACAGCAGGATATAAAAACCAGGGTTGGTGACAGTATTTAGACGTCGGGACTTGGTGGCTTTGGAATCTTGGAAGTCAGCTAGAAGAGGATCGACGTGAGCTTGCCCAAGATCTCTGTTTCAAAGGGGGCCCCCATGTTTTTCCTACCCCACTTTTGGTCAGCAGTGTCTCATCCCCCCTCCCTTCCCCATGCACATTCCAAATTGAAGGTTCCTGCCACAATGATCCTTCTGGAAAGCCCCCTAGGATGGCTTGGGGTGGCAGAATGGCCCTGAATCATCCATCCATCCATCCATCCATCCATCCATCCATCCATCCATCCATCCTCTCTGGCATGCCCTGCCCAAGTGTCTCCCCTGACCTCTGACTTACGGGGGACTCAACCAGAGGGCCACAAGGGCACTTTCCTCTGGCCCTTGTTGGCAGGTTTGCAGTGGGACCCTCTCTGCCCGGGGCTGAACTCTGCTGTGGCAGGGCACCGACTGAGTTTGAGTGGGGGGGGGAGTGGGGTGAGGAAGGAGGGGGAGGGCGATTCCTGCATCTCTGGCCAGCCTGGGTGCCCGGCGGGAGCAGAACAGCCCAGAGGGTGAGGACACCCTGCCCCTCGGGGGCCGGTGCATCTCCTACCTAATTTCTGCATGCATGCCCGCAGCCTCTCTTCAAGATTTGACACTCTGCTCTGAAGCTCTTCGTAGTCAAAGGCGCCAATTTCCTCCTGGAGCTCGTTTAGAACCGACGTCAGGTTCTGCACCTCCTCCTTAAACTGCAAAACCAATTTGGCATCGGCTTTGTACTCCTCCAAGACTGGGATCAAGGGCCTAAGTTCCTCCATTTTCGCTTTTATCGCCTGCAAGGTTAAAATAAGCTTGGTTTCAGTGCTCTGTGCGCAAGAGTCTCCCACCCCCACCCGCTCTCTCTGCACTGGGCTGCTGCTGCTCCCTTCGGGGTGCACCACAAAGACTGCCATTATTAGTATTATTAATGCTTGTGGGGAGCGTGGAAATTCAAATGGGAGAAATATATATATATATATATACATATATTAAACAGTCTGAAAAACACCATCTTATTTGGGAAAAAAGGCCTTTATTTTGATTTTTTTCTGTTTTTAGAATGCAACATCTTAAGGTTACATGCTTCGGTCACATACACAAATTCTTTTTTTTTTCTTTTCCATAAAATAATGATGATGATCAGGAGGAGGAGGAGGAGGATGATAATAATAATAGTAGTAATAATAATAATAATAATAACCAACGCATTGACAAGGAGTTCCAAAAACTAGTGATGGAATGTTATTTCTACAAGTTCCATGCAACAGACAAGCTTTCAGCGGAGTGGTTCTGGCAAGGGTGGAAATTGGAAAGAAAAAAATAAATAAAATAAACCAGGACCAGAGAACTCAAGAAAAGACCAAACTCAAAGGGTGTTTGGGGAAAGCTCTCTGCCCTCTCTCTGTGGGTGTTTTTCATGGTTACATGGGGGGTGGGGGGTGGGGGGGATGAACACCTTCTTCAGCCAGTGCGACATTGTAAAACTTTCTTTTAAGTTAGCCCTGCAAGCAAGAAGACGACACACTCAAGTCCCGGAGACTTTACTCAGAGGTTAACACAGTTTGCATCCCAGCCGTGGCCCTGCTGATCCCTCCCTCCCCAGAGACCTCCTCCCTAAGGGCCAACTCACACGTGTGGGGGGGGGGATAAGAGCTTCTGGCCCCCACAAGGGCCAACTCACCGAGTGGGGCCCTTCTCTCAGCTGCCTCCCTTGGCATCTGCCGCTTTGCCCTTCGTCCAATCCCTCCCCATTGCCAGGAAGCCCCTCTGCCGTTGCTGACCGCATGGTGGCCCTGCAATCGAAAGGAGGGGAAGCCCCCCCAACTCTTCCCCAAGATCTCCAAGCTTCCATGCTGAAGGCTGCCAGGGAAAGCTCCCTGGATCTCGGCTTTGGGCCAGGTGCCACGGGAGCCCCCGTCTTTAGCAGGCAGGGACCCATCGTGGAAAGTTTGCCCAAGTGGGGGCTTGGCCTCACTTTCCCTGCAGAGGAAGGGGACTATTGGGGGACCCCCTGTGAGAGGCAAAGGATTCTGACAGCGTTTGTGCCTATGGTAGCCAAGAATGAAAGGGAGCCCTCGTTCAACTAGCAAGCCATTAAAGGGCCCTGAGCAGCCCTCGCCTGGGGAAAGGGAGAGAAAGGCCATACAAGCTTCTGCCTTTTGTGGCGTTTGGCCTTCTGAGCCTGGCATGCAAATGTTAAGGGATGTGTTCTGGGAAAACCTTTTGGATTCTTTGCTTCGTTTGCTGTTTTAGTCTTCTCTCTCTCTCTCTCTCTCTCTCTCTCTCTCTCTCTCTCTCTTTTCTTTTTCTTTCTCTCTCCTTTCTCTCTCTCTCTCTCTCTCTCTCTCCTTTCTTTCTTTGCACATTCTTTCAAAGGGAAAAGCCTTCAGGTGTGTGATGGAGCTACCTGCTCTTGCGTGACTCTCTGTCCCCTGGTCTGCAACCTCCTGGGCTTCCTTTCCTTTCCTTCCATCTCCGAAAGGCCTCCGAAAGGAAGATGGCACCCCGCCCCCAAGGGCTCCTTCAGAGCCCAGCCACGCTCATGGCCAAGGGCTTCTCTGCTGTGGAAACATCACCACCAGGAGAAACTCTTTTCCCTGAAGAGCCAGAAGGGCCACCTGATCCATGAGGACGCTGACATCAACCCCATTTCTCTGCCTGGAAACAAGGTCAGAGTTCCAAGGAACACCCCCAACGGAAAGGCTTCCAGACTTGACAAACCCATTTGTCATTTCACCCTCAAGTCTCATTCATTTTGTTTAGAAGGCCAGCAAATAAAAAGAGGATGACCTGCCTTTCCCAAAAAGCCCCTCGCTCAGCTGAGAGTGTGCAGAACGAAAGGCTTTCTTTGGGGATACACCCCTCCCCCCTGCTAGGAGGTTTTTCCCGAGAGCCTTCCCACCAACCCATCTCTGCACTGGGATCAGGGACAGGTTGGGGAAGTTCCAGAAAGCATCTCCTCCCCAGTGGGGAGACCCACTTAACGGTCTCCACAAGTTTGAATTAATATGTGCAACAGGCCAAATGATGCTGAACGTTCAAAAATAAAAATGCAACAAGCAGAGCAGTTTCATTTTTGTTCTTTTTGTCATTTCTTTCATCTTTTAATGACCCTGTAATCCCCTGCATTGGGGTGGAGCCAGGGCAACTGAATGGAGCTGAGTGTTTACTGGCCGGATGCCCTTCCTATCGCTAATGCAGCGTTCACAGCAGATATTTACTCATTGTGCCCAGAGGGAGAAATACCTGCCGCTACCTAGGATTGAACTCACAGCCTCCTGATTGTGAGGCGAGAAGTAGAGCAGTTTCATAATGGAACTAATTCTCCAGAGGGGGAAGGGTAGGCCCCTCTTCACTGGATGGACTGAAATGAACCAGAGCCTGGACAGTCATCTCTCAAGAACGTCTGAACTTGGGGCTCTATTTTCAGGTGGGTGGGCTCCAACTGCCACCGGGAAGCCATTTTAATTAGAGGGGTTCAGACTGGCCCAGCACCAGACAGAAACACTCATGTGAAAGAACACGAGGGTCATTACATTCACACATCCCATTCATTCGTAGCTCAGAAAAGCCCCCGGTCAATGGAAGCACCCAGTTGGAGCCTCGAAGCCATGGGCATCTTCCCATTTGGCTTCCTACCCTGAGCTGGGGGTGGGTTGGACGTCTCCAAGAGTCCCTTCCAGCTGGAGGATTCCATGTGCAACATTAAAACTCCCAGTTAGATTCTGAAACTGACAAGGGCATCTTTCATCCATTTTACTCGGCACAAAATCTTATGGACCATAGCAAATTCCAGACAGGAGCTTTTGTGGGTATGGAGGAGAAGATCTTATAAATGGGAACCAGTTTAGTGAGGAAAGGTGGAGAGATGAAAAGCTTCTGAGGGACAACATTTTGGGAGTGGGGGGGGGGGGTTGTAGAAAAATAAGGTTATTGGGTAAATGTCTATGGAGAGTCTCAATCATCATAGTTGTCCCAAAGATGCTTTTTCCAAAAGCCAAATAGACTTTCTTGGGGTTTTTTTTCCCCTTTTCCAACACATTTTGAAGCTTCTTGGATGAGAAATGAAATGTTTTCAAACCAAGGAAGTCCAGCTGCCTTTGGAAAAAGCACCTTCCAGCCTGGGTTATTGGGTCTCCCCCCCCCCCCCAGGAGGCAACTGCTTTAATGGCAGCCAAAGGAATGGATTTTAGTAGGAAAAGTAGATTTTAGAATGCTGACAAGGAGAAAAAGTTGCAGCCCAGCAATCTGACCCTTGGATTTCAAAAGCCGTTAAGTTCATCCCAAGTTTAGGGTTTCCAGGATGCCTTTAAGCCCTGGAAATGGAGGCTGCCTGGAAACCGTCAGCCGTTGCAGTGGAAATCAAAGCTGCACAAAGTCCTTTCCATTCTGCCTCTGTGCTGAGCTTCAGCCACCATTGTTGTGAGCAAGAGCAGTCCTGCAATGGGAGGGGAACCCAACCATTATGAGAAACCCCTTCCCCACCCCAGTTGTGAAATGGTGCCTAAGAGACCCTCAGCCTTTCCCAAAAATTCTGCCAAGAAGACACTTCTTTCCTTCCTGGGCCCAACAGGTCTACTTACCTTAAACTGTCTGGCCAGGTGTTGCTTGTGACTCTCTTCCACTTGCTTGAACTTGGATTCCAGGCCTCTCATCTGATTTTCCATTTTCTCCACATACTGAAGATCCCGCTGAGTTCGCCTGTCCAAGACTTCTATTGACTGGGACATGTTCTGTACCTGTGAAACGAGGGGAGGAGAAAGGAACAAGAGAGAAGAAGTCGTTAAAGTAAGAGAGATACCAAAATCTCTTTGTCAATGATCAAGGAAAGTAAGAGAAGAAATAACAGATACACGTCACAGCTACCTAGATTTCTTTTGAATTTAAGGAAGAACTTACTGAAAATAACAATTGTCCAATAGTGGAACTATCTACTTAGAGAGATTGCAAATTCTCCAACTCTGGAAGTTTTTAAGAAGTTGGACAGTTGGACATTACCTCTTGATAATAGCTTAATTGATTTTCCTGAACATGGTAGAGAGTAATTCAATGATTCTACAGTTTTAGGATAACAGAGTATGTGCAATAGGCTTGTAGAAAATGGCTTGAACTTTCCATGACAAGATAGCAATAGCACTTAGACTTATATACCGCTTCACAGTGCTTTCCAGCTCTCTCTAAGCAGTTTGCAGAGTCAGCCTCTTGCCCCCAACAATTTGGGTCTTATTTTACCCACCTCTGAAGGACGGAAGGCTGAGTCAACCTTGAGCTGGTCAGAATCGAACTGCTGGTAGTCAGCAGAATTAGCCTGCAATACTGCATACTAATGACTGCAACACTGCAGCTGATAGGTAGATAGGTAGATGGATGGATGATAGACAGACAGACAGACATAGAGCTAGTTAGATAGCAATAGCACTTAGACTTATATGCCATTTTACCGTGCTTTACAGCCCTCTCTTAAGCGGTTTACAGAGTCAGTCTATGGCCCCCAACAATCTGGGTCCTCATTTTACCCACCTCGGAAGGATGGAAGGCTGAGCCAACCTTGAGCCTGGTGAGATTTGAACTGCCAAATTGCAGGCAGCCGGCAGGCAGCAGAAGAAGCCTGCAGTACGGCACTCTAACCACTGCACCACCGTGGCCCATGGAGATGGAGAAAAATAGCAACCAGGTTTGTAGCTCAGTAAACTCAAAGGCTGCAGTTCTGTCCTTCTTGGTCTGCTTGTAAGCCACATGATACTTGCTTACTCCTGAGTAGGAAAGTCTTCACTTGGATTGGAGGGACAGAAGCTGATTAAACGACAAATGAGATTTTGTGCATAACATTGCTCTGTAAAGCCTGCCACTGTTTGAAAAATCTGTTACAACAGGTCAGCCAGTTGAGCTCCAGGAAACTGATGTTTACCCTATGCAGATGTAGGTGTGCTGTTGTTGCAGCCAAAGAAAGCAAGGCAGTCAAATGGAGGTAAGGTTCTTGTTGTAACAGTTATATTATTACAATAATATTTGTGTGTGTGTATCATCAAATAATGCTACAATTTACAGGTGGGATGCTGGAATTCATTCATTTTTGATTTTATTTGTCTAATCCAAAAGTATCTTAGGGCAGCATTTTTAAAAATGTAAGAACGTATTACGTAAACTACACTGGAAATAAATCAGTAATGAACAAGGAAAAAACCAAGACTCCATTCCAGGGGAATAGAAGCAGAACTGAACAAGCCTCTGCTTTCAGCTCCTATATGGTCCTGGACAGAGGTCTGCTGGAAAAGGCAGAATTTAAAAGCTTTCTAGAAAAACCACAGGGTGGGTGAGGGCTGTACGGACAAGGAGGGAGGAACCTGCTACTCCAAAGAGTAGCAACAGGTGGTGCAGTTTGATTGATGGCCCTGAAATATGCCAACATGGCTAGAGCTTAGAGAATCTAGGATCGAATCGATGAGTCTGTTTCTCAGATTGCTGACGATCGTTGGCATGTTTTGCTGCCAACATGCCAATCCACCCACTCATCCACCCCTCTGTCAACTGCTTCATTTACATCAATTGGCAAGGTAAAAGGAGGTTGAGACTCTAGGAAGAGTGCAGAGAAGAGCAACCAGGATGATGAGGGGACTGGAGGCTAAAACCATATGAACGCTTGCAGGAACTGGGAATGGCTAGTCTAGTGAAGAGAAGGACCAGGGGAGACAGGATAGCAGTCTTCCAATATCTCAGGGTTTGCCACAGAAAGAAGGGATCAAGCTATTCTCCAAAGTACCCGAAGGCCAGACAAGGAATAATGGATGGAAACTGAACAAGGAGAGATTCAACCTGGAAATAGGGAGAAATTTCCTGACAGTTGACAGCAATCAACCCATGGAACAGAAGTTGCCTTCAGAAGTTGTGGGAGCTTCATCCCTGGAAGCTTTCAAGAAGAGACTGGACTGCCATCTGACAGAAATGATGTAGGGTCTCCTGCTTGGACAGAGGGTTGGACTAGATGACCTACAAGGTCCCTTCCAACTCTGTTAATTTGTCCTTTTTAACTTGCAGCTGCTGTTTGAAAATCAGGGCGGCAGCTGCAACCAGGAAGGCCTTTTTGCACAGGGTTCCTCTTGGGTACCAATTGCACCCATTCCTGAGGCAGAAGGCCTTTTAGGCAGCCATTCATGACCTGGTCCCCTCACCTTGATTGCATTATTGCAATGTGCTCTACAGGGGGCTGCCCTTGAAGGCCACCCAGAAGCTACTGCCTGTTCAAATCCATCAGTTTAATGCTTTTAGCTATTTTTATGTTTTCTCTAATTTTCAATGTTGCAAATGGCTTTGGGTGGCCAATACATTTAAATAGATAAATTTAAAAAAATGATAATGGTGCTGTAAAAAAAAGCAAATCCTCAGCTGAAGTACGGTGTCAAAATCAGGAAAGATCTATATTCTGTATTAGCAATACCATTTAAATTTATATACACAGTGCTTTACAGCCCTCTCTAAGCAGTTTACAGAGTCAACCTATTGCCCCCAACAATCTGGGTCCTAATTTTTCAGACCTCGGAAGGATGGAAGGCTGAGTCAACCTTGAGCTGGTGAGAATCAAACTTCTGGCTGTTGGCAGGTAGTCTGCAATACTGCATTCTAACTAACCACTGTACCACCATGGCTCTTCCTTCCTTCCTTCCTTTCTTCCTTCCTTCCTTCCTTTCTTGGCAGTAGCACTTACACTTATATACCGCTTAATGGTGTTTTACAGTCCCCTCTAAGCAGTTTACAGAGTCAGCCTTTTGCCCCCAACAATCTGGGCCCTCATTTTACCGACCTCGGAAGGACAGAAGGCTGAGTCAACCTTGAACCTGATGAGAATCGAATTGTCAAACTGCTGGCAACTGGCAGTTAGCAGAAGGAGCCTGCAGTACTGCATTCTATTGGTCAGATCACACCTAGAATACCTTGTCCCATTCTACGTTCTAGGAAAGACACTGGCAAATTGGAGCACATCCAGAAAAAAGCAGTGATGATGAGGGGGAATAGAACAAAAAACTTAAGAGGAACAATTGGATGTGTTGGGTACCTTCAGTCTGGAGAGAAGACGACTGCAGTGAGACAACTGTCCAGAGGATGATCATGTAGATAAAAGATGTGGCAGGATCGCTTGGAAATATATTGGAATGGGTTGGGTTGGGTACAAGAAGATCGTCCTAAGGATGAAAACTGCTCCTCAATGGGTCAGGCTCTTGGGGAGATGTTCAAACTACCTTCACTGGAGGGCTTAAGCAGAGGCCAGATGGCCACCTGTACGGGATGCCCCAGCAGGAGGTTCCTCTGGGACTAGAAGGGCTGGACTAGATGATCAACAAAGTCCTCCCAAGTCTTACATTCTATGACTCAAAATTGGAGCTGCACCATTATGCAAAACACCAAGTTCATTCAAGGATGTAATTAGTGTGAAGACGGGTATGAAGATGCGAATCCTGGAGTCGGGAGAAGAAGCAGCTGGGGACAGCAGTAGAAAGGTCATCTGCCTGAAATTCTTCCCAGTGGCAAGACGGATAATGTTTCTCTCTCAACTATACTAATTATCGATAAATTTGCATCCAGCCCCGCACATTGGATCATGCAGATCTCTGCAGATCCATGCCTAGGGTTGCCCTTTTCTTTGTGATGTATTGCAAACCGGAGACCGAGATGCTGATTAGGCACTTCAGAAAGAGCACGGAAACATGGATAAACTCTGCCCTCCTTTTCCTGCTGCGAAATGTGCAGCAGCAAACAACCTCCAAAGGCAAACCTTGATTTGCAGAGCCTTTTCCAAGACAGAGTCTGTCTGGCACACAATTTGTCATGCAGGTACAGGTAACAGCAGTAGCACCAGCACTTGGACTTATATACCACTTCACTGTGCTTTACAGAGTCAGCCTCTTGCCCCCAACAATCTGGGTCCTCATTTTACCCACCTCGGAAGGATGGAAGGCTGAGTTAACCGTGAGCCGGTCAGGATCAAACTCCTGGCAGTGGGCAGAATTAGCCTGTAATACTGCATTCTGACCACTTGCACCTCCACAGTTTAGATAGATAGATAGATAGATAGATAGATAGATAGATAGATAGATAGATAGATAGATAGATAGATAGATAGATAGATAGACAGACGGACGGACGGACGGACGGGTAGTTAGATGGATGGATGATAGGTAGGTAGGTAGATAGATGATAGCTATAGCACAAGAAATGGTAGCTGATGCCTTTAAAAACTATAAGCCCTTCCTCCCTTCCTATTCACATCTTCCTTCCTTCCTTCCTTTCCTCCCTCCCTCCTTCTCCCATCCTGAAAAGTGTTTGTGCATGATAAAGGCCGTGAAATGCCTTCTAATCATGCACTGGCAATCAGAGGCCATTCCCACACAAATGATTGATGATTGATGTAGCAACAGAAAGTTTGCCTTCATTCATGATCTACAGCTCTGACTCTGGCGCAGGAAGACACCATCACTCACTAGTGTGGAAACAGCCAGAATTAATGAATATTCAAGTAGTCCTTGCTTAACAACCCTAACTGGACAGGAATTTCTATCGCTACACGATGGGACAGCAATAACATCACATGACCATGCCACTTAGCGATGGCAGTTTCAGTACAGGCAGTCCTCGACATATAACCACAAAAGCTTGGCTGTTAAGTAAGACATTTGTTGAGTTTCCCCCCCCCCATTTTATACCCTTTCTTGCCACTGTTGTTAAATGAGTCACTGCAGTTGTTAGGTTAGTAACCCAGCTGTTATGTGAACCATTGACTTTGCTTGTCAAAAGGTGGTCACATAACCTGCAACCATCATAAATATGAACCCATTGCAAAGCCTCTGAATTTTGTTCATGTGACCATAGGGATGCTACAGCAGTCATAAGTGTGAAAAATGGTCATAAGTCAATTTTTTCAGTGCCGTTGCAACTTTGAATGGTCACTAAATGGATTGTTGTAAGACGAGAACTACCTATAGTCCCTTCGCATAAGGCTAGGACCTCCCACTTTGCTGCCTCTGCTTCCAACTCTGCCACCCACCCTTTGGCTGCCCTGCGCTCCCCTCTGCTGTCCCTGCCCCCCTTCATGCCCTCCTCTGGCTGCTGATGTGGCGTCCTCGGCCTGGCCCTTCATGTGGCAGCTGCTGGCGGTGTGGGACTTCCTTCCCAAAACCCCCAGGAAGAGCCAGCAGCAACGGAAGAAGACAGCAAAGGGCAGCGGGGGGGGGGGGGCACCAAGGGGGAGGGGCTACAGAGCTGCAAAAAGCCCAGAGATGGTAGGTTAGAGCGCCCCCTGCAATATCACTTAGGCTTATATACCACTTCACAGTGCTTTACAGCCCTCTCTAAGTGGTTTTATAGAGTCAGCATATTGCCCCCAAAAATCTGGGTCCTCCTTTTACCAATTTTGGAAGGATGGCAGGCTGTCATTATTGAACTGCTAGCAGTGGGCAGAATTAGCCTGAAATTCTGCATTGTAACGGTCACTAAATGAACTGCTGTCATCAAGATCATTCTGGATCTTGAGCCTGTCTTCTCAAGTTTTGGCTGTCCGCCTCTCCCCCCCTCCCCGCCGGGCTTGGTCTTGTCTACATGTTTGATGAGCTCCCCTTCTATCCCCTGATCTAAATTGTTTATGAAGATGTTGAGAAGTAAGACAGAATCTCAGGGTACCCCACTGCATGCTTCCTCCCATAGAGATGTACTTCCATTGAGGACTATTCATTGAGTGCAGTTGGTCAGCCAGTTAAGAACCCATCTGGTAGTGTTGCTGCCTATCCCACATTTTTCCAGCTTCCCAAGAAGGCGGCTGTGGTCTACTCTGTCAAATGCCTTTCACTCCACAGCATTTCACTGATCTATTAATTTAGTCACTTTGTCAAAGAATGCAATAAGGGAGAACTACCCTGATTACCAATCCCATATATAATTCTGGTGTATCCTCCTTGCACTTTTGTTCAGGAAAGTTTAGAAAAGCTCTGAAAGACCTGGTTTAGCCACAGCTACAGATCTCATCAAGAACACAGAACTGCGAAATGTATTCCATTTACAGAATATTGGCAACAGAAGAAAGACACTATTGTGCCCACCACAAGTAATGGCAAAACCCCTTTAAACCAGGGTTTCTCAGCCTTGGCCACTTGAATCTGTGTGGAATACCTGCGGGGGAATTCTGAGAGTAGAGATCCACCATCTTCAAGCACTGCTTTAAACAGTCCACGGTCCAGCAAGCAAGATTTGAAGCTTTGCTACTGGAAAACATCTAAGGTGTTAAATTGCTTTATGCATTATGATTGGGGGTAGGGAGAAACCTATCACCATATTCATCAAAACCTGGCAGATTATATCCCAAATGCCAAGGATAATGATATGTTCGGTTGCCAGAATCTAATTAATTTGGAGAATGGAGGTGGAGAGATGATATTTCATATAAATCTGTGCAATGGAAGCAATTAAACATTGAATTCCTTGATCTCGAATATTATCCTTCTGATCTCTGTGGACCGGAGGCTATTAAAAACAGATCACATGGATATAAATATATATATATATATATATATATACTCAGGAATCCACAAATCATCCTTTTTCTGTTACGGTTTGATGATATCAAACCCAACCTTTTCAAGTCAGTTGAGAAAACAAAGAGCACAGCCCTGCATTTTAATGTTGCTGCTCACATGGCTTTTTTGGAAGCTGTGTGCTTTGAACAAGTTCAAGCATTAAATTAATGAAGAGCGAAGAGGTTTGGGCCAATTGGAGGTTTAATACTTTCCTCTTCTAGAAGATTTATTTAGGACAATAGACTGGCTTTGATCTTTTCAGTTTTAATTAGCCAATGTAGATTCAAGTCTCTTGAACATCAAATATCTTTTCTGTGGTTTCCATCACCATAACAAGGGAGACATATTAATTGAAACCAAGCAATCTACCCCTTTTGTGGTCCCTCATGTATAAAGAAAAAAAGGTAAACCTTTACTACTCCCTGACTATTCAGAAATTTTATAGTTTGCACACTGCAACCCTGGGTTTCTAACTGCAAATTTGGAAACATCAATAAATGTCCATGTGTGGCACATAATAACAGAGGTAGCTGGCAGGTACCAAGCCAAACAGGCACCGGGTTTTTTTTTCTGTAAAAGAGTCAAATTCCAAATGTGGAAGCGGAAAAAAATCAAAATATTATTTTTCTAAAATGTTGTAGCTAAAATTTAAGTGGCGAAATGAGATATAACGTAGTGGACTTCGAATAATACTATGTTATAAAAAAAAGGATGCCCATAAAAGGTACTCTCTCTTTAGGCCCACCCCACCCCTCAAAAAGCAGTCTGTCTCAAATTCTGCAGCCTAGCAAATAAATCCACTAAATTTAATAGCAACGAAAACATTTGATTTAAACATTGGACACCTTAAATTTACTCTACCAGTAAATCAACCAAAGTCATCATTGATCATCAGAGTCCTGAAATTAAAACTTCTAGCACTTCATTCCACGCCCCCAAATCGAATTCGAATTCTGTTTTGGCAGCTTAAAGCCCCCCAGACTCCCCCCTTCTTCATCTAATTCATATTCATTTTGCAATTCAGCTTTGCAATTGCAATTCGGTCCCTCCATTTCCATAAATTGAAGGGATAGATAGATAGATAGATAGATAGATAGATAGATAGGTAAGTAGATAGATAGATGATAATTAGGTAGGAAGGTAGGTAGGTAGATGGTAGGTAGATAAATTGATGAGAGAGAGAGAGAGTAAGAGAGAGATCCACCATACCAAGTTACCTTTTCCAGGAGCTGCCGTAGCTGCTTTGTCCTGGCATCCCGTGAGCACATCGTCTGCTGAGGTGCCACCACTGTGCAGATGCATCGTCCTTCACTGTCCTGAGCAGAACTGTACACCTGCCAGCTTTCCTCAGGGTTGGTAGGCAACACCTGGTTGGACACACGAGAGAGGGCGCATCAGGCGGGTCTCAGGGGTCTCAAAGAACTAAAAAGCTTAGCAAACGGAGGGGGAGGAGCAAGGAAGGTGGAAGGGAGCAGAAGGAAGGTGGCATTCTGAAACAAACTACCAGTGATTTTAACAAAGTGCTTCATATAATCAATAATCAGTAATATTCCGGTTTGCATTCATCTCAGAAAAAACCCACCCTGCAAGGTAGGCCATGGTAGCATGCTGTAAGTGGGGCACCGCAGTGTATTTGCATCAAAATCATGGTGCTACCAAGGCTGTCCCAGTTTACAATTCAGATTCTCAATCCACTGAGCTCAAGAAGGCAGCCCCCAGTTTCCCAGAAGTGCTCCCTCTGACTAGACTGTTGTTCTGAGCTGAGCTCCCTCCACAGGTCTTGCTCTGGCTCAGGTGGTGGTGGGGAAAGGGAGCTGGGGGCCCCTGAGCACCAGCAGCTCCCTTGGAAGAGCCTGTCCCTTCGTCTGGCCATAGGGCAGTCAGTCTTGCTTCAGTCCCCACACCATCAAGCTTTGCAAGTCACATCACAAGAGCTCTATGGCTACCATCCATGCACCTTCCAGAACTGCCGGTTGGAACTCAGGAACTCAGGAACAGAGTTGGAACGGACCTTGGAGGTCATCTAGTCCAATCCCCTGCTCACTCAGAAGACCTGTACTAGGGATTCGAACCACCGACCTTTCTGATTGACAAGCTCAGTGTCTCAGCTACTGAGCCACCTAGTCAGGCCGTTTACCTACTGCTTGGGGGGTTCTCTTCTCGGCTTCTCCTGGCATTGATTTGACTTCACAGCCCCAGGTGACCAAGACATGGAAGGACTTGCAAGCTATATATCCTAATGGCTAATGAGGAGCCATTCTGAAAGCAGAAGGGCTCCGAGGAGGCTGGAGGCATCTGAAACCTCCCCCCACTCCCTGGAAGGCTTCACCCACGTTATGCTCTGCGTCTCCCTCCTGCCTGTGTGGAAAATATGCTGGAGAGGGAAGCAGGGGTATTTCTCAGCTGGTCCCCTAAAATCCCGAGGGACTCTATGACATGAACTCTCTCTTTGCAAGGACCTAAAGCCCATTGCGACCACCGTGTGAATTCATCCTGGCTTGGTCTGAGACCGAGCTGATTTCCCACAACTGCAGCAAGAAAGATGGCTTGACACTGCTCCTCCCCCGCAAACAGACCTTGCTGGTGAGCAGAATCCGACAATGGCAAACCTGAAGCAGCCCCTGGCTAACTGAGATTCTACTCAGCCATGGAGGCGCCATGGAGAAGGACTGCCCACCTTCTCCCCTTTCAAGACCCCCTTCAGAGAAACGGGCAATGCCGACACCCCACCCCACCCCGCTAAATCGCTGCAGGACTCTCTAACACGGCTGTTTAAAACCGCTTGGAGGCTGCTCAGGTTTTTCCAAGCACTTTGTGTTCCAAAGAATGGCTGCAGGGCCTATTTTTGCTAGCCACATAAATAATTAACTGCGTTAAAAGCATCTTTATAGCTAGTCTGTTCCCAGGAAGAAGAGGAAGAGGAGGACGCTAAGCACGAAAGAAAACATTTCCTTTGGCTGAGATGCTGAGAGGTTTCAGAGGCAAAGTTTCCAATCCCGGCTCTTGGGGGGCATATCTGTCCAGGGCAGTCAGGGTCTTCTGAAGCCCCCAGAGACACCCAGACAAAGGGTGGTGGCTCCCACCATCTCCACAGGGCTCCTCCTCAGGCAAAATGTGATCAATAGGAGAACCGGTTCCAGGAGAAGCCATCTTGGTGATGTCGGAGAATTCACGCTGCTTCAGTTTCATCATGACTTTGGGACACAGGAAGGCATCACGAGGAATTCTTCCATTGGAGGATGTAAAAATCCAGGAAAGTAGCTTATTAGATGATATTGTCCAAGAAAGAAAGGACATCATCCCAACTGGGTCCAATCCATGCGTCAATCCCAGCCGAATGTTGGGTCAGAAACACGTTGCTGCAAGAGGAATGGGCTGGCCATCCCAGAGCTCTCTTCCTTTGCTGGGAATCTGCTGCCCAAAATCACGGTCCTTCCTTCTGCTGAGAATGTCCTGCTCAGTGGCACAGCTAAGATGACCATAAATCAACCCAAATTGGTGAATTTACTTAATTGGCTGGCTGGCTCCCCACCAGAAGGCAGTAAATTCCACCTTCCAACTTGATCTTGTTCAGCCGCTCTGGCTGGATTGGGAGGCAAGTCTTCTGACCTGGCCAGGATGCCTATTTGCTGGATGCCACTGTTCATTCGGCCACCTGCCCCACAATATCTGGCTAGCTCCATGATGTGGTTTGCCTGTTCTGAACCCTCTAAGTTTCCAAAATACAAAGCAATCCCTGAATGGGGTGTGGGCCACGCTGGGCCTGACCAAAAGGCTTTAAATGCTGTGGCTGTTGTCTTGGTTTGCTTCAGCTCCGATAACTTCTTCCTTCTGCTGGGCAGACTTGAACAGACCAAGCCAGGTGGGCCATTGGTACAGAGGAGAGCAGGATGGGGATGGGCAGAGTTGGTGAAGTGGTGGCAGCGTTCCCTCATCTCTTCTCCAGAGGGGACCCTTGTCCAGAAGGATCTAAGCAGGACTGATCAAAGAAGGGAGGGCCAAAAGGAGAGAAGCAATGGGGTGGTTGGGGGGATGGACGAGTTGAAGTCTTCCGAATGAGACCAACGAATCTTGAAAATGTTGCCAGAAGGACGTCATTTCCAAGAAATCATGGAGGATTAGAATAGTGCCAGAGAATGGAAGATGATCAGTTTTGGTCTCCTCTTCCAAATGGAGGAAAAGAGGACCTGGGCAACCACAAACCAGTCAGCATGCAGATACAGATGAACAGAGTTGGAAGGGACCTTGTAGGTCATCTTGTCCAACCCAGCAGATCCTACACCCTTTCTGATGGATGGCAGCCCAGTCTCTTCTTGAAAGCCTCCAGTGATGAAGCTCCCACAACTTCCGAAGGCAACTTCTGTTCCATGAAAATTTCTCCTTATTTCCAGGTTGAATCTCTCCAGTTTCCATCCATTATTCCTGATGCAACCAACATCAGGCAAAATTTTGGAAAAGGTAATTAAATAGAATTTTTTTTCCCCCTGAGCACTTGGAAAAGAATGCGCTGCTTGGTAAGATGCAACATGGATTACTTGGGAATAAAATATTCCTAGCTCAACCTGATCTCCTTTTTTGAAAGGCTGACCTCAGCTGACCAAGCAGCATGTGACAGATGCAGGATACCTTGTCTTCAGCAAAGCCTGCGACCAAGTGGCCAGGAGGTTCAAAGAAGACAATGAAAGGTGGGTCGGGGGCTGCAATCGTGAGATGGGCAGAGCTGGTGAGACAGTTCTAACTAGTGAGGGTCAAAGCCATCCAGGGAGAGGGCGGGCAGAGGGGGAACAGTGGGCCCTGCAATGACATTTATACAACACATGACTTGGGAAAATGGTTAGGAAACAGGATATTCAATTCAGCAGTGAGGCAAATATTGGAGGCAGACAGCGACCCGGGAGGATTGATGTCAGAAGGATCTTGGTAAGTTGGAAAGTTGGGCAGAAAACTGCTTGAGGAAGCATTTCACTGAAGGCAGCTGGCAAGGAAAAACAAAGGCCAGGGTAGTATTAGGGTTAGAAAGATGGGGGGGGGGGCTTCCTTGGCTGGAGGGGCACCATCTCTCAGGAATGCCCGAGTGGCAGAGGCTGGACTGGATGATGTACTCTCAGGCTATGGTTCTATGAAACCCCCAAACTGATGCAGTCGTGAGAGACACGGGGAGATTTTTAGGGACAGATGCTACTGTCAGAGAGGCACATGATACGAGCGTGTTTTTCTCTTTCAAACACTCAGCCAATTATGAAAAACACCCACACGGTGTTTACGTGGGGGCTGCAGACCTCCATCTGTGCCTCCAAATGTCCAATGCACAAGCAGACAAGCAGCAGCTTCCCACAGCTTCTCCCCCCACCCACAGATCTCATTGCCGGGAGGGGCCGCTCAGTAACAGCTGGGGCAAACTTGGTGCTCACAGGTTGTTTTGAGCAAACTGAAGCATCCCCTTTGCAGAGGGTTCTTTACTCCGCAGTGATCACGGAGTACATCGGAACTTTCACCCCCCCCCCCCGTAGTTACGTAAAGCTGCAATTTCCTGCTATCGACACTGCAGGAGGGGAGTGGGGCAAGATCTCTTCGTCATTTGGGATGGAGCCACAAAAGGGTGTTTGCCCACTCTGGCCATCTCACAGTTCAGCCGAATAAAGGGCTTCCCTTCCTACAGCCATTGGCTTTGCAAGGTCTTTGGGGCAGGGGAAGCTACATCTGCCAGCCCTCGGCCTGCTGCTGGGTGCCCGCCTTGCCAATCCCACCTGTGTCCCTGCTGCCCATGGGGGGGGCAGAGGAACTGGCAGGCTTTCCAAGGGGGACCCTTCATACCACACACAGATACCCAGCCCACTTTGGATCATCAACCGTATCCAAGAGAAGAGAAGAGGCAAATCGCCCAACCTCTTTAAGTCCCACTGATTCCTTGAGAGCCGGTTTGGTGTCGTGGTGAATGTCCCAGGCAAAAACCAGGAGCTGGTGAGTTCTTGTCCCACCTTAGGCACAAAGCCAGCTTGGTGACCCTGGGCCAGTCATTGTCTCAGCCCTAGGAAGCAGGCAACGGTAAACTGCTTCCAGAAAAGCTTTCCAAGAAAATTGCAGGGTCCAGTCCTGTCAGTTGCCAGGAGTCTCACACACAAACGGGGAAGTGGGGGGAGAGCTTTTGCCATCAAAGAGGGCCAAGCTACAGCCATGTCCTGCTCAGGACCCAGAAAGCAATTGGTCAGTGTTTCCTTTCATGTCCCACAATTGCTTCACGACTGGGGCCCCAAGAGTCAAAAATCCAAGCAGCCATGACCTTCTGTTTATGAGCATGAGCTCCACGGCTCACGGAGGGTCATTTGCAAAGGCAAGAGGAAGGGGTGGGGGTGGGGGTGAGGATTCAGCCACATGCATCCTGATCTCCTGGCCGGACGGCTCTCCTCAGCTCCAGCAACAGAGCTCAGCGTCCAAACAGATCACCAAAACCAACTTCTGCCCTCAGTGCTCCTTTTGGCACCCCTGACCTTCTTCATGTCCACCCAGAACCTTTCTCCCTCTTTCCCACTTGCCTAAAGACACCAAACAGCTTATATGGTCAAACTCACTTTTGCATCTTCCTTGGGAAGGAGGGGGGGGGAGGCAAAATACAGCCTGAATGTAAACTGTTAAAAGAAATTATTTTCTTTAAAAAAGGTAGATATTTATAAGGATATACATCACTTGTAGCTAAAAAAAGCCTTCTTCTCCACCCAAACCAGCACCTTTTCCTCAGAAATCCTCTAAAGAGCCCTTGGAGGAATTAGATGAATAAGTTCCACTTAAGCAAGGGATGAAAAACACAGACATTTCCCTGGGTGGAGGGGACTGGACCTTAGCAGAACCCTGGAAAAACATAAGGGTGCCATGTGTCCCCCCCCCCACATTTATCTGACGTCTGTGAAAAGTCCCTTAGATTTGTTGTTCTCTGACCTCCCCCTTTGTGTGTGTGTGTGTGTGTGTGTGTGTGTTTAATGCCCACTAAAGTCTTTGACCCTGGAGCTTTGATTTCTCCTCCTTCCAAAGCCCTTCTTCCCAGCCGGCCTCAGGATGGGCAGGGACACAAACCCCAATCCAGGAATCTGATCTGCGCCTCCCCCCACCCCGCACCCGCATGCACATCTCCCCCTTCATCCCACAATCCTCGTGACCCCCCCCCCCACACACACTTAGGTTCACCTCGGCCTTGATTCCCACCCAGGTGTGGGGGGGGGCTGCCCTTGGAGGCTGAAACTGCCACGGGGGCGTCTCCTCCTTCCCCCGCTTCCCTGTCCTTGGGGGGGGAGGGAAGGTGAGCGCCCCCCACTTGCCTTCCCCGCGGAGCTTTTCTCACGACCCTTTCCCGCTTCGAGGGGATTCACCGCTCCGTCGGGACGGACTCCCGTCGGTGTCCGGGGACCGGAGGATGCGACCCGCGCTCAAACTTTGGGACCGCGGGCGGGAGGCGGCCCGGCCCCACTTTCCTCCCCCCCACGAAAGGGTCTCCTTTCCCCGCTGGCCCCCGGCCGGCGTTCTCCCCCGCATCGGCGCTGACCTCGCCCGCCCGCCCGCCCGCCCGCGAGGGTCTGCGGTGGCGCCCGGCGGCCCTTGACGGATGGCTGCGGAGGGCCGGGAGTGGCGCGTAACTCACGCCGGTGCTGCGGTCCAAGGTGCCCCCCGAGGCGGCGCTGAGCTTGGTGGTGTTGAGCCCCACGAGCGAGGGCAGCGTCTGCGACATCCAGTTGGTGATCATGGCCATCGTGCTCAGCACCACGCCGATCTTCAGCAGCGGCACCGACATGGTCCCGGCAGGGCGCGCCCGCCCCTTCCTCGCCGCCGCCGCCGCCGCTGGGGCGCTCCGCCCGCCGCCGCCGCCGCCGCCTTCATTCCCAGCCGGGCTGCCTGCGCCCCGCGGGGCCGGACGCTGCGCCCCGCCGGTCGCCCGGAGCGCCGCTCCACCGCCGCTGGCCCATGGCCGTCCGCTCCGCTGCGCTCGCCTCTCCGGGGCCGCCGCCTGAGCGCTGCCCGCGCCGCCCCGGAGCTCTTTGCCGAGGCCGGGAGCGCTGCGTCGAGCGGAGTGGGCGATCCGGCAGCCGGCGGCTCCGCGCTCCCGCTCCGCCCGAATCCCCGCCGACCCGCCGGCAGCGCGCGCGGGACTGAGAGGCGGAGCCCAGCCGGTGCGGCCAGCCAGCTGCGCGGCTGCTGATGTCAGGCCAGCCGGAGCCCCCGCCGCCCGCCTCGCGCGCTTCCTTGCTGCCCTCTGGCGGGCGAGGCGGGCAGGGGCCCGAGCGAGCCCCGGGAGCCCCGCGTGGAAATGAACGCCTGGCCCTGAGGGCTACTTGTCCGCGCGCCCCACGAGCATAGGGGCCCCCTACGAATCTGTGCGCTTCACCCTTCGCTGCACCTTGTACCATATAAATACAGCAACATTTACATTACATTTTACTGCGTTTTTTTTTTAATTGAAAGAGTTTTTAAAAAAACAAAAACATTTTTCCCCCTTTTCCCCCCTCCCTCCTAAAAAACCCCCCTTCCCCCCTCCCCCCCCCCGCTTCCCGGGTCAATCACAAGGTATTGTTATACATAAACCAAACATAGAGTAAAATTTTCCCTTCCAATCCAATTAACCACATCCAAAGCTTTTCATCTCCCAACCCTCTCCCCATTACATAAAATAACTTTCTAATTATTCAAAGGCAATCTGATATTTCTTAATCTGATATCTGTTTTGTAGATAATCAATCCATTTTTCCCATTCAATTAAATATCTTTCCTGCGTATTGTCTTTTAAAAAAGCTGAGATTTTAGCCATCTCAGCCAAATTAATGACTTTCGGTATCCATTCTTCTATTGTAGGTATCTCTTCCTTCTTCCAGTATTGTCCAATCAACAGTCTTGCTGCTGTTATTAAATTCAGAATCAATTTAGTCTCAATCCCTGTACAATCCGTTATAATTCCCAAAAGGAAAAATTGTGGCAGGAACTTTATCTTCTTCTTCAGTACATTTTGAATAATCCACCAAATTCTTATCCAAAAGACCTTAATTTTCTTGCAAGTCCACCAAATATGAAAATATGTAGCATCATCACAATCACACCTCCAACATTTCGCTTGGATATTAGGATACATACATGATAATTTTTTGGGATCTAAGTGCCATCTATAAAACATCTTATAAAAATATTTCCTTATATACTTTGCTAGTGTATATTTAACATTCCTAACCCAGATTTTCTCCCATGTTTCCAACATTATTGGTTCCTGAATATTCTGTGCCCATTTTATCATACAATCCTTTACCAAATCCTTTTCCGAATCTATTTCAAGCAACACATTATACAATCTCTTTATATGCTCCTGGGTCTGATTTCTAATTTGCTTTATTAAATTTTCCTCCCTTTGCATTATACCAATTTTTTGATCTTCTTTCCATCTAGCACTTATTTGCCCATATTGAAACCAAGTATAATTCCTCCCTTCTTCATTTAATACCTGTAATGATTTTAATTGCAATCTACCTCCTTCAGCATACAAAAGTTCTTTATAAGTAATCATTTCCTGTTTCTGTTCTATATTTATATTCTCTATTGCATGTCTAGGGCTCGCCCATATAGGAATCTTGTAATCTAATTTATAGGAATATTTTTTCCAGACACGCAAAAGAGCACTTCTCAACACATGATTCTTAAAAGCCCTATCCACTTTTTTTTCATAAAATAAATACGCATGCCATCCATATAACAAGTCATAACCTTCTATATTCAAAATTCTTTCCTCTGATTTTACTGCGTTTTTTAAATTAATACTAACATGCAAATATATGTTTAATTTTAATTGAGCATTTACATTTTTATTCCTGTGAGTAGTTGTCGTAGTGGCCCATAATGCTGTTAAAATGGCCCTGCCCCATCTGCTGCTTCAGGCCCGGCCCTGTTCCCAGTGGCAACACACACACACACACACACACACACACACACACACCACGGCTTCTCCTGCGCTCAACCAGCTATGAAGAGCACTGCCAGAAGCAGTGCAGGCTCTGCCCTCAGGCAGCCTCTCTTCCTCCTCTGCCTCCTTAGCAAGGGGGACCTGGGGAAGAGGTCTCCTGCCCGGGAGGCCGGGTTGCCCTGTGAAGCCTCCAGCTGCTGGCCACAGTTGGAGGCCTGCAGTGGAGGAGCAGCTCTGGCTCCGTTTGCCTGAGGAGAAAATTTAGCCATTGTTCTTCATGACTGGTCTTCCTCTCCTGACACCCCTAAAAAAACAACCTTTTTTTCTGCCTGGTTCAGTCTGAGGGCCCCTGACAACGTCCCCCTGATGTGCATTTCAAGCAAACTCTCACCAGAGCCCTGACAGGTGAGTGGGGAGAAACTCACCCCCTCCCTGATTGTCTATGGAGATTCTCCATCATCCAGGTCACAGTTGTCCCAAAGGTGCTTTTTCAAGAGGCAACTGGATTTTTTGGGTAACCAGAAAGTCCAATTACCTCTTGAAAAAGCACCTTCAGGTCCCTTCCATGTTATTCCAGGAATCAAAGAAACAAACCACAGTCCACCCACAATACTGGGGAAGGATTTGTATCAACCTCAATGACAACAAAAACTGAACATTTAAAGGACCACCGAGTTACTCCAAACACAGCAGTTGTCAAAGACAAGAGGTTCCGTTCAAATTTTCCAAAAGAAATAAGTGTCGTGTAGAGGGTTGGTCATAGAAATGTTTCCTCCCATCCTTAAGAAACCAGTTCAGAAGATCTTGACTAGATGTTCACCCTTGTGGTTCACGTGAAAGGTTCATGTGACTGAATTCACACACATTTGCTTTTAACTTTGATGGTGCTTGATGATGATGATGCTTTTCGTGGCTTGGTGATTCTGGGCAACCCCTTTGGTTCAAAGTATTTCACAGGCCCTCTTTCGTTCCTTAGCCAAGATAGGCGTCTTTGGTGAAGGAAGCTTAAGAATCACCCTTGCAGGCCAGCTGCTGCTAGGCAGGGGCTGACTTGGTGCGTCAGGTGGATTGGTGGGGCTTTGGCGCCATCTCCCAGCCAACACTGCTATTGCAGGCCCACAGCAGGGAGGAGAGAAAAACCACACCCATGGAATATTAACAGATTAACAGAATTGGAAGGGACCTTGTAGGTCATCTAGTCCAAACCTCCTCCTCCCCCTCCCCCACCCAAGCAAGAGACCCCACACCATTTCTGACAAATGGCAGTCCAGTCTCTTCTTGAAAGCTTCCAGTGATGAAACTCCCACAACTTCTGAAGGCAACTTCTGTTCCATGGGTTGTTGGCTGCTCTCACTGTCAGGAAATTTCTCCTTATTTCTAGGTTGAATCTCTCCTTGATCAGTTTCCATCCATTGTTCCTTGTCTGGCCTTCAGGTGCTTTGGAAAATAGCTTGACCCCCTCTGCTATCATGTCTTCTCTGGTCCTTCTCTTCACTAGACTGCAACCGTTCATTGTATGTTTGAGCCTCCAGTCCCCTAATCCTCTTGGTTGCTCTTCTCTGCACTCTTTCTAGGATCTCAACATCTTTTTATAGTGTGGTGACCAAAATTGGATGCAGTATTCTAGGTGTGGTCTTATTAAGGCTTTATAAAGTGGTATTAGTACCTCCCTTGATTTTGATTGTGACCCTCTGTTAATGCAGCCAGGGAAGGGGATGAAAAAACAAGCCCCCCACTGGATTTGGCCTTCCAGATTGGGAAAAATATTATCAAGCAGCAACTCTTGTATGGGTGAAAGATTGGATACATCTAAAAAATAGGCTGTTAACGCTGGAAGGCCATGACATGCAGATAGGGTGGGGACTGACTGGAAGGCCATGACATGCAGATACTCTCTGGGAAGAGTAACACAAGGTCCACCAGTACTTCCAGAAGCACTTCATCAGACGGGCACATTTAGATGTTTGGGTTAAAACTAAGCAACACAATTATATGGAAGTACCAAATTGGATATCGACACTGGAGATGTTCACACACCCAAATTTTATTAAGTTAGGAAGGGTAATTACATACAAAGATTTGTTAAATGAAAGAGGAGAACTGAAATCCAGGAAAAACTTGAATGAGGAAGGATGCAGCTGCGCGGGTTATAGAGGGAGCCCCTCGTGGCTCCCGTATGACATCTATCCTGCGCAGACTGCACTGGCTACCTGTGGCCTTCCGGGTGCGCTTCAAGGTTTTGGTAACCATCTTTAAAGCGCTCCATGGCATAGGGCCGGGCTACTTACGGGACCGTCTACTGCTACCAAATACCTCTCACCGGCCGCAAGGCCTCACAGAGAGGGACTCCTCAGGGTGCCGTCAGCTAGGCAGTGTCGTCTGGCGACGCCCAGGGGAAGGGCCTTCTCTGTGGGGGCTCCCACCCTCTGGAACGAACTCCCCCCAGGACTCCGTCAACTTCCAGACCTCCGAACCTTCCGTCGCGAGCTTAAAACATATTTATTTATCTGCGCGGGACTGGACTAGTTTTTTAAATTTTTAAATTTTATAGGGGTTTTAATTGGTCTTAATATTCATACTATTTTAATAATCTGGCTTTTTGAATAAGTTTCTTAATGGTTTTTTAATCTGTATATATATGTTTTTTATCTGCCTGTGAACCGCCCTGAGTCCTTCGGGAGATAGGGCGGTATATAAATTCGAATAAATAAAATAAAATAAATAAATAAATAATAATTGAACTCGAATGATGGGCATATCTCCAAGTACAATCAAATAATATGAAAGACAAAAAAGAATGGGGCATCAAAACAGAGTTAAGAGAATTAGATAAAATTCTATTAAGAACAGAGGAGAAAGTGATAAGGAAAATATATCATTATTTATTGGAACAGGATATGTTAGAAGAACAAGTAAAAGAAATGATATTAATTTGAAGTAAATATTTCAGCTATAGCATCGCCCTATATAATTGGCAGGATCTATGGGAAATAAATATAAAAATTACTCTAGCTACAACATATAAAGAAAATTTATACAAGATGTTCTATAGGTGGCATCTCCCACCCACAAGACTAGCAAAAATAAGCAAAAAATATTCATCGATGTGTTGGAAGTGTGAGGCAGTGCCAGGGACTTTTTATCATGTGGTAGGAATGCCCAAAAGCTACAAAATTTTGGCACCAGATAAAAAGATGGCTAGAAGATATATTAATGCGAAATATAGAACCAAAACTGGAATTCTTTTTACCGGGCATCATAAAGGGCAATTACAACAAGGGTACAATATATCTAATGTTACATATTCTAACAGCAGCAAGATTAGCCTTTGCACAAAAATGGAAAAATAAAGAGACCTCCGTAGAAGAAGAAGTATTAGTTAAAATATTAACTTGTGCAGAAATGGACAGGTTGACTCTGGAACGTAAAGATAAGAATGAAACAGAGTATTATGAAATCTGGAACGAATTTTATTATTGGCTGGACAGGAGGAGGAATGCTGGGATAAATGATTATTGACAAGATGAATGTTTAGAAGCTTTTATGTTAGTTTTCTGTGATAAAAACGAACTTGGTATTGATGTAACCTTCACAGATGAAAGAATCTGAATGTTGAAATGTGATAAATAGTGTAAATTTGTATAGAGATAAGGAATTGTGTTGATTGCAAGGTAAAACTTGATGAAAATGTGCAAACTGGAGACATCACACCATGTCCAATGTTTTTAATTTGTATTATTAGTAAAAAAAATCTTTTAATAAATAAAAGAAAAAAGAAAAACAAGCCCCCCACCTGAGACCGGATGACTGGGCAGGTGAGAGGTTTAGCTGAGCCTCAGGAAGTCCTTGGCCAGGGAAACAGGCTGCCACAGGAAGTCGTCAGTTCTTTACCCTTGGAGCACAGATGGTGTCATGGATTGTGTACTGAGCAGTGGGTGTGAGAACATGACCTCTGTGGCCATTCCAACAATGGATGGAGAATGAAGTCCTGACACTCTTTGGGACCCGGAATCCTTTTTGCCTGTCCTAGAAGCAGCAGAGAAGCAATTCTCAGCTTCTCTAAGCTATGAGCCCACGTTGGCTCCTTTTGTGAGGGAGGCCCCGATGAGCCCTCCACGCTGATCGTTCTCAGGAAAGGAACAGAGAAATGACACTGCAGACCGAAGGGTCTCTGGGTGGAGAAGTCTCATCTTTGGTTTCTGAGCCTCATCAGTCTCTCATTCACTGAACCTGGTCAGGGAGAAGACAGCTGTGTTCACTCAAGGGGAAAGCTGTTTGACTGCGGATTTTTTTTTTGTAGCATTGTGCCAATCCAGACTCCTGGGTTAGATCATGATTCAGCACTTTGACCCAGAAAAGGGATCAGTTCAATAACCAGGTTAAACGTAGGGTACGGCTGGGGTACCAGTCTGCTTCTCTCTTTGGACCCTGTCCACTTGGTTGGGGGAGATATCCTTGACCATGAACGGTTCAGTCTCTTCTGGGTCTCTGAGAAAGAGCCTTCCATGTGCTCAGGAGCTTCTCCTTTCTGTTCTGTTTCATAAAGCCTGTATTGGCTGGGTTCACACCACATGTGAACCTAGGCAAACCTAACTGAGTCTGGGATAGTGAAACGTGATTAGTATGTGGAAACTCTGTAGAGATTCTCAGTCATTCAGGTTGTCCCAAAGGTGCTTTTTCAAGGAGGCAACTGGACTTTCTGGTTTTTTTCTTTTGAAGACATTTCTCTTCTCATCCAAGAAGCTTCTTCAGCTCTGACAAGATAGTGGATGAGAAGAAAAACATCTTCAAAAGAAAAAAACATGAAAGTCCAGTTGTCTCCTGAAAAAGCACCTTTGGGGCAACCTGGATGACTGAAAATCTCTACAGACTTTTAGCTATACAATTTGGGATGAACACCCTTTGAATGGGGTGGGAGTAGGAATGGATTTCCAGAGGGGAAAAAAATTGCAGACTCCAGGAATCATTTGCACCACTCAGGTGACCCTGAGGACACAGGTAAACTTCCCAAGTGGCCTCAAGGACCCTCTAAAAGAATGCAAATGACCAGCTGTCTGCAAGGAGTATAAATCCTTCCATTCCCCACTGTCTTGTCAGAGCTGAAGAAGCTTCTTGGATGAGAAGTGAAAGGGCTTCAAAAGAAAAAAACAAGGAAGTCCAATTGCCTCCTAAAAAAGCACCTTTGGGATTAATGATATGTGCACATAGCACACCATATCCAGCAGTTTTCTGACTTAAGGTAATGGTTGGATTCACACAAATTGCTCCCATCAGGTTCCCACAATGGGAGAAACACAAACTACCCACTGCATTTGTCTAATTCATTGTGTGAAATTGCATAGCTGGCCGAGAGAGCTGGCTTCTCTCTCATTCATTTATGGATTGAAATTGTGGGGACCCGACAGGTAGGAAGATACTCTTCAATATCCCAAGTACTGGAATAATCTTTTTTATTCAAAACATGCAGCTGGATTTACAGGACACTTAGGGTGACTGCCAAGAAAACTAGGGATTTTCAAAGTCACAGAAGTCAAATAGGACACAAGGCACTACACCTTTCCAGCAACCAAAATGAGTTAAAATACCCCCAAAAAAATTGTGACAGCCACCTCATCACTTAGATCACCTATTAGAATCTACTTTGTTGGTTTAATTAGGAAACAAGGGAGTTATTTTCCTTTTTAGCTCATCTGTTGATTTATACCCTGCTTTTTTTTCAGGAGCTCCAAGTGTGCAATCCGCTGCCTTCTGTTTTGATTCCTGCAACAACCATCCTGTGAGGTGGATTGGGCAGAGAGACTATGGCAGGCCTGAAGCCCCAGGGAGGGAGGACTTGAACCCTCATCCTAATCCCTTCCCTACTGACCCCCTCTTCTAGTCACACATCTGCTGCCCCATGCTGGAGCAGGGCTTGTGAGGGAGGGACCGGCAGCCAGTGTATAGCAATAGCACTTAGCAATAGTGCATAGCAATAGCACTATATAGCAATAGCACTTAGAGTTATATATCGCTTCACAGTACTTTTACAGCCCTCTCTAAGTGGTTTGCAGAGTCAGCCTCTTGCCCCTAACAATCTGGGTCCTCATTTGACCCACCTCGGAAGGATGGAAGGCTGAGCCAACCTGGAGCCCGGTGAGATTCAAACTGCCAAATTGCAGGCAGCCGGCAGTACTGCACTCTAACCACTGCGCCACCGTGGCTCATATGGAAAGTGGAAGAACTTTGAGTGCCTGACTCTTGGTCTAAGAACATGGTCATTTGGGCAATTGGAGTCTGGGTCCCCCTCCGAGAACCTAGGACTGGTCCAGAATAAAAGAGGGGAGGCTGAGCAGATTCAAGGGCTCCCTTGGCTTCTGCTCAGAATGGGAGACAGCCTGGCAGACTCTTCCTCCAGCCCTCCCTTCCCCCCATGCTTCCTGTGGCCTCTTGGAAAACTTCATCCGCCCCTACACACATACACATACACACCTCAGAGCTGCCTTTGCACTTTGTATATATCCTGATTTTGTGTGGACAACATTTTCTGGGCCTGAATTGGTGATGGTTTCATCCACTGGCAGTTGCATTTGTGTGGGCCGCACAGGGATGGCCGCACAAGAAAGCAGAATGGGTGGAAATGTCTCTCTCTCCCTCCCTCCCTCTTTTTTGGGAAATGACAATTTATTTTAAATGAGAACAGGTGGCTCTCTGTTAGGCGTTTGAAATGCCATTAGAATATGCCTGCTTTAGTCTAATTTGCACACACGGAGCCAGCAGACAGCCTGTCCCCATTTCTCAGTAGCAAAGGCAGGCTGTTCCTTGTTCTGTTTTTTCCAGTTCCCCTTCAGGGAATTGATCTGGGAAATAAATTGGACCTGCAGCTTTGAACTCCTTTGGGGGACAGAAGGGAGGCGGCCCTGGGAGGCGGCAACGACTCTGGATTCAAGGGCAGGTTTAGGGCATCTCTGACTCTTCCCCACCATTATTCTCCTCTCCACTCTTTGGTCAGGTGGCACCCCTTCGTCTTTTTCTTTCTGTTTTTGTCTGGGCACAAACTGTCCCCAAAATAGGAACAGCACTTAGATTTACAGTGTGTACCACTTCACAGTGCTTTGCAACTCTCTCTAAGCAGTTTTCAGAGTCAGCATAATGAGCCCTCAACAATCTGGATTCTCATTTTGCCAACCTCAGAAGGGTAGAAGGTTGAGTCAACCTTGAGCTGGTCAGGATCGAACTGCTGGCAGAATTAGCCTGCAATACTGCATTCTGACCACTGCGCCACCAGGCAGGGCTCCTCAAAATAGCTATTCCCACATGGATATAACTAACTAAAAGGGACATTTTAACTAAAAGGCAAACTTTTATGTACACTGAGAGCATATGCATCAAGGCCAATTCCTGGTGTGTCCAATCACACTTGGCCAATAAAATTCAATTCAATTCAATTCAATGCTATGCTATGCTATGCTATTCTGCTTCTCTGAGAATTAACAAGCTGACCTCACCTTTCTTTGCGAGGGTGGGGGTTGGGGATTGACACCCTTATCCAGCAGTTTGGCCACCAATGTCTGTAGTATTGCCAAGAGGGGGGATTTCAGTGGTCAAAAAATACACGGGGGTTCAGTGGCACCTGTGACAAGGTTAAAGGTCAGTATTTCTCAGCCCCAGGAATTCAAAGATGAGAGGGTTTCAACTCTGGCTGGGGAATTCTGGGAGTTGAAGTCCACCCACTTAAAGGTTGTTGAAGCTGAGAAACTCCATTCTGGGTCATTCCGCTCTCCTCAGTGCCCCGTTTCTCTCAATGCTTCCTCAGGTGGAAAGATTGAGATTTCCTCTCCTTGTATTAAGTTTTTATCCTGTAATTCTGAGCTTCTGAGGAGAAATGGAGTCCCAGGTGCCTCCTGGTTTTCAAAGGGCAGAGAAGCCCTGGGACTCCATTGGGTCGGCCTCAGGAAGAGGCAACTACGGTGGATGGACAGAAGTGAGGAAGGCAAAATATTTGCCCTTCTTCCAGCTTAGGATGTTTTTTTTTCTGAAAAATATATGGAAAAAATTTCTTGAATTCAGAGGCGGTGAGGATTTTCAGCTCCTGAAAGAGCCAGATGTGGAGGGAAGTGGATTTCAGACCTTTTTCATTCTAAATATCTGCACAATTTTTCCTGTCCTGAAGGTGAAATTAATTTATGCGATGCTGTGGTTGCAACAGAGCTGGTACCTTCGTTAGTGCACGGTAGGCCACCTGTCTTACCTGATGTTAATTAATACATTAATTAATTTAACTCACACATATTAATTTAATTTAAAAAATAAATTTACAGCGGGCATTGCAAACAAAATGCCACCCTGCAGTCTGCTTTTTACTTCCAGGAATGCCGCTACACACACACAGACACTGTGTATGTGACAGACACACAGGCGCTCCAGAACAGGGAGGTCACTGCAGAACAGACCCAGGCTGGGAAGATAGGAGCTGCCAAGAGCAATTGCCTGGGTGGGTGGGAGGGAATCCCCAAAAACCATTTGTCTCCACATGTGCAGCTACATTGTCAGGACAAGTTTTCAAACTCTCCAATGAAACTACTCAAAAATCTTGTAGAACTAAAAAAGATGTTGAGACTCTACAAAGAGAAGAGCAACAAAGATGATTAGAGGACTGGAATCTAAAATATACAAAGCACGGTTGCAGGAATTAGGGATGTCTAGTTTAAGAGCTGTGGTGGCGCCGTGGTTAGAATGCAGGATTGCAGGTTAACTCCCTGCTCACTGCCAGGAGTTCAATTCTCACCGGCTCCAGGTTGACTCAGCCTTCCATCCTTCAGAGGTCAGTAAAATGAAGACCCGGATTGTTGGAGGTGAGATGCTGAATCTCTAAACCGCTTAGAGAGGCCTGTAAAGCCCTAGGAAGGTATATAAGTCTAAGGGCTATTGTGATGAATGAAAAGAAGAACCGGGGGTGACAGTGTTCCAATATCTCAGGGCCTGCCACAGAGAGGAGGGGTCCAACCTATTCTCCAAAACACCTGAACGCAGGACATGAAGCAATGGATGGAAACCAATCAAAAAGTTGAGTTAGAGCAACTTAGAACTAAGAAGAAATTTCCTGACATTTAGAACAATTAGCCAGTGGAACGACTTGCCTCCAGAAGTTATGAATGCTCCAACACTGGAGGTTTTTAAGAAGAGATTGGACCATTTGTGATGTAGGGTTTCCTGCCTGAGCAGTGGGTTGGACTAGAAGACCTCCAAGGTCCCTTTCCACACCGTTGAATAACAATAACAGAGTTGGAAGGAACCTCATTATTCTGTTATTGTTATTCTTACTCAGTAAGGACCCCATGTAGCCCCCATGTGGGTTGGAGACAGGTTTTCCAACTTGCTGGATTCAGGGACAACCAGATGTTGGAAGGGCCACACTCAACAGGTCCCATGTTTGAACGGGATGCTGCCTATGTCTTTTGTATGGCAAGGGACCCCAAGGAAACTTTGCATCCTTGCCTCATTCTTAGAATGTGCTCTTTGGCCACCCAGGTATTTCTCTTCCCTTCCTCGCTGGGCCAGATGCCAGCTAGCCTGACATTCCTTTGCACAAAGGTGCTAAGCCTGATGACAGACAGAGAACTCCTGCAAACAATGTCCCCCCCCTCCCCAATTTTTTTTAATGCTGAAAACTGATGCTGGTGGAATGCTACATGGTTGTCCCCTTTGTCAGACGATGCAGATGGATCTGGCTCTGGACCAAGAGTAATCCCAGTCCCCTTGTTCCTCACTCAGCAAACCTCCCCCACCCGCTTCCCAAGGCAGCTAGAAAGTCTAGAGAGAATTGGGGGGGGGGAGACAGGTGAGATCTGGGAGCCCCAGCAAGAGGTCAGGGAAGCTGGCCTCCTTTTCAAGAGACGCAAGCTCCATGCAAGGCAGTTTGGGCTATAACCAGCCACTGCCAAGAGGGGTTCCTGACCCTTCTTAGCCTTTGTAGCTTCCACTTCAAGAAGAAAACGAGGAGTCCCTCTTCCCTTTTCTCTGAGCCCCAAAGATCTGAGCTGGCTTTCCTTTGTGGTTGTGTGACTTTCCAGGTGCTCTTGAATTACACCTCTGAGCAGCTGCAGCCAGAAGAGGCAGGACTCTGGGAGTTGCAGATAATGAGTTAGGAGGGCTACAGGGATGGAGTTCTTGCACACCCAGGCGTGACCAAGATGCTTAATGCTTGCCAGTTTACTGGTTAGAGTGCAGTCCTGCAGGCTCCTTCTGCTGCCTGCCAGCTGCCTGCAATTTGGCAGTTCGACTCTCACCAGGCTCAAGGTTGGCTCAGCCTTCCATCCTTCTGAGGTGGGTCAAATGAGGACCCAGATTGTTGGGGGCAAGAGGCTGACTCTGCAAACCGCTTAGAGAGGGCTGGAAAGCATTGTGAAGCAATATATAAGTCTAAGTGCTATTGTGGCCAGAGCTTTCATTAAGCAAAACTGTGGCTTGGATCAAAGATGGGGTGTGTATGTGAGCAAGGGCTTAGCATTTCTGTGAATCAAGCTATGCCCACCTTGTAATTTCTTCATAAGAGGCTTTGTCCAGGATTTCCTTTGAATGTGAAGAACTGTTTGCATGGCCTAATTCAGAGTCATTTGGCCAGGGCGGGATGTGTGTGTGTGTGTGTGTGTGTGTGTCTTCAAGACTTTTATTTGGGAAGTGTGCGTGGGGGATTTCTAAGGAAGGAACCACTGAGGCCAGAGACCCTGTTTGCAACTTTGAAGGGACATCTGCATTACTGCTAGTCCCAAATGGAGGGTCTCCAGTCACATCGCAGAGCATCTCGATTATTTGGGGGGCATTTAGGGGACAGAATGCAAACATCCAGCATTTTTATTTGGAGATTATTGCTTGGGTTGGTTTTCGTAAGAATATTGCCAATTTGGCTGGTTTATTCAAAAATTAAAGTAAAAAAGAGTTTCAGTCATTATTGCCAGTTTGATGTAGCATCTAAGGCACCAGCCTAAAAACCAGGAGACCGTGAGTTCTAGTCCTGCCTTAGGCATGAAAGCCAGGTGGGTGACTTTGGACCAGCTATCCCTTCAGCCCAACTTACCTCTCAGGGTTGTTGTTGTGGGGAAAATAGGAAGGTGTGCTGTATATGTTCCTTGCATTGAGTTATTTGTAAATAAATAATAAAAGTGGGATACAAATAAATAAATGTGGTCTGTGCACTTTGTGTTGATAAAAAAAATAAAGGCAGGATAAATTAATTATACACATGTAATTATTTTTAAAGGGTGGCTCAGGGGCTAGGACGTTGAGCTTGTCGATCAAAAGGTTGGCAGCTCAGCGGTTCGAATCCCTAGTGCTGCCGTGTAACGGGGTGAGCTCCCGTTACTTGTCCCAGCTTCTGCCAACCTAGCAGTTTCGAAAGCATGTAAAAATGCAAGTAGAAAAATAGGGACCACCTTTGGTTAACAGCATTCCGTGCGCCTTTGGCGTTGAGTCATGCCAGCCACATGACCACGGAGACGTCTTTGGACAGCGCTGGCTCTTCGGCTTTGAAACGGAGATGAGCACCGCCCTCTAGAGTCAGGAACGACTAGCACGTATGTGCGAGGGGAACCTTTACCTTTACTTTAATTATTTTTAAAAACCATGCTAGTTAAAAAGGACCTTGCCCCCTGGTGCTTTTGGACTTGGGAGCTCAGGGCTTCGATGGGAGGCCGACAGACAATATTTTGTAGGTGAGATTGGAAAGTTGAACTAAATCCCACGTGAGTCCCTTAATGACTCTGCCCATCTCTATTCCCAATAAGCTCCACAGAAAGAAATCCTGCTTCCTTTTTCTTTTTAAACATCCATTCTAATCTGTTTTGTTGTGGGCCCAATTTTGTGGAATCATAAGAAAATAATTATTTTTTTAAAAATAAAATGTTCTTTTTTTCCTTCTCTTCCTAATGTACTATTAAAACAGTTTTAAAATCTCTTTGTATCTAGCAATGATATTCCAGCCAAGAGCCTCCCACAATCAATCAGTTTTCCATTTTGAGCACTTTGCATTCCTGGTAAGATCTTTTTAAACAAATGCATGACGTTTGTTTGTTGTTTTGTTTTTTAAAAAACTACAGTTTACTTGTGGCTCCAAATTATTCTCTAAGACAACAAAGGAAGTTTGGTTTTTTAAATAAGTCAACCAGAACTGGATGCCTAAATATTTTTAGTGACATGAATAGTTACATTTGTGTGGTATTTATTCTAGGATGTTGAACTGGATTAATTAATGTATTTGTCAGACGTATACTATTGTATTTGTCATGTAATGTATTTGTCAGACTCTTCTACCAAAGGCACTGTGCTCATTTTAAATGAATTTAATTGGACTACCAAGATTTGCAGAGCAAATGGGATTCAGAATCTGCATGGAGGCAGCATTTGCTCTTGCCAGGAACACCTTGATGTAGGCGCATCTTTTCCTGGGTTCCTATTTCTCAACTTTGCTTGTTGGAACCTAAGGCCAGTTTAAAACCTTTCCAAGAAATGCAAAATGACACAGGGGCCTTCAGACCTGGAGATTAGCACAATCAGAGGTGGGCTTCACATAATTTAACAATCGGTTCGCCTAGTGCAGAACCGAAAATGTGAGTGTGCGGCTTCAAACACACAGCGATTTCATGCGCACAGCTTCCAGCACACCTTCTCGGGCAGCCGCGGTGAGCAGAGCAGGCGAGGTGTGGAAATCAGCTGCGCTGTGTGGGTGGGGTGAGCGAGCCAGAGAGTGAGATATATAGGATGAGATAGCACCGGGGGTGGGGGGTACGGGGTGGTGGTCAGAACTATCAGTATGGGTGAACCGGTCCGAACCACCAGCAGCCCACCATTAAGCACAACCCAATATCAGAAGCCAGTGAAATCAACAGAATGCAAGTGCGAAGTAACAAATTGTGTCCTTCAACTGTGAAGAACTGCCCTAAGAGTAGATCCAATCCACAACAACCTTGGTAGAAGAGGAATTTAGCAAATGTTTAAGCCAGAGATTCCTCTCTGGCAAACTTTGATTGCGAGGAAACTTCACACAAAAGATGGTGCTTTCCATCACACAAAAGAATCAGCGAAGGAGATTTTTGTAGAGATGAAGAAGGAATTCCTGGATAAAGTGTGGTGAGATGTAGTGAGATGAAGGCTCACCAGGCCTCCAGAAGTTGTGGATGTCCCATCAATGGAGGTTTCTAAGAACAGATTGGACAGCCATTTGTCTGGAATGGAATAAGGTCTCCAGGCTTGAGAAAGGGGTTGGACTGGAAGACCTCTAAGGTCCCCTCCAACTCATTATTCTGAATTCTTCTGTCAAATGTTTCTATGAGTCCCAATGATGGTGGAATGAATGTCCATCAACCTGGGACAAAGAGCATCCCCTTTCTAAGCCAATTGTTATGTGTCCTTTACTTGTTTAATGAACCCATATTTCCACTGGATGCCGCTGAAATTCCCAGGGTTTTAGCCAGAAAAACCCTGGTGAAAGATACTGGGATCGCCTTGGTCCAAGGCTTCTATTTCTCGGCTAAGTCCCGTTTTCTCTGTGTGCTTCAAAGCTAGAAATACTTGGAAAGAGAAGAAAGAGTATTTCTACAAAACTGAAATAAATACACATTAGCAGAATACAAAGAATATGGTGAGGAAAAAAACAAACAATAGAAGCAATATAGTATTGATGATAGCCAACAAATTCCAAGAAACCAGCTAATTGAAGATACCATGTGGCTAGTCCTTTGGATAAATCATTCTTAAGAAAGCAGATTGCAAGAGCACAATTGTTCAATAAGCATCTTTTGGAAATCAGTGGGATGCAGAAATGCTGATAAAAACCAATTCCACTGAAATTAAACTATCTTAAGCAGTAGTGCATCATAGCAAGCCAGCTGAAATATTCCAAGGAAACCCTGTTTTGTTAAGCCCATCCGAAACAGGGTCCTAGATACCCAGTATGGTGTAGTGGTTAAAGGCACCTAACTAAGAACAAAGAACCTGAGAGACCTGAGTTCTAGTCTTGCCTTCAGCATGAAGCTAGTGGGGTAACTTTGGGCCAGATTGTCTCTCCCAGCTCTAGTAAGAGATTTAAAGCAGAGACAAGAACAGCTTTGGTGTCATGGTGAAGACATCAGGCTAGAGACCAGGAGAGTTCTAGCTCTGCCATGAAGCCAGCTGAATGACCTTGGGCCCATCCTCGCTCTCAGCTCCAAGAAGGAGCCAATGGAAACCCCTTCTGAAAAACCTTGCCAAGAAAACTGCAGGGACTTATGCAGGTGGTCTCTCAGAATGATGTAGGGTCTCCTGCTTGGGGGTGGGAGGATTGGACTAGATGACCTACAAGATCCCTTCCAACTCTGTTCATCTGAATCGGACACCAGGCTGGAAAAGATAACTTCCCCAGGTTTAGCAGAGTTAAAGGCCTTGAGGCCCCCCAAGTGAAGACTTGGGAGGAGCTGCCTGGGGACCCTGGGGCGGCCTCACCCTCTCCACCCCAGTGGGGGTCCCCAGAAGCTGGTTTTCTGTAAAAATGGCCAAAGAGACCCCTAATGGTCCCGAAGGGAAGATGCCGTATGAATCTAACAAATCAGACAATTAAGGCCTGATTACTTCACTTGGCTTATATTATTTCCAATTCCTTTAATGAATTGTGATGCACAATAAGAGGCAGTAGCTAATTGGAGGCTCTAAACAAACCAGGGGAAGGCAACAGAAATTGCTCTCCCCCCCTCCAAACCCCAGCCATCTAAAGAGTGGTGGGAATATCAGACACCAAAGATGGTGAGTGGGAGGACAAGTGAGAGAGAAGTGAGGAAAAGAGGCTTGAGAGGTGAGGGTTCCAAATAACTTGCTGGAGATGGGGGCGGTAACAACCAAAAAGACTTAACAGATGAACAGACTTGAAAGGGACCTTGTAGGTCATCTAGTCTGCCCCTCTGCCCCTCTACACCATTTCTAACAGACGGCAGTCCAAGATGGTAAAAAAGAAGTAGGGAAACACATGATAGATTACAGGGGAGGCGATTTTCAGCCTACAATCCTTCAGTCTGGACAGGCAACCCTGGAGTCAAGTGGCTGTTGGGGTGGTTTTGTCTCCCCCACTATTTCATGAGGAATGGCCACCATCCTCACCTACTTCTCTCTCAGGATTTGCACGGCCACTGGACTTCACCCCCCAAAGGCTGTTCTGAAGAGTCCCAGTGATTCCTTTGAGACATTGTGTCAGGTCCTCCCCCCTCACCACCTTCCCTTTTTATTAAGGGGGGAATTCCGTATTTAATATCAGAAAGACTGGAGCACCCCATAATATTGGCTTGCCTGTCCCCAGTCATCACTATCATCTTTTAACGATTCCATAATCCCTTGCGGGGTGGAGTCTGGGCAACTGAATAGAGCTGAGTGTTTACTGGCCGGATACTTTTCCTGTCACCAATGTGGAGTTTTATTCAGCAGCTATATTCTCAACGTGCCCAGAGAGAGAAATATCTGCCTCTACCTAGGATCGAACTCACAGCCTCCTGACTGTGAGATGAGAGCTCCACCTCTAGGCTAGCACACCACTCTTCTATCTGCCCCCAATGTATGGTAATAACTGATGTGCAAAAGTCATGTTTCTGAAGCTGTCACAAAAAAAGGTGGACTTTCTCCCATGGACAAACATCTCTCATTTTCCAATGAAATATCTCAGTGAAACTTCTGTTGTTGGCTGGGAGCATCCAAGATTAGCATTGGAGAGGCTAATTTAGCCTTGGCTTGGAATTTGTCTAAAGAACCAGACAGGAATTGCAATCAAGCTGGGTTGAAGGAGCTGTGTCAGTTGGGGAAGACAAAGGAAGAAAGGAGCCCCTGCAGAATTTCAGAAAACCATATTTGTTTCCTGCAAAGGAAAAGTTTTAAGCTGCCCAGAATCAGGTGGTTGGGGAGATGGATGGCATAAAATTTTAATAAATAAATAAATAAATATTCATGCAGTAATTAGAGAGCGGTTAGTCAACAAGATGAGAGCACCAAGGGAGGGGGAATTGGGCCTGGGTCTGGACAACTTTAGCCGAAGTGCCCTTAAGGACTTCTTCTCCAATCTTGGGACAAGAACAACAGGCAAACTGGGCAGACCATAATCCAGGAAAGATGATTTGGAGAGGAACAAAGAAGAACTTAAGGTGGACATGAAACCAGCCTATATTAAAAGAGAAAGAATTTATAGAAACTGCAGGAAAGGAAATGGAACTTTTCTTTAAAGAAAATAAAAGAGAGGACCACTTCAGAAGGTATGGGATACAGTGAAGGCATATTTCAGAGGATTAGCTATAACCTATATGGCTAAAAAGAATAAAGAGGAAAAAAAGAACAGGGTATGATGCTAAGGGAAGAATTCAAGAAATCGGAGTTAGAACTTCAAAGAGATCCACAAAAGGAAACTCTTAAATGGAGATAATTAAACATAAATTATATTTAATTGACTTCAGAGTTGGGTGACCTTTGATTTTCAGATGATTGTCCTAAGGTAAAAGGACATTGCAGCCATCTATTTTTGTTTTTTCCTCTTATCCAACATTATTTCCCATATTTCAAATGAAGGTGATAACTTTATAGCAAAACTTTTAGCTATTGGTGTTTTTTTTAAATTCACACCCAATAATGTAGCCCCAATTCTTGTAAAAGCTATGAATACTGGAAAATATGCTAATTTGAATGCTATTGATAGGAACTTTTTCTGTTACAAATCCCATATAATCGGTTTAAGCTTTCAGGCTGCCAGTCCATAGTAAGTCATGAGACTAAATTACAATCTTAGAATAGAATAGAATAGAATAGAATTTTATTGGCCAAGTGTGAGTGGACACACAAGGAATTTGTCTTGATGTATATGCTCTCAGTGTACATAAAAGAAAAGATACGTTCATCAGGGTACAACAGGCTGAGTTGTTTCACTGATGACTAATTCTTCTAATCCTTCTTTTCCCAAATTCCTCTGGAGGTATCAAATGCCAGCTTCATAGGATTGGAGAGCCCATTATTCCCATCCGGCATGGCCTCTGGGGTTGATGAGGACCGTGGCTGGAAGTTTTTGCAAGTTTTTTATTGGGCTGTGGAAGGCCTGTCTAATCGTGTCTCAGACAACAAGGACCCAGGATGTGTTTAAAGCCATAATGAAGAAATCTGGCCTTCAGGGCTCAGATCATTCTGGAGAAAAACTGTGGCTGTGCATCCCATTGTTTGATCTGATGCAGTCATCCCAGTCGTAGGATCTCAGGGAACTCGCCCCCTCAAGAGTGCCTTGCAAATGTCCTCTGACCAAGCGATGGGCTTTGCAGCTGACCCAAAGGGTTCAAAAAGGTGAAGGTCCCCAAAACCCAGTAATTTAAAGACCAGCACAGCTCTTCAATGACATCCCACAAACCTCCAAGCGGCCACCTCACCTTCTATCCCTGCAGTGGTGTGGAAACCACCCAAAACCTGAGTATGGACAGAATTCCACAAAGAACAAAGAACCCAGAGTCCAAATGTTCCACAATTTCCCACCATTCCAATCTCAGATCAACATTTTCATCTTCAGGAGCTTCTGCCAAAGGTTTCTATTTCAACAGGATGTGTTTAAAGCCATAATGAAGAAATCTGGCCTTCAGGGCTCAGATCATTCTGGAGAACCAACCATGTCAGGTTTCAATGTGAGCAAAAAGAATAAGGAGTAATCAGGGGGCCTACTAGAAAAATCTCCAATGTTCTTTCTAACCCTAAAATTCTATCTGCCCATTACCCACCTTTCTGTTGCAACTGTACAGAGCATTCCCAAGGTAGTGTATACTTTAAAATAAAGAAAACAATGTAAGATTTAAAAAGCAAGGAAAAGTACAATTGTTGCCATGCAAAATCTACAATAAAGAGGTTCATTTCATAGGCATTCTAATGGGAGGCCCACAGCCCACACCTAAGTGACACAGGGTCAGTATGAGCTTCAGCCCTTGCTGGGTGTTTGGATAGCAAGGGCCCTTTTAAAGGGGGCCCAGAGAAGGGCATGAGGAGGAAATGGCCCCTAATATCATAGGCAACAGGGTTTTAAACATCTTCAATTGATCTCACAAAGTAATTGGAATCTGTGCCAATCTTTCAGGATGAGCATTCTGCAATCCCAGCAACCTCTGCTAGTTAGATGTCCAGATGCCAACTGGAGCTTCGCAATCCTTCCAAGAGTCATTGGCACTGCCGCTATTGACAAAAAATACATATCCATCCTTTTGCCATCTCCCAACATTCTCCCCTCTTCCCTCGGCCCATCCTGGGGTTGCAAAGGATGAGATCTTCCTTGTGGGGCAACACTGATGTCTTAGCAACTGCTTGTCTTCCAGCTCTGGCCTGGGGTTTTCATTCTGCTGGCTTCATATGCATGGTTGCCTTCCATGTCTGTTTACATCCCTCTTTCTGCCTTCACCATAAATCTGGGAATAGGTCTCCATCTGGGAATGGAATGGCATCGGGCTGTAACTTCAATCTGCTATTGGGGGCACCCATTTAAAATCTCCGTGCATTTGGGCTTTGCTACTGAATGTTTGTGATAGGAAGGAAGATGTGCATGAGTGGGCATTGATACTGCAAGTGTCCCAACTCAAAAGCAGGTGAAGTGAAACAAAAGGAGATCCAGTCCAGAGAAAATGGTAATTCAAAGCAATGGATCGCAGAAAGAAGTAGGAGAAATGAAATAAGAATCTAAAGATCCACATGACCCCTCTTAGATTGTACCTCCGGGTCAAGATAATCTAATCAAGAAACAGAAAGGGCACCATGCCAGCCAACTCCTGGTACCAGAGGGGAGGGTCCAAGCTGGGCAGTTCAAAGCATCAAAGCCAAGTCAGGGGCACCAGGGGGGAGCCCCTCTGGGTTATTCTATTCCACCACCACCACTTGGGGTGACTATCCCCAGAGATGAATGATCAGAGCAGGCGGAATACCTCCAGATGTTGCAAGCATCCAACCTCTGGATTATTGCTGAATTAAGCCGACTCGACCAGCCATGGGGATGGTGAAGATGACGGTTCCTCAGAGTGATGGGGAAGGGGGGACTGGACCCTCTTAAGTCGACCTCTGCACCTTTTGCTGCACAAGTCCAGGACCTGGACTACAGAAAGATGAGTTTTGCCTATGGGGATCCCAGATGTAGAAGAGTCTTTCCCACCACCTGCCAAAGGGGAGCCAGCGAGGGTTTCTTATATGCAAAGCATATTTATTTATTTTATTTATTTATTTATTTATTTAATCACATTTGTATACCGCCCTATCTCCCGAGAGACTCAGGGAGGTTTACAGCCTAATCAAAACATACATATGAATACAAAATAAAACACCAATTTAAAAAACGTATTAAATAAGGCTGAATATTAATAATTGCAATAAAAATAATAAAAACCCCATTAAAACCAAATTTAAATTTAAAATTCTAGTCCAGTCCTGCGCAAATAAATAGATGTGTCTTAAGCTCGCGGCGAAAGGTTCAAAGGTCGGAAAGCTCGCAGCGAAAGGTTCGAAGGTCGTGGGGGAAGTTCGTTCCAGAGGGTGGGAGCCCCCACAGAAAAGGCTCTCCCTCTGGGTGTCGCCAGTCGGCACTACCTGGCTGACGGCACCCTAAGGAGTCCCTCCCTGTGAGAGCGCACGGGTCGGTGGGAGGCAATCGGTGGCAGCAGACGGTCCCATAGATAGCTCGGCCCTATGCCATGGAGCGCTTTGAAGATAGTTACCAAAATCTTGAAGCGCACCCGAAAGGCCACAGGTAGCCAGTGCAGTCTGCACAGGAGAGGTGTCACATGGGAGCCACGAGGGGCTCCCTCTATCACCCGCGCAGCCGCATTCTGGACTAACTGGAGCCTCCGGGTGCTCTTCAGGTGGAGCCCCATGTAGAGAGCATTGCAGTAATCCAGACGAGACGTCACGAGGGCGTGAGTGATCGTGCACAGGGCATCCCGGTCTAGAAAGGGGCGCAACTGGCGGACCAGGCGAACCTGGTAAAAAGCTCTCCTGGAGACGGCCGTCAAATGGTCTTCAAAAGACAGCCGCCTATCCAGGAGAACGCCCAAGTTGCACACCCTCTCTATTGGGGCCAATGACTCGCCCCCAACAGTCAGCCGCGGCTGCAGCTGACTGTACCGGGATGCCGGCATCCACAGCCACTCCATCTTGGAGGGATTGAGCTTGAGCCTGTTTCTCCCCATCCAGACCCGTACGGCTTCCAGGCACCGGGACAGCACTTCGACAGCTTCGTTGGGGTGGCCCGGGGTGGAGAAGTACAGCTGAGTATCATCAGCGTACAGCTGGTACCTCACACCGAAACCACTGATGATCTCACCCAGCGGCTTCATATAGATGTTGAACAGGAGAGGCGAGAGAATCGACCTCTGCGGCACCCCACACGTGAGGCGCCTCGGGGCCGACCTCTGCCCTCCCGTCAACACCGTCTGCGACCGATCAGAGAGATAGGAGGAGAACCACCGATAAACGGTGCCTCCCACTCCCAATCCCTCCAACCGGTGCAGCAAGATACCATGGTCGATGGTATCAAAAGCCGCTGAGAAGTCTAATAGGACCAAGGCAGAGGAATAATCTTTGACCCTTGAGCTTCCCCCAGCCCCACCCCCACCCCACCTTCCCACCTTCCCATGGGTCTTCAACAACTGCTGCCTGCAGAACAAAGCTTGACAATGAATGCCAAGATCAGAAGGAGCACAAAAGCAGAACCACTCTTGGCGCTGACTCCCTCCCTCCCTTCTAGCCTGCCCATCATCAAGCCCATTTATTCATTCAGCCTCTTCCAAATCGTGGTTTTATTATTTGAGGCATGTAGTAGTAACAGAAGCAACATTCTGGCCACAAGTGAAATGTTGGGTGGATTTGGATGTTGATGATTAGCCTAAAAATCGGAGAGATTTCAAGGGAAGCAAAAAAAATAAAAATAAAAATCATTTTGACTGAAGATAAAAGACTTCCTGGAGGATGTGGGATCACCTCTTTCTCTGAAAAGATAAAGGCAGGAGCATGTGGAGTAAAACCGGCCAGATTGCCTATTGCAGACAGTCAACTTCTGAGAAACTTTGACATGTTCACAAATCGGCTTTTAAAAGAAAGAAAATGGAACTCAATTGTTTTGTTTCAGAAAGGAAGCAAAGCAAAGAAATAACCTGTGTAAAACCCATTTTTCCACCGTCCTTGTCAGTCACAGTAGCATCCTTACACCAGAGGATGAATCCTGAGCCCACAAAAAATCTCCAGTTCAAGTTATGCCTCACCAACTTCTATCCTCACAAGATGAACTAGGCAAGAGAGATAGATTGCAAAAAGATGTCAAGGTCTACCCTATAAGGCTGTCATGAAGATTCTTTTAAGCACATGGCCGTTTTATTCTGTGTTTCCCCATGACTTGGAAAGCAGTAAAACCCAGGCTTTCAAGGCCCCCTCCCCCAATGGGACTGGCTCCCCTGCTCTTTCACGCAGCACCCTTGGGACTTTGGGCTGAGCTCAGCCTGGCTCAGCCTTTTATCAATGGAGATGCAGCTCTGGTTGCATCCAGGGAGCGAGAGGTTTGTCAAACAACCGCAGTGGTTGTGTTGCTAGCGTCCTCTCTGCCACGGATGAGAAGTCTGAAGGCGGTGGGGGGGGGGGCGCTTCTCACCTCCAGGACAGCCAAGCCTTCTCATCAACTGAGCACATTCTGGGGGGAGCCTGAGGAGGGTCTCTGTCTTGAACCCCTCCCCACTGTCACTGCCGCTCTTTCCAACTTGCTTTGTTGTGTGTCCGGTGGAAAAGCAGAGCCGAACAAAGCCGCTCTCTTGCCCTTGAGGAAAATATATACCAGGGGAGGGCGAGGGGAATGCAGGTGCTGACATGGTCAGGCAGGAAGGTGATCACTTCAAGTGGGGGGAGACACTGCCAGGCAATGTGAGGGTCCCTGGAATGATCTCCCTCATCAAGTTGACCTTCTCCAGCCTGGGATGGTGGGAAGGGGGCCCCAGAAAGCTAAAAGGCACCCCAAAGCTGCAGGGCAAGCAGGAGAAAGCTGTGTCCATTTCACCTGGGCTTTGTCCACTTTGTCCATGCGCAGTTCTGGGCAGGGAGTAATAGCTGCTCTCCCCCTCTCTCCTTGTGCAGCTGCACGCACCCACATACACACACACACACACACACACACACACAAACACACTACCAACAATGATTGCAGTCAGCCAGCAGGCTTCACCTGCCCTCCCAATCTGACAAAAATAGCAAAACAAAGGCAAGTAACCCCTTCCCTTTTCTCTCCCACCCCGGCGCCCCTATTTAGCAGCCCGTGTTCCAAGGGGGCTCCGGGTCGCTCGTCTTTCAGGGCAACCAGGGAAAAAGAAAGGCGGACAAGGAAAGAAGGCAGAACTGAAGGCGGGCGGGGGGTCTCCTGCAACGCAAGGCTTGGTCTTCTCTGCGAGGCCACTTTGGGCTTCCCCCACCCATCTTGGAAAGGAGCGCACAGAGCGGCCTCCGCATTGAACCACTGGAGGAGGGCTGGGGGCGAGCCAGAGCAGGTCTTGCGAAGACACCCCGGCTGGGAGACGCTGCCCTCCTTGCCAGCTTCCTTCCTCCGGGAAAGGAAACTCTCGCCCAGTGAAACCGTCAAAGAAAGGTGGTTTTGGGGAATGGAGGCCCGGGGCCCCGGAAGAGACTTCCTTGATCTCTGGGAAGACCCCTGGCCGGCCCGTCATCCCGACGACTCTCCACACGTAGGCCACGAAGGGATTCAGCGAGGGGGAAGCCTGCAGCCTTGCTTGGGGCGGTGGGGAGGGGGCGCCCAGTGCTGCCCTTTCTCCGACCTAGCCGGGCACCCCTTTCCCCAAACCCCACCGAGTTGCTCGAATGGGAAAAACGGGCGGACCGTCGTTCAGCACCACGGACAGCGTCCCGGCTGCTCCGGGCGCCCGGCTGCGCTAACAGGACCCCAACTTTCACAAGCCCGGGCGGTTGGGGCGAGGGGCGGCGGGGGAGGCCGGAGGAAAAGTCCGCGGGGGCGCGGCGGGCAGAAGGAGGGAGGGAGGGAGGGAGGGGCGGGCGGCGGGGGCACCTACTTGGCTGAGCTCGGTGCCCATCAGCAGCAGGACCAGAAGGCTGAGCAGCTTGCGGGCGGGCGGCATGGCTTCGGCGGGCGGCTCCAACCACGAGCATCGGCGGCGGCGGCAGCCGCGTCCTCCGGTTCAGGCGACTCGGCGCTCCCGACTCCCTTCGCAGCCCCGCCGAGGAGGCGCTGGCGGGCTCTGGGGCGGCGGCGGGAACGGCGGCAGGCGGTTTAGCAGCCCAAGGCGGGACGGCTGGAGGCAGGGGGCATCCTTGCCGGGCGCGGCTCCCCCGACCCGGCTTCCTCTCCGTCGCCCGCCTGCCCTGCCGTGGCTCCCAGGCCGGGAAGAGGCTGACGGGAAGCAGAACCCAGCCGAGCCCGGAAGGGCGGTCTCCGCTCCGCCGCGGCCAAAAGTTGGGAAAGCAGGTGGAGGAGGAGGAAGAAGGAGAGGGGCGCGGGGGATCGGACGGAGAAGGCTGGGAGGGAGGGAGGGAGGGGAGGAGGGGAGGGGAGGGGCGGGCAGGCGGGCGCCGCGAGAGCAGGGCCGGGAGCGGATGTGACATCAGGCGGGGGGGGGAGACATTTGATTAAACAGAGGGAAAGTGAGGCAGGGGCAACGGAAGGGGCAAGCGATGCCCCTCGTCCGCTCTCTGCCCAGCAACCCGCGTGGGCAGCCCGGCTCCTCAAACGCGCGGGCCGCCCCTGTGGGAGAGTAGCCGCCCCTCCCGCCTTTGTTCTCCCCCCTCCCCTCCACACATTTTGGGATCCTTCCATTCCACACCATCCAGTCAGAGTTGAAGAAGCTTCTTGGGTGAGAAGCGAAACGTCTTCAAAGAAAAACCAGAAAGTCCATTTGCCTCCAAAAAAAAAAACGCCTTTGGGATTTCCGATCCTTCCGAGTTGAGGTCGCTCCGCCTGGCCGGCAAAAGCTTCTGGCAGAAGCCCCTCCAGTCGTTCTCTGGTTCTCGCGGGCAAAGGCGCTTCATCCGCCCCCTTGAAAGTTTAGATGAGCTGGATTTGGGGTAGTTGTCCCTCCAGGTGGGTGCAGAAAACCGGTGCTGGCTTTGGCCTCGTGGACCTGCTGCAGTATGGGGTTCTAATCAGCACAGGTGATTCTCCAGATTTCTCTGGATTTGAACTTGAAACCAGTCCATGGGTACCACCACCACCACCTAAAAAATTCATGTGCTAGGAGCCCACAACATGTTTTAACAACCCTGCATGGCTGGAGAGATGGAAACCAGGGGTGGTTGCTCAACACAATTCTCTCTGAGTTGTGATGCATACCCACCCACCCAAGTTGTGGGAGCTTCATCACTGGAGGCTTTCAAGAAGAGACTGGACAGCCACTTGTCAGAAATGGTGTAGGGTCTCATGTTGGGCGGGATGGAGGGGTTGGATCAGGTGACCTACAACAAGGTCCCTTCCAACTCTGTTCATCTGTTAATCACCCTTTTAAAAAAAAAATCCAAGAGGGAGAAAAGGCTGTTGATGATGGAAGGTCAGCCCAGGAGCATCCTTGAAACTGAGCCACCTTACCTTGGGGTGACAACTTGCCTGTTGATCCCCTTTGATGGCTTCCTTCCTCTTTGATCTCTTCTGGTCAGTGGGCTGCGGAAGAGAGGATCTGGACCTTGAGAGAAGGTCCAGATCCTTCAGTGGGTGCAGGGCCCCAGTGGGATCCAGTGGCCTTATGGGGCAAATTCAAAATGACCTTTTAAGGTTGCATCAAAAAACTCATCTATAGTCCTTATTGAGTTCCATGAAAGAAAGGTTCGTCTTGGAGAAAAGAGTTGGGGAGGACTGCGGTGTCTTGCATTTATTTAATCCCAAGGCAGCTGAAGAACGTGTGTGCATGTTCTCCTTCCCTGTCTCCCCCAATCCCATCTATCCCCCAGAAGAGAAGTCCTATAGATTTTCTCCTCCTTCTTCTAAAGCTATTGAGAAAGTCATTCTGCCCAGAAATTAGCCTTTGATTGTGTGGATCACAACAAATTGTGGCAAGTTCTTTTTTTTTTTTTTTATTGAAAGAGTTTTAAAAAACAAAAACATTTTCCCCCTTTTTTCCCCCTCCCTCCCAAAAAAAAAAACAAAAAAAACCCCTTTTCCTCCCCCCCCCCCCGGCTTCCCGGGTCAATCACAAGGTATTGTTATACATAAACCAAACATAGAATAAAATTTTCCCTTCCAATCCAAATAACCACATCCAAAGCTTTTCATCTCCCAACCCCCTCCCCATTACATAAAATAACTTTCTAATTATTCAAAGGCAATCTGATATTTCTTAATCTGATATCTGTTTTGTAGATAATCAATCCATTTTTTCCATTCAATTAAATATTTTTCCTGCGTATTGTCTTTTAAAACGCTGAGATTTTAGCCATCTCAGCCAAATTAATAACTTTCAATATCCATTCTTCTATTGTAGGTATCTCTTCTTCTTCCAGTATTGTCCAATCAACAGTCTTGCTGCTGTTATTAAATTCAGAATCAATTTAGTCTCAATCCCTGTACAATCCGTTATAATTCCCAAAAGGAAAAATTGTGGCAGGAACTTTATCTTCTTCTTCAGTACATTTTGAATAATCCACCAAATTCTTATCCAAAAGACCTTAATTTTCTTGCAAGTCCACCAAATATGAAAATATGTAGCATCATCACAATCACACCTCCAACATTTCGCTTGGATATTAGGATACATACATGATAATTTTTTGGGATCTAAGTGCCATCTATAAAACATCTTATAAAAATTTTCCCTTAAATTCTGTGCTTGTGTAAACTTAACATTTCTAACCCAAATTTTCTCCCATGTTTCCAACATTATTGGTTCCTGAATATTCTGTGCCCATTTTATCATACAATCCTTTACCAAATCCTTTTCCGAATCTATTTCAAGCAACACATTATACAATCTCTTTATATGCTCCTGGGTCTGATTTCTAATTTGCTTCATTAAATTTTCCTCCCTTTATACCAATTTTTTGATCTTCTTTCCATCTAGCAAATTGTGGCAAGTTCTTAAAGAGATGGGAGTACCAGACCATCTCATTTGTCTCTTGAGAAACCTGTATGCGGGTCAAGAAGCCACAGTGAGAACTGGACACCGAACCACTGATTGGTTCAAAATTGGGAAAGGAGTCCGGCAAGGCTGTATACTATCACCCTGCCTATTTAACTTACATGCAGAACACATCATGAGAAAGGCGGGACTAGATGAATCAAAAATTGGAATTAAGATTGCCGGGAGAAATATCAACAACCTCAGATATGCAGATGATACCACTCTAATGGCAGAAAGCGAAGAGGAACTAAAGAGCCTCCTGATGGGGGTAAAGGAGGAGAGTGCAACAATTGGCTTGAAACTCAACATTAAGTAAACTAAGATCATGGCATCTGGCCCTCTCAATTCCTGGCAGATAGATGGGGAAGAAATGGAGGTAGTGACAGATTTTATTTTCCTGGGCTCCAGGGTCACTGCAGATGGGGACTGCAGCCAAGAATTTAAAAGACGCTTGTTCCTGGGGAGGAAAGCTATGGCAAATCTAGACAGCGTACTAAAAAGCAGAGACATCACCCTGCCAACAAAAGTGCGTATAGTCAAGGCTCTGGTTTTCCCAGTTGCAATGTATGGCTGTGAAGGTTGGACCATAAGAAAGGCTGAGCGCCAAAGAATTGAGGCCTTTGAACTCTGGTGCTGGAGAAGACTCCTGCGAGTCCCTTGGACTGCAAAGCGATCCAACTGGTCAGTCCTAGAGGAGATCAACCCAGACTGCTCTTTAGAAGGCCAGATCCTGAAGAGGAAACTGAAATACTTTGGCCACCTAATGAGAAGGAAGGACTCACTGGAAAAGAGCCTAATGCTGGGAAGGATGGAGGACAAAAGAAGAAGGGGACGACAGAGAACGAGGTGGCTGCATGGAGTTACTGAAGCAGCTGGCGTGAGCTTAAATGGACTCCAGAGGATGGTAGAGGATAGGAAGGCCTGGAGGAACGTTGTCCATGGGGTTGCGATGGGTCAGACAAGACTTCACAACTAACAACAACATCAACATCACACAGCTTGTCCTTTCGGAGGTGTGATGGTCCATCTGCTTTGGGGAGTTCTAGCACTGAGTCCAACCAATTTCAGTGTATGTAGATTGATGCGCCTTAAATCCTATTATTTCATCTGCTTTATCCTAGGAAATAGACCAACTTAGTTCATGGCACATGTTAAAGTATTGGCTGGGTTCCCACAATATGCCAACCCCATTTTAGTACAGTTTAATACCTGAAGCCACTTATTTTGTCACAATAGTGACACTGGGTTAGTAGTCACAGCTGTCCCAAAAAAAAACCCCACAATTGTTTGCTAATTTTTTTCTCTGGTTGGACACATCCAAACAGACTAAAATGATTGGTTTTTCAGTGTAAGCTAACATAATCAAATACTTGCCATTTCCTTGTTGCGTGCAAATCCTCAGCCTGAATGGAGAAAGACTTCTATAATATAATGTATCCAATTAAGGAACAAAGAAATTTTCCAGGAGGCCTAGGAAAAGAGCAAGAAATGAACCAACATTTCCATGTCTTCAGAACCTGCGATATGACTCCTAAAGATGGAGAAGCTTTCTTGATCTATCATTGTCAAACATGACTTACTCTTCCTGGTTCACCTCTATAGTCCCATAAGAATCTCCCTGCTAGAACACAACTGGGGTACGGAGGGGGGAGGTGTGATGACCCAGGACAAGGCAGGAAGGTCACACAGCCAGGCTGAGAGTTCAAACTCCTCTTTAATGCTCCAAATTTCCCCCCAAATGCTTCCATGTTCTTGGCAAGTCCCAGAGCAAAGCGTGCACGCACACACACACAGAGCAGCCTCTAGCTGCGCCCAGTCCAGCAAAACAAGGGAACAGGGATAGGAGTCCACAAACCAAGGAACAAACAATGAGTCCACAAAGGCAGGAACAAGGCACTGAGTCCATGAAGTCAGAAAGAAGCAAGCAGTCCTGCAAACACCAAATATCTGTACCAGCACACCCAACTCTACCAATTCAGCATTTGTTCCCAATAAACACGCCTCCCCACCATGTCTCCTTAGTCCCCAGGTGTGCCTTGTGAAGAGGGGCAGGGCGCTCTCCTCCTGAGTCGTCGGGTCAGCCAGTGCTGTTCCCGCCTTCTCTCCACTCTCCATGCTCAGGGATCAGGAGGGGGCGGTCCTTGCTCATTGCCTGAGCTCTGTCATTCGTCATGTCCACTGCTTGCCCTCTCTTGGTCATCCTGCCCCCATTCCTCTCTACTGACAAGCTGTCCCTGAGGGGCCCTGGGCTGCCTTGGCCTGTTCCTCCCCACATTCCTCTGAAACCAATGAAGCCACCCCTTTGATCTCCATCAGCTCCTGCTCCACTCATCCTCCTCCACAGATTCAGGCTGTGATGGGGGCATGACCAGGGGCTTGGCGTTTGATTGGAAAAGGACCCCAAAACTGTAAGAGGATGAAAAGGACTTGCTTTGTGGCTGAATTCACACAACATGGTTACCTAAAATGAAACCAGCCAAAGAGGACTGTTCATCTAACACCCTGGCCAAGAGACCATCATGGGCTTTTCCAAGATGGCTTGCTTTGCATCAGCTGCAAAGACCGCAGCTTCCTTACAGGTGCAATGAAGAAAGGAAGAGACCGTCTTCACCCCATTTTAGCCTCATGGACTAGGTGAGCAACCTATGGTAGTGGGGCTGGTTTAAAATCTAGGGGTGGCCCAAGGACAATGATGATGGGTGGGAGACCCTGAAAGGGAGAGGGGTTGCAAGGATGTAGAGGTTTCTTTGTTTCATTGGATTCATTGGATTCTCATCCAAGAAGCTCCTTCAACTCTGACTGGATGGTGGGGAATGGAAGGATTGATATTCCTTGCAGACAGCTGGTCATTTGCATCCTTTTAGAGGGTCCTTGAGGCCACTTGGACCTGTGTCCTCAGGGTCACCTGAGTGGTGCAAATGGTTTCTATAGTCTGCAATTTTTCCCTCTCGAAATCCATTCCTACAGACGTTTAGCTATACAATTTGGGATGAATGCCCTTGGAATGGTGTGGGAGTAGGAATGGAGTTCCAGAGGAAAAAAATTGAAGACTACAGGAACCATTTGCACCACTCAGTTGACCCTGAGGACACAGATAAACCTCCAGGTGCTTCAAGGACCCTCTAAAAGGATGCAAAGGACCAGCTGTCTGCAAGGAATATAAATCCTTCCATTCCCCACCATGCAGTCAGAGCTGAAGAAGCTTCTTGGATGAGAAGCAAAACATATTTGAAAGAAAAAACAAGAAAGTCCAGTTGCCTCCTGAAAAAGCACCTTTGGGACAACCTGGATGACTGAGAATCTCTACAAACATCTTCCCCAGTGGGGCAACTGACTGGCTGCTTGGAAGCAGAAAGATGGATGATCAGACTTATTTATTTATTTTTTATTTTTTTTATTTTTGTCACAACAGTATACACAAACAAATGTCATAGATAAAACAGCATATCTTGAAGAATATATATATATATATATATAATTAAAATTATGCATCAACTATATTAATTGGATAGAATGAAGGGAACAATAGGACAGGAACGGTAGGCACATTTGTACTCTTATGCACGCCTCTTATAGTCCTCTCATAATAAGGTATTATAAGGTAATATAATAAGGTTATTATATTAATAATATTATTATATTAATATTATTATTAATATTATAATTATAATTAATATTATTATATTAATATTATTATATTCTATTCTCTAGAAGTCAGATTTTCCAGAAAGGTGTTTGTTTGTGTGTGTGTGTGTGTGTGACAGAGAGAGAGACAGAAGGAGAGAGAGAGAAAAAGGAGGGGGGGAGAGAGAGAGAAAGAGAGAGGGAGAGACTTTCAATACGTGTCCCTCCTTCCATGCCCAGTGCTGGTCTGTTCCAGGCGGCCTGCCCAGAGTCTTCTTCCTGGGATGTGGAGATGGGGGAAACTTGCTTCTCCTCCCCCCCAGCCCCAATCCCTAGGCTTTCCGCAGCCTCCTTGCTCCTTTAAGAGCGGCCTCGTTTTCCCCGCAGGCAGAAGCCAAGGCAATCAGGCAGTTGCCACAGTAACAGCACCAACTTCTCTCCCGGAAACAAGGGGGAGAGAAGAAAGCAAGCAAGCGGGTGTCCTTCAGAGAAGCTCACCCAGGATGTCAGAGAGATGGTGTCAATATTGCCGATGGGTTCCATGTATCAAAGAGATTGCATTTCCTTTTGAAAGAAAACATCTCTGTGATCCAAAAGGACAAGTGTGTGTGTATGGATGTGTTCATACATACATGTATACCCCAGAATGCCATATATACTGTAATCGCTTCTCATGCCTGGACATGTCAGTCCTGCCTGTCCGATCAATGAATTCCAAGCTGCTTTCTAAAACAGAGGTTTGTGGCCTCTTGGTTGACCTGGGAGCCATTAGTAGGTTAGTGGAGCCCCTTCTTGTTGCAGGCAGAGTCTGACTCCAGGGACAAATTGTTCCCCGATGTGAGACAGTGTCAGAGCAAGACATGGCTGCCCCATCACTCAGATCTAGTACACGAGCTGTGTCAGGTAGGTGTGGGGTAAGGAGGAGACTTGGCGAGAAAGGACTTAATGGCTGTCAAAAGATGAACAGATTAACAGAATTGGAAAGGACCTCGTAGGTCATCTAGTCCAACCCCCCCCCCCCCCCCCGCCCAAGCAGGAGATCCTACACCATTTCTGATGGATGGCAGCCCAGTCTCTTCTTGAAAGCCTCCAGGAATGAAGCTCCCACAACTTCCGAAGGCAACTTCTGTTCATTGGTTGATTGCTCTCAATTTCAGCAAATTTTCTCTTTATTTCCATGTTGAAAAGGCTTTCCTTCCACAGAGAGCAGCCAATACGTTGGCCAATCCAGTCCCATCTGCAGCTTCTGGCACTGTAGAGGCTGTTCTGGGGTTCAGAGGGCAAGGAGGAGGACAGGAACCAGAAAGTGTATCCAGTGCAGAGACACTGAAGGAAGCACCCAACTTCAATAAGAGGAGACTGAATGAGGAATTGAGGGGCTCTTTGAAGTCCTGCAGCTGGCCCCACCCACCTGCACCCACCCTATCCTGTCCTAAATTTCCTTCTTTCTGGCTCAGCTGATTTCTACGCCTCCGCTGTTCTATTGCCCAGGGCTGCCTTAGCAGGTAAGCAGCTGAGCTTCAAATTGCTGTATTCTGAACACTGTCCACAAGTGTGTTAGGTGTGCAAAGCCCGTATCTGTGCAAAGTGCACGCTCACAGAACCAATTGTTAAACCGGTTGCAGCCCACCACTGTGCAGGACCCTCTCTGCTCTCTGTGGAAGGAAAGCCTTTTGGCAGCCATTAAGTCTCCTTTCTTGCTGAGTCTCCTTCCTACCCCACACCTACCCATCACAGCTCATGTACTAGATCTGAGCGATGTCTTGATTTGAAACAGTCTCACATCGGGAACAATCTGTACCTGGAGTCTCTTCATAAATGATTTAGATGAGGGAATAGAAAAGGAACTCACCAAATTTAGCAGGAATAACCAACACCCCAGAAGATAGGCTCAAGAGCCAGATGGATCCGGACAGACTTGAACACTGAGCTCTGTTGAAAAGAATAAAATTCAGTTGCAGAGAAAAGTAAAGTTTTACACTTAGGCAAGAAAAATCAAAAGTACAGATACAGAATAGGCAAAACCTGGCTCAATAGTAGTACCTGTGAGAGGGATCTTGGAGTCCTAGTGGACAACCACAGATATGAGCCAGCCGTGTGCAGCAGCTGCCAAAAAAGCCAACACAGTTCTCGGCTGCATCAACAGAGGGATGGAAACAAGATCAGGTGAAGTATTACTACCATTTTATAATGCCTTGGTAAGGCCATACTTGGAATATTACATGCACTTTTGGTCACCACAAAACACCAAAAAAGATGTGAAGACTCTAGAAAGAGTGCAGAGAAGACCAACAAAGATGATTAGGGGTCTGGAGCAGGGGTGAAATGCTCCCGGTTTGGACTGAATTGCCTGATCCATTACTGATGGTAGCGGGTGGTTCGGAGAACCGGTAGCAAAAATCCCTCTCACCCCCCCATGCCCAGCTGAGCCGTGCAATCATCAGAGGTTTTTTTTTTTTTTAAATTTTTAAAAGCATTTTTTCTTTGGCCGAAAAAATGCTTTTAAAAGCAAAAGATAAGCCTCTGATGATTGTGCGGCTCAGCTGGGATTGTCAGAGGCTTTTAAAAGCATTTTTTCTACAACCTCTTTGGCCGAAGAGGTTGTAAAAAAATGCTTTTAAAAGGCTCCTCTGATGATCCCAGCTGAGTTGCCTGATTGTAAGAGGCTTTTACCAAAAAAAAAATGCTTTTAAAAGTAAAAAAAAAATGGCCATGCCCACATCGTCACATTACCACCAGTATTAACAAATTTAACATTTATTTACAGTATTAACAAATTTTACGTTTCACCCCTGGTCTGGAGGCTAAAACATACGAAGAACAGTTGTTAGAATTCCTGACGGAACAATTAAGTAGTGGAATGGATTAAATCCAGGTGTTGTATAGGTGCGCCATCACTGGATGCTTTTAACAGCTATTTGTCCAAAATGATAAAGGGTTGGACTAGGAGACCTCGAGGGTCCCTTCCAACTCTTATTCTGACCCAGATTGATGCGCTTCATTTAGAGGAAAGCGGATTCCAACTGAATGCTAGAAATGCTTCCTTAAGAATGATTGGACAATGGAACCAGAGACTGGGGGTGGGGGGGCCTCAGGGCTCCCCTTCGTTCAAGCAGGGGCTAGACAGTCACCTTTCTGGAAAGGCAAGAAGTTGCCTTCATAGACTCGCTGCCTCTTTTCACCTCAAAGAGTTTTTAGGTAGCTGCAGCCAGCTCCCCGTCTACCATGACCAGAGGTGGCATTCAGCCAGTTCGTACTGGTTCAGACGAACCGGTAGCGGAAATCGCCCACCCGCCCCAGCTCTATGCCATCCTATTTAGGCACGTTTTCCAGGCCAGGCACATGCATGGAAGGCGTGCGAGCAAAGCACGTGCAGAAGGCCAGGCGCGTGTGCAGAAGGCACACGTGTGAAGTGAGCATGCACGCATACATGCAAAGCAAGTGTGTGTGTGCGGGGCAAACCAGTGGTAAGAATATTTATTTATTTATTTATTTATTTATTTATTTATTTATTTATTTATTTATTTATTTATTATTTATTTATTTATTTATTTGTCAAACACAATAGTATATATAAGTATAAGCAAGAAATAACCATACGAATTGGATACAATCGAAGGGAACATTAGGACAGGAACGGTAGGCACGCTGGTGCTCTTACAGACCTCTTAGGAATGGGGTGAGGTCAACAGTAGACAGTTTTTGGTTAAAGATTTTGGGATTTTGGGAAGAGACCACAGAGTCTGATAGTGCATTCCAGGCATTAACAACTCTGTTACTGAAGTCATATTTTCTACAATCAAGATTGGAGCGGTTCACATTAAGCTTAAATCTATTGTGTGCTCGTGTATTGTTGGAAACCCACCGTATAATATTGGAAACCCACCGCTGACCATGACTTATACATCCAATGAGGCTGACCAGGTCTCTCTGAAGCCTTTCGGGCTGCTCCCTTTGTGGCCTCAACATCAGTTTGCTGGTTCTGGCCTGGTGAAGGATTGGAATGGGAATAAACAAGGCCAAAGAAAGCAGTATTTCTATTTTGCTTCTTAAATCCTAATTGCGAAATTTCATGTTTGAAGTAGAAACAGAAATAACTTGAAACGTGGAAGGGGGAATGAAGCCTTCTTATCTGGCGTTTCTTGCGAGAGCCAAGTCTGCCAAGATGTTGTGTGGCTCAGGTGCAGAATTGGAGGGTCTGAACTGGATCTGGAGGAGTCAAAAGAGCCTGCTTTAAAATGCATCCCACACCACCTCACGTGTCTCCTTGGGGCACCTGAGCTGTACGGAACCCCACAGACTCTCCATCCGTTCATCCTAACTCTTCTAGGGTTTCTTTGTTTTAGTAGAGCATGTGAATGACGAAAGCACAGCTTGAGTAGCAATAGCCAGAGCACTTAGACTTACTGTATATACCGCTTCATAGTACTTTAAAGCCCTCCCTCTCTAAGCTGTTTACAGAGTCAATCTCTTTCCCTCAACAATCTGGGTCCTCATTTTACCCACCTCAGAAGGATGGAAGGCTGAGTCAACCTTGAGCCAGTTGGGGGTTGAACTGCTGGCAGTGAGCAGAGTTAGCCTGCAATATTGCATTCTAACCACTGTACACCATGGAAAGAAGGAAGGAAGGAAGGAAGGAAGGAAGGAAGGAAGGAAGGAAGGAAGGAAGGAAGGAAGGAACAGGAACGGCAACAGCAACAGCAACAGCAACAGCAACAGCAACAGCAATAGCACTTAGACTTATATACCACTTCACAGTGCTTTCCAGCCCTCTCTAAGCGGTTTACAGAGTCAACCCATTGTCCCCAACCAACTGGGTCTTCATTTTACCGACTTCAGAAGGATGGAAGGCTGAGCCAACCTGAGTAGGGCATTAAGTCATCCTCTTCTTTGCAAATAGATTCTTTTTTAAAGTTGTTGTTTAGTGAGATGAGAAGAGAGAGGCAGTGCTATTTCTCGTGGCTTAATTCTGCTTTAAAAATTCACCCTATTAAACCTACCATACAATGCAATCATAAATAAAAAGACAAAATTCAAACCAGGCATTGAAGCAACAAATTGCAATTTTATTTTTTTTATTTTTTTTTATTTCTCGGTTGCAAGACTGATACTGGCTTGCCCAAAACCTACTTTAAAACAAACATGGCTTATTAGTCTGATAGGTGAACAGCCTCAGGGCTTTTCTGAGCCTTTGAAAGGCCGGCTGGGTTGGAAAACATCTGGGCAAACACCTGGAAACACCTTCTGCTCTTGCTGGAGGGTCTCCTTCCTGCTACCTGCTTCCTTCTCCTCAGCAAAGAGCTGCAGCCATACAATACGTTTAAAGCGGTTATTGGATTAATTTGCACAATGTATTAATTCACAAACATACCAAATCCACCTTTGCACAGCACATCAGATCAGATTAACAGAGTTGGAAGGGGCCTTGTAGGTCATCTAGTTCAACTCCCCCCCCCACCGCCCAGGCAGGAGACCCTACACCGTTTCTGATGGATGGCAGTCCAGTCTCTTCTTGGAAGCCTCCAGGGATGAAGCTCCGGCAATGTCTGAAGGGAACTTCTGTTCCATCGGTTGATTATTCTCCCTGTCAGGAAATTCCTCCTTGTTTTCAGGTTGAATCTCTCCTTATTCAGTTTCCATCCATTGTTCCTTGTCTGGCTTTCAGGTGCTTTGGAGCAGCCCCTCAAATATTGGAATCACATCACATCAACATTAAAGCTTAATGCTCATTTGATGGAACAACTATAACTAAGCTGGCTAAATGGATTGTGTGAATACAAGCAATGTATAGAATCATAGGCCTATCATCAAAACAGTGGACCTTTCCATGTTCATTACTGGATATGGACTGCCACAGCCATCTAAGCCGTCCCTTCTAAGATCAGGCAGGAAGGATTCTCTTCCCTTTTTTCTCTCTCCTCCTCCTCCTCCTCCTCCTCCTCCTCCTTTTCCCGCAGGTGAAGGGTCCACTTTTGGGATCATTGAACGCCACTTTGTGTGGAAAGCTGTGTCTCCAGGGCACAGGCCCATGGCTTGCACGTCTTTGTTGATGGAGTCTTGCCATCTCTGTTTTGGACACCCACGAGGTTGCCAGCCATTGATTTCTAGTTGGTAGGCAGACTTGGTCATGGTGGAAGGTGCTGCTTTCTGGATGTGTCCATACCAGCAGAGCCGGCCTTCTCTCATCTTCTTTATAATTGGTGCCACACCAAAATGTTGTTGAATGGTGTCATTTGTGTCAGTATATTCATGAAGTGGAATAGGGCATAGCAACCGGTCAGCCAACCGGTCAGCCAATGGGGACTGTTTGGTAACTGAAACATAGTATTTGTTATATGGGGCCATAAGAGACAGTTTGGAGCCTGGGCGTGGCTTAACTGTTCTGTATATAAGCTTGTAGGCACTAGCTTCTCCTCCTCCATTTTGCCTTCTCCATTTGTGCTGTGTCTGTACTTGCTATTTCTCTTCTCTACAACGTGGAAAAACCTACAAGATTATGGTATGCCCTATGTGTTGTTATTATGTATTGTTATTATGTATTGTTATGTGTTGTTGTTAAAGATGTTTTGAATCCTGCTTAATAGTCTGCTTGTGTGTGCTGCAACAAATTCTGACAATTTGTGATGTGGTCAAGAAGGGAGGTGCCCGATGTCCAATGGAGCCTTCACATTTCCATGGCATGGAGAGAGCTTTCAGTCCCTGTTGTTGCTGCCCAGCATTCAGTGCCATACAGTGCAACAGGGTGGATGGTTGTTTTGTAGTTCTTAGATTTAAGATGGGTTGCCATTTGTCTGTCACATAACATACCTGTGAGTTCTCGCCAACACATCCAGGTTGCATCCACCCTTGCTGGCACCTCGCCATTGATGTCGCCTTTGCCTTGGAGGTGGGATCCCAGATACCGAAAAATGTCCACCTTCTTTAAGTTTTCTCCATTGATTTGAAGCATTCCAGGGGTGGTGACAGTCTTTAAGTACCCAGTTGTCTTAAAGTTGAGGTGGAGTCTGAAATGGTTGAGGGGATAATTCCATGTTTGGACTTGCTGCTATAGTTTGTTTCTGTAGTATGCAGAAAGAAATGGGCTGCTTCAATTGCTACCCCATTCTCTATACCAGCATCCACCCTGAAATTCAGCCAACACCAATTTTGTAGGTTTTAGGAAAGCTGCCAAGTTGGGCCTGTCAATCCTGGAAGCCATCTTGGAACATCTTCAGGGTTGCCACAGCTGGAGCTGTGGGAAAGGGAGTGGGGAGTAGAGATAGCTGAGGGGAATGTGCAGCCAAAATAACATTCTTTCTTCTGGGAACCAAAGACACACTCCTCAGCACCTGGAGGGGCATGGATGGGAGTCACCCGGGAGGGGGAGTGTGACCTGATTAGGACATGTGATTATTGTGTGCAATGGGGCGGGGGGGAAGAACTTTGGATTTTGAATTGGATGGGGAAAATCTGGGGGACTTCAGAGTTGGGTTTTCACCAGATGTGCCAATATGACATGCCTCATAAATCTCTACTTTGAGGAATCCTGCCTTGGAGTTTTGATTTCCTCTGGGCCACTACTTGGAACCCAGACAGGGGCATTTTCACCAGCCTTGAGGATGGGTGTGGCAGGAATCTTATACTTTGGAACTTAGCTCTGCAGAGGTCTTGTATTGATCCAAGGCCTGGGGAAAAAAGCTTGGTTTTCCAAAACTTTTGGAGGTTGAGAGATACAACTGATGGTTCTATGATACTGAACTCAAGATCACTCGCCAGTTTCACATACAAAGCCATCCAGATCATTTTCTGTGTGGCTGTTGTTTTTATTTATTTATTTATTTATTTATTTTTCACAACAGTATATATAAGCATAAGCATGAAAGTAACTATATAATATATAAGCATATATATATATAAGCATAAGTATGCAATAACTATATTGATTGGATATAATGAAAGAAAACAATAGGACAGGAACGGTAGGCACGTTTGTGCTCTTATGCACGCCCCTTACGGACCTCTTAGGAATGGGGTGTGGTCAATAATAGACAGTTTTTGGTTAAAGCTTTGGGGATTTTGAGAAGAGACCACAGAGTCAGGTAGTGTTGTCTAACTACCTTCCCAATAACCTTCTCCAGAAAGGGAAGGTTCAAGTCTAGATGAGAATTGTTCAAACTTAGGACTTCCAGTGGCTCCGCTCTCTCCGAAGGACGCCCTAAGGGCGCCCACGCTGGGATTCTGTAAAAAGCTGGCGAAAACAGCGAATATCAGCTGTTCACCGGCTGAAAGTACTTTCCCCGGTAAAGGGGAAAGGAAAGAGCAGAGGAGGGATAGGTAGAACTCTCTAGAGGCCCCGCTTTCTCGATTTGAAAGCGGGGAACTTGAAGGGGAAAGTTCCCTGGAAATCCCTCTGCAGCAGCTCCAGACCCAGCGTGTCTCTGCTTCGGCAGAAAGAGAAGAGAGTGACCACTTCTGCTTCTATATGTTTGTTTTATTTTTAACTATACCTTGTGTTTGTTCCGGGAAGTCAGGGGAGGGTTTGTGAAGGAGGGGAGGGGCTGGGGGGAAAGGGGAAAAATTTTGTTTGTAAAACTTTTTGAATAAAAAAAAAGAGAATTGTTCAAACTTATTGTGATTGGCAATAACTTCCTTGTGTGTGTGTGTGTGGGGGGGGGGGAGAGATCTGCCCCACTGCAGGCTTCAAGACTGGAGGGACCATCCCTTTCTTGGAGAAGCTGACACCACCACACAGACTCAACAATCAGGTTTTTTTGTTGACGCCTGTCTTTCCTTTGAGATCTCTACCCCTTATTTATCCCCTTACATGATTTGTAACCTGGCCAGTTCTGCCAAACTGCCAAGCAGCTCCCATATCATCACCCATATCATAAAAATACCGTAAAAACAATTAAAATGACAAACTCAATTAAAAACAGCACAGCACTTCATCTCACTGCTTGGCGAGGACATATGGCCGAGCGCTGCCAGATTCTTTAGAAAATTCTTCCAAGGGCTTTAGGAAGAACCCAAAGGAGATGACAGGAAATAGGTCTGAGAAATGCAAAGAAAAAATTCCTGGCTTGTCTCCTGTCCCGAAAAGCCTGGGGACAGAGTAGCCAAGCAAGGGAGCAGCCCCAGAAAAGTTGACCTTGCCACTTGGATCTCAATTTTGCAGTCATTCATCAAGGTTCCTAGGGGCAAAAACGGAATTGCTTTGTGTTAAGGGATCTGCATTCAGGAAGCTGACCTGAGTTTCTCCAAGAACTGTTGATTTAGAGCAGGGGTCTCCAACCTTGGCAAGCCTGGCGTACTTCAAATTCCAGAATTCCCCAGAACGCATTGAGCCACTTCTTTGCATGGAATTTGCATGTTATTTTTCCACGTAGTCACGCAGGTAGACAGGGCGTCTCCTAACTCTTTCTGACCTGCGCAATTCATTCCCTGGGAGTGAGTCGAGCTGGTCGGAGGGACTGTTTGTTCCTCCCAGCTCCTCCTCTGGGCCCTCCGGCCCTGGATTACTTGCAGAGTCGTCCCTGCAGTCTTCAGGAGGAGCCGGTTGACGTCGCTGGACTTCTTCAAGTTCAGATAAGTCCTCCGATCGCCGCAGGTTTGAGTTAGCTTTTGGTTCAAATATTTGGTAGTCAGGGTCTGGTTGTGCGGTTTCTGGTTTGTTTTGTACCCTTTTGCGTAATTGATCTATGTGGCGCCTCCATACTCGGCCATCCCCCAGGTCCACTATATATGATTTTGGACCTGTTACTCCAGTGATTGTTCCTTTAAGCCATGCTGGGCCTTCACTATAGTTATGTGCCCACACTAGATCACCCGTTGCCATTTCCCTGGTTTTTTCCTGGATGCCTTGGTACCTGTCAGGGGAGTATGTTGGGTTTAATCGATCTAAGGGACACCTTAGTTTCCTACCCATCAATAGTTCGGATGGGCTGCGCCCTGTGGCTACACAGGGGGTTCTGTGTTGTACCGCTAGAAAGGTATCGATTTTGGCTTGCCAATCACCGGGGGTGATTCTAGATAGCGCTTCCTTGGCACTGCGAACGAATCGTTCTGCAAGACCGTTCGTTGCCGGGTGGAAAGGCGCCGAGAGGACATGTCGGATGCCCTCTTCTGCTAAGTACCCCTCGAATTGGGTAGCCGTGAATTGCGGGCCGTTGTCGGACACTAGGGTGTCCGGCAACCTGTGTGTTACAAAAAGGTGCCACAATGTTGTAATTACGGCTTCGGCTGTTGTGGATTTCATGAGCAATATTTCTAACCACTTTGAAAATGCATCCACCACGATTAAAAAGATTTGCCCATGGAATGGCCCGGCAAAGTCTATGTGGATCCTGGACCAAGGACCCTGGGGTTTCTCCCACTCTCTTATGGGGGCTGTTGGGGGTAGTGGCCTTGACTCTTGGCAGGCCTAGCATTTTCCTACCCTGTCGCTAATGTCTTTATCCATTTGTGGCCACCACACATAACTCCTCGCCAGGCTTTTCATCCTCACAATCCCCGGGTGCCCCACATGTAACAGTTCCAACACGTTTTCTCGCAGTTTCTCTGGAATAACCACTCTATCCCCCCATAACAGACAACCCCCTTGAACCGACAGTTCCGAGCGTTTTTTTGTAAAGTCTTTGAAACGATCTCCCAGTGCATCGGGCCATCCCCTCTGTACCCAACCGATTACAGTCCTTATAATAACGTCTCTGTACGATGCCCTAGTCACTTCCTTAGAAGTGACCGGGCCGGAGTCTAGAGAGTCAATTAGTAGGATGGGCGTCCCTGGGGTCGGGTCTTCGATTGTCTCTGGTAAGGGGCATCTACTCAAAGCGTCTGCGTGTCCTAAATCCTTCCCCGGACGGTGGGACAATTTGTACGAGTACGCCGCCAGGAAGATAGTCCAACGGGTCATTCTGGGCAATAATGCAACTGGAGTTGGACAGTCCCCCGCCAGGAGTCCCAATAGTGGTCTGTGGTTTGTTACTATTTCAAATTGTCGCCCAAATAGGTATTCATGGAATTTTTTAACTCCCGAAACTATGGCCAGGGCCTCTCTATCTAGCTGGCTGTAGTTTCTTTCTGCTGCTGACATCGTACGGGAGAAATATGCTCTGGGGGCTTCCGATCCGTTTGGTAACCTATGGCTGAGGACAGCCCCTACCCCGTAGGGTGACGCATTGCAGACTAGCACTAGTGGTAATGTCCCGTTGTATTGGATTAGCAGGCTATCACTGGACAAGAGGTTCTTAACGCCCTCGAATGCCCTAGCCTCAACCTTGCCCCACGTCCAAACAGCCTTTTTTGCTAATAGCTTGTGCAGCGGCTCTGCTACTGTTGCCTTATTTCGCAAGAAAACTGCGTAGAAATTCACAAGCCCCAAAAATGCCTGTAACTCAGCCTTATTTTTGGGAGCCGGAGCCTTTTTTAATAGCTCGCACTTTGCTCTCCGTGGGGTGGATGCCTTCTCTGTCTATTTGGTAACCCAAGAATTCTATGGATTCAACTCCTATCTGGCATTTGTTGAGCTTGACCTTAAGTCCTGCAGACCTGAAAATGTAGTTTGGCCCCTAACTCATCTATGTTCTCTGCTGAAACTAGTACGTCGTCAAAATATGGCACGACCCCCGGTATTCCTTGTAACAGACGTTCCATTAGATTTTGGAACAAGCCTGGGGCTACGCTGACTCCAAACTGGAGTCGAGTGCATTTGAATGCGCCTCGATGCGTTACGATCATTTGCGCCTCGGTTGTGTCATTGTCTACTGGCAATTGTTGGTAGGCTTGGGCCAAATCGAGTTTGGCGAAGACCTGCCCTTGTCCCAATGAGTGTAACAGATGTTGCACTATGAGAACGGGGTATGCACTCTTTTGCAATGCTTTGTTAAGCGTTGCCTTGTAGTCAGCGCAAATCCGGACTGATCCGTCCGGTTTGACTGGGGTCACAATCGGTGTCTCCCATTTGGCATGGTCGACGGGGACTAGTATGCCCTGGTTTACTAGTTTGTCTAACTCCCAGTCAATCTTGGGCTTAAGGGCGAAGGGGACCCGCCTAGCCTTTAACCTAATGGGAGCCACCTGGGGATCTAAATTAAACGAAATAGGGGTCCCCACGTACTTGCCCAGGCAGTCCTGGAAGACGTCCTCGAACTCTTTCAGCAGTTCATCCTTTAGGTTGACTCCGTTGTTGTGAACCCCGGTCACTTCCATCCCTAGGGCTCTGAACCAGTCCAGGCCTAGCAAGCTTGGAAGTCCGCCAGGCTTAAAGTTGCCAGGGTTGGAGACCCCTGACTTAGAGCCATAAGCCAATTGAGTTCCAAGCCTTCTTAGACAGAATGTAGCCAACTGAGAAATCGACAGAAGATGTGGGTTGAGAAGGCTGGTCAGAGAGGACTACAATGAAGAAATTCTTCCATGATTTAAAATCCTGGTTGTTATGTATTTAAACTTTAGAAGGGAAGTTTGGGCGGGAACAAGCAGGTTGCTGATTGGCTGATGCCTCAGCCAAAATAGTATTTAAAGAGGGGTTTTTGCCTGTTGGTCTTTTGCTGGGTCACAATAAACTAAGAGCTGTTGTCACTTGTATGGTCTCCTGCCTCGTCATTGCCCAAACTTAACACTGGTTTTCTCTTAATCCTTTCCTTCCCACCTGGGATGAATTTTGCTAAATTAACTTTTTATAGGAGGAAGGCATTTTAATCAAGATTCTTCAGTTATTTTTTCTGACAATTTCTTTTGTGCTTTACTTCAAGGGAATGAATGTGGCAAGGTTATTGAGAAATATTGATGGAGAATATTCCTTTCCAACCAATAAGGTAAATGTAAAATTGTCAAAAAAGGTGTTTTTTTTAAAAAAAGAAACTCTTCTTTTGTGTGCCTGTTCTCTGACTAAATATCCAGGAGGTAATACGCAATGCTCCTGGCTCCTTCCAAACAACGGAAGATTGGTTGGGCAGTTGCAGATTAAAGATTTCAAGCATTTTTAAAAGGGAAATGGCAGAAATACCCATGTTTCTTTGTATTCAGCAGGCATTGTATCCTATATCTATGGGGGTGTTGGCTTTATTTAAGTAGCAGCTATGTTTGGCCCCTCTGTATGTTAATGCAAAACAAGTATTTTCTCTCTTCTTTTATCTAGCAGCTGCTGCTTTGTAATTGAGAAATGTAATAAATGAGTCAATTCAAATGTCATTTACTTTCGTACAAGTGCTTTTCTATAAAATAAGAAGCAGCTCAAAATTCAAATTAGCTGCTTGTCCTTGGAAACACTGAGCTGTGAAGAAAAAGGAAAAAAAAAAACCCTTGGTTTGAAATGTCACCCATCTTCTCAAATCAAGGCTGGTTTCCTTCCCATCGGATTTTTCCTCAGCACTCCCGTCCTTTTCCTGCCATCCAGCTTTCTCTCAAGATGCTGTGATCTGCGTCTTCTGCGCCAAAAGCTTCCCTCCCCTCAAAGGGGCCTTTCAGTCTTTAGGGTACTTCTCCAACCTTGAAAATCCAGCTTTGTCTGCCGTCCTGCCTCCATCAGAGGCTTCTGGGAAACAGGCCTCCTGCTGGGTCAGTCCCTTCCTCTAGACCAGGGGTGTCAAACTCAAGGCCGGTGGGCCTGATCTGGCCTGTGGGGTGGTTAGATTTGGCCCACGGGGCTGCCCTGGAAACAGCGAAGGCCTGGCCTGCAGTGCCTCTTCCCGCGGAAATGGAGCTCAGGAGCAGATTGCTCTGGCCACCACAGGCACCCCTGCCCTGCCCCCGGGCTCCATTTTCTCTGACAGAGGGCTTCAGGAGGCTGTCACTGCTAAAAACAGAGCCTGGGAGGGCCACACACGGCCCTCATGAGCTCTGTTTCACTGGCAGAGTATGTGATGACCCAGGATATGGCACAGAGGCAACACAGTCAGCTGACAGTTCAAACCGCCCCTTTATTGTTCAAAATGTTTCTCAAACACTCCCACATTTCTGGCAAGTCCCAGAGCAAAGCGATGAAAGACACATACACACACCTCCAGCAGCCTCTGGCTGCAAGTAGTCCAGCACAACACTGTGAGCACAACAGCTACAAACAAGAAATCCAGCAGGACAAGGAAATAAGTCAATTAGTCTAGGAAGCAAAGGAAAAAAGAAAGAAGCCCAAGAAATGTCCAACATCAGCAACGACACACAACTGTCTATGAATTCAGCATTTGTTCCCGACAAAAGCCCCTCCCAACAGCATCTCCTTAAGTCTCAATCCCCAGCCTTGTGGAAGGGGCGGTGCGCTCTCCTCCCAAGTAGTCAGGTCATCCCATGCTGTTTTCACCTTCTCTCCACTCTCCATGCTCGAGGATCAGGAGGGGGTGGTCCTTGCTCATCGCCTGAATTCTGTCTCTCATTTTCACTGCTTAGCCTCTCTTGGTCATCCTACCCCCATTCCTCTCTGCCTACAAGCTGTTCCAATCCTGAAAGGCCCTGGATTGACTTGGCCTGCTCCTCCCCATAGTCTTCCAAAGCCAGCAAAGCCACCCCTCGATCTCCATCAGCCCCAGTTCCGGCTCATCTTCCTCTGCAGATTCAGGCTCCGATGGAGATATGACAGAGTGCTAGCAAAACAAACTACTAGCAAAAGTGTCATTTGATCACAGGAGTGACATCAAACCAGCCACGCCCACCCTGGCCATGCCCCCCTCCCCCCCTCCCGAGGTCAAACACAACCCAGATGCAGCCCTCAATGAAATTGAGTTTGACACCCCTGCCCTAGACTAAGAGGGGCGGATAACGTTCATCCTTTGGTCATCCTTCCAAGAATGAGGTTGATCAGAGACCACAAGCCCTCCAGCCATGCCGGACAGGTGGCAGGTGGCCTTTCTGTAGGATCCAGCATGGCTCAACGTTGTGGTGATGAAAAACTCTTGAGAGGATGTGAAGCCCTCTTCCAGCACCCCCCCTCCACCCCCTGTCAGCCTCTTTCCTGCACAGCATTGATCTCCCACAGGGTTTGGGTTTTGTGACCAAAAGCAGAACAAAACAGTGACAGCAACTGTCATGTTGTGTTGTCCCCATCCTGGGAAAGAGGAGTCCGAGGTGTGTGAGTGGGTAACTGCACAACCGCCCTCCATGCAAGCTGTTCCCCAAGGCCTCGTTTTATTTGCATTCATGTAGGAAGTGGCTGGTGGTGCTTAAAATGGAGCCATCTGTGCACACGGTTAATGCAATGATGCCGTCAGGATATTTAGTCCATTTTAAAGCTAGATGCATAAAACGCTTCCCAGAATTAAGGGAGTGGGAGGTTTTTTTGAACTGCAACCTGTCTGTGAATCTTCTCTGGGGTGCCACCAGGAGCTCAGTGTCTCCTACTTCAATAGGAATCCCAAGGTCAAAAGGGGCAATTGTTCGGGCCTTGGAATAAATCAACGGCAAAAGTTAGTGTTTCTAAGTTCTGGTTTGTATGAAAGTTCCAATCTTAGGCAATTTCAGCTCCTTTCTTCAAGTGAGAGCAGTACAAGTGTTCCTTCTCTCACGTCAACTATCCAACTAGTGAACCCAAAATAAGGAAACACTCTCAGGAGTTTTGAATTCCCAAAAGTAAAACTTTATTGGATACACCATTTTGTACTCGTCCTCCCTCCTCTCCTCAACTGGGCCCCTCCCGCCTCTTCCCGGGCCTGCTATCAGATTCAGAGTCTGATAATGAAGAGGAACGACCTGGCATGCCTCCAGCCCCCAGCCCTGGCACCATGCCCGGACAGAATGTCAGGAATGAACAAACAAACCTCATTCCTACAGCGTGTGAGCAGGGAGCCAGCCACGTGCTAGAATTACCGGCAGCAGATTCAGAGGAAGGGACTCCACAGTGGACGGATCCCCGCTTCCGGAAATCTGAGAGGCGACGTCAGCAGAAGGAAGGGAGGGGCAGGTCTGGATAAGTGCTGAGTCATGGAGCCACACCCCACAGCCTATATAAAGGATCTGCTTGAGTCAAGCAACTTTGAGTCAAGCAAAGTCTCATCTGGTTTGCTGAAGTCACAACTTGGATTCCTGCCTGCCCTGAGAAATCTGAAAGGAATTTGGCAAAGCTGCAGAGGCTTTGTGGCCACGCTTGATACAGACTTCCCAGACCTGGGCGTCGGAGGGGGAGGGGGACATGACATGATGAATCAAAACCAGCTCTGGTTTTCCTGCACAAATGTTTGCTTAGGTCCAGAGGTGGGGAGAGGTTCTCCTTCTCCCCACCTCTGGGTGATCACATTGTCCAATTATGAGACATCTTTTTGTTACAGGAACAGTCCTTCTCTTTCTCAAGCACCTGCAGTGGTGACCTCGATGGTTTCCAGGCTCTCACAATCTGTGCACAACTTCTCAGCATTCCAGTCCACCCTTCCCTCCCCCCAGTTTATTGGCAAATTGAATAGCGATAGGGCTATTCAAAGAAGTAAAGTGGTTCAATCTTTACAGTGTGTTTGTCTATATGTATGTACAGTATGCATCTGTATTTTGGGGCTAATGTTGCAGGAAGCAGAAGCATCTTATCTACTGCCTTTCAGCTGCTTCAGGCAACCTTTATACTTGTGGCCTTTTATGCGGGGTGGGGTGGGGGTGGAGGGTTTGCATAGAGAGAGCCTTTTGAGGTTAAGTGTCAAGGATTTTTTAAAATGAAAGTAATTAACATGGGTTTCAGCTTCTCCCATGTTCCGTTTTTGAAAATCCCATTTTGTTTCCATTCCATTTGTGAAAAAATCCCAAACATTTCATCAGATTTTCTTGAAAAAAATAAGCTGAATTGCTCTGACTCACAAACTTTTTTGCATTTCTATGTTTCCTTCTGGTTTTTGTCCTGGCTACTATCTAAACTCACATCTGATGCTCAGCTAAGATTGTTTACCCTATGAATTCGTGGAGAAGCCATCTTGGTTTGCCTGTAACATTAAGCCATGAGGCAGGTACTCATATCCTGTGATCCCAGCTCAGCCTCATTTTGGCCCCGAATGAGCAATCTTGAGACTGTTTTTTCTCTCATCCTCACTGTTGGCAATCTATTTCTCAGAAAGCCAGCAGGTGCCTAGTCAGGAAAAAGCTGCTCAAAGGAATTCTATGCCAAACCATCTCTGGCTTTTCCTGAATCAGCCACCACGTTCCTTTCACGCCATCCGAAGGGTTTTCTCCATTCTTGGAGCCCATTTAAATTACAGAAGGGTTGTGTTCACACTACAGAATCGCAGAAGATAGAATCACAGGGCTGGAAGGAAGCTTTGAGGCCCAAGGCAGGAGACCTTATACATCCCAGACAACTGCCTGTCCAATCTTGTCTTGAAAATTTCCAGCAACGGAGCAGCCACAACTCCAGAAGATGTTCCTCTGGTTAAAGGGAGAGGTGGATCTTCCACCCGTCACTTCTTGCCTGCCTTCAAATGCTTTGGAGAATAGGTTGATTGTCCCCCTCTTCTTTGTGGCAGCTCCTCAAATAACAGAAGGCTGCTATAATGTCACCTCTAATCCTTCTCTTTGTTAGATGATACATACTAACTGTACCTAATTCTCCCAACCTTTCATCGTAGTTTAGCCTCTAGACCCTTAATCACCTTCCTTGCTCTTCTCTGCATTTAGTGTTAGACCCTCTTCTCATTCTGTCCTACTTGAATTTGGTTCTTCATATTTCTCAAGTGGCATTTCCCTGTTTTCCCCCCTCAGTACAAAGCTTTTCCACCCAGCAGCCAGGAAGTCTGTCAGGTTACAAATGCGTTCCCACAGCCTCAGGCCTTTCAAGCCCCTCAGCCCCGGGATCAAGTCTCTTGAGCTTCTTCAACTCTCCTGGCTTGAGTAAACTTCTCATTGGGCTGCTTTTTATCTGGGATTTTGGCAAAACACTCCTGCTTTGAGAGGCACTGTGGGGCTCCTCCTTGTCAAGACTTGCTATCTCTGGGGCAAAACTATGGGGAGACCTGACAAATGGGGCTTCTCCAGTGGTCTTTCATAGAAGCTGTGATGCCTTATCATACCTAGAGGGCTTATTTGGCTTGTTGGAAAACTGGGATGGTCTGTTCCCTGAAGGCCCCAAAGAAGAAAGAGCCAACACCTCTCCCCAGAGTCTGTGAAGAGCCTGAATCAGAGACTGGGTGGGAAGAAACCAAGTTCTGCCTCGGTTAATGGCAGCTTCATATTTCTCTCCTAAGAGCCATCAAGATTTAAAGGTCATAACCAGGTGATTCTTCATTCTTGGCATTACCACCCACTTATGAGGACAAGCCAGGGAATGGGGCTGTCTGCAATCTTCTTGTCCAGATTCCTGCTTTGGTGGAGGGGCCGTTCTTTATTTGCAGTGGACAGAGGGGAGGGCCTTGAGGGACAGGAGAAACAGCCTCTAGCAGGTCAGAGGAAATTAGTACAGAGAAAAGTACTCTAAGAAAAGACACTCCCAGGTTGTCACAAAGAGAAAGGGAGGAAGGGTGCATTCAGACTCCCAAGTTTCTGTTATTGTGTATAATAAAAGCAATATAGGTAGTTCTCAGATTATGATGGCAATTGGCACCACGGAAGTGTGATATCGTGTGATCACAATCACTTAATGGTGGTCATCGCAGCAGATCTGTTGCCATTATAACCTCAGGACTGGGCAGGTCATAAGATGGGATGAGGGAGGAGTCCCACGCAATGGTGCAGGCACAATGGGCAAGCGCTAGGAAGAGCAGTGGGGTGGCAGGGGCTGAAAGGGCGCTGGCAAGGGCCACAGGTGGGCACTGGGAAGTGTGGGCAGATTGTGTGTGTGTGTGTGTGTGTGCGTGCGTTCTCTGGGGCCAGGATTTGGAAGCCCTGGAATCTCATACTCTATAGTGGGGCAGAAGTGACTGAGGGAGCTCTTAAAGGGTCACCACCTCCAATTTTACACTACATAAACTTGACAAGATAAATAAATAAATAAATACAAAATTATGAATATACCCACATCTATTCCATGACACAGAGAAACAACACAGTCTAGTTCAGATGTATACATGTTTATGGCGAGAAAAACCAAATCTTGCAAGTTTTTCGGATCGATGGCACAGGGAACAAAGCTGTTCCAGAATCTGGTAGTCCTGCTAGAAATACTTGGAAACTTTCTCCCTGAGGGGAGCAACAGAAACAAACCATAAAGTGGGTCTCTAATGATGCTTTGAGCTCTAAGCACATAGAGCTTATAAGCAGCATCCTGAATAATGGGAAGCGAGCTTCCTATGATCTTCTCCACTGTCCTCACCACTCTCTGTAGGGACTTTCTATCTGAGGCACTGCTGCCTCCAAACCAAACAGGGATGCAGTTTCTTAAATCGCTCTCCCTTGTGTCTCTGTAAAAAGTGGCCAGGACAGAAGGAGAAAGAGGTGCTCTCCTCATCTGATGCAGGAAATGCAGGTGCTGCTTTGCAGGCTTCACTAAGGATGATATGTGGAGAGACCAGTTCAGATTATTAGTTACCTGCACCCCCAGATCAGAGGTCAGGATTCAGGCTCAACCATGGGGCTCTGCCTGGGAGGTGTCCAGATTCAGTGGCAGTCCAGGCCCAGTGAAGATTTTCAGGGGCATCTAGAATTTTAAGCACAAAAACCAACAAGGAAACCAGAGAGACGTGACTTGCGGCTACTAACTTTTATGAAGGCTGCCAACCATCACAACAAATCTTCTTTAACCCTGATTTGGTTACTGGATTAATTCAAAGCAACTACATTAATTAATTGATTAATATTTCCCCATTAATATAAATTAATATTAATAATCTATTAATTAATCTATTAATTAACAATTAAGTCAAAGTGGCTTAATTCATCAATCCATTGAAAGGGGCTGTCACGGGGGGGGGGGGTCATCACTTATTCTCCAAAGCAAATGAGGGCAGGACAAGAAGCAATGGATGGAAACTAATCAAGGAGAGAAGCAACCTAGAACTAAGGAGAAATTTCCTGACCGTGAGAACAGTTAACCAGTAGAATGGCTTGCCTTCAGAAGTTGTGGGTGCTCCATCATTGGAGGTTTTTAAGAAGAGATCAGACATCCATTTGTCCAGAATGGTGTAGGGTCTCCTGCTTGGGCAGGGAGTTGGACTAGAAGACCTCCAAGGTCCCTTCCAGCTCTTGTTATTCTAATATACCTCCAAGGCCACTTCCAGCCTTATGGATTCTGATTCAACTCTATTCTCTTAGAGCCAGTCTGTTTTTGCTTTGTAGCCTTTTTCACTCTCAACTTCAACAACATTTGCATGAGTTTGGTCATCAAAGCACAGAGCCCAGTCAAGAGCTGAGGTCTCCAAGGGTCAAATGATTTGCCCCCTCTGAGGCTCTCCTGCAACTTGTCTTCCTCATCCGGTGATGGGAAGGTAACATCTGAGGGGAGAGAGACTAGCAAACTTCCAATATCAGCAGGGATAGGATTTTTCTGGAGGAACAGAACCAAGGGCTACAGTTACAAGAAAGCACAAGTGTCATTGAAGGAGGGAGGGAGGGAGAGAAAAGAATGTCATCAGCAAATGGGTGGATCAGGATAGACATTGTAAGGGCTTGAAAAGCATCAGGACTGTAGGAGCTGTCAGTCACTGAAAACAACTAGGTAATGAGCTCTCCTTCACTGGAGATCTTCAGAGATTGGGTGGGCATCGGTCAGAGATCGAATCAAGCTCACCTCCATGGACCCCTATAAATGATGATTCTATAACATTAACCCCCTCCCTGGTTTTTCTCACTCCCAGCTACACAACTGAGAAAGGGCAGCATTCAATGCAAAGTAACATTACCTTCCCCACCCCAAAGAAATCAATCTAAAAAGGAACCATGTTCAAAACTGGGTGTGGTAGCACAACTAGTGTATTGCAATCTTCTTCAGATTTATGCGCTGAGACCTCAGCTGAAAAATGTTCTCCTCTTTGGCAGCCAAGGAGCGTCAGGTCAGCAAAGGCTGCTGGAAAGATCCCTCTGGATTGGAAAGAATGGAGAGCTGTCTGGAGATAGGAAGGTGCAAAGATGCTGTTGTCCACTCCTGTGGGACCTCAAGTGGGAGATCAGACAGATTCCTGATGAACTTGTCAGACAACTGTCTCCCAAAAGGTAGAGGAGGCAACTATATTGGAATTAATTCTTACTAACAGAGATGACATGAAATGGGGTGAAATGGAATTCAACATAATGCAGGCACAAGCAATAAAATCAAAAAGATCATGAGCTGCTAATACCACTCCACAAAGTAAGACCACACCTAGAGTACTGCATCCCGTTTTGGACACCACACTATAAAAAAGAGGTTGAGACTTTAGAAAAAGTGCAGAGAAGAGCAACAAAGATGATTAGGGGGCTGGAGGCTAAAACATACAATGAACTGGGCCTGGCTAGAAGAGAAGGACCAGGGGAGACATGATAGCATCTTCCAATATTTGAGGGGCTGCCACAGAGAGGAGGGGGTCAAGCTATTTTTCAAAGCACCCGAAGGCCAGACAAGGAACAATGGATGTAAACTGACCCAGGAGAGATTCAACCTAGAAATAAGGAGAAATTTTCTGACAGTGAGAACCATCAACCAATGGAACAGAAGTTGCCTTCAGAAGTTGTGGGAGCTTCATCCCTGGAAGCTTTCAAGAACAGACTGGGCTGCCATCTGTCAGAAATGGTGTAGGGTCTCCTGCTTGGGCAGGGAGTTGGACTAGAAGACCTCCAAGGTCCCTTCCAGCTCTTGTTATTCTAATATACCTCCAAGGCCACTTCCAGCCTTATGGATTCTGATTCAACTCTATTCTCTTAGAGCCAGTCTGTTTTTGCTTTGTAGCCTTTTTCACTCTCAACTTCAACAACATTTGCATGAGTTTGGTCATCAAAGCACAGAGCCCAGTCAAGAGCTGAGGTCTCCAAGGGTCAAATGATTTGCCCCCTCTGAGGCTCTCCTGCAACTTGTCTTCCTCATCCGGTGATGGGAAGGTAACATCTGAGGGGAGAGAGACTAGCAAACTTCCAATATCAGCAGGGATAGGATTTTTCTGGAGGAACAGAACCAAGGGCTACAGTTACAAGAAAGCACAAGTGTCATTGAAGGAGGGAGGGAGGGAGGGAGAGAAAAGAATGTCATCAGCAAATGGGTGGATCAGGATAGACATTGTAAGGGCTTGAAAAGCATCAGGACTGTAGGAGCTGTCAGTCACTGAAAACAACTAGGTAATGAGCTCTCCTTCACTGGAGATCTTCAGAGATTGGGTGGGCATCGGTCAGAGATCGAATCAAGCTCACCTCCATGGACCCCTATAAATGATGATTCTATAACATTAACCCCCTCCCTGGTTTTTCTCACTCCCAGCTACACAACTGAGAAAGGGCAGCATTCAATGCAAAGTAACATTACCTTCCCCACCCCAAAGAAATCAATCTAAAAAGGAACCATGTTCAAAACTGGGTGTGGTAGCACAACTAGTGTATTGCAATCTTCTTCAGATTTATGCGCTGAGACCTCAGCTGAAAAATGTTCTCCTCTTTGGCAGCCAAGGAGCGTCAGGTCAGCAAAGGCTGCTGGAAAGATCCCTCTGGATTGGAAAGAATGGAGAGCTGTCTGGAGATAGGAAGGTGCAAAGATGCTGTTGTCCACTCCTGTGGGACCTCAAGTGGGAGATCAGACAGATTCCTGATGAACTTGTCAGACAACTGTCTCCCAAAAGGTAGAGGAGGCAACTATATTGGAATTAATTCTTACTAACAGAGATGACATGAAATGGGGTGAAATGGAATTCAACATAATGCAGGCACAAGCAATAAAATCAAAAAAAGATCATGAGCTGCTAATACCACTCCACAAAGTAAGACCACACCTAGAGTACTGCATCCCGTTTTGGACACCACACTATAAAAAAGAGGTTGAGACTTTAGAAAAAGTGCAGAGAAGAGCAACAAAGATGATTAGGGGGCTGGAGGCTAAAACATACAATGAACTGGGCCTGGCTAGAAGAGAAGGACCAGGGGAGACATGATAGCATCTTCCAATATTTGAGGGGCTGCCACAGAGAGGAGGGGGTCAAGCTATTTTTCAAAGCACCCGAAGGCCAGACAAGGAACAATGGATGTAAACTGACCCAGGAGAGATTCAACCTAGAAATAAGGAGAAATTTTCTGACAGTGAGAACCATCAACCCATGGAACAGAAGTTGCCTTCAGAAGTTGTGGGAGCTTCATCCCTGGAAGCTTTCAAGAACAGACTGGGCTGCCATCTGTCAGAAATGGTGTAGGGTCTCCTGCTTGGGCAGGGTGCTGGACTAGATGACCTACAAAGTCCCTTCCAACTCTGTTAATCTGTTAATCTGAATAAAGACAAACTAGTGTCTTAGACTTTCAGAGAGCTGATATCAATCACCTAAGACAAAGTTTAGTAAGGATGGAACTCCTAAAAGGGAAAACAACTCAAGAGACTTGGGAAACTCTGAAAGATACTATAAAAGCCCAGTCCACCACAGTAAAACACAGAAAAAGAGAAACAGGAGACCCAAGATGAAACCATCATGGCTGCATAAAGAACTTTCTGATAAACTGGTTGGTTGAGGGAAGCCAGGTAACCTTCAAGATGCTGACCAAAAAAAGTGGGATTTGTACCCAAACCCACCAGTAACATATCTACTAGCTGATGCATTCAAGAGCCTGCATTTAGCAGCTTTTGAAGCCTCTGTCTGTCTTCCTCACAGAGTGGTGGGATTTGGCAGTAATTGCATTCAGATGCCTTTTTTTTTTCTTCCTTTCCTTTTCTTCCTTTCAAAACTGAGCTGTAAAAAACAATCCTTCCTTCATTAGCAAAACACTCTGGCTCCTGCTTGCCTTTTTCAAATGTACATATGGTAGCAAGAAGTTTTCAATCCATTCGAAGCCAAGAAGAGAATTGCTTTTTTATTCAGGGTGCTTCTTGGAGCCAGAGAGCCGTGAAAGACCTCCGGCAATGAATAGAATAACAGAGTTGGAAGGGACCTTGGAGGTCTTCTAGTCCAGCCGCCTGCTTTGGCAAGAAACCCTACACCGCTTCAGACAAGCTTATTCCGCCAGACTTGAAATCCTGGGATTAGAGAATTTAGAACTCCGCCGACTCCGACAAGACCTGTGTTTAACACACAGAATCATCTATTGCAAGGTTCTTTCTGTTAAAGACTTCTTCAGCTTCAATAGCAATAATACAAGAGCAAACAACAGATTCCAACTTTATGTCAACCGCTTCAATCTTGATTGCAGAAAATATGACTTCAGTAACAGAGTTGTTAATGCTTGGAATACACTACCTGACTCTGTGGTCTCTTCCCAAAATCCCCGAAGCTTCAACCAAAAACTGTCTACTACTGACCTCACCCCATTCCTAAGAGGACTATAAGGGGTGTGCACAAGTGCACAAAAGTGCCTACCATTCCTGTCCTATTGTTTCCTTTCAACATATGTTCCTGTATATAATGTTGTGACAAATAAATAAAATAAAATAAAATAAAATAAAATAAAATAAAAAGTGACTGTCCAGTCTCTTCTTAAAAACCTCCAGTGTTGGAGCATTTACAGCTTCTGGAGGCAAGTTGTTCCACTGGCTTGTTCTCACAGTCAGAAAATGTCTTCTTAGTTCCAGGTTGCTTCTCTCCTTGATTAGTTTCCATCTGTTGCTTCTTATTTTTATTTGTTTATTTTTATTTATTTATTTATTTTGTCACACAGTATATATAAGCATAAGCATGAAATAACTGTACAATATATAAGCATATATATAAGTATGAGTATGTGATAACTATATTAATTGGATATAATGAAACAATAGGACAGGAACGGTAGGCACGCTGGTGCTCTTATGCACGCCCCTTATAGACCTCTTAGAAATGGGGTGAGATCAATAGTTTCCTTGTCCTGGCCTCAGGTGCTTTGGAGGATAGCTTGACTCCCTCTTCTTTGGGGCAGCCCCTGAGAGATATCGGAAGACTTCTATCATGTCTTCCCTAGTCCTTCTTTTCTTCAAACTGGACATACCCAATTCCAGCAACCGTTCTTTATATGTTTTAACCTCCAGTCCCCTGATCATCTTGGTTGCTCTTCTCTGTACTTCTCTGTGTCCAATCACACTTGGCCAAATAAAGAATTCTATTCTATTCTATTCTATTCTATTCTATTCTATTCTATTCTATTCTATTCTATTCTATTCTCATTCTCTTCTTACAGCATTCAAGGATTCTAGAATGCACTTTCTTTAGTTGATGGATAAAGATAATCCTCCACTTATGAGTACAATTGAGGCCAACATTTCTGTTGCTAAGTGAGATAGTTGTTAAGTGAGTTTTTGCCCCATTTTATGACCTTTCTTGCCGCAGGTGTTGTGCAGTGGCTTGCAGTTGTTAAGAATCTTTGTCCTTTGTTTGATGTCTTGCTTTCTGATGTATCATCTCTGCCTTAAACCAGAAATGGTATCCAGCTGGTTCAGACTGGTTCACCCAAACCAGTAGCGGAAATCACGAGTGGTGATTTCTACCCACCCGCTCCACCCACCCGCTCTGGCTCTATGCCATTCTATTTAGGCACCTTTTTGAGGCTGGGCTCATGCGTGGTAAGCACATACATGGAAGGTCGTGCACATGCATGGAAGTGACGTGTGCAAGCGAAGCGAACGTGCATACGCACTCACATTTGCAAACCAGTAGGGAAAGTAAGTGAATACCACCCCTGCCTTAAAGGTATGTAGAACTTGTTTCTGTATCCTGTATTTGACCTCCCTTTTTGTTTTGCTCAAATTATTTGGTGATTCATATTTTCGGGTGGGCAAAGAAGCCCCCTCGGAAAGATAAAAGACTCTCTCTCAAATCTGGAGATTAAGTTCTTATCAGTTCCAACCAAACTCCGATGTCTGAGTTTCTAGACAACACCAGCTGCCTTCCCAACACTCCTATTGGAACCCCAGCTGGAGGGCAGCTATGAGAAGCTCAGGAAAGCCTCCATTAAATTTGCTTTCTTGGGGCATCCTTACTTTTGCACACCAAAATTTCCCCGAGGGTTCAGAGATGAAAGAGGGCAATCCAATCTCACAAGCCAGCGGGAGAAGCAGACGGCCTATAATCCGGTTGCTGCCTTTCCTTAGCTTCTCCTGTAAAGAAGTCGCCCCCCCCCCACCTTCAGAAGAATGAAATATTTTGAGAAATATTTTAAAAGGCAGGATAAAATATTTCTCCTAAAAGAGAAATAAAAAATATGAAGGGAGGCAGAAATTCAGAGCCCCAGCTCCCTGCCCCCAGCAAATATTTTGTGTTCATTAAGAAAGTGTCAGCTTTCTGCAGGAGGGGGTTTTCTGGAACGTTGACAGAAAGACTGAGCCAGCCTATCTACAAAACAAAAGACCTTCAGCTCCAGGTTGATGGGATGAAGACATGACCCTTCAGGACATAATAGGATTAACCCACTAAAACACAGAGCTCACTATATTGCACAATCTCCTAAGGACATTGCATCACCCCCGGCAAACTTCAACCAAACCTGGGAGCTCAGACAATTTATAGAGCCAGCTATGACCCCTACATATCCCCTACAATGGCCAATAGAAGACATGCTTTTGCACAGGAACAGGAAGCTCAAGTGCAAAGCCCAAGAGAAGGTATAAAAAACCCCCACTCTCAACTCTCAACCCATGTGGTTCTGCTTCATCATTAAACCATCTTTCCGATCAGACTCCATGTTTCCAGTATCTTTCTCCCGGCTTGCAACTGAACCAGATGGATATTTTTTCCAACACTTGAAAGGAAGCCTGAGAATAATTCTTGGAGTCTATTTGAAAAGCCCAGCAGACAAGCTCCATGAACCCCGAAATCAAGTGGGGCATCACCCACCCACCCACATCCAGATCCCAGGAATTGTGGGAACTTGGTGTTTCCACAAGAGAAACTAACTGGATCCCTGGAGCAGAAATTCTTCCGCCCGGCAAGACAGGAGCCAACCCAAATTTTAAAACATATCTTCCTCTCCTTTCCAAAGCCATTTTCAACAGTCCTGCCAGAACGGCTCATCACTTTTTTTTTTTTTTTGTCCTTTGTCCCAGTTCCCAGGACCACAGATAGTCCACTCCGATTAATGATGCTCCGAATTGATTTAGACAATTTGGCAATTTTTCATTATGGGCATGAGTGTTTGATAGACTGGACTGGTACAAATCAAGTCAATTCAATTCTGCCTTCAGAGATTCAGCCTGAATCAACTCAGACTTTTGATTTGGATCTGATTGGCATGTGCTGGACTCAAAAGCGAGAGCTAGGCTAAAGACTTGGATTTTATTTTTCACACAGAGAGGGGGTTAGTTCCTCTTTTATGATTTTCTGTAGGAGCCTGAGCCAGGACTTTCTTATTGTTTTCCTTGGGTTGAGGTTTTTTTAAAAATAAAACAACAAAAAAAATTCACTTCAAACCAAGGAAGTCCAGTTGTCTTTAAAACAAAATCAGTATTGAACAAAAATGACCTGGATGATTGAGAATCTCCATAGACACCCATATAATAATGTTTCCTGATTGCTTATTTGTACCTATGACTATCATTAAGTATTGTAAGTGTTGTACCTTGATGCAGGTATCTTTTATGTACACTGACAGCATATGTACCAAGACAAATTCCTTGTGTGTCCAATCACACTTGGCCAATAAAAAAATCTGTTCTGTTCTGTTCTGTTCTGTTCTGTTCTGTTCTATTCTATTCTATTCTACACTTTCTTGAAAAATAATGTATATTTTTGTAATATATTCTATTAAAAAAGAATGTTTGCAAAAATGGTGGAGGTACAGTACACAAAAACCCCTCTCCAATATACTTGGAAGAATACATGTATGCAAGTATATATATAAGTATAGTATATTTATTTATATGTCTATAAATGGATACGTATGCATTGCCATTTATTTGATGTGAGCATCCCTATCTATGTGTAGATTAATAAATTCTTAAGTATACATACATATACATACACACACACATATATATACAGTGGTGGGATTCAGCCAGTTCGCACCACTTCGGGAGAACCGGTTGTTAACTTTCTGAGCAGTTTGGCAAACTGGTTGTTGGAAGAAATCATTAGGGCAGAGAAAGTAGGTCTTTGGTTGTTCGGGTTTTCTCCCGTGTAAAATTGGAAGTGTCTTGGCAATGTTTCGACAAAGTCTCAAACCCCTCCAATCTATACATACAGCAGACAGACACCCACTATGAAGATGTAGCACAACCACAAACATGAAGCCAAACAGCAGCAATGCAGCTCACCAGCTCAAATCCCCCTGCAACTCAGACTAATCTGAGCACAACCAAGCCCCCACCCAAACAGGACACACCCCCAGCCAATCAGAGCACAAAAAAAACCCCATCCAATGGGAGCACAGCCAAGCTCCCACCCAATCAGTTCAAACCCCCACTAGCAGTTGAAAAGGAAGAAACAGCTGCGATCACACATTGCTCCCAGAAGCACGAAGCTGAAGCCTGAAGATGATAAATGAGACTTTGTCGAAACATCGCCAAGACACTTCCAATTTTACACGGGAGAAAACCCGAACAACCAAAGACCTACATACAAACACCCGTGAAAACCTCAGAAAACCTCAGAAAACAGAAAACAGAAAACATATATATATATATATACAAGAACTCATTCAAAAAAGAGGAACCAACTTCTTCCCTGGTCCAACACTTTAAAGTCACAGGACATGATATTGACTTTAAAAAGACCAGAACTATCGCCAAAACTGAACACTTTAACAACAGAATAATCAGAGAAGCCATTGAGATAGAAAAACGCCCACACAGCATGAACAAACGAGATGACACCTCCCGCCTACCAGCCATTTGGAAACCCGCCCTTATTGACAAACGAGTCCCTAACACGAGGAATGACACCAGACCCACACTCATGAGGTCCACACAGGATGTCACCACCGCACATCCACCCAGAAAGCAGACCCAAACCCACATTGATCATGAAGCACGACCAAGGACCAGAAGCCAGACCGCAGCTGCAACATTAGCCATTTCAAACCCCTCCAATCCATACATGCAGCAGACTGACACCCACTATGAAGATGTAGCACGACCACAAAGCCAAACAACAGCTATGCAGCTCACCAGCTCAAATCCCCCTGCAACACAGACTAAACTGAGCACAACCAAGCCCCCACCAACGCAGGACACACCCCCATCCAATCAGAGCACAAAAAAACCCCCATCCAATCAGAGCACAGCCAAGCTCCCACCCAATCAGTTCAAACCCCACCAGCAGTTAAAAGGAAGAAACAGCTGCGATCACACATTGCTCCCAGAAGCACGAAGCTGAAGCCTGAAGATGACGAATGAGACTTCGTCGAAACGTCGCCAAGACACTTCCAATTTTACACGGGAGAAAACCCGAACAACCAAAGACCTATATATATATATACATATATATATATATATATGTAGGTCTTTGGGTATTCGGGTTTTCTCCCACGTAAAATTGTAAAATATATATACATACACACACATACACATACACATACATATACATACATACTCTGGGCACAATGAGAATATATCTGCTGAACAAAATTCCTCATTGGAGACAGGGAAGGCATCTGGCCAGTAAACACTCAGCTCCATTCTGTTGCCCAGACTCCATCCCGCAAGGAATTATGGGGTTATTAAAAGAAGAAGATGATAATACATACTGTCGTGTCCCACTCCTCCGCTGACGGCCGGGTCAGGGAAATCCGAATCAGGCTTGCCTCTGCAGCTCTGCCCAAAGTCCTAGCAAAGTCCTCAGAGCAGGCAAGAGACCAGAAAGTGACTTCAGCAAGATAAGTTCGACTTTGCCTGACTCAGAGACTGCCAGAAAGCAGATCCTTTATATAGGCCATGGGGTGTGGCTCCATGACTCAGCACTCATTAAGGCCTGCCCCTCCCTTCCTTCTGTTGCCTCCGCCTATCCAGTCTTCTGATGCGAGGGTCACTCCAATCAGCAGCTGTTGGAAGTAAACTTTCCTCAGGCTCACATGCTGTGGAGGAGGGGGAGGGGTCTAGCTGCTCTGTTTGCCTGGGCATGGAGCCAGGGCTGGGGCCGGGGGGTGCTCCCTCCTCTGCAGCCTGCTTGGGCATGGAGCCAGGGCTGGGACCGGGAGGTGCCCCCTCCTCTTCAGCTTGTCTGGGCATGGAGCCAGGGCTGGGGCCGGGAGACATACATTCTTCCGTGTTCGGGAGCAGATAAGCAGACCCCGGCTGCGGTGAGAGCGGGCAAGACACAACACATACATACAGAGGAATACAGTGGAAGCTTGTTTTAGAGCTTTGATGATCCAGATTTCAAAGATCTGCCAATATGAAAAACTAGGAAAACTGAGCCCCATGTAGTTATAAAAATGGGAAATGTGGAAAAATGTGGAAATTCATACCTACCTGTGGAGAAGCGTGTTTCCACTCTCCTTTTAAAGCTGTTGCTGCAACCCCTGGTGGTGAATTTCCTAAGTGGTTTTTTTTTTCTTGTGAGAAGGTCAGTTTTCATTCTGCTTGGCCCTCATTCCACTGAAGCCCCCAACCTGCCTGGCCCCCTGGAGCTGCGGCTTGTGGGGCCTGGAAGGGCAGGGGTCTCCTCTCCCACAACCTGAGAAAATTCCAGAAGATTAGGGAAGATTGTTACTTCTTCTGCTGGGCTGGTTCATTTATGCTCTGGTGGTTCCAGTCTCTCTCCTCCCTTTTCATATTTCTTCACATGTCACATTTCCCTCTGCTCAGGGCTATTTTCATCACCCTTTCCAGCCCCATTCCTTGCTTTTCTTTGATCTGAGCACTGGGGAGAATATGGAGAATAGTGTAGAAAGTTAGCACCCACCCCTGTCCTAGAAGAATGAAATACTTTAGAAAATATTAAAAAGGAAGAATATTATATTTCCCCTAAAAGAGAAATAAAAATCTTAAAGGATACAGAAACTCAGAGGCCCAGTCTCCCTGCCTCCAAGCAGATACTAAGGGGAGGCCAGCTTTTAGAAATGCAGATTTGGTAATCCATTCAAGACAGGATATTTTGAACAAAGGCAGAATTAGGTAGAATGGTAGGATCAGCCTTCATTCAAGATCCAAACCCGGAAAGCCATTAAGACACAATGGGAATGGCCCAACACCCTTTCAGGACACAAGCCTCCTCATTACATCGTCTCAGAGTCCAGGCTTCAATCAAACTTAAGTCAGACAACCTAAAAAGTTAGCTATCACCCCTGCATAAGAGTGGGAGTCTGACAACCAATAGAATACATGTCCTTGCCACAGGAACAGGAAGCTCAAGGGCAAGGCCCAAGAGAGGGTATAAATAACCCTCACACTCCACTCCATGTGTTCAGATGCCCAGGACTTCAAACCCATGTGGTCCTGTCCATCCATAAAGCATCTTTCTAATCAGCCTCCATGTTTCCGGTGTCTTTCTCCCCACTTGGACCTGAACCAGATGGACATTTCTTCCAACAATAGGAAAATCCCAATTCCTGAGCATCCAATTTCCAAAGGCCCTCCACCTGTGGAACCTCCATCTGCTAACCTGAGGCCACCTCACTGGGAAGACAGGCAAAGTTTATTCTGCTCTCAAAGGCATATTTACTGCTCTGTGGCGTCTTGTCTCCCTTAGGGTGGCAGAGAGGTCCCACACCTCAAACCCTTCATAGGACCATATCAATCTCCAGGTGTATCTGCTGCACACACACCCCCAACCCGGTTCTACCAATCCAGCTTTTTTGCATGGTGCCCAGACTGATATATCTCTCTCTCTCTCTCTCTTTTTAATTAAAACTAGCTGGAGGCAAATAAAACATTTTCTATTTCAGTAAATCATTCCTATAGATCTGCTTCCTTTGTCATTTTAATTAAAGTCGGCCTGTGCTGAAACTTTGATATTGGCCCATTTATTAGTACTAAATCAAGTGGCAGGGCTTCAGTGCAGCTTCTTTTTTTTAGGTTGGGTGGGGAGGGAAGTTGGGTGAAGAATGAGAATGACGGAAATAAATATTTGACGGGCAGCAGGAGAGGCCGTGGGCAAAAGGGGAGCTGCCACAGGGATACTTTACCTTCCTGTGAAATGGGTGGATGGAGAGAGCGCAAACAGACCTGTCTCTTCTCACTTACTGACATTTTTGCTTCCCCAAGTTCCTTCTGTGAGCATGCGAAAGGTTTGGAGCATTCCTTTCTGTGCTCCAAGTGAATCTGAATCCGTCTTTCTGATTTTACCAGTCTTTTTTTTTTGCTCATCAATCTGCTCAGGAAAGAGGTTATCAGGCCTTTGTGGGAAGCCCCCCCCCCACCTTCTAGAAGAATGAAATATTTTGGGAAATATTAAAAAGGCAGGATAAAATATTTCCCTTAAAGGAGAAATGAAAAAAAAATCTTAAGGTAGGCAGAAACCAGCCCCAGTTTCCCTGCCCCAAGCAGAAACTGAGGAGGCCAGTTGTTAGAAATGCAGATTTGGTCATCCCTTCAGAAGGACTGTGTTAAGTTTGGGTATTGACGAGGCAGGAGACCAGGTTAGTGACAACAGCTCTTTAATATAGTGTGACCCAGCAAAACTCTGGAGAAAAACCTCTCCTTATATACACTTCAGCCTGAGGCTGCATCCAATCAGAAACGAGATATTTCCCGCCTAAACTCCCGCCAAAACTTACAGTAATACATTACACTCCTTCCCTCCCAGAAGGCACTTTGCCAATATTTGCATATTACTTCTCTACGTAGTCCTGCAGGTACGTGGGGCGTCTCCTGACTCTCCCGGACCTGCGCAGTTCACTTTCTGGAGTTGAGTCGAGCTTGCCGGAGGGACTTTTCGTTCCTCTGAGCTCCTCCTCCCGGCCATCCGGCCCTGGATTATTCGCCGGCTCGGACCTGCTGTCCTCTAGAGGGACCGGAGGGTGTCGCTGGACCTCGCCTGACTCAGATAAGTCTCTGTTTGGTTCTTTGCTTACGCTTTCTGTTTGTTCTTGGCGCCGGTCAGCTGTGGGGTTAATTAAATCATAGTCAGGGCTGTTCTCGCCTAATTCTGCCTTATCGCTCAATCTGTTTCTTAATTGATCTATGTGGCGCCGCCAGATTCTGCCATCGTCTAGTTCCACTAGATAAGATTTGGGGCCCGTTTTGTCTATGACTATCCCCCTCTTCCAGTTAGGGCCGTCGCTGTAATTATGTGCCCACACCGAGTCTCCTATGTTTAACTCTCGGATTCTATCTGGTTTTGTTTTGAACCCGTCCTGTACGTAGTTGGTGTAGCCGGTCTAGCGGGCACCGTAGCTTCCGCCCATTAATAGCTCGGCTGGGCTGCGGCGGTGGCCACACAGGGGTCCTGTGTTGACGGTTAGGAATGCGTCGATTTGTGCCTGCCAATCGCCGGGCCGCTTCGTGATAGCGCTTCTTCGCACTCCGGACAAAGCGTTCAGCAAGGCCGTTCGACGCAGGGTGGAACGGCGCTGAGAGGGCATGTCGGATGCCCTCTTCAGCCAGGTACCCTTCAAATAATGCTGCGGTGAACTGTGGGCGTTATCGGACACGAGGGTGTCGGTAGCCCGTGCGTGGCGAAAAGGTGTTTTAGTGCTGAGATGACAGCTCCAGCGGTTGTGGATTTCATTAGGATGATCTCCAGCCATTTGGAGAATGCATCCACCACAATTAGAAATGTTTGGCCGTGGAAGGGCGGCAAAATCAATGTGTATGCGGGACCAAGGGCCTTGGGGTTTCTCCCACTCCAAAACTGGGGCCGTGGGTGGTAGTGGTCTGGATTCCTGACATACTTGGCATCGGCCAACCCTGTCACTGATTTCCTGTCCATTAGGGGCCACCAGACATAGCTCCTAGCCAAACCCTTCATCCTCACAATTCCTGGGTGACCCTCATGCAGGAGTTCCAGAACTTTTTCTCAGCTTCTCTGGAACTACCACCCTATCCCCCAGAGCAGGCACCCCTTGCACAGACAATTCTTTTTCTTTACAAATTCCTTGAAACGTCGCCCGCGCAGCGGCCATCCCTTTGAACCCAACTGATTACAGTCCTTAAAACAACGTCCGGTAGGAGGCCGAGCCACTTCCTGCGATGTGACTGGCCCGAGTCCAAAGAGTCAATTAGTAGAACGGGTGCCCGGGTGGGGTCCTCGATTTCCTGGCAATGGGCATCTGCTCAATGCGTCCGCATGCCCCAGCTCCTTTCCAGGCCGATGCTGCAGCTTGTAGGAGTATGCGGTCAAAAATAGTCCATCTGGTCAGTCTAGGTGAGAGTGCTACTGGCGTTGGGCGGTCGCCAGCCAGTAACCCCAATAGCGGTCTGTGATCAGTAACAATTTCAAATCACGCCCAAAACGATTCGTGAAATTTTTTCACCCTGACACTATTAGAGCCTCCTATCTAGCTGGCTGTAATTCCTTTCAGCCGGGGACATCGCTCGTGAATAGAACGCTATAGGGGCTTCAGTGCCGCTTTGGGAGTCTGTGGCTAAGTACCGCTCCTACTCCATAGGGGGACGCATCACAAACCAATACTAACGGCAGTCTGTTGTTGTATTGTATTAACAGGCTATCGCTTGATAGCAAACTTTTTACTGCCTCAAATGCCCTATTCTCTGACTTCCCCCACGACCAAGCAGTGTTTTTTCCAAGCAATTTATGCAGCGGTTCAGCAACGGTTGCCTTGTCTTTTAAAAACACGGCGTAAAAGTTTACCAGACCCAGGAAAGCCTGGAGTTCTGTCTTGTTTTTGGGTGCTGGGGCTCTCTTTATCGCCTTGACTTTGCTCTCGGTGGGTGAATCCTTTTGTCTATTCTATAGCCCAAAATTCAACAGATTCGACCCTATCTGACACTTGCTTGCTTTGACTTTTAATCCTGCCGACCTAAAATGGCCAAAACTTTCCTTAATCGCTTCCCCAGTTCTCTTAAATCTTCCCTGATACCAACACATCATCGAAATAGGTACGACTCGGTAACCCTTGTAGGAGCCGCTCCATCAAATTTTGAATAGCCCGGGCCACACTCACCCCGAACTGTAACCGGGTGCACTTAAAGGCACCCGGTGCGTTATAATGGTCTGGGCCTCAGCTGTGCTAGCATCTACGGGTAGCTGTTGGTACGCTTGTGCCAAGTCTAATTTGGCGAAAACTTGTCCGTGCCCTAGTGAGTGCAATAAGTGTTGCACTACTGGAACTGGGTAGGCGCTTTTGCAATGCTTTGTTCAAGGTAGCCTTGTAATCAGCGCAAATTCTTATGGACCCGTCTGGTTTTATAGGGTGACGATTGGCGTCTCCCATTTGGCATGGTCAACTGGCACTAGTATCCCTGGCTGACTAATTTATCTAACTCTTTGTCGATTTTAGGTTTGAGTGCAAAGGAACCCTCCTTGCCTTTAACCTAATGGGAGCTATTTGGGGTCTAAATTGAAGGAGATAGGGGTCCCTTGTACTTGCCTAAACGGTCCTCGAATCGTCTGCGAATTCCTCCAGTAGGGCGTTTGCAGGTTGCATCCGCTCGGTGGACGCCAGTCACCCCATTCCCAACGCCCGGAACCAGTCTAGCCCCAGCAAGCTTGGCAAGGTTCCTCGACTAACGTGATGGGCAGGGTCTTTTCGTATGTCCCGTGACTTGACCTCGACGGTCGTTGTCCTCGAACAGGGATGCGGTTGCCCTGGTAATCCTGCACCCGGAGCCGTTGTTTCTGTAGCTTGCGCTTTGCGATGTCGGCAAGGCTTTCACAAAAGTGTCCCAGGACATGATTGTGATAGCTGATCCTGTGTCTACTTCCAGTCGGCACGGTACGCCTTCAATTGTCGGGTTTGTGAAGATCTTTTCTTCGATGCGGGTAGCTGCGTGGTCTATGGTAACAGTCATTCGGTTTGACTTCGCGCTCTTTCTTTCCTGGCCAATCGCGGGTCGCCTCGCCGATCTCGCTCTGATTGGCTGGTTTGAAATTTCGGCGGGAATGTGGTGTTTGCATCTCTGACTCAGAGCCGCTCTGATTGGCCGATTTGAATTTTCGGCGGGAAGGTTGGGGTGCTCGGCAGACTTGAGCCAGGTGCCCCTTCCTTTCACACCGCCGGCAAATGGCGTCCCTGAACTTACATCTTTGGCGCTGATGTCGGCCCGCAACTTCCGCATTCCTCCGGGTCTTCCTTGTCGATTTTCGGTGTAGTGGACTTCTTCCTCCTCTTCGCTGGTTGACTCACGATAGGTTTCTTCGTGGTGGACTGTGCTCGGCTTTGCGCCCGCCATCGGCGTGAGTCGCTTTTGTAAGGTGTCTGCTGCATGGTTGGACATCTCATGGGCTCTGGCTTCGTCCAGAGCATTTGCCAATGTCAGGTTGCTCTTGGCTAGCAACCGTCTCCTCAAACGGATGTCTCTGACCCCCCGTATAAGTTGTTCCAGCAGCTCTTCGTCCAGATCGCGGTACTCGCAATGCTTGGAGGCTTGTCTCAGGGCTGCCATGTAGTCGCTGATAGACTCGCCTTCTTGTTGCCTGCGCTCCCCAAACTCGCATCACGAACGATTTGGACGGGGCTGGTGCGTAGTGATTCTTCAGGAGGGTCTGAAGGGTCTGCCACGATACGGAGTGTAGCGGTGTTGGCTCCGCTAGGGCTTCTGCGACGGCGATGACTGCTGACCCACAGTGGCTTATGAAGTAAGCCCGTTTGCGGTTGTCGGAGACTCCCTGTAGCTCGTTTGCCTCCAGGAAACTTTCGAAACGGGTCATATATATTCCCCATGTCTCCTGGGCAGGGTCAAACGGAGTGGGTGGCGTGTAGCCGGTCATCGCTGCATTCGCCGTCACCTTGCTGGGTTTGATTCTCGTAGTGAGTTCAGCTCTGTTCTGGTGCTCTGCCTCAATATCCCACCTTCGTCGCCAATGTTAAGTTTGGGTATTGACGAGGCAGGAGACCAGGTTAGTGACAACAGCTCTTTAATATAGTGTGACCCAGCAAAACTCTGGAGAAAAACCTCTCCTTATATACACTTCAGCCTGAGGCTGCATCCAATCAGAAACGAGATATTTCCCGCCTAAACTCCCGCCAAAACTTACAGTAATACATTACAGACTGGGCCGGACAGAAACTCTGGATAAGCAACAAACAAAAGGTTGACAAGATTAGCTCAGACAAACACCTAGGATTTGCATTTCCCCTTTTGCCTATAGAGTCAGCTATGAGCCCTACATAGGAACCCTACACAGCCCCCCCACCCCCCGTAGGAATCCAGAAGGTCTAAAAACCCACCCACTCTAAACTCCATTTTGCCACCTGCCCCAGAACCACAAACCCTGGTGATTCCGCTTCATCAATAAATGGACCTTCTTTCCAATCAGCCTCCAGCCTCCATTTTGGTTCCAGTGTCTTCTTTCTCCCTGATTGGAACTGAACCAGATGGACTTTCCTTCCAACACCTTTATTGTCCCCTTAGTGTGCTGTTCCTCTAGTCAGTTTTCAAACCTGCTATTATTGGGGAATCTCATTTAATCAATTTAATGATCCTTTTAATCAGCTTTAGACGCTAATAGGAAACTTCTCAACTTAAACAAATATGGTATTTTTTCCCTGGGGCTTGGCTTCAAAACAGTCTGTACCAGTGGTGGGTCGCTCCCAGTTCTGTCCAGTTCTTGCAAACCGGTAGTAAAAGCAGCTGGAGGCTCCGTCCATCCACCTGGACATCATAATGAACAATCTGCGCATGCACAGAATGTGCACACTCCCATTGTGAACCAGTAGTAATGGTATGGTAAGTAGAACCCACCCCTGCTCTGTACCCACCAGCATGTAGGTGGCTTAAGTACCAAAGGTCATGGCCGAAAGGGAAAGAAAAGGGGGGCAGATTATGCCTCCTGTTGATGGGATAATCTTCCTTTTTCATGAAGATGGTCCCTTAGCGTGGAATTTGCATCAGCCAAACCAGATCTGCTCCGATTCTGAAGTCACTTGTGAAAGGTCACCATTCATGTTAAGCAATGATCAACAGACATTCATTCCTCTTCTCCTAACATTGCAGGAACTGCTGGGTGGGTGATAGTCCTAAGTGGGCTTCTGCGGGACAGTCCACCTGGCTACCCATTTTCAGTAGGGCCCTGCCCCATCAGCGCCTGTGGTTTGTGTGGCTTCTCAGTAGCGCTCTCTCCCTCTCTCCCTCCCTCCCTCCCTCCCTCTCTCTCTCTCCCTCTCTCTCCCTCTCTCCCTCTCTCTCTCTCTTTCTGGATCTGCCTGGATCTGTTTGCAGCCCTTGCAGGTTAACTGGATTTGTTTACTGACTTATGCGAAGAATCTCAGGACTCTGGAATTCTTTTGTCCACATGAACTTTTGATCTTCAACAAAGAGCTATGGAAAATGGCCGACCCGCAGTTGCACCAATCAATTCCACCTCTTTAAATGTTTGAAAACATTTCGCTCAGTGAACATTTTTGGAACTCCAAAGTTTACACCCTGTTTTAAGCCTGAGCTGCCCAGGTAAAGGGATTGCCAGGTTTTCCCCTTGTGCAAACCAGTTCCTAATTATAAATGAATTTGTGGTATTTAGTATAATAAATTGATTCTGCATAATATTAGGATATATTACTGTCAGGAGAAAATGGAGTTTTCAATCCGTTTTGCCCTGATATGAGCACGCAACGGATCTTACTCTTCACTTCACTTCACTTCTTCCCTGCACCCCACATCAAAAAGGACCTGCAGTGCAGGAAGGCTAAGAAGCCTTCAGCCTTTTGATCTGTCTCTGTGGGGAAAGACAGCCCAGAAGGAGAGAAAGTAGCTGAAGAAGAAGACAGCTGAACTTGCAGGATGCTATTTGTTTCTTAAAAGACTTTCCTTGTTTTTCTGTGTTTCCATCCCTGCGTCTTTGTAGATGTTGTGACAATGCTGCTTCATGTCTTTCCTAACACTTTCTGAAAACTCTTTTTTTTTCTTGAAATATTTGTCTTCTCTTCTCTTGGCAATTTCTACAGTTTGTTCTGACATCCAGTATCCTTTAGTATTTCCAGTGTTATAATATTTTGCATCATTCTGTAGCTATTAATTGGGTTTATGTTGTATTCTTCTCCTTTAATTGAAAGATTTAGTTCCCTCTAGTGTACAATTTTTTTAAAAAAATGTTTATTGTTTTCTTGATTTAAAATTTTTTCAAAATAAGTCAACTTTCCCACAGGAAAGTTTTTTTTATAATTAATGCCAAAATCATATTTCAAATTTATCTGGCCTCTTTATTTGTTTATAACTTTCTAAAATCAAAATCTTAATTAGCCTTTTGCTTTTTAGTTTAAAAAAGTTCCTTTCCTCTAGGGCAACATTAAGAATTACACATCCCAAAAGGTTTAACCTGGCCATGTCCTAAAGAATAGAATAGAATAGAATAGAATAGAATAGAATAGAATAGAATAGAATAGAAACTGGAAGGGACCTTGAAGGTCTTCTAGTCCAGCCCCCTGTTCAAGCAGGAGACCCTATACCAGTGATGGTTAACCTTTTCAGCACCAAGTGCCGAAATTGGAGCACATGTGTGCCGGAGCACCAGAACCTGGAAGAGAGCAGTTGGCTGGTGCGCATACGTGCAGTGGCTGGCTGTTCTTCCAGTTTCCATTGCTGCCGGCCAGCTGCTCCCTTTCGGGTTCTGGCGCATCATGCACACCGGCCGGCTGGAAGAGCAGCTGGCTGGTGCGCATGCTTGCACAACGGAACCCGGAAGAGCAGCTGGCCACTGCACGGATGCTCACAGAGAGGGCTCTGCATGCTACCTCTGGCACATGTGCCATAGGTTCACCATCACGGCCCTAGACCATCTCAGACAAGTAACTGCCCAGTCTCTTCTTAAAAACCTCCAGGGATTGATGAAATCACCCATGATTTCTGGTGGCAAGCTGTTCCACTGGTTAATTATCCTCACTATTAGGAAGTTTCTCCTTCATTCCTGGTGGCTTCCCTCTTTGATCAGTTATTATCCAACCATCATTAGCTTTCTGAAATGCCTCAGCATATCTCAGTAGCCTGTTTAGTGCCATCATCTGGCATTGCCCGTCTATGGGCAATCCGGTTATATCATCTTCTATCCATGTAGCTCTCTTGGTAGAAACACAGTAGTGTTTGCCATGGCCTCCTCCTGGGCAGTGTGCAGGGATGCATTTGCCATGTGGAAAATTAGCGCCCACCCCTCTCCTAGAAGAATGAAATATTATAAAAGGCAGAATATTATATTTCCCTAAAGGAAAAACATGTTCTTGGAAAGCATTCCCCGCCTTTCTCAACAGCCCCAGCAGGACTGGGCCAGCCTGTCTACAAGACAAAAGGCCTTCAGCTCCAGGATGATGGGATTACCCTTCAGGGCAAAGCCATTCAGCCACTATAGGAACTGCATTGCATCAGCCCAAGTTTTAACCAAGCTTGATTCAGAAAACCTACAAAGTTAGCTATGAACCATGCATAGCCCCCTGGGAATCGGACAACCAACAGAATATATTTCTTGCACAGGAACAGGAAGCTCAAGGGCAAGACCCAAGAGAGGGTAACCCTCTCTCTCCACAACATGTGTTCAGCTGCCCAGGACCTCGAACCCATTTGGTCCTGTCCATCAATAAAGCATCTTTCCAATCAGCCTCCATGTTTCCAGTGTCTTTCTCTCCACCTGGAACTGAACCAGATGGATATTTCTTCCAACAGCCATTGTCCCTCAAGTGACCCTCTTCCTCCAGCATCTTCCTTTGTTCATCATGGGGCCTGCCCATGGGATACATGCCTGACCGTCTTCCCTCATCCCTGCCAGGAACACACACACACACACAAATACCCTGCCACAATGAGGACTAGTCCAATAGGAGTAAGGAGTCAGTGGCTAAATTATCTCCAAGATACCTTCCAATCCTTCCAAATTATGATGCAGTTCTTTGCAAACAGCAGTGGGAAAGTATCCCACTTTGGTTTGGGAAAGCAATTCTTTGCCCATCTGGTATACTTTTATTTGGGAAAACCAATCTTTTCCAGCAGATAAGCAACATTCAAGGGGAAGTGCTTCAACCACCCTCTAAAAGGATGCAAATGACCATATAAATCCTTCCATTCCTTACTATCTTGTCAGAGCTGAAGAAGCTTCTTGGATGAGAAGCGAAACGTCTTCAAAAGAAAAAACCAGAAAGTCCAGTTGCCTCCTGAAAAAGCACCTTTGGGAGAACCATGACCTGGATGTCTGAGAACCTCTACAGACTTCTAGCTATACAATTTGGGATGAACACCCTTGGAATCAGGGGTCCCCAACCTTTCGGACCTCAGGAACCACTAAATTCATAATTTTAAATCCCATGGACCACTAATATGATCTGCCTAATGACCGGCTGGGTGGGCGTGGCAACGTGGTCATGTGACTGGGTGGGCGTGGCCAACTTGATGTCACGTCGAGGGCTGCCTTGCCAGCCTCTTCTCGCCACTCCTCGCCTGCCTGCCTGGGCTCCTTAGGGCCCCAATAGGAAGCAGTTGTTGGAGCTAAGCAGCCACCATGAGAAAGAGTTGGCAAAACAGCTGGCTCAGTTCAAATTGGATCTGACTGAGAAGGAGGCTCAGCAGAAGCACCTCCCTGAGGACTAGGAGCATAGGCTTTCCAAGCAGAGGGGAGGACTGTGGGTGGGCAAGGCCAGGTACCAGCACCTGGAGGTTCAGCGGGCTGAGTTGGTCAGCCAGTTCCAGGCCATGATGCTGTCCCACTGGAACAAGGCCCTCCGGTTCTTTGACATTGCTTCCCTCCAGCCTTCACCTAAATCCCCGGCTCTAGGAGGCTGAAGCAGACCCTCAAGTCGGAATTTCTGCCCCCCTCCGGCTTGCACAAAAAGACCCCAAAGGGGAAGACTCTGTGCAGCAACAAAAACATTCATTCACGGATCCATCCGAGGGGGCCATAGTTTGAGGACCTTTGATTTAGTGCAATATAAAAAATGCAAATAATTTTTCTGCGGACCACCAAAATTTTCTTGCGGACCACCAGTGGTCCACGGACCACCAGTTGGTGACCGCTGCTTTGAATGGTGTGGGAGTAGGAATGGATTTCCAGGGGGGAAAATTGCAGACTACACAAACCAGGAGCACCACTCAGGTGACCCTGAGGACACAGATAAACCTCCAAGTACTTCAAGGACCCTCAAAAAGGATGCAAAGGACCAGCTGTCTGCAAGGAATATAAATCCTTCCATCCCCCACTATCCTGTTGGAGCTAAAGAAGCTTCTTGGATGAGAAATGAAATGTCTTCAAAGACATTTGCCTTCTGAAAAAGTACCTTTGGGGCATTCAAGGGGAAGATGAACCCAGTGCCTGTCCCCTAACACCTAGGAGAATCTTCTTTTTGCATCTGGAGGAGAAATGAGCAACGATCTGTCATGATTCACTTCTGTAACAGGGTCTGCTTTAGGGTGTAAGCCAAACAATAGCCAATTTCCACACATTTGAAATCACACAATGAAGCATCTTTTGAGTTTTAGAGTCTTCTTCCAACTACCAAACCCTATAAAATTGTTTAAAACCATTTTATATCTTCATAAAGCACATCAGTAACTATTTAACTTTACTACCCAATCGACTTCTATCAGTCTCCAATTATCCCCTGTGTGTGTTTGTGTGTGTGTGTGTGTGTGTGTGTGTGTGTACACACGCATATGTGCAGGAGGTAGAGATGAGTGTGAAGGGCTGCTCTATTCAAAATGCCTCTCAACTGGCTTTCTGCTGTGCTAATTAGACTGACTTGCCAAGTAATAAGGGAAACAATAAGTCAACAGCCGTGGGGTTCCCTGGCAATTCTTCAAGGACCTTTTCTCCAATTGTTTCCAGCTCCTATTTTTATCAAAAGCAGAACTGCATGTAAGAAACCCAATAGAAAATCCTCTCCTTTCAGTCTCCGAGGCATGAGGTAGATAGACCAGGTCCCAAAAAGGACAAAAGTTCTATGAATGCTAACATTTTGTAACATGGTCCCAAAGGTGCTTTTTCAAGAGGCAACTGAGCTTTCTGTTTTTTCTTTGAAGACGTTTCACTTCTCATCCAGAAGCTTCTTCAGCTCTTCAGCTCTTCAGCTCTGAAGAAGCTTCTTGGATGAGAAGCGGAACATCTTCAAAGAAAAAACAGAAAGTCCAGCTGCCTCTTGAAAAAGCACCTTTGACCTGGATGACGGAGACTTTACATAGACATTTTGGAAGATAGATTCAAGATTCAGAAGGATCTTAGTGGACTTGAACACTGTGTCCTATCCAACAAAATGCAATTCTGTTTTGAAAAAAAGAAATTATTTTTATATTTCAGTAGGACATTTTCATGACCACCTTCTGTCTGAAAGGCAGTTTTTGTCCAGAGTGGTATTAATATTGTATGATGTTCAACAAATTGGCATGTTTTCTGTCTTCTCAGAACTGTGATCATAACCATTTTTCTGTTTTTGTTCATTCTGTTTTACATTTTTTATCACATTGTGGGAATCCAGCCACTTTAGTGAATAATGACGAAAAATGGTGAACAACCATCCTTGGTCATTTGGTGCAGAAGCCTTGAGTCTAAATGTGGCTGTAGTGATGGATGAACCGATGCGGGGCACCCCTTACCCAACAGTCCTGGATGCTGCACCCCTAATCTTTCCCCTCTGGGATGTAAATTAGATGAGAACAATTTGCATAGTTTTGTCTACTTGGTGATACAGAATACAGTCAAAATTGTCTTAGGCTGGAAAGGGTGAGGAAGGGATGTAGCAGTTGGCTTTGAAGCTCCTGGCTCAGGACTGAGGTTCCATTTCTGGCCTCTACTCTGTGGCTAGAAAGAGCCAGTAGCCTCATCTCTAGTGAAAATATGTACAGCCTTACAACAGTACACTTAGGGACCATTCAAAGTTAATGGGATGGGATGGGATGGGATGGGATGGGATGGAATAGAATAGAATAGAATAGAATAGAATAGAATAGAATAGAATAGAATAGAATAGAATAGAATAGAATAGAATAGATCAGACCTGGAAGGGACCTTGGAGGTCTTCTAGTCCAGCCCCCTGCTCAAGCAGGAGAACCTATGCCATTTCAAACAAGTGGCTGTCTAGTCTCTTCTTAAAGACCTCCAGTGATGGTGCACCTACTTCTGGAAACAAACTGTTCCACTGGTTCATTGTCCTGAATTCCAGGTTGCTTCTCTCCTTGATCAGTTTCCATCCATTGTTTCTTGTCTTGTCTTCTGGTGCTTTAGAGAATAGATGGACCCCCTCTTCTTTGTGGCAGCCCCTCAAATACGGGAATATTGCTATCATGTCACCCCTATTTCTTCTTTTCTTTAGATTGGCCAGACCCAAAACGTGCAGCCATTCTTCATATGTTTTAGTCTCCAGGCCTTTGATATCTTGATTGCTCTTTTCTGAAGTTACAGTGGCACTGAAAAGAGTGACTTATGGCCGTTTTTCACAGTTACAATCTTTGCCGCGTCCCCAGAGTCACATGATCAAAATCCAGATGCTGGTTCATATTTATGACGGTTGTAGTGTCCCGGGGTCACATGATCCCCTTTTGCGACCTTCTCACATGCAAAGTCAATGGGAAACCCAAATTCACTTAACAACCAGGCTACTAACTTATCAACTGCAGTAGTTCACTTAACAACTGTGGCAAGAATTTCGTAAAATGGGGCAAAACTCACTTAACAAATGTCTCCCTTAACAACAGAAGTTTTGGGTTCAGTTGTGACTGTAAATTGAGGACAACCTATAATTATGCTAGCTACATTTAAAAGCATGTAAAAATGTAATTATTTTCCCACAATCTTATTCAATTTATACTGTACATTGTGTTCCCACCATTTAGTTTGTAGTCTTAATATTAAGAATTTTTATATGAGGTTCTTGGTATTTTAATATCACACCATTGTGATAGCATTAACTGTTAGAACTCTTTTTATAGGCTTCACTGAAATAGCAGCAATGTTTATTGAAGTCATTGTATGCTCTTCTGTGATCAAAATAAAGACCCGATTTGATACATTCACAGTTTCATTTATAATAATTTGTTTTGGGTGGGAATCATGCTTTATCATTAAAAGAAAAGCTGCAATTAGATTAGAATAAAATAGAATTCTTTATTGGCCAAGTGTGATTGGACACACGAGGATTTTGCCTTTGGTGCATATGCTCTCAGTGTACATAAAAGAAAAAAAATACATTCATCAAGAATCATAGATACAATACTTAGTGATAGTCATAGGTTACTAATAAGCAATCAAATCATACTAGGAAACAAACAGAACAATATAAATAATAAAAATACAAGCAACATGATTATAGTCGTAAGTGGGAGGAGATAGGTAATAGGAAGGTTGAGAAGAAGAATAGTAATACAATCTTAGTAAATAGTTTGACAGTGCTGTGGGAATTAGTTGTTTAGCAGAGTGATGGTATGGGGGATAAGACTGTCCTTATGTCTAGTAGTTGTTCTGGTATGCAGTGCCCTATAGCATCATTTTGTTGTTGTTGTTTTGTAAATGTTTTTATTTTGTTAAAACATAAACAGTACATTTTTTCTGAATAGAATATTGACTGAGTTAAAATTTACAGCTTATAACATAAGTATTTCAATTTCTGCCATATTATTCACTTTTTTAATTTTTCATCTCTACTTAATATTTAATTTATAATCAATATTACCATCCACCCTAACCTCCAGCCTTAATCTTATTTCGTTTCATTATCTTATTTCTCCATTTATCATATATATTTCTCAAAATCACCACATTTGTAAATTATCAATTTGTTTCCTCTTATTTCCTTTTTTCTATTGAAACCCTTTAATTTAAACATAGTCATTTCCATCCTTAGTTTCTATTTTTTTATATATAGCTTGATATTTCACATTTATCTCTTAATGTCAATTATTTTCTATGGTGGACCAATTTATCATTTCTTATTTCCCTATTAATCATTTTACCATTTTACCGAAAACAATATATTTCTTCAGTTTTTCACACCACCTTTTTCAAATACAAACATTAGCTTAATCTCTTAATTATCTTCTTTTTCTTAATTTCTATTATCTTATTCAATTTCAGTTTCATCTGAAGTTCTATATCCATATGAATAAATAAATAAACTAGATTACTGAATTAACCAACTTCCTGACTCCACCCAACATCCTAAGCCCTACCCTTGGCTATCCATACAATCCTTGCATACAATCCTTGGCTATAATTGACCCAGTTAAGAGTACTGTGTGACTGCAGCCCAGAACTGGAAGACACAACTGTGAATTTGAGGGGCAGATCAGACCTGCAAGAACTTGCAGAGAATCCAAAGGTGTCTTTTTTTCCATTCCGAAGAAGTTTACAGATTAAAAGATTAAATTAATTCATCTAGTCCAACCCCCTATCCAAGCAGGAGACCCTACACCATTTCTGACAGATGGCAGTCCAGTCTCTTCTTGAAAGCTTCCAGAGATGAAGCTCCCACAACTTCTGTTCCATCGATTGATTGTTCTCACTGTCAGAAAATTCCTCCTTATTTCCAGGTTGAATATCTTTTTGGTCAGTTTCCATCCATTCTTCCTTCTCTGGCCTTCGGGTGCTTCGGAAAACAGCTTGACCCTCCTCTCTGTGGCAGCCCCTCAAGTATTGGAAGACTGCTATCATGTCACCCCTGGTACTTCTCTCATGCTAAACTAGCCATGCCCAGTTCCTGCAACCATTCATCGTCTGTTTTAGCCTCCAGTCCCCTAATCTTGGTTGCTCTTCTCTGCACTCTAGAAAGAATCTCAAGCTCTTTTTTATAGTGCGGTGACCAAAACTGGATGCAGTATTCTAGGTATGGTCTTATTAAGGCTTTATAGAGTGGTAGTAGTATCCCCCTTGATCTTGATTGTATCCCTCTGTTAATGCAATGTAGGATTGTGTTGGCTTTTTTGGCTGCCACCACACACAGCTGGCTCCTATTTAACTGATTGTCCACTAAGACTCCAAGATCCCTTCTTGGATGAGAACCAAAATGTCTTCATGCAAAAACCAAGAAATTCCAGTTGCGTTTTGAAAAAACCATCTTTGGGTGACTGACCTGGGTAACTGAGGGTCTCCTTGGAGAAGCAGCTTCCCAGGGCCATTTCTTGGGGGAAAGGCAGGGTAGCAGCTGCCTGAGCTCCATCCTTTAGGAAGGGCTCAGGGCTTTGCATTTGATTTTTTTTGGATTTTTTTTTACAGGATGAACCTGCAAACAAATTTAATAAATAAATAAATAAATAATGAACTCCTGCTCCTCAGGACTCCAAATCTGCCAAATCCATGGATTAAAAGACTTTGCATCTGGCCACAGTCAGGAGCTCTTGGGTTCTTCAGATTCCAGCCCTCTTGGCCAACCTCCATTGCTGAGAGGCTCTTCAACCCACATGCCAGCACCCTGGCTAAGGAGGCTTTGCCTTGTTTTTATAGTTATGTGTTTTGTGAAGTTTTAAATCGTTTCCAGTGGCACAATTTGGATTTGAGATGGGAAGAAGGGAGGGAGGGAGGGAGGGAGGGAGGGAGGATGGCTACAGGAAGGAAGGAAGGAAGGATGGATGGATGGATGAATGGATACAGGAAGAAGGGAAGGAAGGGAGGAAGTTAAGAAGGAAGGAGGGAGGGAGAGAGAGAGGGAAGGAAGGAAACAGGAGGAAAGAAAGGAAGGATACAGGAAGGAAGGAAGGAAGAAAAGGAGGAAGGAAGGAAGGAAGAAAAGGAGGAAGGAAGGAAGGAAACAGGAAGGAAGGAAGGAAATGTCTTTCAAGGCCTGTAAACAGTAAGAAGGCCAATAAATCTTAAAATAAAAAATAGGTGAATATAGAGGAACTTGAGTCATGATTTTTTTTTTAATTCCAAAAAGTTTGCAATACAATGAAACTGTTCATAGCAACTCTTGCAAAAGAGCCATGCAGTGGCTTTTGACTCCCCAGCAGAAATTTTTAAATCAATAGACCTGGGAAACGGTCATTGCTGTTCATCTCCCTTAGTAGATTTTTTTAATCGAAACTGGTGCTCTATAACACAACCATTATGGGGAAAGATGGTAAAAATCCAGTTGTATTGATTCCAGCTCTTTTATTCTACGATTTTCAATGCCTTTCAGTTACCCACTAAAATATACCAGAAACTCATTTTTTCCAATATGCTACCATACTAATTGCAAGAATAATTTTACCAATGATTGAAAGATATAAGAAAGGAGATTGGCTTAGAAAAAAGTGAATTCATTCAGCAAAATTAGCAATGTATTAGAAAGAAATGAAGTAGTATGGATGTAAAAGTAATAGAAAAATAGTGATTATGTGTGTGTATATCTTGGATTCCACTCAAATATTGGAATTTGAGTGGAATTCAGTTTATATTGTTAATGGTGCAATTGAACAGTTGTAAACAAAATAACTCCTAAAGTTAGAATCATGGGATGTTTCAATTAATCAATAAATCAATTCAATTTAATGAGTTCAAAGATAATGAAAAAAAATTAAGATGGAATTAAAATATATTTGTAATATAGCCTAACGTAGAATGTAAGGTTGGGAAGGGTTAGGGAAGGGATCTTAAAGCCCAACCCAGTGCAGAAATCAGAGAAAATTCACCATCTCCCAAGGTTTCTGTTCGAGTGATGAACAGCTCCTGCCAACAAGGAATTCTTTTAACATCAAAATCTTGTTTGAAATTTTAACCCAGCATTTCTTGTTCTGTCTTCTGGAATCTTTAGTTTAATTCAGAATAGATTTGGAAGGGACCTTGGAGGTCTTCTAGTCCAGCCCCCTGCTCAAGCAGGAGATCCTATACCATTTCAGACAAGTGACTGTCCAGTCTCTTCTTAAAAGCCTCCAGTGATGGAGCATCCACGATTTCTGGTGGCAGGCTGTTCCACTGGTTAATTGTCCTCCACAATCATCTTACACATCCAGTATCTGTGGACAGGGCAGGAAAGAGCAGCTCCAGGCATATTTGTAGCTGGAAGGGAACTGGCCCCAGAGGTCTCCTGCAAGCCAGCCCCGCCCACCTTCGGAAGAGAGGAGCACACATTGAGGAGGACTTCCCAGGCAGGTCCAGGGGGACTGCCAAGTTAAAACCTTGAATGTGACTGAAGGAGAAAAATGAGGGGAGGGACAGTGGTGGGATTCAAATTTTTTTATTATCAGTTATGTGGGCGTGGCTTGGTGGGCGTGGTGTGGCTTGGTGGGCGTGGCTTGGTGGGCGTGGCAGGGAAAGGTTACTGCAAACTCCCCATTTCCTCCCGATCAACTGGGACTCGGGAGGCAGAGAATAGATGGGGGCAGGGCTAGCCAGAGGTGGTATTTGCTGGTTCTCTGAACTATTTGAAATTTCCACTACCAGTTCTCCAGAACTGGTCAGAACCTGCTGAAACCCACCTCTGGGGGGGGGGCTAGAACCAGTGGTGAGCGGCTGTCAGTTCGGACCGTTTGGGCGAACCAGTAGTTGTGACCTGCAGGTGGGCTTGCCCACCCACCCCGGTGCTATGCCATCCTATTTAGCCGTGTTTTTTAAACCGCGTGCATATGTGCAAGCCACGTGCGTGAGCAAAGTGCATGCGTGGAAGGCACACACGCTCACATTTTCAGTGCTGGGCAAACCAGTTGTTAATCCATGTGGCGCCCACCTCTGGCTACAACGCTGCCCTAAATGAAGAGTTGCCTTGTGGAAGCAAACAAACTTAATAAGGAGATAATAACTAAATGTCTAAGGAGATTGTCAGTCATCCAGGTCATGGTTGTCCCAAAGGTGCTTTTTCAAGAGGCTGAAGAAGTTTCTTGGACTAGAAATGAAACGTCTTCAAAGAAAAACCAGAAAGCCCAGTTGCCTCTTGAAAAAGCACCTTTAGGATAAATAATAACTAGTCAATAAATAAAAGTAAAATCAAACCACATTTAATTTTAGCCAGGACTCTGCCTACATTTTGGGTCCCTATCATCGCTCTTATGGATGGGGACTAAAGAGTCTGGGACAACGTGAACCCACCACTTCCTCTCCCAGGTTCTAAAGAGGGAGGAGGGTCTGGAGTCGCCCCTTCGTACTTGGGGGCATTGAAGATACTAAACTCTTAGGGAGCTTATTCACCCATGTTCTAGGTTTCCCCAATAAATTGCTCCCCAAATTCAGTTGAAACCAGAGGAATTCACATAATTTGTTAAGCCACACAAAAAAATTGAGTTCGGTTACTATAAATGCAGATTTTAGGCTCGCAACGGACCTGGTTAACTTCCTCCCACTCCCACCCCCACATTTTATGCTCAAAAACGGGGTCTGAGCTGCTACAGAGGGAAACCAGCCCCACCTCCAGCATTAAAACTGCCTCCGGATCCAAGCAGCCTCCAAAGGTTTCTTAGAAGATAAAAGGGCTGTGGGCTGAACTCAGATCTAAGCTTGGAAGAGAGCCCAGGAAAAAAAAAAGATTTAAGAAAGATAAAATAAGGTTTGTCGACAACATCTTGAGGGAGAAAAATGTGGGAGTTGTGGGGGAGTCGGTTGGTTTGCTGATACTTGGCTCCTGCTCAAAGGGCTACTGAACATGTATCTGGGATTAAAGCCATAAATATTACAGAAAACTGGTACTTCTCCAATTTCCTTTTTTTTTCAAATATGGAAAAATAGGAGCATCCTGGAAATGCACCTTGGATACCGTAACTGCTGCGGTCTTTCAACCATCCCTTTCTTCTCTTTCCCCCTGGAAAATTATCTCCCCTGGAATTTTGCAAGTATCTTTCCTTTTCTGGGGGGTTGTTTGATTTTAAATGAGTGACAGGTTTTATATTTGTCTGTGGTAATAAAAGAGGGAAATACAGGAGAAAAAATATTATTTTTCTTCAAATCCAGGCACCGTTGATCCATCAATGGATTTATTGACCCCGATCAATACTTGGTCTTTTAAAAACAAAATAACCAGAGAGAACAATCTGCTTCCTCTGGAGTTGTCTTAGTTTTATTCAGGGTTGTAAGAACCAGACACTTGAACCGTGACCTGGTCTCACCCCCTTCTTTTCATGCTTCTCAATCTGCATCTTTCATTGACAATGCCTTTTGTATATAAATTAAACTTATATATCATATCATATTGAAGGAGGACCCCCTTCTCCTAGAAGAATGAGATATTAAAAAGGCAGAATATTGTATTTCCCTAAAGGAGGAAGAGAGAAACATGCTCTTGGAGACAGAAAGAGACAGTTATGACCACCTTTCTTAATAGCCCCTGTTAGGTTCGGGCAATGAAGAGGCAGGAGACCAATGAGTGGCAACAGCTCTTTAATTTATTGTGACCCAGCAAAAGACAACCGGCAAAACCCCTCTTTAAATACTCTTTTGGCTGAGGCTTCAACCAATCAGCAACGTGCAATTTTCCCGCCCAAAATTCCCTCTCAAAGTTCAAAATACATTACACTCCTTCCCTCCCAGAACGCTTTGTACCTCTATTTACATAATATTTACATGCTACCTCTCTACGTAGTCACGCAGGTAGACAGGGCGTCTCCTAACTCTTTCTGACCTGTGCAGTTCATTTTCTGGGAGAGAGTCGAGCTGGTCGGAGAGACTGTTTGTTCCTCCCAGCTCCTCCTCTAGGCCGTCCGGCCCTGGATTATTGGCTGAATCGTTCCTGTTGCCTTCAGGAGGAACCGGTTGGCGTCACTGGACTTCATCGGAATCAGATAAGTCCTCCGCTCGCCTCGGGTTTGAGTCAGCTGCAGATTCAAACAATTGGTAGTCAGGGCCTGGTTGTTTGGTTTCTAGTTTGTTTGGTATACGTTTTCTTAGCTGGTCTATGTGGCGTTTCCATACCCGGCCGTCCTCCATGTCTACTACGTATGATTTGGGTCCGGTTATGCCCAGAATTTCCCCTTTTAACCATGTTGGGCCCTCACTATAGTTGTGTGCCCATACTAGATCACCCACTGTCATTTCCCCGGTTTTTCCTTGAATACCCTTGTACCCGTCTGGGGTATAAGTTGGGTTTAGTCGGTCTAGCGGGCACCTGAGTTTCCTGCCCATTAAAAGTTCTGCTGGACTGCAGCCAGTTGTTACACAAGGGGTCCTATGTTGGATGGCCAGGAAAATGTCTATTTTCGTTTGCCAGTCGCCTGGACTTATCCTAGATAGCGCTTCCTTGGTGCTCCGAACGAAACGTTCTGCAAGTCCATTCGTCGCCGGGTGGAAGGGCGCCGAGAGGACATGTCTGATACCCTCTCCCGCTAGATACCCCTCAAACTGATTTGCCGTGAATTGCGGGCCATTGTCAGAGACTAGGGTGTCGGGCAGGCCGTGTGTTACGAATAGATGCCTTAGGACTGTGATTACTGCTTCGGCCGTTGTGCTTTTCATGAGGATTATTTCCAACCATTTTGAGTAGGCATCTACCACAATTAAAAAGGTCTGCCCATGGAACGGCCCCGCAAAATCTATGTTAATCCTGGACCAAGGCCCCTGGGGTTTCTCCCACTCTCTAACTGGGGCTGTAGGGGGTAGCGACCTCGACTCTTGGCAGGATTGGCATTTCCCTACCCTGTCGCTGATGTCCTTATCCATTAAGGGCCACCATAAGGGCCTTATCCATTAAGGGCCACTCCTCGCTAAACTCTTCATCCGCACAATCCCTGGGTGGCCCACATGCAACAGTTCCAACACATTTTCGCGTAATTTTTCTGGGATAACTACCCTATCCCCCCATAACAGACACCCCCCTTGAACAGACAGTTCTGATTGTTTTTCAAAGTCTTTGAAACGCTGCGCAGTGCCAACCCTTGCACCCAACCGATCACAGTCCGAATTGTAATGTCTCTATACGATGCCCTAGCCACCTGCTTGGATGTGACTGGGCCAGAGTCCAAAGAGTCAATTAGTAAGACGGGTGTCCCCGGGGTGGGGTCCTCAATTGTCTCTGGTAGAGGGCATCTGCTCAGAGCATCTGCATGCCCTAAGTCTTTTCCTGGGCGGTAGAGCAATTTGTAGGAGTATGCTGCTAGGAAAATAGTCCATCGGGTCAGCCTGGGAGAAAGTGCCACGGGCGTTGGGCGGTCACCTGCTAAAAGCCCTAGAAGGGATCTGTGGTCCGTGACTATCTCGAAATCTCGTCCGGACAAGTATTCGTGAAATTTCTTAACCCCGGAGACTATGGCCAACGCTTCCCTATCTAACTGGCTGTAGTTCCTTTCCGCAGAGGACATAGTCCGGGAATAATACGCTATAGGGGCTTCTGTTCCATTCGGTAACCTGGGGCTGAGCACTGCCCCACCCATATGGTGAAGCGTCGCAACTAGTACTAGTGGCAACGTGCCATTGTACTGGATGAGGAGGCTATCGCTGGACAAAAGGTTTTTACCCCTCAAATGCCCTAGCCTCTTCTTTCCCCAGGACCACACAGCTTTCTTTGCTAGCAACTTATGTAGCGGCTACTGTTGCTTTATTCTTCAAGAATACCGCATAGAAATTAACAAGCCCCAAGAATGCCTGTAATTCTGTTTTATTTTTGGGGGCTGGGGCCTTTCTAATGGCCCGTACCTTGCTCTCCGTGGGGTGGATCCCTTCCCTGTCTATCCTGTATCCTAGGAATTCTACAGATTTCACCCCAATGTGGCATTTGTTGAGCTTAACTTTAAGCCCCGCAGACCTAAAAATGCCCAACACCTTCCTTAGTTTTACCCCGAGTTCCTCTAAGTTTTCATCTGATACCAATACATCGTCGAAGTATGGTACCATTCCTGGCAGGCCCTGTAATAATCTCTCCATTAGGTTCTGGAAGAGCCCTGGGGCCACGCTAACTCCGAACTGGAGTCGCGTACATTTGAAAGCCCCGCGGTGCGTGACAATTGTCTGCACCTCAGCTGTGCTGCTATCTACAGGTAGCTGCTGGTAGACTTGGGCCAAATCGAGTTTGGCGAAGACCTGCCCTTGCCCTAATGAGTGTAGCAAATGTTGCACCACTGGAACGGGGTATGCACTTTTCTGCAATGCTTTGTTAAGCGTTGCTTTGTAGTCAGCGCAAATTCGGACCGAACCGTCCGGTTTGACTGGGGTTACTATGGGTGTCTCCCATTTTGCATGGTCGACAGGGACTAATATTCCCTGGCTTACTAACTTGTCCAATTCTCGGTCAATTTTAGGCTTTAGGGCGAATGGGACTCTCCTAGCCTTTAACCGGATAGGGGCGACTTGGGGGTTGAGGTTGAAAGAAATAGGGGTCCCCACGTACTTGCCCAGGCAATCCTTGAATACGTCCTCGAACTCCTTCAGTAGTTCTTCTCTGAGGATGACATCGCTCCTGTGGACCCCGGTCACTCCCATGCCCAAAGCTCGGAACCAGTCCAACCCTAGCAAACTCGGTAGAGTTCCGTTTACTATGGTGATCGGCAGGGTCTTTGTGAATTGTCCATATTTGACTTGGACGGCTGTAGCTCCTCGAACAGGGATCCGATTCCCCTGGTAGTCCTGCACTCTCAGCTTCTGGGTTTGTAGCTGACGTTTAGCGATCGCTGGCAAGTCTCTCACGATGGTGTGCCAGGACATAATTGTGATTGACGACCCAGTGTCTACTTCCATGGGGCACGGCACCCCTTCAACGTAGACTTGGGTGAATATCTTTTTCTCTAGTCGTGTCGATGCGTGGCCCACTCTCACAGTGGTCTGGTTTAACTTCGCGCCCTTTTTAAATGGACCAATCCATGGCCGCTTCGCTGCTCCCGCGCTCTGATTGGTCGGTTTGGATTTTTGGCAGGAAGGTTGGGGGGCTCGGCAGGCCCGAGCTATGTGTCCTTTTTTTTCACACCGCCGACAAACCGCATCCTTGAATCTGCAGTTTTGCCGTTGGTGTTGCCCCCCACAACTCACACATTCGTCCCGGTCACCTCTCTCCAGCCTCCCGGTGTGGAACACCTCTTCCTCTTCCTCACCTTCTGATTTGGCCTGGACTTCCTCACTGTGGACCGGTGTAGTCTTTGTCCCGGCACCCTGCGCGTTTGGCTTTTGCAAGGTCTCCGCCGCCTTGGTGGACATCTCATGAGCTCTGGCTTCGTCCAGGGCTATCGCTAGAGTCAGGTTTTATTTATTTATTTATTTATTTATTTATTCAAATTTATATACTGCCCTATCTCCCGAAGGACTCAGGGCGGTTCACAGGCAAATAAAACAGCATATATATACAAATTAAGAAAACCATTAAGAAAACATATTCAAAAAGCCTGATTTTTAAAATAATATAGATATTAAAGCCAATTAAAACCCCTATAAAATTTAAAAATTTAAAATTAGAAAATTTAAAAAACTAGTCCAGTCCCGCGCAGATAAATAGGTGTGTTTTAAGCTCGCGACGGAAGGTTCGGAGGTCTGGAAGCTGGCGGAGTCCTGGGGGGAGTTCGTTCCAGAGGGTGGGAGCCCCCACAGAGAAGGCCCTTTCCCTGGGCGTCGCCAGACGGCACTGTCTAGCTGACGGCACCCTGAGGAGTCCCTCTCTGTGAGAGCGCACGGGCCGGTGAGAGGTATCCGGTAGCAGTAGACGGTCCCGTAAGTAGCCCGGCCCTATGCCATGGAGCGCTTTAAAGGTGGTTACCAGAACCTTGAAGCGCACCCGGAAGGCCACAGGTAGCCAGTGCAGTCTGCGCAGGATAGGTGTCATACGGGAGCCACGAGGGCTCCCTCTATAACCCGCGCAGCCGCATTCTGAACTAACTGCAGTCTCCGGATGCCCTTCAAGGGGAGCCCCATGTAGAGAGCATTGCAATAATCCAGGCGAGACGTCACGAGGGCGTGAGTGACCGTGCACAGGGCATCCCGGTTCAGAAAGGCGCAACTGGCGCACCAGGCGAACCTGGTAAAAGCTCTCCTGGAGACGGCCGCCAAATGATCTTCAAAAGACAGCCATTCATCCAGGAGGACGCCCAAGTTGCGCACCCTCTCCATCGGGCCAGTGACTCGCCCCTGACAGTCAGCCGTGGACTCAGCTGACTGTACCGGGATGCCGGCATCCACAGCCACTCTGTCTTGGAGGGATTGAGCTTGAGCCTGTTTCTCCCCATCCAGACCCGTACGGCCTCCAAACACCGGGACAGCACTTCGATAGCTTCGTTGGGGTGGCCCGGTGTGGAAAAGTACAGCTGGGTGTCATCAGCGTACAGCTGGTACCTCACACCGAAGCCACTGATGATCTCACCCAGCGGCTTCATATAGATGTTGAACAGAAGGGGCGAGAGGATCGACCCCTGCGGCACCCCACAAGTGAGGCGCCTCGGAGCCGACCTCTGCCCCCCTGTCAACACCGTCTGTGACCGATCGGAGAGATAGGAGGAGAACCACCGATAAACGGTGCCTCCCACTCCCAATCCCTCCAACCGGTGCAGCAGGATACCATGGTCGATGGTATCAAAAGCCGCTGAGAGGTCTAATAGGACCAGGGCAGAGGAACAACCCCTATCCCTGGCCCTCCAGAGATCATCCACCAACGCGACCAAAGCCGTCTCAGTGCTGTAACCGGGTCGGAAACCGGACTGGAACGGGTCTAGATAGACAGTTTCCTCCAGGTGCAAGGGAAACTGATATGCCACCATACTCTCTACAACCTTCGCCGCGAAGCGAAGGTTGGAGACCGGACGATAATTACCTAAAACAGCCGGGTCCAGGGAAGGCTTCTTGAGGAGGGGTCTCACCACCGCCTCTTTCAAGGCGGCTGGGAAGACTCCTCCACCAAGGAAGCGCCAGAATAGCCTGGAGCCAGCCTCGTGTCACCTCCTGAGTGGCCAGTACCAACCAGGAGGGGCACGGGTCCAGTAAACATGTGGTAGCATTCAGCCTACCCAACAACCTGTCCATGTCCTCGGGAGCCACAGGGTCAAACTCATCCCACAAAATGTCACCAAGACCACCCTCAGACGTCCCATCTGAGTCGCCGCAATTCTGGTCCAGACCGTCCCAAGCTGAACGATTTTATCGATAGATAACCGTTAAACTCCTCAGCACCTCCTGCAACGGGTCATCCCGCCCCTGATGAAGGAGGGAACGAGTCACCCAAACAGGGCGGCTGGGCGGTTATCTGCCGATGCAATGAGGGAGGAGGCGTAGCTACGCCGCTTCCTCAATGCCACTAGGTAAGCCCTATTATAGGACTTCACTAGTGTCCGATCAGCCTCGAACGGCTAGACCTCCAGGAACTCTCTAGGCGTCTTCTCCGCGCTCATCCTCTCAGCTCCTCGGAGAACCAAGGAGCCGGTTGGGACCTGCGCCGGGTCAGAGGCCGCAAAGGCACGACACGGTCTAGGGCCCCCACCGCGGCCTGTTCCCCGGCCGCAACAAGTTCCTCAGCCGTGACGTGGGCCAGACCCAGGAAGAGGGCCAAGCTCCGTCTGGGACCTCTCCCGGGCCATCCGGCGCCTGGGACGGAACCAACGATCGGCTCCGTCTCCCTGCGGTGTTGAATGGCGGTCAGAAAGTCCAGGCGAAGGAGAGAGTGATCTGACCATGACAAAGGTTCAATGACTATTTCCTTCAAGTCCAGATCTCTCAACCACTGACCAGAGACAAAAATCAAATCCAAAGTGCCTCCCCCAATGTGAGTAGGGCCATCAACTACTTGGGTCAGGTCCAAGGCCGTCATGGAAGCCATGAACTCCCGAGCTGCTGTCGATGACGAGCCGGAAGATGGCAAGTTAAAGTCCCCCATGACTAAAAGTCTGGGGATCTCAACTGCCACCCCAGCAAGCACCTCCAGGAGCTCGGGCAGGGCAGCAAGGAGCCAGGTACGCGACCAGCAAGCCCATCTGACACCTATGACCCCATCTCACAAAGAGGGATTCGCACCCGGCAATCTGAGGTACAGTGGTCTCCCTCGGCTCCAGACTCTCTCTAATTACAACCGCCACCCCCCCACCCCTACCCTGAGCCCTCGGCTGATGGAATGCGCGGAAACCCGGTGGGCACATCTCGACAAGGGGCACGCCCCCTTCTGCACCCAACCAGGTCTCCGTAACGCCCATAAGGTCCGCGGCACCCCCCTGGATAAGATCATGAATTAGGGGGGCCTTATTGGCCACGGACCGTGCGTTGCACAGCATCAGCCGAAGGCCCAGGCTCTGAGAGTCTTGACCATCCGGGAAACGGGAGAAGTCTGGGGGCTCGGGGCGCGCGGTCGCCTGCAAACATCGAGCGCGCGCCCCCAAAGAACGATATGAGCCCCCGCTTTTAGACAGCAGCCGCCTTTGTAGTCTGATGTCTCTGACCCCACAAATGAGCTGTTCGAGTAAGGAGTCCTCCAAATCTCTGTACTCGCAGTGGTTTGCGGCTTTCCTCAATGCGGCCATGTACACACTTATTGATTTGCCTTCTTGCTGTACCCGTTGCCTCAATTCGAAACGTTGGACGAACTTTGAGGGTACCGGTGCGTAGTCAAGTGTTGTTTGTAGTGTCTGCCACGGTACCGATTGTACCGGCGTTGGTTCTGAGAGTGACTCACCGTATCAAAGACCTCTGGACTGCAGTGGCTCAGGAAGTATGCTCGCTTCGATTGTCCGAGACTCCTGTAGTTCGCTCGCCGAGGAAACACTCGAAACGAGCCATGTACGACCCCCATTTCTCCTTGGCTGGGTCGAATGGTGCTGGCGGCGTGTAGCTGGACATCGCTATTTTCCGCCTTCGCAAACTGGCTGGGTTTAGGAATTCCTGGTTCCTTCAGCTCTTTCTTTTGATCTCACTGCCTCAACATCCCACCTTCGTCGCCAATGTTAGGTTCGGGCAATGAAGAGGCAGGAGACCAATGAGTGGCAACAGCTCTTTAGTTTATTGTGACCCAGCGAAAGACAACCGGCAAAACCCCTCTTTAAATACTCTTTTGGCTGAGGCTTCAACCAATCAGCAACGTGCAATTTTCCCGCCCAAAATTCCCTCTCAAAGTTCAAAATACATTACAGCCCCCATCAGATATTTTTTGCCCATTAAGAAGACTGAGCCATCCTATCTACAAAACAAAAGACCTCCAGCTCCAGGATGATAGGATTAAGATCTCACCCTCCAGGATATAATAGGATTAACTCACTAGCAGCAAAATTCACTACATGGCACAATCTCCAAAGGCCATTGCATCAGATTCCAAACTTCAACCAAACCTGAGAGCTCAGACAGTTTACAGAGCCAGCTATGACCCCGCCAGCAGCCAATAGAATACATGTTCTTACACAGGAACAGGAAGCTCAAGTGCAAAGCCCAAGGGAAGGTATAAAAAACTCCAACTCTCAACTCAGCTGCACCAGAGAACTATGGGCTTGGTGGGTCTGCTTCATCATTAAACCCTCTTTCCAATCAGCCTCCATGTTTCCAGTGTCTTTCTCCAAGCCTGGAACTGAACCAGATGGATATTATCACCCAGGCTGACCTGTTGGACTATTTTCCTGGCAGCATATATGTACCAGCTGTCTCACCGACCGGGCAAGGACTTGGGACATGCGGATGCTTTAAGTAGATGTCCGTTGCCAGAGACTATGCAAGAGACTGTCTTGTTAATTGACTCTTTGGACTCTGGCCCAGTCACATCCACAGAAGTGACTAGGGCATCTTACAAAGATATTATTGTAAGGACTGTGATCGGTTGGGTGCAGAGGGGATGGCCCGCTGCACCGGGGGATCATTTCAAAGAGTTTACAAAGAAGCGTTCGGAACTTCCGTCACGAGCTCAAGACACATTTATTCATCTGTGCAGGACTGGCGTAGATTTTAAATTTTATAGGGGTTTTAAATTGGTCTTAATATTTATATTTCTAGTTTTAATAATTGGGCATTAGAATAAGTTTTTTAATGTTTATTTTAAATTGTATATAAGTGTTTTATATGCCTGTGAACCGCCCTGAGTCCTTCGGGAGATAGGGCGGTATATAAATATGAATAATAAATAAATAAAACTGTCGGTACAAGGGGGTTGTCTATTATGGATAGAGTGGTTATTCCGGAGAAATTAAGAGGGCATGTGTTGGAGCTATTGCATGTGGGCCACCCAGGGATTGTGAGGATGAAAAGCCTAGCGAGAAGTTATGTGTGGTGGCCACAAATGGATAAAGACATTAGCGACCGGGTAGGGAAATGCCAAGCTTGTCAGGAATCAAGGCTACTACCTCCCACAGCTCCCATCAGGGAATGGGAGAAACCCCTGGGTCCTTGGTCCAGGATCCACATAGATTTTGCCGGGCCATTCCATGGGCAGACCTTCTTAATTGTGGTAGATGCCTACTCGAAGTGGTTAGAAATTTTACTCATGAAAACCACAACAGCGGAAGCGGTAATCACAGTCTTGAGGCATCTATTTGTGACACACGGGTTGCCCGACACTCTAGTGTCCAATAACGGCCCACAATTCACGGCCACCCAGTTTGAGGGGTGCTTGGCAGGAGAGGGCATCCGGCATGTCCTCTCGGCACCTTTCCACCCGGCGACGAACGGACTTGCAGAACGTTTCGTATGCAGTGCCAAGGAAGCGCTATCTAGAATTAGCCCAGGAGATTGGCAATCCAGAATTGATACCTTCCTGGCAGTCCAACATAGAACTCCCTGGGTGACCACCGGCTGCAGTCCATCGGAGTTATTAATGGGTAGAAGACTCTGGTTCCCCCTAGATCGGTTAAACCCTACATACTCCCCTGATGGGTACCAAAGCACGAAGGGAAAAACCAGAACAATGGCAACAGGTGACCCAGTATGGGCACATAACTATAGTGATGGCCCAGCGTGGCTAAGGGGAACAATTGTAGGAGTGACGGGCCCAAAGTCATACTTAGTGGACATGGGGGATGGCCGAGTGTGGAGACGCCACATAGATCAATTACGAAAAAGAATATAAAACGATCCAGAAACCAAACAGCCAGACCCTGACTACCAAATATTTGAACCAACAACTAACTCAACCCCGAGGCGATTGGAGGACTTAGCTGTGTTTGAAGAAGTCCAGTGATGCCAACCGGCTCCTCCAGAGGACAGCAGCGACGACTCTGCCAATAATCCAGGGCCGGAGGGCCCAAAGGAGGAGCTGGGAGGAAGTAACAGTCCCTCCGACCAGCTCGATTCACTCCCAGGAAATGAATTGCACAGGTCAGAAAGAGTTAGGAGATGCCCTGTCTACCTACGTGACTACGTGGAAAAATAACATGCAAATGTTATGCAAAAAATTATGTAAATATGGTAAAATGTGTTCTGGGAGGGGAGGAGTGTAATGTATTTGAATTTTAGGAGGGAAATTTGGGCGGGAAAATGCATGTTGCTGATTGGCTGATGCCTCAGTCAAATTACTATTTAAAGAGGGGTTTTTGCCTGTTGGTTTTCACTGGGATCACAATAAACTAAAGAGCTGTTGTCACTTGTATCGTCTCCTGCCTCTTCACTGCCCGAACTTAACACATATCATATCCAGATTTTGGCTACCACATTCTTGACAACTGAATGAACTAGATCCTCTGATTTAACTTTAAGTCACCAAAACAAGTAGCTAGTCCTCAACATTACTAGAGAGACAAACCAATGCATACAGGAAGCACTGTCTTACCACTGGTTGAAAGAACAAGCCTGCTCCCACCTTCTTTTTTGATCGGACCGATGAGAGAGTTCACCTGGAAGCTGTGATGTCCACTGAGACGGAGCAGGATAAGATTTATAGTTCAATTGTTTGGAGCTGGAACTACATTCCCAGGGTGTTTTGTGTTTTTTTTCCCCCCCTCTCCCCCCCACCAACAGCCCCAGAAACATCCAGATTTACTGTGGCTATAACAGGGAAGCAGAGAGTATGCGGAGGAAATAAAAGTACAGAAAAGACGGGTGTTTGCTATAACTCCAGGCTGAAAGGTTTACTGCTTTGTTATGCTTGTCTTTCTTCTAAATCACCCTCCCGCCCAGATGTCAGCGCAAGCTCTAGGGGGACGGTTCAGGCTGCTACGTGCTCAGGCTGCCTGATCTGGGTTGCAGCACTCTGCACAGCCCCTAGAGGGCAGCATGGACAGCAGCATTGTGCCTTGTTGTGTTCCCCTGGTGGACATCCAGAGTTTGCAGGCCAGATAGAGAGCCTGGAGTGCCTTGGATTCCCGGCTCCAAATATCACACACACACACACACACACACACACACACACTTGATAATTTGATGACCCCATAGATATACTTTCACCAGGACAATCTGTCCCCATCCCGCTTTTGAGTTTTCCAATGGTGCATCCAGAATTGCTGTAACTGAGTCCATCCATCTTGCTCTTCTCTTTCCTTCCACCTTTCCCAGCATTCTAGTAGATGGCTACAGTCTCTGGATGGATAGCACTTCTTAAACCTAAATCATAGATCATAGTGCACCATAGTGTTTTATGATATAGATATTGTTGTTTACAGGGTCAGCATTTTGCCCCCAGCAATCTGGTTCCTTGGTTTACCAACCTTGGACGGATGGAAGGGCAAGTCAATTTTGAGCCGGTCAGGACTGAACTCCTGGCTGTGGGCAGAATTAGCCTGCAATGCTGCACTTTAGCTACAGTACCTCCACGGCTTAGATAGATAGGTGAGGGGGGGGGAGCGAGGGAGAGATTGAGATCAAGATGCAGATGCAGATGCAGATGGGGGTAGATAGATGGAGCTGGCTTGTACTGGCTTGCAAGAGACAATTGTTCCATCTTCTGGAGATTTGCAAGGCAGCAGAGAGAAGTGCTGAGCCATCTAAGACACCAACAGTGTTTGGCAATCAGCAGTGCAGAGCGATGATGGCAGTGAAGACAGCAGAACCACCTGCTAAATATTTACCAACAAACATCTGGAGATGCAGATAGTCCTCAGGTTAGGGGGGCTAGGGGGACTTAGGACAGACATTGTTTCAGCCATTGCATAGATGAGGGAATAGAAGGGGAACTCATCAAATTTGCAGATGGCCCTTAAGCTGGCAGGGACAGCTAACAGCCCAGAAGCCAAGCTCAGGATCCAAAAAGATCTTGACAGACTTGAACAATGGGCCCCATCCCACAACATGAAATTTAATGTGGAGAAAAGCAAGGTGATCTTTCTGCTTTTCTGTGAGTATTGGGCTCTCTCCAATAAGAAAGAAGATGGGAAAGCCCCTCTGGAGATTTGGATTCCCCCCCCCACGCGTCTTTTGTGTTTCCTGCTTTTCTCTAAGTGAACCAAAAGATGGAAAATGGAAGTCGGAGCGTTGGGCAATTAATCAAAACCACTAATAAATTTCCTGCCTGACATTCCAAGGAGCCACCTGCAAATCATCCTGTATTTGCCTCTGGGGGTTTTCATAAATCCGTTTAATTAAGTGAAATCTTTTAAAATTAAATGATAACGAATGGCATAAAATTCTTCCTTGGCAAGTGAACTGCGAGGAGGCAGGTGGCAGGGCCTTGGGAAGCCAGAAAGGGCAGCTGAACTCCATGCTACTTCTCCCCCACTGAGCCCCCATGGCCAGCCCGGGGCTGGTCCAGGAGTTGCAGCTGGGGAGGGAGCAGCATGAGCAGCAGGCAAAGTGAGGAGAGGGCAAAGAAAGGAGGAAAGTGGGGCACTCTGGCCCTGCGGCACAATGGCACCTGGTTTGCACACACACATTTTCCGCAAGGTTTGCTGGTTTCCATACTTTTCATCCAAAACGGTACCTTAATTAACGTTAAAGGGGAAGTTGAGCTCTGCTGCAAAGTCAATCATTTCTCCTGCCCCAAATTCCTCTTCTCTTTGATTCAGACCTGACCTACATTTTTGGGAGAGACGGTCCCGGGGGCTGCAAACTATCTGGCCCCATGGCTGCTGCCCCAAACGAGGAGTAGCTGGGGAGAAAGGGGGTCTCCAGAAGCCCTTGGCTAAAAGCCTCTGAGGGGCTGGCTGATGCCGGGGAGGGGGGAAATCTCGTGGCTTCAAGCCAGAAAAATCAGGAGTGGGGATTGGCGCTGGATGAGGAGGGTCAAACTCAGATAAATACAATTGAAGGTTATATTTAAATACAGTGAAGATTTAAATACAATGAAGGTTTCTACAGGCAAAAACACGGTTGTCCCACCTGTGTCCCCCATCGTAGCCAATCTCTACATGGAAGAGGAAGAAACCAAAGCACGAGTCTCCTTCCCATAATAATAGAATAGAATAGAATAGAATAGAATAGAATAGAATAGAATAGAATAGAATAGAATAGAATAGAATAGAATAGAATAGAATAGAATTTTATTGGCCAAGTATGATTGGACACACAAGGAATTTGTCTTGGTGCATATGCTCTCAGTGTACATAAAAGAAAAGATACCTTCATCAAGGTACAACACTTACAACACAATTGATGGTCAATATATCAATATAAATCATAAGGATTGCCAGCAACAAGTTACAGTCATACAGTCATAAGTGGAAAGAGATGGATGATGGGAACTATGAAACGATTAATAGTAGTGCAGATTCAGTAAGTAGTCTGACAGTGTTGAGGGAATTATTTGTTTAGCAGAGAGATGGCCTTCGGGAAAAAACTGTTCTTGTGTCTAGTTGTTCTGGTGTGCAGTGCTCTATAGCGTCGTTTTGAGGGTAGGAGTTGAAACAGTTTATGTCCAGGATGCGAGGGATCTGCAAATATTTTCATGGCCCTCTTCTTGATTCGTGCAGTATACAGGTCCTCAATGGAAGGCAGGTTGGTAGCAATTATTTTTTCTGCAGTTCTAATTATCCTCTGAAGTCTGTGTTTTTCTTGTTGGGTTGCAGAACCGAACCAGACAGTTATAGAGGTGCAAATGACAGACTCAATAATTCCTCTGTAGAACTGGATCAGCAGCTCCTTGGGCAGTTTGAGCTTACTGAGTTGGCGCAGAAAGAACATTCTTTGTTGTCCTTTTTTAATGATGTTTTTGATGTTAGCTGTCCATTTGAGATCTTGCGATAAGATAGAACCCAGAAATTTGAAGGTTTCTACTGTTGATACTGTGTTGTCAAGTATTGTGAGAAGTGGAAGTATGGAAGGGTTTCTCCTAAATAATAATAATAATAATAATAATAATAATAATAATAATAATAATAATAATAATAATAATAATAATAATAATAATAATAATAATAATAATAATAATAATAATAAACCATATGAACCATCAGCACCAGTCAATGGTATTTGTGATGCATTTTTCAATGTTCAGTTGACTGAGCTTCATGTTTAATGAATAAAGTAAATAATAATAAAAACTAAATAAAAAAAAGCTGAAAAATAGTTTACACAATAAATACAACCTGGAGGAAAAAACAATAACGGAAATCATGGAAGAACTAAAACAACGGGTAATAGCAACAGCAAAGAAAATTGAAAGATATGAAGGACGAATTAAACAATATCATGAAAATGTCCAGTTCAGAAGAAACCAACATCTCTTCTCCCTTGATGAAAATCGAGTCCAAACTAATGTTCACCCATGTAAAGAAAAAACTTTGAACTTTTGGAAAGAACTGTGGGAAAACTGAGTGGAACACAGCAAAACTGCCTCCTGGATCAAAGATCTTCAACAACAAACAATACGAAATAAAATGGAAAATATTGTAACAACTGACATGGTTGCAAAACAAGCAAAGAAGGTCAAGAACTGGAGTGCCCCTGGCCTGGATGAACTGCATGGATAGTGGCTAAAACACCTGACCAGCCTCCATCATTGCATGGCCACTCAATTTGTTCAAATGCTTCAAAACTCAACAAGCGAAGAATGGTTAACAGCTGGTCGAACATACTTGATAATAAAAGATCCAGAAAAGGGCACAGAGCCAAGCAACTATCGCCCAGTTACTTGTCTGCCAACAACATTCAAACTTTTTACAAGAATACTGGCAAATTCAGTATTCAGTCATCTGATGGGAAACAGTTTGTATCCAAGTAGAATAAAAAGGAAATTATAAAAAATCAAGAGGAACAAAAGATCAGCTGCTCATTGACAAAATGGCACTAAAAATGCAAAACGGAAAAAAAAACGAATTTAAATATGGCATGGATTGATTACAAGAAGGCATTTGACTCATTAGCCCACAGCTGGATTAACAGTTTCCTGTTTGGAAAACTTTGGAATCAGCAAAAATATTTGTACATTTTTTAAAGCAAATATGCAAAAATGGAAAACAGTTCTAACAGCAAATGTGGAGAACATTGGTGAAGTCAACATCAGACGAGGAATCTTCCAGCGGGACTCACTTTCAATGTTCAGCAGCAACATCAAAATGAACTTTGGACTTGAAAAATGTGCTATATTATCCATGCAGCAAGGAAAAATGGAAAAAATAGAAGGAATAGAACTGGGAAAGGGAAACATAGTAAAAGCATTAGCAAAGGATGATGGTTACAAATACTAGGCATATTGGAAGCCGATAATATCTTGAATGGAAAAGTCAAAGAGTCAATGCATCGTATTTTATTATCTACAATAATAAAATATTGATTTTAATATTTAAAATATTTAAGCTGAATGCTGGAAACATAATTAAAGCCATTAATACATGGGCAGTTTCAGTGATACACTACTCTGCTGGAATCATCAACTGGACTTTGGCTGAACTGGAAAACATGGACTGGAAAACGCATAAATTTTTTATTTATTTTATTTATTTATAATTACATTTATATACGCAACCATCTCCCGAAGGACTCAGGGTGGTGTACAGCCAATATTAAAATACACATAACATTATGATATAAATATAGTAAATAAACACTATTTAAAAACAATTTAAAAACAAATATTTAGTGGCCGAATCACTAAAATGGCCGAAGAACGATTAAAAACCCATTAAAATTCGCTAAAATACATTCTTAGGCTAGTCCCGCTTGGTGAAATAATAAAGTCTTTAGTTCACGCTTGAAGGCCCGGAGGTCGGGTAGTTGGCGTAACCCCGGAGGTAACTCGTTCCATAGGGCTGGTGCTGCCACAGAGAAGGCCCTCTCCCTGGGGGCCGCCAACCTACATTGTTTGGTCGACGGCACCCTGAGGAGGCCCGCTCTGTGGGAGCGCACAGGTCGTTGGGAGGCAATCGGTGGCAGAAGGCGGTCTCGCAAATACCCCGGTCCTAAGCCATGGAGCGCTTTAAAGGTGGTAATCAGCACCTTGAATTGCACCCGGAAAGCTACCGGCAGCCAGTGCAGGCCGCGCAGGATGGGTGTTATATGGGAGCAACGTGGTGCCCCCTCTATCACCCGCGCGGCTGCATTCTGGACTAGCTGGAGCCTCCTGGTGCTCTTCAAGGGGAGCCCCATGTAGAGAGCATTGCAATAGTCCAGGTGGGAAGTGACGAGGGCATGAGTGACCGTGCGTAAGGAGTCCCGATCAAGGAAGGGGCGCAACTGGCGAATCAGGTGAACCTGATAAAATGCTCCCCTGGCGATGGCCGTCAAGTGTTCTTCTAAGGACAGCCAATCGTCCAGGAGAACGCCTAAGTTGTGCACCCTTCCCCTGGGGGTCAGTATTCCCCCCCCCCACAGTCAGCGATGGCGTAAGCTGACTGTACTGGGATGCCGGAACCCACAGCCACTCAGTCTTGGAAGGGTTGAGCTGGAGCCTGTTCCTCCCCATCCAGACCCGCACGGCCTCAAGACACCGACCCATCACCTCGACAGCCTTTGAATATGTACCACGCTTTACATCCAAGAAGTGACATCGACAGGTTGTACCTCCAAGAAAAATAGGGGGCAGAGGACTATTGCAAATCCATCAAACTGTGGAAGAAGAAAAATGAAGTTTGAATGATTATGTGAACCAAAGTACAGAAAAATTGCTGCAGGCTGTTGAAAACAGAGAACGTTATAAAAACAACAGAAACAAAGGCAGAATATAAGAAAAAACAGCTGGATGACAGATTAAATAGATGGAAATCCAAAGATTTGCATGGACAGCACTTGAAAAGCATTGAAGGAAAATGTGATGACAACTTGAAATGGGCATGGCTTAAGATGGGAACTATCAAGAAAGAAACTGAAGGTTTAATACTCGCGGCTCAAGAACAAGCACTACAAACTAACGCCATGAAAGCAAAGATACAAAAATCCACCAACAATCCAAACTGTCGACTTTGCAACAACAAAGTCGAAACTGTTTCACATTTAATATGTGAATGCAACAAACTGATTACAAAGCTAGACATGACCGAGTTGCTAAATTAATCCACTGGTATTAATACAATTAATTAACAATTAATACAGGCAAGTCGTAAAAAATACGACTTGCCTGTATCCAAAAAGTCATGGGAACATAAAGTGGAAAAAGTTATAGAAAATGAGAAGGTGAAGATCTTGTGGGACTTTCAAATTCGGATGGATCGTCACTTGGAACACAACACACCAGATACCACAGTTGTAGAAAACCGAAATGTACAATTTATTGACATCGTGGTACCAGGAGATGCCAGAGTGGAAGAAAAAGAACTGGAAAAAATCATGAAATATTGTGACCTGGCCATCAAAACTACACAGCTATGGATGAAATAGTGATAACCATTGTCATCAGGGCACTTGGTACCATGTCCAAGAATTTTATAAGATACAACACAGTTCTAGGCTGCATAAACAGAGGGATAGAATCAAGATCACGTGAAGTGTTAGTGCCACTTTATAAGGCCTTGGTAAGGCCATACTTGGAATACTGCATTCAGTTTTGGTCGCCGTGATGTAAAAAAGATGCTGAGACTCTAGAAAGAGTGCAGAGAAGAGCAACAAAGTTGATTAGGGGACTGGAGGCTAAAACATATGAAGAACGTTTGCAGGAACTCGGTATGTCTAGTTTAATAAAAAGAAGGACTAGGGGAGACATGATAGCAGTGTTCCAATATCTCAGGGGCTGCCCCAAAGAAGAGGGAGTCGGGCTGTTCTCCAAAGCACTTGAGGGTAGAACAAGAAGCAATGGGTGGAAACTGATCAAGGAAAGAAGCAACTTAGAACTAAGGAGAAATTTCCTGACAGTTAGAACAATTAATAAGTGGAACAACTTGCCTGCAGAAGTTGTGAATGCTCCAACACTGGAAATTTTTAAGAAAATGTTGGATAACCATCTGTCTGAGATGGTGTAGGGTTTCCTGCCTGGGCAGGGGGTTGGACTAGAAGGCCTCCAAGGTCCCTTCCAACTCTGTTGTTATTATTATTATTACATCCACAAATTGCAGCTTTCTGCAATAACACCAGTGGAACTGCAAAAAACTGCACTACTTGGAACATTGTACATCTTAAGAAGGTACTTGGTTGATACCTAGGACTCTGGCAGCAACCCATATCAGCCATTAGCACCAGTCAATGGTATTTATGATACATTTTTGAATGTTCAGTTGACCGAGTTTCATGTTTAATGAATAAAGTAAATAATAATAATAATAACAACAACAACAACAACAGATAATAATAACAGATTAACTAGTTGGAAGGGAACTTGTAAGTCATCTAGTCCAACCCCCCACCCAAGCAGGAGACCCTACACCATTTCTGAGAGACGGCAGTCCAGTCTCTTCTTGAAAGCTTCCAGTGATGAAACTCCCACAACTTCTGAAGGCAACTTCTGTTCCATTGGTTGATTGTTCTCATTGTCAGGAAATTTCTCCTTATTTCCAGGTTGAATCTCTCCTTGATCATTATCATCACAACCATTATTCCTTGTCTGGCCTTCAGGTGCTTGACCTCCTCCTCTATGTAGCATCCCCTCAAATATTGGAAGACTGCTATCATGTCTCCCCTGGTCCTTCTCTTCACTAGACAAGCCAGGCCTAGTTCCTACAACCATTCATCGCATGTTTGGGCCTCCAGTCTCCTCATCATCCTGGTTGCTCTTCTCTGCACTCTTTCTAATAATAATAATAATAATAATAATAATAATAATAATAATAATAATAATAATAATAATAATAATAATAATAATAATAATAATAATAATAATAATAATAATAATAATAATAATAATAATATTTTAATTTATATACCGCCCTTCTCCCGAAGGACTCAGGGCGGTGAACAGGCAGATAAAATATAAATACACACAATAATTTAAAACAACCCTTAAAAAACTAATTTAAATGCCCAAAACGTTAAAAAACATACTCCCCTGTAAAATAACACAATTTTAAAAACCCATCCAATAAAAATAAAAATCAGGCTAGTCCAGCCATATGAAATAAATAAGTTTTAAGTTCAAGTAAAGGTCCTAAGGTCAGGTAATTGTCAAGTCCGAGGGGAAGTTCGTTCCACAGGGTCGGAGCTCCCACAGAGAAGGCCCTCCTGGGGCCGCCAGTCGACACTGTTTGGCTGACGGCACCCTGAGGAGTCCCTCTCTGTGGGAGGCGTGCGGACGATGGGAGATAGAAGCCGGCAGTAGGCGGTCCCGTAGATAGCCGGTCCTAAGCCATGGAGCGCTTTAAAGGTGGTCACCAATACCTTGAAGCGCACCGGAAAACAACAGGTAGCCAGTGCAGTCTGCGAGGATAGGTGTTATGTGGGAGCCCGAGACGCCCTCAATAACCCGCGCAGCCGCGTTCTGAACTAGCTGAAGTCTCCGGTGCTCTTCAAGGGAGCCCCATGTAGAGAGCATTGCAGTAGTCCAGGCGAGAGGTAACAAGGGCATGAGTGACTGTGCATAAGGCATCCCGGTCCAGGAAGGGCGCAACTGGCGGATCAGGCGAACCTGATAAAATGCTCTCCTGGAGCGGTCGCCAAATGGTCTTCAAAGGACAACCGACCATCCAGGAGCAAGCCCAAGTTGCGTACCTTCTCCATCGGGCCAATGATTCACCCCGACAGACAGCCGCATCTGCAGCTGACTGTACCGAGGTGCCGGCATCCACAGCCACTCCGTCTTGGAGGATTAAGTTTGAGCCTGTTCCTCCCCATCCAGACCCGTCGGCTTCCAGACACCGGGACAACACTTGACAGCTTCACTGGGGTGGCCGGGGTGGAAAAGTACAGCTGGGTGTCATCAGCGTACAGTTGGTATCTCACCCCAAAGCCACTGATGATCTCACCCAGCGGCTTCATATAGATGTTGAACAGGAGGGTGAGAGAATCGACCCTGCGGCACCCCACACATGAGGCACCTTGGAGTCGATCTCTGCCCCCCTGTCAACACCGTCTGCGTCCGATCAGAGAGGTAGGAGGAGAACCACCGATAAACGGTGCCTCCCACTCCCAACCCCTCCAACCGGCGCAGCAGGATACCATGGTCGATGGTATCAAAAGCCGCTGAGAGGTCTAATAGGACCAGGGCAGAGGAATAACCCCTATCCCTGGCCCTCCAGAGATCATCCACCAGCGCGACCAAAGCTGTCTCCGTACTGTATCCGGGCCGGAAGCCGGACTGGAACGGGTCTAGATAGACAGCTTCATCCAGGTACTGGGGTAGCTGACATGCCACCACACTCTCTACAACTCTAGAGTCTTCTAGAGTCTCAACATCTTTTTTATAGTGTGGTGACCAAAACTGGATGCAGTACTCTAGGTGTGGTCTTACTTACTTAAGGCTTTGTAGAGTGGTATTAGTATCTCCCTTGTTCTTGATTGGAAGTTGGAAGCCTTCACCAAACATATCAGCTCTGTGGACAAATTCACACCGGAAGATGTTAAGGAAAACATTCCAATTTTCCTGGACTATGCAACACACATTAAGGAAGACAGAAGCCTCAACATCGAGGTATACAGAAACTCCCCTCCCTCCCAGTATTTACATTTTGATTCTCACCACCCACTGGAGCACAACTGGAAATGATCAGAACCCTACACCACTGGTCTGAAGGTTTGCCTCCAAGCAAAGAGGAGGGGGGTAAAGAACTAAAACACATCAAGGAAGTCCTCAGAACTTCTGGCTATACCAACTGGGCCTTCTTCAAATCCCAAAAAGAGACCCAGCAGGAGCTCCTCCATAACAGACAAAGAAGAGAACAATACACAAAGCAACATCATTTCCATACACTGCAGGAATATCTGAAAAGATCAGGAGGATTTTCAACCAACACAACATACATGCACACTTCAAACCCAAGAATACACTAAGGCAGAAGCTTGTCAACTTCAGGATAAAACACCCAGACATAAACTGAGCAATGTGGTATATGCAGTACAATGCAGTGAGCCATGTGCAGATCTGTACATTGGAGAAACAAAACAACCATTTCACAAACACATAGCACAACATAGAAGAACAAACCCATCAGGACAAGATTCAGCAGTCCAACTGCATATGAAAGACAAAGGCCTCTCTTTTGAAGACAGCAAAGTCCACAAATTGGACAGAGAGGTTTGAAAGAGGGTTCAAAGAGGCCCTCTACATTAAAATGGGGGGGAGAATATGACACTCCGTTTCCTGTTTGTAAGAAAGTCCTTTCAATAGTTGCAAGAAGGCTCCGCACCCATTTGTGCTATTCAGGTGACCCTGAGGACACAGATAAACCTCCAAGTGGCCTCCAGGACTCTCAGAGAAAGTGCTAATGACCAGCTGACTGCAAGGAATATAAATCCTTCCATTCACCACCATTCAGTCAGAACTGAAGAAGCTTCCTGGATGAGAAGTGAAACCTCTTCAAAGGAAAAAAAAAACCAAGACAGTTCAGTTGCCTTTTGAAAAAGCATCTTTGGGACAACCATGATCTGGATGATGGAGAATCTGCATAGAGGTCAGGCTCAGAGCCTCCGGGGCCCTCCTTCCTTGCCCCCCTCCCACCCTAAGAAACAGCAGCTTCATTTCAAGGTCCTACTTGATGTTTCTACTTGACACCCCTGGTTTTTGCTTGGCAGGGTGTCCCCAGAGTATGGTCAAAGAAGTCAAAATGGAATTGAGTAGAGGAAAGATCATGCACCCTTGTGCCAACATACACACAAAAACACAGAAAGACAGTGCTGGTCAAACAACATACATACCGTATATACTCGAGTATAAGCCGAGTTTTTCAGCACGTTTTTTGTGCTGAAAAACGTCCCCTCGGCTTATACTCGAGTATATACGGCTTATACTCGAGTTTTTTTTTTTCTTCTTTTTTTCACATTATACCGGATGGTGCAAACTTGGCGGGCTTTTGCATTAGCGCGGGGAAGCCCTGCCGGTGCAGTGAGAGGGCGGGGCGGGGGGGCCGCCAGCCTTCTCGGCTGAGGGAGGGAGGCTTTCCCTGACCGGTAGCTGCCTCATTTCCCTCCCTCGGCTTATACTCGAGTCCCCAGTTTACCCCAGTTTTTTGGGGTAAAATTGGGGACCTCGGCTTATACTCGGATCGGCTTATATTCGAGTATATACGGTAATTATGGAATTATGTAGAGAAAGAAGTCCATAGCTTGGGTTTACACAACAAAGGAGCCGAGTGTGGCCTGCTGGTCCTGGCACATTTCTAAGGCAACGTATGTTGTGCAATGCCAGCCTGGTTGTCCCAGCTGAGTTTCTGACACAAAAGGGCCTTTGATTTGTGTCAGCAACAACATTACTTTCTCACACCGTTGGTGTCTTGTTTCATACATTTGCCTTCTCCCATTACAGGCCATTAATAGGCTTGGGTAAGACTGACTCCTTGGGGGACACATTTTATGGCTCTGGATTGTCCTTCTGAAATTCTAGTGGATGCTATTTGCTATTTGCATTTTGTTTTGTTTTGTTTTACAGGGTATGATGAACATCCGTGAAACTTTCCCAAATCTGAAAATATGGATTCTTCTCAAAAATGGATGGTGCACATCTGAAGTTCAGCAGAAGTAATTTTTTCTGGAACAGTCACACAGGAATATTTATCTCCCCCCCACCCATTTTTCTCTGCAAGAAACTATCATGCCAACACGTGAAGACCGCTCCCCAATTTATCTTTCTTAAAGCTTCATTTATAAAGACCCGGAACATGGCAGGCTTTGATTGGTGAAACAAGACATTATGGTCTCTTCCCAAAATCCCAAAAGGTTTAACCAAAAGCTATCTACTATTGACCTCACCCCATTCCTAAGAGGTCTGTAAGGGGCGTGCATAAGAGCACCAACGTGCCTACCGTTCCTGTCCAAATGTTCCCTTTGATTGTATCCAATTTCATATACCGTATATACTCGAATATAAGCCGATCCGAGTATAAGCCGAGGTCCCCAATTTTACCCCAAAAACTGGGGTAAACTGGGGACTCGAGTATAAGCCGAGGGTGGGAAATGAGGCACCTACCGGTTGGGGAAAGCCTCCCTCCCTCAGCTGAGAAGGCTGGCGGCTCCCCCGCCCCGCCCTCTCACTGCACCGGCAGGGCTTCCGTCCGGTAAAATGTGAAAAAAAGAAAAAAAAAACTCGAGTATAAGCCGTATATACTCGAGTATAAGCCGAGGGGCTTAAAAAAAAAAAAAACCTCGAGTATAAGCCGTATAGACCCGAGTATAAGCCGAGGGGACGTTTTTCAGCACAAAAAACGTGCTGAAAAACTCGGCTTATACTCGAGTATATACGGTAGTTATTAGATACTTATGATTATATATGCTTATATATCGTATAGTTATTTCATGCTTATGCTTATATATAATGTTGTGACAAATAAATAAATATAAATAAAATAAAAATAAATAAAAATAAATAAATTATAAATATCTATTTTTAATTTCAGAGGGATTCCCTGGCTGGGACTGTAGCTGATTAATTTCTTGCCTGAACAAAATGTTTAATTTTGTTAAACTGGGTGTTGGTCTAATTTGGGTTTAGACTTAGAAATGCTCTATGTAATCAATTCCTTAAAGAAAGAAATCAAATACATGGTAGTATGACGTGTACATTGTACATAAAATGCTTTCAACATCAGTTAAAAAAAGTTTGTCCATGCTCCATATTTTGTCAAATCGCAAAGGATCCCTGGCCTGCTCTTGAGTTGCCACAGGCAAGCGGGATGGGAAATCAACAAAGCAGCCCAGCAGCCAAAGACAGGAGCACATTTCAGACATATCTCTGTCAAGGCTATTTCCCAGCTGACCCACAGCAACTGGAGCAGAGTGATCTCTACAAATTGGTGAATGTGATTGATGACAGACCATGGGGGGAGGGGGAAAACAGAGTCATGATTGGGGCGTAAATTATGTGGGGTCAGAGATGGCTTCACCTGCAACTTGCCAACATGAAATTCCTAATAAATAACTGGATTTCTTTTGAAGCTTGGCTCAAGGCTCATGATTTAATTAGGGCATCCCTCAGAACCCTGACAGCAAGCCAACTCTGACCCCACGTAATTTATGCCCCAATCATGACCCTGTTTCCCCCCTCCCCCCAGGGTGTGTCATCAATTCCTTGTAACTTTGAGAAAGTGATGGAGTTAGTGCTGTTTTTGTAAAGAAAACAATTTTTGAGAGATGTGGGTTTAAAAGTTCAGTAGGACATTGGGACATTAAAGGTAAAAACGCCAAGACTGGAAAACAGGAAGGGTCTTAGAGGTGGAGCTCTTGCCTCACAATCAAGAGGTTGTGAGTTTGATCCTAGGTAGAGGCAGATGTAGGGTCTCTGCTTGGGCAGGGGGTTAAACTAGATGACCTGCAAGGTCCCTTCCAACTCTGTTAATCTGTTAGTCTGCTATTCCAATGAGTGAGTTTTATTTATTTATTTATTTATTTATCAAACTTATATACCGCACCATCTCCCGGAGGACTCAGGGCGGTTCACAGGCATATTAAAAACAATATAATAAATAAACATTAAAACCCAGTTAAAACTAAATATTATCATGGCCTGATCACTAAAACAGTAAAAACCGGTAAAACCCCCATTAAAATTTAGCTAAAACATTTTATTCTTAGGCTAGTCCCGCACGCTGAAATAATAGAGTCTTCAGTTCACGTCTGAAGGTCCGGAGGTCGGGGAGTTGTCGTAATCCCGGAGGAAGCTCGTTCCACAGGGCTGGTGCCGCCACAGAGAAGGCCCTCCCTCTGGGGGTCGCCAACCTACATTGTTTGGTTGACAGCACCCCGAGGAGGCCCACTCTGTGCGAGCGCACAGGTCGTTGGGAGGCAATCGGCGGCAGAAGGCGGTCTCGAAGGTATCCCGGTCCTAATCCATGGAGCGCTTTAAAGGTGGTAACCAAAACCTTGAATTGCACCCGGAAGACTACCGGTAGCCAGTGTAGGCCGCGCAGGATAGGTGTTATATGGGAGCAGCGCGGTGCTCCCTCTATCACCCGCGCGGCCGCGTTCTGGACTAACTGGAGCCTCCGGGTGCTCTTCAAGGGGAGCCCCATATAGAGAGCATTGCAATAGTCCAGGCGGGAAGTGACGAGGGCGTGAGTGACCGTGCGTAAGGAGTCCCGGTCAAGGAAGGGGCGCAACTGGCGGATCAGGTGGACCTGATAAAAAGCTCCCCTGGCGACGGCTGTCAAATGATCCTCTAAGGACAGCCGATTGTCCAGGAGAACGCCTAAGTTGCACACTCCCTCCCTGGGGGTCAGTACTTCCTCCCCCATAGTCAGCGATGGTGTAAGCTGACTGTACCGGGACGCCGGCACCCACAGCCACTCTGTCTTGGAAGGGTTGAGTCGGAGCCTGTTCCTCCCCATCCAGACCCGCACGGCCTCAAGACACCGGCCCATCACCTCAATGGCTTCATTGGGGTGGTTCGGGGTGGAAATGTACAGCTGAGTATCATCAGCGTACAGATGATAATCCACCCCGAAACCACGGATAACCTCACCCAGCGGCTTCATATAGATGTTGAACAGGAGGGGCGAGAGAACAGACCCCTGAGGCACCCCACAAGTGAGGCGCCTTGGGGTCGACCTCTGCCCCCCTGCCAACACTGTCTGCGAACGGCCAGAGAGATAGGAGGAGAACCACCGATAAACGGTGCCTCCCACCCCCAATCCCCCCAACTGTTGCAGCAGGATACCATGGTCGATGGTATCAAAAGCCGCCGAGAGATCTAATAGAACCAGGACAGAGGAACAACCCCTGTCCCGGGCTCTCCAGAGGTCATCCACCAACGCGACCAAAGCCGCCTCGGTGCTGTAACCGGGTCTGAAACCGGACTGGAACGGTTCCAGATAGACAGTTTCCTCCAGGTGTTGAGGAAGCTGATTTGCCACCACACTCTCAACAACCTTCACTAAGAAGTGAAGGTTGGAGACTGGACGATAGTTCGCTAAAACAGCCGGGTCCAGGGAGGGCTTCTTGAGGAGGGGCCTCACCACCGCCTCTTTCAAAGCGGCGGGGAAGACACCCTCCAACAAAGAAGCATTGGTAACTTCCTGGAGCCAGCCTCGTGTAACCTCCCGAGTGGCCAGCACCATCCAGGGGGGACACGGGTCCAATAAACATGTGGTGGAGTTCAACCTACCCAACAACCTGTCCATGTCCTCAGGAGTCACAGGATCGAACTCAGCCCAGATAACATTCTCAAGACTTGTCTCCGCCATCCCACCTGAATCTATCCAATCAGTGTCCAAGCCGTCCCGAATCTGAGCGATTTTATCAGACAGATACTGAACAAAATCCTCAGCGCGTCCCTGTAAGGGGTCCTCCCGAGCCTCCTGCGTGAGCAGGGAGTGGGTCACCCTAAACAGGGTGGCTGGGCGATTATCTGCCGATGCGATGAGTGCGGAGAAATAGTTGTTTTGCCGCCCTGATCGCCACTAGATAGGTCTGAATATATGACCTTACTAGTGTTCGGTCAGGTTCGGAGCGGCTGGACCTCCAAGCGCTCTCTAGGCTTCTTTTCCGGCGCTTCATCTCTCTCAGCTCCTCGTTATACCAAGGAGTGGTCGAGTTTGTCACCGGGTCAGAAGCCGCAAAGGCACGACGCAGTCTAAGGCGCCAGCGGCCGCCTCATCCCAGGCGGCCGCCAGCTCCTCAGCCGAGCTGTGGGCTAACTCCCTCGGAAATGGCCCAAGCTCCGTCAGAAACCTCTCGGGGTCCATCAGGCACCTGGGACGGAACCATTGAACCGGTTCCGTCTCCCTGCGGTGAGGTGTAGCGGTCCGAAAGTCTAGCTGAAGGAGTAAATGATCTGACCATGACAAGGGTTGAGATATTAATTCCCCTAACTCCAGATCATTTAGCCACTGTCCCGAGACGAAAATCAAGTCCAGTGTGTTACCCCTGACGTGGGTGGGGACCGCAACTACCTGGGTCAGGTCCAAGGCCATCATGGAAGCCATGAACTCCCGAGCTACCATTGACGAATCGCCCGCCGACGGCAAGTTGAAATCCCCCATGACCATAAGTCTGGGGGTCTCAACCGCCGTCCTGGCTATCATCTCCAGCAGCTCGGGCAGGGCTGCCGTCACGTAGCAAGGAGCCAGGTACGTGATCAGCAAGCCCACCTGCACCCCCAGGCCCCACCTCACGAAGAGGGTTTCACAACCGGCTATCTGCGGGACAGCGACCTCCCTCGGATCCAGACTCTCGTTAATAACAACCGCTACCCCCCCACCCCTACCCTGGGCCCTCGGCTGATGAAACACATGGAAACCCGGCGGGCACATCTCAGTGAGGGGAACCCCCCCCCCTCCGTGCCCAGCCAGGTCTCCGTAATGCCCATTAGGTCCGCTCCCCCCTCTTGAATAAGATCGAATATGAGGGGGGCCTTATTCATGACGGACCTGGCATTACATAACATCAACCGAAGGTCCAGGTTCCGGGGGATATAACCACTCGGGACCCGAGTGAAGCCTAGGGGCCCGGAGTGCGGTATCGCTTTCAAACAGCGAGAACGCACTCCCCTAACATGATACGAGCCCCTGCTTCCGCCATACCTGCCCCTCCCATGTACCGAGTCAGCTTGGGCAAGCAGATTAGTTAACAGTTTTAACCACAGAGCCTAGTATATAGTGGAGAAATTAATTAACCGCTTGCCTCTATTTATTATGCTTATCCTGCAAGGATTGTAAGGAAACAAGAAATATAGATTAAAAAATAAAAAAGAGACAAAAGGTAATCTGGAAAAAGGGGAACTGGGCAAAAGGTGGGGAAACAGATGAAGCAGGGGGGAAATTCAGGGAGAAAGAAGCGTTCCGGGAAGATTGCAACCCTGGAGTCTTTGTCAAAGGGAGCTGCAGGGAGGGATTTCTGGTTCCGGTGGAGGGAATAAAAAGCTGGAGAAATGTATTCCTCGGTGTGCCCACATAGCTGGCCATCCTTTCTTGCAAGAATGTATTTTACATGCAATAAACTGCTTGCTGCTTCACTTCATGACTCTGTCCAATTTCTGACTGGTGAGTCTGTTTCTCACATTACGGCCCTGCGTAAAGGCCAGACTGGCTAAGACCCTTTGCCTTTCAGCTCTTGTATGCCAATCATGGGCTCTGTCCTGCCAGGGGCTGGCAATGCCAACCATCTCCTCAGTTCCCCCTCATTAGTGCACATCATCAGGATCCAATTCAGCATCGGGAGAGGAGATTGTCGGCTGGGGGAGGGGCAGAGGGAAGGAAGAAGCATTGTGTCTCATGGCAGGGAGAAAGAGCAATTACCATTCCATGAAAAATTGATCAGGGCCCCGTGGTTGGCATGGGGGTGTGTGCCAAATAACACATTCAAAGCGAATGAGAGCTGGGCTTCCTTGCACCAATCTAGGCTGGTGCTGGAGTTGCCTGGTGGCTAAACCACAGGGGCTCTTCCAGGCCCAAAAGGTCAGGATGAATATTCAAGCGCTGTCAGAAGGCCATTGAGAGCGAGAGGACCCCAGGGCACCTTTCTCTCCCCTGAGTGCCAGTCTCACCACATCCCCTGAGCAGCAGCAGCCTGACAGGTGCAAGAGTCTGGAGGGGGGGAGGAGGTGTCCACCTTCTCTTTTGTTTCTCTCTGGGGTTGGGTGAGAAGGCTGGGGGACACTTTGCAAAGCTTGGGAACGTTTGGCTTGAAGATGTTTAAGGCGTGTCTGCTGCCTTGGTAGATAAAGCACGCTACAATTGCAGATGGAGAAAAGGGAAGGGAGGGAGGGAGTTTACTCACCTGTCTCTCAAAGATGATTGAGGTAGTAGGGAATATCTTGTGGCCTAGATCAGGGGTCTCCAACCTTGGCAACTTTAAGACTTGTGGACTTCAACTCTGGAATTGAAACCCACAAGTCTTAAAGCTGCCAAGGTTGGGCACCCCCGGCCTAGATGAAGTGGTCATCACTTTGTCTTTGGGAGACGGGCATGTGAGGACAGCTGATTGCAGCCATCTGCGCTTCCACCCTACAGAAAAGACTCTTTGTGCCCGATCTTGTTCTACCAATCACTTTCCTCTGCCATGTCTTCAGGACGTTGGCTTCATGCCCCACCCAGACTCAAGAAAGTTGTATTTAGCACTTCTGTGGGGGAAGTAGTGCTTTCCCTTAAGCAGAGAATTGTTTTTTTGATGGATGTAGACCAACACACTTCAGCAGCCATTGGAGACTTCCAGGAGGTGGTAACAGAATTGACCACTTGAGGCCGGCGTGGCTATGTCCTGTGTGCTCCATCCCCTCCTGACAGGCCCAGCCCTCCATGGCCATCATTCTTTGGGCATCATCCAGCCTGAAGACATGATCAATTTAATCAGAAGTTGACCAGTTATAGAAATACTTAACTCGTTTTTTGCATCTGTCTTTACACAAAGGGAAAAAACAGGCCAACCTAATCAAAAACAGCACCACAAAAAACAGATTAGGAACACAAGTTAAAATACAGAAGAAAATAGTAAGTGAGCACCTGTCTACCCTAGATAAGTTCAAATCACCAGGACTAGATGAATTATTTATTTATTTATTATTTAGATTTTTATACCGCCCTTCTCCCGAAGGACTCAGGGCGGTGTACAGCCAGATTAAAACAGAACAATATACAAATTAAAACGATAGTTAAAATAACGTATTTTATAAATGGCCGAAAATTAAAACCGTCAAATTTGACCCGTAAATAAAATACACCAGTTAAAATTATTAAAATTTAAAAATTTAAAAATGTAGGATATTAAAATTATACCCCAAGGTTCTGAAGGAATTGGCAGATGTGATCTCAGAACCACTGAACTATATCTGCCAGAGGACTGGAAAAGAGCTGATGTAGTTCCCATATTCAAAAAAGGGGGGAAAATAGATTCAGGAAACTACAGACCCATCAACTCGAACTTAATACCAGGGAAGATTCTGGAAAAGATAATCAAGCAACAAATCAGCAAACACCTAGAAGCAAACAAAGTAATAACCAAAAGCCAACATGGGTTTGTCAAAAACAGATCATGCCAGACTAATCTTATTGCATTCTTTGATAAAGTGACAAAATTAGAGGAATGCTGTTGATATAATTTATTTGGACTTCAGTAAGGCATTTGACAAAGTAGACCATAACCTACTACTTGATAAAATAGAAAAATGTGGCTTAGTATGTGGATTCGTAACTGGCTGACCAACCGCACTCAGCATGTAGTCCTCAACGGAACTACATCCACATGGAGGGAAGTATGCAGTGGAGTACCCCAAGGCTCTGTTTTAGGCCCAGTACTCTTCAACATCTTCATCAATGACTTGGACGAGGGGATAGATGGGGAACTCATCAAATTTGCAGACGACACCAATCTGGCAGGAATAACCAACATTCCAGAAGACAGGCTTAAAATACAGAAGGATCTTGACAGACTTGAACATAGGGCGCTATCTAACAAAATGAAATTCAATGGAGAAAAAAGTAGGGTTCTTCATTTAGGCAAGAAAAACCAAATGTACAGGTACAGTATATGTGGTACCTTGCTCAATAGTAGTAATTGTGAGAGGGATCTTGGAGTCCTAGTGGACAACCATTTAATTATGAGCCAGCTGTGTGCAGCGGCAGCCAAAAAAGCCAACACAGTTCTAGGCTGCATAAACAGAGGGATAGAATCAAGATCATGTGAAGTGTTAATACCACTTTATAAGGCCTTGGTAAGGCTACACTTGGAATACTGCATCCAATTTTGGTTGCCACGATGTAAAAAAGATGTTGAGATTCTAGAAAGAGTGCAGAGAAGAGCGGCAAAGATTATTACAGGATTAGAGGCTAAAACATATGAAGAACAGTTGCAGGAACTGGGCATGTGTAGTTTATGACTTCAGTAACAGAGTTATTAATGCCTGGAATGCACTACCAGATTCCATGGTCTCATCCTAAAATCCCCAAAACTTTAACCTAAGACTGTCTACTGTTGACCTCACCCCATTCCTAAGAGGTCTGTAAGGGGTATGCATAAGAGCACCAGTGTGCCTACCGTCCCTGTCCTAATGTTCCCTTTATTTGTATTCATTTTATGTATTCAATTCATGCTTATACTTATATATTATTTACTATGTATTTGACAAAATAAATAAGTAAAATAAATAAATAAATAAACAAATAATGAAAAGAAGGATCAGGGAAGACATATAGCAGTCTTCCAATATCTCAGGGGCTGCCCCAAAGAAGAGGGAATCAAGCTATTCTCCAAAGCACCTGAAGGCAGGACAAGAAGTAATGGATGAAAACTAATTAAGGAGAAAAGCAACTTAGAACTAAGGAGAAATTTCCTGACAGTGAGAACAATTAATCAGTGGAACAACTTCCTTCTGCAAGAAGTTCTGGATGCTCGAACACTGGAGGTTTTTAGGAGATTGGATAACCATTGCCTGAAGTGGTGTAGGGTTTCCTGCCTAAGCAGGGGGTTGACCTAGAAGACCTGTTATTCTCTGTTAATAGAATAACTCTGTTATTCTATTCTATTCTGGTGGTGGAAAGGCTTGGAGGGGTAGCAGATACTCTGGATGTTTGATGGCTCGATCTATCACTACCCTTTATTTGTATTTTATTACATTTCTCTCCTGCCTTTATCTCTTACAACTCAAAGTAGAATAAATTGTGCTTCTACCTCCTATGTCAAGGTTGAACCACTTTTGAAATGTTTAAGTCTTATCGCTATTCAACTCGCCAAAGAACTTGCGGGAGGGAAAGAGAAAGAATGCAGATGTGCCAGGGATGGACCATGAGAGCCAAGAACCCACCAAGGCCATGGATTGCCAGTGTCCAACAGAAAAGTGAACAATTCTCAAAACAAAAGGATGATTCATAATTCCCTTCTGCCTCCAGCTAATCCACCTTACGGGACTGTTGTGGGTGGGGAATAGGATGTCAACTGTTAATAGCTCAGGCTGTTAAGAAGCCTGTTATTAGAACACAGTAGCCTGCAATTACTGCAGGTTCAAGCCCGGCCCAAGGTTGACTCAGCCTTCCATCCTTTATAAGGTAGGTAAAATGAGGACCCAGATTGTTGGGGGGGCAATAAGTTGACTTTGTAAAAAATATACAAATAGAATGAGACTATTGCCTTATACACTGTAAGCCGCCCTGAGTCTTCAGAGAAGGGTGGGATATAAATGTAAACAAACAAAAAAAAAAGTTTGGGCAATGAAGAGGCAGGAGACGATGCAAGTGACAACAGCTCTTTAATTTATTGTGAATCCCAGCAAAGCCAACAGGCAAAAACCTCTCTTTATATAGTATTTTGGCTGAGGCATCAACCAATCAGCAACGTGCATTTTCCCACCCAATTTTCCCTCCTAAAATTCAAATACATTACACTCCTCCCCTCCCAGAACACATTTAGCCATATTTACATAAAATTTGCATATTATTTTTCCATGTAGTCACGCAGGTAGACAAGGCGTCTCCTAACTCTTTCTGACCTGTGCAAATCATTCCCTGGGAGTGAGTCGAGCTGGTCGGAGGGACTGTTTGTTCCTCCCAGTTCCTCCTCCGGGCCCTCCGGCCCTGGATTATTGGCAGAGTCATCCCTGCTGTCCTCTGGAGGAGCCGGTTGGCGTCGCTGGACTTTCTCTGAATCAGCTAAGTCCTCCGATCGCCTCGGGATTGAGCTAGCTGTTGGTTCAAATATTTGGTAGTCAGGGTCTGGCTGTTTGGTTTCTGGATTGTTTTGCATTCTTTTTCGTAATTGATCTATGTGGCGTCTCCACACTCGGCCATCCCCCATGTCCACTAAGTATGACTTTGGGCCCGTCACTCCTACAATTGTTCCCCTTAGCCACGCTGGGCCATCACTATAGTTATGTGCCCATACCGGGTCACCTGTTGCCATTGTTCTGGTTTTTCCCTTCGTGCTTTGGTACCCATCAGGGGAGTATGTAGGGTTTAACCGATCTAGGGGGCACCAGAGTCTTCTACCCATTAATAACTCCGATGGACTGCAGCCGGTGGTCACCCAGGGAGTTCTATGTTGGACTGCCAGGAAGGTGTCAATTTTGGATTGCCAATCTCCTGGGCTAATTCTAGATAGCACTTCCTTGGCATTGCGTACGAAACGTTCTGCAAGTCCGTTCGTCGCCGGGTGGAAAGGTGCCGAGAGGACATGCCGGATGCCCTCTCCGGCCAAGTACCCCTCAAACTGGGTGGCCGTGAATTGTGGGCCATTATTGGACACTAGAGTGTCGGGCAACCCGTGTGTCACAAATAGATGCCTCAAGACTGTGATTACCGCTTCCGCTGTTGTGGTTTTCATGAGTAAAATTTCTAACCACTTCGAGTAGGCATCTACCACAATTAAGAAGGTCTGCCCATGGAACAACCCGGCAAAATCTATGTGGATCCTGGACCAAGGACCCTGGGGTTTCTCCCATTCCCTGATGGGAGCTGTTGGGGGTAGTGGCCTTGATTCCTGAGAAGCTTGGCATTTCCCTACCCGGTCGCTAATGTCTTTATCCATTTGTGGCCACCACACATAACTTCTCGCTAGGCTTTTCATCCTCACGATCCCTGGGTGGCCCACATGCAAAAGTTCCAAAACATGCCCTCGTAATTTCTCCGGAATCACCACTCCATCCCCCCATAACAGACAACCCCCTTGTACCAACAGTTCCGAACGCTTCTTTGTAAACTCTTTAAAGCGATCCCCCGGTGCAGTGGGCCATCCCCTCTGCACCCAACCGATCACAATCCTTACAATAATATCTTTGTAAGATGCCCTAGTCACTTCCGTGGATGTGACCGGGCCAGAGTCCAAAGAGTCAATTAACAAGACAGGTGTCCCTGGGGTCGGGTCTTCAATAGTCTCTGGCAATGGGCATCTACTTAAAGCATCCGCATGTCCCAAGTCCTTGCCCGGTCGGTGAGACAGTTGGTACGAATATGCTGCCAGGAAAAGAGTCCAACGGGTCAGCCTGGGTGATAATGCAACCGGTGTTGGACGGTCCCCCGCCAAGAGTCCCAATAAAGGTCTGTGGTCTGTGACTATTTCAAATCGCCGCCCAAACAGATACTCATGGAATTTGTTAACCCCAGAGACTATAGCAAGCGCTTCCCGGTCTAGTTGGCTATAGTTCCTTTCTGTTGCAGACATCGTGCGGTAAAAATATGCGATAGGGGCTTCCAAACCGTTCGGTAACTTGTGGCTGAGGACAGCCCCTACCCCGTAGGGTGATGCATCACAAACTAGTACTAATGGCAACGTTCCATTATACTGAATTAAAAGGCTATCGCTGGACAAAAGTTTCTTAACGCTTTCAAATGCCTTAGCCTCAACCCTGCCCCAAGTCCATACAGATTTTTTCGCTAGCAGTTTATGTAGTGGTTCGGCTACCGTTGCCTTATTTCTTAAAAATACCGCATAGAAGTTTACAAGTCCCAAAAATGCTTGTAATTCTGCTTTGTTTTTTGGGGGTGGAGCCTTTCTAATGGCTCGCACTTTGCTCTCAGTTGGGTGGATGCCTTCCTTATCTATCTGGTAACCCAAGAATTCTACAGATTCAACTCCGATATGGCATTTGTTGAGTTTAACCTTAAGCCCCGCAGACCTGAAAATGCCCAAAACCTTCCGCAATTTGACCCCTAATTCTTCCAAGTTTTCTGCTGATATCAGTACATCGTCAAAATATGGGACTACTCCCGGTAGACCCTGTAAGAGCCGTTCCATGAGGTTTTGGAATAACCCAGGGACTACACTAACTCCGAACTGAAGTCGAGTGCATTTAAAAGCGCCCCGGTGTGTGACAATCGTCTGCGCTTCGGCCGTTTCGTTGTCAACTGGTAATTGTTGGTAGGTTTGAGCCAGGTCGAGTTTGGCAAAGACCTGTCCCTGCCCTAACGAGTGCAACAAATGTTGCACTATGGGGACGGGGTAAGCACTCTTTTGCAATGCTTGGTTAAGCGTTGCCTTATAGTCAGCACAAATAGGGACTGATCCGTCCGGTTTGACTGGGGTCACTATTGGTGTCTCCCATTTTGCATGGTCGACGGGGACTAATATTCCCTGGTTTACTAATTTATCTAGTTCCCTGTCAATCTTGGGTTTGAGAGCGAACGGAACCCTCCTAGCTTTTAATCTAATGGGAGCTACCTGGGGGTCCAAATTGAATGAAATGGGGGTCCCCACGTACTTGCCCAGGCTGTCTTGAAAAACGTCCTCGAATTCCCTCAGCAATTCATCCTTCAGGTTAACGCCACTTCTGTGAACTCTGGTTATGCCCATTTCCAAGGCTCGGAACCAGTCCAGACCTAGTAATCTGGGCAGGTTTCCATCTACGATGGTGATCGGCAGGGTTTTCTTGAAATGTCCATATCTCACTCTGACCGACGTGACTCCTCGAACAGGGATTCTTGCACTCTCAGCTTTTGGGGTTGCAGCTGGCGTTTCACGACTTCTGGCAGGTCCCTCGCGATTGTGTCCCAAGACATAATCATGATTGATGAGCCGGTATCCACCTCCATTTTACACTGCACTCCTTCGATGTAGGTCTTAGTGAATATTTGCTTTTCTAGCCGTGTCGATGCATGGCCCACTTGCACAGTGGTGTGATTCGACTTCGCGCCTTTTTTGAACTGGCCAATCCCTGGCCGCTTCGCGGAACTGGCGCCCTGTTGATTGGCCAGTTTTAATTTTTGGCGGGAAGGTTGGAAGGCTCGGCAGGCCTGAGCTATATATCCTTTCTTTTCACACCGCCAACAAATTGCGTCCTTGAACCTGCAATTCTGTTGTTGGTGTTGGCCTCCGCAACTCATGCACTCGTCACGGTCGCCTCTTTCCGGCCTCCTGGTGTGGAAAACCCCTTCCTCTTCTTCATCTTCCCATTCTGCCTGGATCTCTTCGCTGTGGACCGGCGTTGCTTTCACTGATGAATTTGGTGCTTTCGGCTTCTGTAAGGTTTCTGCCGCTTTGGTGGACATCTCGTGCGCCCTGGCCTCATCCAGGGCTATCGTTAGGGTTAGGTTGCTTTTCGACAGCAGCCGCCTCTGTAGTCAGATGTCCTTGACCCCACAAATGAGTTGTTCTAATAAAGTGTCCTCCAAGTCCCTATACTCACATTGGGTTGCGGCTTTCCTTAATGCGGCCATGTACACGCTTATCGATTCGCCCTCTCGCTGAACTCTTTGCCTTAGCTCGAAACGTTGTATGAACTTCGATGGCACCGGCGCGTAGTGTGCTCGTAGCGTCGTCTGTAGCACTGGCCATGGCACTGACTGGACAGGCTTTGGTTCCGACAGCGATTCGGCGGTACCGAAGACTTCTGGCCCACAGTGGCTCAGGAAGTAAGCACGCTTCCGATTATCCCATACTCCTTGCAGTTCGTTGGCTTCGAGGAAACACTCGAAACGAGCCATCAAAATCCCATCCTCGTCGCAATGAAGAGGCAAGAGACGATGCAAGTGACAACATCTCTTTAGTTTATTTTGAATCCCAGCAAAGCCAATAGGCAAAAACCTCTCTTTATATAGTATTTTGGCTGAGGCATCAACCAATCAGCAATGTGCATTTTCCCGCCCAATTTTCCCTCCTAAAATTCAAATACATTACATCAACCATCCGACTAGCCAATCTGAGAAAAGTAGGTACTCTTAGTAACTTTGAAATCCCCAAAGTAAAACTTTATTGGAGACACCATTTCAGGACTGAAGATTAAAAACCAATTCTGGTTTTCCCCATGCAACGCATGTATAGTTAAACAACAGCTTCTTTTCTCTTCACCCTTGGTTAGTCACATTGTCCAGTGACTACAACTCACTGGCTTCTGGTTTCTAGCTCAGTGCCTTAAACACTAACACTAACAAGTATTCATACCGCTTTACAAAACCCTAGTAAGGCCACACCTGGAGTATTGCAACCAATTTTGGTCACCATACTACAAAAAAGATGTTGAGATTTTGGAAAAAGTTCAGAGAAGAGCAACTAAGGCCTGCAGACTAAACCATATTATTATTATTATTATTATTTATTGAATTTTTATACCGCCCTTCTCCCGAAGGACTATGAAGAAAGGTTGCAGGATTTGGGTTTGGCTAAAGAAAATAAGAATTAGGGATGACATGATAGCAGTATTCCAGTATTTGAGGAGTGCCACAAAGAAGAGAGGGGTCAAATTATTCTCCAAAGCACCAGAGAAACTGGACAAGAAACGATGGATGGAAACTGATCAAAGAGAGAAGAAACCTGGAATTAAGGAGAAACTTCCTAACAGTGAAGACAATTAACCAGTGGAAGGACTTGCCTCCGTATGTTGTGGGTACTCCATCGCTGGAGGTTTTTAAGAAGAGACCAAACAGCCATTTATCTGAAATGGTACAGGGCAGGGGTGAAATGCTCCCTGTTCGGACCGGCTCACCCGATCCAGTAGCGATGGCAGCTGGTGGTTCGGAGAACTGGTAGCAAAAATCCCAGCCCCGCCCCCTGCCTCTGCTGAGCTGTGCCATCATCAGAGGTTTGTTTTTTTTTACTTTTAAAATTTTAAATTACTTTTACTTTTACATTTTTTCTTCAGCCGAAAAAATGCCTTTAAAAGTAAAAAAAAAGCCTTTGATGATCCCGCAGCTCAGCTGGGATCGTCAGAATCCTTTAAACTCTGTTTTAACAACCTCTTCAGCCAAACAGGTTGTAAAAAAAAGGTTTTAAAAGGCTCCTCTGGTGATCCCAGCTGAGTTCCTCATCACCAGAATCTTAACGAACATGTTTTTTAAAATCCTTTTAAGAGGTTCTGGGCTGCACAGACAACTTCAGCTGGGATCGTCAGAGGAGCCTTTTAAAACCTTTTTTTCCCTCTGGCGATCCCAGATGAGTTTCCTGATCATCATAGGCTTTTAAAATCATTTTTAATAACCTCTTACAAGAGCCCCCACCGATGCCCACCCAATCGCCCTCCCCACTTACCTTATTGCTGGTCTTTTCGGGCTGGCAAAGCCATGCTTTACATCAGTTGCATCAGCTAGCAACTGAATCTGCTTGCCTGCAATCCATCTCCTCAGTGAGCAACTCAATCTGCCTGTTTTGCTGGCTGAGGAACTCTGGGAGTTGAAGTCCACAAACCTTAAAGTTATTAAGATGGGAGACCCCTGATCTAAAAACTATAAATAAAATAAAATAATAAAATATTTGTGCAGCTTTCTGAGATTTGGTGTGTTTCTGTAGTGTTTCACTCTAACTACACAAACACAAAATCTCACAAAGCTGTATGTGGCATTTTATGTGTGTGTGTGAGTCAGTTGTATTGTGTTGTGTGTGTGTAAAGTGTGAAAGTGTGAGGTTCCGGCTTGTTGCAGGGGCTATTTTGGATGAAGTGCAGTTGCTTTTACACTGTGTGTGAGTCTGTTGTGTTGTGTGTGTGTGTAAACTGTGAAAGTTGGTTTTTGAGCTTTTTGTGGCTGTGTGAGGTTCCTCCTTGTTGCAGGGGCCATTTTGGGTGAAGTGCAGTTGTTTTTACACTCTGTGTGAGTCTGTTGTGTTGTGTGTGTGTAAAGTGTGAAAGTTGGTTTTTGGTACCTCTTATTGTTTTGTATACTTTGTTTATTATTTTTATTATTTATTGTTATTGGCCACACCCACCCAGTCATCTGACACCAAGCCACGCCCACCAATTAAGCCATGCCCACAGAACCGGTAGGGAAAAAATTTAGATTTCACCCCGGTACAGGGTCTCCTGCTTGAGCAGGGGGCTGGACTAGAAGACCTCCAAGGTCCCTTCCAGATTCTATTCTATTCTATTCTATTCTATTCTATTCTATTCTATTCCTTTCTAAACTACACCATTGTGATTCTTGTTAATGCACCTTGAGCCTGATGGAGAAGGACAGCATGGCGCCTGGGAAAGGATGGAAATGCTGTGCAGGCAAGTTTTCTGCTGGTCCAAAGACTGCAGGGCCTCCCTCTGACTTGCCTGCCCCGAAGTGCCAGAAGTTTGGAAGTTCGCCTCCAGAAGGATCTCGGCCCACCTGTCTCGGGCTGCCTTCTCAGGAGATGGGTGGGAGCTGCCTTCAGGCAAACCACAGGCCATGGCTAGAGATCCAAGCAACTCAGTTGGGTGCAAAGACATCCCCTACCCCCTCCGACTCATGCCCTCCACCTTAGTCCCTGTTCATCAACTGTTTCCTTCCTAAAATTCATTTCCCTTGCCAGAACAGTGGCAACCACCCTAGGCAATTTCAGCAATAAGTCAAGTTGAAGGATAGATGGAGAGTGAAAGGTGGGAAGAGAAAGAGACAGACGGTGAATCTAATGAAGTCCTGAGCATTTTTACCCTTTGGGGAGGAAAAAAAAATCATTTGCTGCCGAGCATCTCAGGTAACTGATCTAAATTTCATTTAATAGGACATTCCTGCATGCTGATTCAGTGTCAGGCCAGTATTTAGAACTGGATAAAATGAGTTTCATGCTGGGAAGAAGCCACATCATGGACCACGGCTGCCCCTCCTAAAAGGGGGACTTCTCCTATTTACGTGACAGAATCATTCTCAACTGGGGACAAAATGATGGTCTGCATTTTTAATCCCATGGGGATACCAAAACGTCCTGGGACATCTATGCTCTGTGTGTGTGTGTGAGAGAGAGAGAGAGAGAGGGAAAAAAATTAAGCTAGCCTGTTCTGTCCCCCCTCGCCTCCATCCGAGCGATGGCTTAATTAGCCGGCACTATCAGCTCTGGCAGCAAAATAGTGAGCGTCTGCCAAGTGTCTCTGTTATCTCCCTCGACGCCGATGAGTCACCCAGGAACAAACTTCAGCTCTTAGTTAAGCAGTTAATTTGCCTGCTACGAAGAGGCACAGCAGCTCTTGCTGCCTTTATATCCTGTGGGGTGTGGCTCCATTACTCAGAACTTCCTAGGCCTGCCCCACCCCTGCTTCTGTTGTTCCCGCCTCTCCTGCCTACGAAACCTAGGGTCCAGCCAGGCCTGATAGCCATCAGCTGGGTCTGGAGGCGTGGCCTGGGGGGGAAAGAGTCAGGGGACGGAGGCCTCATTATCTCCTCCACCTGGCCTGCCTCTGGCTCCTGGAGCTGAGCCAGGGAAGCCGGTGCTCCAGAGATAAGTCCTGATGGCCCTTCCCCCTCACTTTCTGAGTCACTTTCTGGCAGGGGGCCCGGCTCGGGGGGCACAGACACAATATAGCCGCTTTGGTTCCACATCAAAAAGGCTCTGCTGGCTGAAAGCCCCTTATACTGTAGGCCTTTTGTGTGAAACCGAAAGAAATGAACTCACGATATGTTATGGACTATTAGAAAAAATAGATAATAAGGGGGAAAAGAGCTTTTTGTAATCCTAGAGTAAGAGGCAACTTTGTATTTGTAGGTATAATTTCTGTTTTAAAAAAAGGAAGCTATGTTTTTCTTTTTTGTTCCTTTTTTCTTTTTTCTTTTTTTTTTGTGTGTTACATTATTTCTTGTTTGTTTTTATCTTTTGTTTAAAAACCTTAATATATAGGGACTGGATAGTGTAATGTTATGTTATGTATATCTATATATATAAAAGCAAAATTCATCATGAAATCTCCAGAACAGTAAAGCCTACAAACTTGAAATTTGGCAAGTACATTCCTCTTGGCTTCTAGGTGCCCGCTAAGAAAGGATTTTTTGAAATGACCATTAGATCATCAGTATTTCATATACAATATATTTATTGTATAGATTTTAAATTTGGTTTTAATTGGGTTTTAATTGGATGTTTTAATTAACGGGCTTTTTGAATAAGTTGACTTTGTAAATATATACAAATAGAATGAGACTATTGCCCTATACATTGTAAGCCGCCCTGAGTCTTCGGAGAAGGGCGGGGTATAAATGTAAACAAAAAAAAAAAAAATAAGTTTTTTAACTGTTTTTATACTGTATTTATATGTTTTAAATGCCTGTAAACCGCCCTGAGTCCTTCGGGAGATAGGGCGGTATATAAATATGATTAAATAAATAAATAAATAAATAAATATGCAGTATATTCACATGCCCTGATGCTAAGGAGTTAGACGTTCTACTCCCCCTCCCCACCTGAAAAGCTCCAACTGCCACTTGCCCCACATTCCCTTACCTCAGTTCAAATGGGCAGTTCAAACTCCTTCACTCAGGAGCGGTCTGGGGCTCCTTACAGTACTCTAAACGTCCCTACCTCACCAAAATGTCCACGCCTTCCACCTATCGAACTGCTTCACAACTCAAGGCGGCGGGAGAGCTATTCCCTCATGAGTTTCAATCACTGACCACCACCGAGCCAGCGGATTGTGAACCAAATTTCTCCTGCATAGTGTCCCAGCCCCAACTCACTTCTTACACTGACCTCCTCAGTTCAGACGAAACTGTTCCTTCTACTGTAACACCAGTTAAAGGGAAAAGAGGGGGAAAATGCAGGAAAAGATTTACAGATGCAATCAGGAAACACAAGTAAGGGAAGCTGGAAAAAAGTATCATCAGTCATCCTGAAGTCAATAGAGAGATTGTAAAAAAGTATGCATCTAATAGCCCCTCCGTTCATCAGGCAGCCACAGCTAAATATGCCAACATTCAAAGTGCAGGGGCAGGCCTACCACAGAAAGGGAGTATCATGGTGGGGCCTCAGCAGCAGCCTTCATTTCTCCAGATATTTGTACCCTATGACTATCATTAAGTGTTCCACCTTATGATTCTTGATGAAGGTATCTTTTCTTTTATGTACACTGAGAGCATATTCACCAAGACAAATTCCTTGTGTGTCAAATCACACTTGGCCAATAAAAAATTATATTCTATTCTATTCTATTCTTAGTAGTAGGGGGTCCTTGGGCAAAGTCCCTCTAATGCTTCACCCACCTACCTCAAAGTACGAGAACTAGGAGAGTCGTGTTGGCTTGGATGTAACCTGGATTAACAAGGTCCATGTCAAATGTTGAGGAGCCAGCATAACCTGAAGAGCAATTAAGATGATCAAAGGTCTGGAGACTAAACCATATGAAGAATGGCTGCAGGTTTTGGGTCTGGCTAGTCTAAAGAAAAGAAGAATTAGGGGTGACATGATGGCAGTCTTCTAATATCTGAGGGGCTTCTACAAAGAAGAGGGTCTCAATTTATTCTCCAAAGCACCAGAGAAACAGGACAAGAAACAATGGATGGAAACTAATCAAGGAGAGAAGCAACCTGCAATTAAGGTGAAACTTCCTAACAGTGAGGTCAATGAACCAGTGGAACAGCTTGCCTCCAGAAATGGTGGGCACTTCATCACTGGAGCTTTTTAAGAAGAGACTGAGCAGTCACTTGTCTGAAGTGGTATAGGGTCTCCTGCTTGAGCAGGGAGCTGGACTAGAAGACCTCCAAGGTCCCTTCCAGTTCTATTCTATTCTATTCTATTCTATTCTATTCTATTCCATTCTACAGGATGAGCAAAGAACTGATAGATCGAATGCTCCTACAACAGCAGGGGATGCATGAAACATCTGGAGGAATTAGGAATGGACAGAAGACCTGCAAACATGCTAACTGAGAAACGGCTCTTACCCAATGCTTCAACATAGTGAAAAGGAAGCTGCTCTCACAACCTGAGGTAGAACAACTGCACGTTACATCCCGTACTCAAGAAAGCCCAGAAGAATGATTGGATACGGAGCCAACCCCTGAAGCTGGAACGTCACTATGACTCTTTCCATTACAGAGCACAGCTATTGATAAGAGGCATAAAACCATGGATAAACTAGCTACAATCAACCCTTGAGACCAGTTACCAAGGCTTGGTAGAGAAGTACCATCAGACAAAATGCTAAAAGATGCCTATAGAGCCCTCATATAATAATTCCTGCTAACACCACAACTCAAACCATTGGACTCGGCTTGGCTTGGCTATGCAATCAAAGAGAAGAGCAGTTCATACCACCACCACCAAAAATGAGTTTAGAGATTGAGAGTAAGACAACTCAGAGTTTAGTCAGTTGGTGGAATTATAGAAGGGTGTGAAAATTGATAAAACAGCTGCTGAATAAATTCAAGAGCCTGTGTCCATCAGAGACTACTAAGCAAAGGCTCACTACCAGCGGGTCACTAAGCAGGCATACAAACCAGTTGCAAATACCTTGGAATCCCACAATCACATGGGAGCCAGGATGAGGAGGCAAGGAAGACTGCAACATCCAAGGACCTGGATGTTTAAAGAATAAAACAGGCGCTGAAGATCCAGCTCAAATGGAAAGAACAAGACTCATGTCACCAACAGAGTCTCCTGCTTGAGGAGGAGGTTGGAGTAGGAGAGTCCTTTCCAATCCTATTATTCTATATTCTGTTGAAAGTTAGCACCCACCCCTCTCCTAGAATAATGAAATATTCTAGGAAATATTAAAAAGGCAGAATATTTCCCCTAAAATAGAAATAAAAATCTTAAAGGAAACAGAAACAAAAGACCCCAGCTCCCTGCCCCCAGCAGATATTTTGGTGCCAGTTTATCTACAAGACAAAAGACTGGGCCAGTCTATGTACAAAACAAAAGACCTCAGCTCCAGGAGGATGGGATTATCCTTCAGGGCAAATCCATTCAGACACAATAGGAAATTGCCCTTCATTGCATCACCCAGCAAGAGTCAACCAACCCTGGGACACAGACAGCCTACAAAGTTAGCTAAGACCCCCGTCCCCTGGGAGTCTGACAGCCAATAGGACATTTGCCCTTGCCACAGGATCAGGAAGCTTAAGTTCAAAGCCCAAGAGAGGGTATAAATAACTCTCACTCTCCACTCCATGTAGTCAGCTACCCAGGGCTTCAAACCCATGTGGTCCTTTTGGCCATTAAATCATCCTTCCTAGTAAGTTCCATGTTTCCAGTGTCTTTCTCCCCACTTGCAATTGAACCCAGATCGACATTTCTTCCAACAGTTCTATATATGCTCTGCCAGTCATCAGCTACCCTTTTGATAGAGTGAGTTGGCCAAAGCAGAACATAGAAGCTGCTGGTGTTAAGAAGCTCTTAATGGAAGTTTTCACCCTAAATTCAATACCCAGAGACTCTACATAAGCCAGAAAGAAGGCAGGCAGGGTCTGGAGAGTGTCAAAGTTGGATTAAAGATTTTGATTATAGCAGCACAAGAGTACGCACTAACCACCAGAGCTATAGAAGCCAAGTCTACCACATTAGACCAGACCCAGGCTGAAGACTGTGCAGAGAGATCCAGATAGACAGGCAGATACCGGCCAATCAGCCAGACGTCGTGGTAGGAGACAAAGTCCAGAAGACCATGGTGGTGATAGAGGTAAGGGTGCCAAGTGACAGCAACATCAAGAAAAAAGAGAACAAGAAGTTAGAGAAGGACCGGGGTCTGAAGGAGGAACTGGAGAGGATGTGGAAAGTCAAGGCCAAAGTGGTCCCAATGATTGCTTAGTGGTAAGCCACAGTAACCCAGTAATTCAAAGTAAAGGTCTGGCACTCAAAAAGGCATTTCTAGTAGGCAGGGTCAACTGATGCCAAGAAAAATGGCAGGGATTTCTCCAGGCAGCCTCTGAGACTCCGGCACAATTGAATGGAAGAAAGAAAGAAAAAACACCTTTCTGTGCTTCTATAAGGACCAGCTCCTCCCCCCCCCCACCACTTCTAAGAAAGTACGAACTCTTGAGAACTTTGTATTTCAAAAGGAATCTTTTATTGAAAAAGATGAAAGCAAGTCAAAACAGGCTCTGGGGTCCCTCAGGGCATGCAGTTCAGGATAAAGGAAATTAGGAACCCCTGCCCACCTTCCAATATGGATTCCAGCCAATCCACAGGTGTGAATACAAATTGCATCAGCCTCTCTGAGAAACAGATACAAAGAGTTTCTCAGGGTCATTTTAAAATCCACTGCCCCCCCCCCTTTTTCCCGAGGTGTGAGATTTCTTGAGGGATTCCTGGCACCAAGCAATGGTTATAAATCAGGGTAAAGATTATACAAAGAGGATCAGACAAGAAATTGGATACTTTGGAAAAAAACTACATGTGACACTCCTGATCCCCTCTCCCGTTCTTCCATGAAGAATGGCAGATACACGGATCTGAAAGCTTCCTTCCTTGGTGATTCCTAGTAGATCATCAAGCTTGTTGAAATTGGGTCTGATTAAATCTAGTGTGTATGTACAATAATGTCCTGATTTCTCCTTTTGAGATAGAGTTAGATGAAGAGAAAAAAAGGAAAAACACAAGTTGATTTATAATCTGAGAGGCTGGAAAACTTATTAGATGGATTTACCTTTGAATCCCTGCAATTTATAAGTACCCTATAATATGTCATTAGTGGCAATTGTTCTGGGAATAACAGTATTTCCTAGTTAATTGCAATAAAGATTGATTAGTATGTTTTTATAGGTTATGAAAAAGTATAATGAAGTTTCATTAATATTAGTTAATAGGACCACATACATTTTGACAATTATGCAGGAATGCTTCACACCTTGGCCAAGCAAGAGCCCGGCCCTCCTCAGCTCTGCATTGAAAAAACTGACATTTTCTGGCTATTTGTGAGCCTGGACAAAGTAGTTTTAAATATTGCTTGCTTTAATGAGTACATTCCTCTTCTCCAGGCAGAAAGTATCATCAAAACAAACAAAATTCCATATGCAATTTTCTTTGTGCAGTAAGGATGCTATTTATATACGCTATATTAATAAACTTTGCATCAGGAAATTCAAATCAAGCCCTTCTCCTCCTCCTCCTCCTCCTCCTCCTCCTCCTCCTCCCAGGATGATGAGGGGACTGGAGGCTCAAACATACGATGAATGGTTGTAGGAACCAGGCATGGCTAGTCTAGGAAAGAGAAGAACCAGGGGAGACAGAATAGCAGCCTTCCAATATCTGAGGGGCTGCCACAGAGAAGAGGGGGTCAAGCTATTTTCCAAAGCACCCAAAGGCCACACAAGAAGCAATGGATGGAAACTGAACAAGGAGAGATTCAACGTGGAAATAAGAAATTTTCTGACAGTGAAAACAATCAACCGATGGAACAGAAGTTGCCTTCGGAAGTTGTGGGAGCTTCAACACTGGAGGCTTTCAAGAAGAGACTGGACTGCCATCTCTCAGAAATGGTGTAGGGTCTCCTGCTTGGGCGGGGGGTTGGACTAGATGACCTACAAGGTCCCTTCCAACCAGTGGTGGGATTCAAATAATTTAACAACCGGTTCTCTATCCTAATGATTTCTTCCAACAACCAGTTCACCAAACTGCTCGGAAAGTTAACAACCGGTTCTCCCGAAGTGTTGCGAACTGGCTGAATCCCACCACTGCTTCCAACTCCGTTAATCTGTATCTGTATCCAGCAGGCAGTAGCCCAGATAACTCCCAGCACCCTGGCCTGGGAAAGGACAGAGACACCCTTCTTTAGGGTGAAAAAAATATGAAGGAGGAAAATATGGGAGTTTTTTTAGCAGATCACCAAGCATATAGTTGTCCCCCCCACCCCACACATAACCCCACCCATAAGCTTGTAAGCATTTATGTAGGAGATGACCAGGCTGAGCCCAAGGGAGGGGCCAGGTGTCCCTAGAGATCTCAGTCCAGCCCCTTTTGAATTTGCTTGACTCTTCCATAAAAAAGGTTTTATTTTTACGATCATGTCGAACAACTCATTCAATGTACAGTTATATACAATTAGTCGGGCCTGCCCAGTCACCACCCCCCTTTTCACTCTTCCCTCTTCTACCTTCTTTTACTTTCCAGACCTTCCTCCCCTTCTCTTATCTACATCCTCTCCTCCCTCCACCCTCCACCTTCCTTCTCCCTCTTCTACCCCTCTTCCTTCCTCTTCTCCTCTTTCCTACCTCCTACTCTCTCCTTTTTTCTCCCTCCTCACCGTTCTAAAATGGTAACTGGGCAGACCCGACCCTACATTAATTTATACATCTTCAATAATCCCTGTACATTAACCATCACTCCATCTCTAGCCTCAACCCCCAATTCCCTCCCCTTACCCCCACCCCCACCCCGACTTCCCAGAACAAAATGCAGGGTATCAAAACTAACAATCATAATCTAAAATAATTCCTAAATTATAATCTCTAGTCTCTCCACTTAATCACACTCTCAATTCCCTCTCCTTCAGAAATATATCTAATACAAAATATTTCCTAAATTTACTCATATGCTATTGATATTTTTTATCTGATACTTATTTTGAATATAATCAATCCACATTTTCCATTCTAAAATATATTTTTCTTGTGTATAGTCTTTCAAGTAAGCAGAGATTTTTGCCATTTCTGCCAGATTTGATACTTTAAGTGTCCATTCTTCAATTGTAGGTAATTCTTCTTTCTTCCAATATTGAGCAATCAAAAGTCTTGCGGCTGTTATTAAGTTCAAAATCAATTTAGTCTCTATAGCTGTACAATCCATAATTATTCCTAGTAAAAGAACTGCGGGTAAACTTAATCTTCTTTTCAAAATATTCTGCATGATCCACCATACTTTAATCCAAAATGCTTTAACTTTTTTACAAGTCCACCATATATGATAATAAGTGGCATCTTCACAATCGCATCTCCAACATTTAGCCTGTACATTAGGATACATACATGACAATTTTTTGGGGTCTAAATGCCATCTATAAAACATCTTATAAAAATTTTCTCTCATATTTTGCGCTTGTGTAAATTTAACATTCCTCACCCAAATTCTTTCCCAAGTTTCCAACATTATTGGTTGCTGAAAATTTTGTGCCCACTTAATCATACAATCCTTAACCAATTCAGTCTCTGAGTCTATTTCTACTAATACATTATACAACCTCTTAATATGCTGTTGACCTTGATCTCTCATTTGTTTTAACAAATTATCCTCAATTTGCTTAACACCTATTTTTTGATCTAATTTCCATCTAGCTTGTAATTGTCCATATTGGAACCATGTATAATTTTTCCCTTCTTCCCCCATCTTTTCTCTAGATTTTAATTGTAATTCCCCCTTTTCCATACAAAGAAGTTCTTTATAGGTAACTACCTCCATCTTTTGATATATATTTATATTTTCTATCATGTGTCTCGGGATTGCCCATATTGGAATCTTTCCATCTAATTTATATTGATATTTCCTCCAAACCCTCAATAATGCATTTCTAATTATATTATTTTTAAATATTTTATCTACTTTCTTATCATATAATAAATAGGCATGCCACCCATATAACAAACCATAACCTTCTATATTCAAAACTCTTTCCTCAGTTAAATTAATCCAATCAGTAATTAATGATAAGACAACTGCTTCATAATACAATTTTAAATTAGGCATTTTAAGACCCCCCCTTTCCCTTATATCCTGCATTATTTTTAATTTTATTCTTGGTTTTTTGCCCATCCATACAAATTTACTAATCCCCTTTTGCCATTCCTGTAATTTAATATCATTCTTAAGCACCGGTATCATTTGAAACAAAAATAAAAACCTGGGCAAAACATTCATTTTTATAGCCGCTATTCTTCCCTGAATTCGCTTGACTCTTATCTACTGCCAATTTGCCTGGCCTCTTAGTAGTTCAGATTCTTGTTAGCAAGTAATAAACCTGTGTTCATTTGAACCACCTGATTTCTTGTGCCTGACCATTTATTTTGGGACAACCTGGGATGCTTGCAGGTTGTTGTCCCCACTCCCCCACAACAAAAGTCAGCAGGTGGGTTCAGGCCCTTATTTTGCACCCCAAAAACCTGTGCAATTTCACGGCTGTGTGGTGGTATGTGCGTGTGCATATGTGTGAAGCAGCAAAATGTGCTGCTGTGTCGTTGCCATAGCAACCTTCCCAGATTCTGCCAAGTGGGGTAAGGTGGCAGGAGGCAGGCTTGAATCTGGAAAGTAGGCCTTAGGCTCCCGAGACCCCAGCCTCATTTCCAGAAAGCAGGCAGGAAGGCCCCTCTCCCCACTCCTCTTCCTTCCCTAACCCTAACCCTCCTCCTGGGCTGGGCAAGGCAAGTGGGGAAGGGCTCCTGCCAGCAGCCCCCCCTCCCTTGGTCTCCCCTTTCTCTGCAGCCAATTATCCCCCTTCTGCACTTTAAGTGAGACTGTTATTTTAGGAGGAATCAGAACTTTCCACTTTGTTGGCAGCTTCCTGGTCAGCCGTGGAGAGAAAATGATGGAAATGGTGCAATTAATCCTTGTGATCTTGGCCCATTGACTTCAGTCGCTATCAAGGCCCAGGTGTTGTTTTTTTTTGCCACTTGGAGGGGGTAGGCGAGAGGCAGGTTCTCTCCCCCTAGTTCCCCCCCCCCTCAGCTGAGCCGAAAGGGGCAATGCTTCTCCTATGCCTCCCTTCTCACATCTTAGCTTTGGAAGATTAATAATTTAACAGCCCAGAGAGCTGAAAGCTTTTGAGGTTTTGAAGTACGTTGGATTGTCATAAATGAAATAACGAAGCAAAACAGCAAGGATGGTTCACAGTTTATGGTTTACAAAATTCCTGGTGGGCATTTACCACAGTTCTCTCTTTTTCTTCCTTCCTGTTTGAGTTTAACAATTCAGGGTTGACATTTAGCCACTCAGTAGCATTTGCTTGGAGAAGCTCCAAGGTGAAAGGGGCTGTTCTTACCTGAGGAGACCCTGGGTGAGAACACCTGGCTGAAGGGAAGCTGGCAGAGCAGCTCCATCCCCCACACCTATAGTCACCTGGTTGGTTTTCCAAGGAATTGTGAAAGTTCCTCAGAATAATCCTTGGATTATTTTCTACTAACATTTTAGATTTTTTTTTAATCCTACGCACACGCTCCCGTTGCAAACTGGTAATAAAGGTAAGTAGAACCCACCCCTGGAACAAACACTGAAGTGGTAGAGTTTGGGGTGCCGGTACGGACAGTTGGAGTTTGCAGGACTTCTTGCTTCTTCCTTCCTTACTTGTGAACTCAGGGCCTTGTTCCTGACTTCATGGATTCAGTATCTTGTAACCGACTTTGTGGACTCATTGTTTGTTCCTTGGTTCGTGGATTACTTTCCCTGTTCCTTTGTTTTGCTGGACCAGAGGCTGCCGTGTGTGTGTGTGTGTGTGTGTGTGTGTGTGTGTGTGTGTGTGTGTGCGTGTGTGCATGCTCTGGGACCTGCCAAGAATGTGGGAGCGTTTAAGGGGAAATTTGGAGCCGTAAATGGGAGTTTGAACACTCAGCTGGCTGTGTGACCTTCATGCTGTGTCTCCGATCATCACACATGATTAATATGACAAAAGCTTTAGAGAGTTAAATCATTAGACATGGTCTAATCTTCTTTTGCATATAGTCAATTGCTGACTATGTCTTGTAACAGTGAGATCAATGCCTCAGCTGAAAAAAAAATACTTTTTTCCTGGCCTAATCGTCTCTTGCTTCTCACACGTTGACCTGCAAAATCGTGGGACGAGTCCAATTCTGCCCACTGCAAGAACCTGGCTCTGCCAGACTGATGCCTCTGCTTGAACTCAACTAGCTTGATCTAAAGTTTAAGGCCTGCCCAAAAAGCAGGAGACCACGAGTTCAAGCCTAAGCCATGCCTAAGCCATGAAAGCTGACTGGGTGACCTTGAGCCAGTCTCTCTGTCTCTTTGTCTCTCTCCTCACAGGGTTATTGTTGCGGGGAAAATAGGAGAAAGGAAGGTGTGCTGGATATGTTTGTCACCTTGAGTTATTTGTAAAAAAACGATGCAGGCTCCTTCTGCTGACTGCCAGCTACCTGCAATTTGGCAGTTCGATTCTCACCAGGCTCAAGGTTGACTAGGCTTCCAGCCTTCTGAGGTGGGTAAAATAAGGATCCAGATTGTTGGTGGAAACAGACTGACTCTGTAAACCACTTAGAGAGGGCTGTAAAGCACTGTATAAGTCTAAATTGTATTGTTATTGCTAAATAAACAAATGAAATCCTTCAGTTTGGAAAAGAAAGAACAAGTCTTGGGGACATTTTTCAGATATTCAAGAATATCTGCTACCATTTCCCTCCTCATTTGCTCAAAATAAATACATTCATCTCCTTCATCCTTTCAGCAGTGGCATTACACTCGTTTCTCTTGGCTCTTTCTTCAGGGGAATATTGTCCCACCATCTCCATCAATAAAAAAGACTTGCGGCTTTTAAAGGGTTCTACCCAGAACTGAGCATGGTATTCGTTGAGCTCTTAACCTGGTGCAGAGCAAGGAGGGAACAATGCCTTTGATTGATGGAAGCCGGGGAAGAAACATGATCACAGCAAGATTCCAATCAAAGCGCACAAAGGCAACCATCGCACAACTCAGGATGCAAATGGAGCTGAAAAGTGCATGTTCTGTGAAGAATTACAAGTCTCTATCAGCAACATGCCCAAACATGACATTATATGGTTTATTTTCAATAGGAGTCCAGTCATAATAGGCAAAGATAGGAACTCATGATTGGTACGTTTAGCAAAAGTGGAGAATGGTTGCTATTATTCTGTAACCTAACATTTGTGTTAGGAAGCCCTAACTTTGCACGTAAAAATATTACTCACCAAAAGGATGATGACTGGATGGAGCCACTAACAATGAAATTGACTACATCTGTGTCAGCAAATGATGGTGATCAGCACTCATAGTTCCCAGAGTATCTGTGAAGCAGATGTGGGATCAAACCAGGGGTGAAATCCAGCAGGTTCTGACAGGTTCTGGAGAACCAGTAGCAGAAATTTTGAGCAGTTGGAGAACTGGCAAATACCACCTCTGGCTGGCCCCAGAGTGGGGTGGGAATGGAGATATTGCAGTATCCTTCCCCTGCCATGCCCACCAGTAGTAAAAAAATTGGATTTCACCATTGGCTCAGACTCTCATCTTCAGGTTTGATAGACTATCAAATAGATAGTTAGACTATCAACTAAAGTTTTTTCTGTGAAGCAAAATGATCTACCATTCATCCCAGTGCTGTTGAGAAGCTAAGGGATTGTGTCGTGATAGAACAGAACTGCAGAAACTCAGCAACCACAATAGTTTGAAGATGAATATTATACCTCCTAATATTTACTCATATATATGTTTATATTAAATCTGTACCTAGTGGGTACAAAAGAGTCTCACACAGTGATTGTAAAGAACACAACCTTTATTCAACGCAACAACTGATCACAACAAGATAACGTATTTCACTCCCAACTAACTCTCCAGGTGACAGCCCTTATATACTGGCTGCCTCAGGAACTTTAATCAATGACAGGACTTCCAAACTCCCGCTTCTTTCCTCCGGCGCGTCTTAGCCAATCAGAGACCGCTTGGCTGTTGTCAAGGCTCAGCCGCGTCGTAACTCCAAGGACTTTGTTAGACATAACACTCTTCCCCTCCTGGATCGCGCATGCGTAATCAGCTAAGTACGCTGGGCGACGTCGACTCCGCCCCGATCTCCTTATTACAGGGCCGGATGCCGGAAGAGTAGGAGTGGGCGAAGCTGAGGCTGGGCTCACTGAAGAAGGTATCTCCGCCCCTGGATTTGGATTGGGTGAGGCTTTGTTGGGCTTTGCCGAAGAGGACGACTCCACCCCTATGGAAGGACTGGCCAGTGCTGGAACACCCGGAATCTCCGGTAAGTTTGCCAACGAGATCGATTCACGGTTTGAGGGTTGGAGTCCCTCCCCGGCCTCTTGGCCCGGAAGGCTGGTCTCTGGAAGGGGCCCAGCGTTGTCGTAGGTTCCTCTCGGGGTCATCCCCCTGACGGTTGGGTAGTCCTGATCATGGTGTGGCTCCTCGGTGCCCGGTATTCTCCGCCGGAGCTGGTTCACATGCCGTCGCCACTCTCTCCCATCTGCCAATCGGACCCTGTAGGAATAGGGGCCAGTCATTTGCGTAATGGCTCCTGGTACCCATTTTGGAGACGACCCAAAGTTTTGGGCGAAAACAGGGTCCCCTGAACTAAACCCCCGGAGCATGCTGGCGTTGTACCGAGGTTGGTCAGTATCATAATGTGGATGTAATTGGTCTAGGGTCGTCCGGAGACGCCGGCCCATTAATAACTCGGCTGGAGTCAGATGAGTGACTGGGCACGGCGTGGTATGTTGTGCCATTAAATACTGGCAAATTCGGTGGTGCCAGTTAGTGGGCCCCAAACGGGCCAGCGCCTCCTTCGCCGATCTAACGGCCCATTCTGCCCGGCCATTAGCTTCCGGATGGAACGGGGCCGTGGGCGCATGTCTAATGCCATGCTTAGCTAAAAACATCTGGAATGGTGCCGACATGAATTGAGGCCCGTTGTCAGTCACCACGAGATCTGGCAACCCGTGGGTGACAAACAACCGCTCTAAAACCCAGATGGTGGCCTCAGCGGTGGTGGTGGACATAATTGCCAACTCCACCCACTTGGAGTAGGCGTCCACCACCACCAAGAATGACTGACCCAAGAACGGCCCTGCATAATCCAAATGGATTCGGGACCAGGGCGAACGGGGTACCTCCCACTCCCTAACGGGCACTGCCGGGGGAGCTGGCCTCAACTGTTGACAGCTCGGGCAACAGGAGACACACATTTCAATTTCCCGGTCCATCCCTGGCCACCACACATAACTCCTGGCCAGCGACTTCATGCGGACAATGCCAGGGTGGGCCTCATCTAGGGTATTCAGAATGGCCCCCTTCAGAGTAGACGGGATCACCACCCTACTTCCCCAAAGAAGACATCCCTTGAGTGCAGACAGCTCATGCTGTCTGCGCCGGAAAGGTAGAATATCCTCTGGCACTGGGCCCACAGGCCAACCCCTCCGGACCCAGTCCAGAACCTGGGTCAGGGTTTGGTCCTTTGCAGAGTGGTATGCAATGTCCGCAGCAGAAATTGGGGGTCCCAACTCTTCTACTAATAAGACAGAACCTGCGGGGGCTGGGTCACAAACCAGAGTAGGCAACGGGCAGCGACTTAGGGCATCTGCATGCCCAATCGCCTTCCCCGGCCGATAAATCATTTTGTAATTATACACGGACAAGAATTCAGTCCAGCGAGACATCCTCGGGGACAAGATTTGGGGCGACAGTCTGTTGCCCGCTAAAATGCCGAGAAGCGGCTTGTGGTCGGTCACTAATGAAAAGAAACGGCCATAAAGATAGTGGTGGAATCTCTTGATTCCAGCCACTGCTGCAAGGGCCTCTTTATCCAACTGGCTATAGTTCCGTTCGGAAGCGGAAAGCGTCCGGGAATAATATGCCATTGGAGCCTCTACTCCGCTAGGCAGCACGTGACTTAACATGGCTCCTATGCCAAAAGGTGAGGCATTGCAGGCCAAGATGACAGGGAGGAGAGGGTCGTATTGGACTAGAGCCGCTCGGGAAGTTAGAAGGCCTTTAACAGCCTTGAATGAAGCGGCAGCTTCTTTACCCCACCTCCAAGGCACATTGGCCTCTAATAATCGGTGCAGGGGTTCAGCCAGGGTCGCCTTATGGGGCAAGAACACCGCATAAAAATTCAGGAGCCCCAAAAACGCTTGAAGCTCCATTTTATTCGAAGGGGTGGGAGCCTGCAAGATAGCCTCGACCTTAGAAGGGGCAGGGTGGATACCCTGAGAGTCCAGAAGGAATCCCAGGAATTCCACTTGTGGAACTCCAATGTGGCATTTTTCCCTTTTCAATTTAAGTCCCGCCCTCCTGAACCGAGATAAAACGGCCCTCAGCTTCTCGGCCAGGTCCTCCGGACCCGTAGCCGAAATGAGGACGTCGTCAAAATATGGGACGACCCCCTCCAACCCCTGGAGCAATCGCTCCATCAAGCATTGGAACAACCCAGGGGCAACGCTAACGCCAAATTGCAGGCGCTTGCATTTGAATGCCCCCCGGTGTGTCACAATTGTCTGGGCCAGGGCAGTGGACTCGTCTACCGGCAATTGCTGGTATGCTTGAGCAAGGTCAAGCTTCGCAAAAAGGGTGCCCCGTCCCAAAGTGTGGAGCAGGTGCTGCACCACAGGAACGGGGTATGGATTGGCTTGTAGAGCCTTATTAAGTGTCCCCTTATAGTCGGCACATATCCTAAGCGACCCATTCGATTTAAGGGAAATCACTATTGGCGTTTCCCAGGGGGAATGATCTATGGCCTCTAATACCCCCTGGGAAATGAGTTTGTCCAATTCCTCGTCAAAAAGTTGACCTCAATGCGAGCGGCACCCTCCTAGGTTTTAGGCGAATCGGCGCTATTTGGGGGTCTAAATTGAACGATATCGGAGTGCCCGTATATGTCCCCAACTGGCCATCGAAAACATCAGCGAAGTCGCGCATGATGCTCTCGTAACTGTCAGGAACAGTGGAATGGACCCCTAGGACATTCAGGCGGAAAGCTCTGAACCAGTCCAGCCCCAGTAATGTGGGCAGGTTACCCCTCACTACGATTAGAGGCAAACTGCCAGAAAATCCCCCATGGGTCACAAAGACAGTGCAACTACCCATGACCGGAATAACCTGCCCTTGATAATCTTTTAGGGTGACTGGGCATGGCCGTAGACGAGACTTGGAGAAGGATGGCACATGTCGCTTGAGAGTGGACCAAGCCATTAGGGTTTTGGATGAGCCCGTGTCCAGTTCCATTCTGCATGGCTTGCCCTCTAGATCCACCTTAAGGTAGATCTTATTACCAATAGGGTTGACGGTAGCATGGCCAACAGCAAAACACTCATCCTTGCGTGTGGCCGGTGGGCCGGAAGACTTCCGACGGGGAGCAGGATCTTTCAGGGAATCAGCCATTGGCAACCCCGCCCGGCAGACCCGGGCCAGGTGGCCTCGCTTCCCACAATGGCGGCAAACAGCATTTTTAAAACGACAATCGGCCCTTGCGTGGCTTCCTCCGCAGCCAGCACAACTCAGCGAAGAAGACTTGTCAGCAGGCACCCCGCGCCGAGGAAAGGACTTGAGGCGGCGCACATCGTCGTCTTCCTCCGAGGAGCCATATGGTGTCTCTGATGGTTGGGCATCTCCGTAGTGAACTGCCAGGCCAGGTGCGGCTTGAATTTCAGGCGGGCGGAACCTCTGAATCTCCGCTGCGGACTTCTCCGCCATCTCGGCCGCCTGTGCCTCAGCCAACGCTGTGGCCAAGGTGAGGTCCGAGCGGGCCAGCAGTCGACGCTGCAGCCGCAGGTCTGCAGTTCCGGCCACCAGCTGATCCAGAAGGATGTCGTCCAGCTCCGGAAACTCACAATATAGGGCAGCAGATCGCAGGGATGCCACATACTCGTTGATCGATTCCCCCGGTTGCTGGACACGCCGCCGAAACGCAAGTCTTCTGGCAATACGGGAAGGCGCGGGGGAATAATGGCTCCTCAGCTTGGCCATCAAAATGTCCCATAGCACCTCAAAAACCAGCGATGGGGCAGCCAAGACTCTGGCCATTGCAAAGACCTCACGGCCGCAGAGGCTCAGGAAGTAGCCACGCTTACGGGAGGCAGATAAATCTACAAAATCCTGGAATTGCAAGAAGCACTCGAAACGCTCCATGAAAGAATCCCACGTTTCAGCAGCTGGCTCAAACGGCAGGACTGCGTGGGCCTTCGCCATCCTGAGGTAACTACGAGTGGAGCCGCAGAACCGGAAAAAAAACCAATTAGGATGCTGCGCTGTGTGGACTCCCCCGCACCTTCGTCACCAGTATTAAATCTGTACCTAGTGGGTACAAAAGAGTCTCACACAGTGGTTGTAAAGAACACAACCTTTATTCAACGCAACAACTGATCACAACAAGATAACGTATTTCACTCCCAACTAACTCTCCAGGTGACAGCCCTTATATATTGGCTGCCTCAGGAACTTTAACCAATGACAGGACTTCCAAACTCCCGCTTCTTTCCTCCGGCGCGTCTTAGCCAATCAGAGACCGCTTGGCTGTTGTCAAGGCTCAGCCGCGTCGTAACTCCAAGGACTTTGTTAGACATAACAGTTTATATACTATATAACCTTTCTGTATGATATTTACATATATTGTTGTGACAAAATAAATAAATAAATAAATAAATAAATGAGTGGGGATGGTTCAAACAAGGAGTATGTCATGCCCCCATCAGAGCCTGAATCTGAGGAGGAAGATGGGCAAGAACTGGAACTAATGGTGATCGAGGGGACGGTATTGTTGGCTTTTGAAGAAGGTGGAGAGGAGCAGGCCCACCCAGTTCAGGGCTTTTCAGGATTGGGACAACTTGTAGGCAGGGAGGAACAAGAGAGGCTAAGCAGTGAACATGAGAAACAGAGCTCAGGCGATGAGCAAGGACTGCCCCCTCCTGATCCTTAAGCACGGAGAGTGGAGAGAAGGCAAGAACAGCGCTGACCCAATTACTCAAGAGGAAGCGCCTCGACCCTCTTCACAAGGCACGTCTGGGGGCTTAGACTTAAGTAAAAACTGTGAGAAGGGTCATTTGTCAGGAACAAGCGCTGAACTCATTGAGTGTTGTGTGCTGTTGCTGAAGTTGGATGTTTCCTGGATTAATTGCCATGTTCTTTTGGCTCCCTGGACTCCTTGACTTACTCCCTTGTCCTGCTGGATTTCTCGCTTTGCCAGCCGTTGTGCTCACAGCGTTGTGCTGGACTATTTGCAACCAGAGGCTGCTGGAGGTGTGTGTATGAGTGTTATCACTTTGCTCTGGGACCTGCATTTGGAGCAAGAAAGGGGCGGTTTGAACTGTCAGCTGCCTGTGTTGCCTCTGCTCCGTGTCCTCGGTCATCACACCGTATCTGAAGAATCATTGGTTGAAGGAGAGGAACACGGAAAGAAGGCTGAGACAAAAACTGGCAGCTGATTGAGGAACAGAAACTTACGAAGCGGTGAAAGGATCAACAGAGGCACTAAGTGAGAAATCAGAACTTATGGAAAAATAGACCAGTCATAGGCCATAGAGTCAAAAAACAAGATGACAAGAAATAATATTTGGAATATTAACTATCTCTCAGGTTTACCCTGAGATCAGAATGACCTCCAACATGCTGTTTAGAAATTTGAACTGAAAGCTAAACAGAAGGAACATCATTAAAGTACAGGTAGTCCTTGAATTACAACAGTTCATTTAGTGACCATTCAAAGTTACAACGGCACAGAAAACAGTGACTTATGACCAGTTTTCACACTTGTGACCTTTGTAGCAGTCCCATGATCACATGATCAAAACTCAGATGCTTGGCAAATGGTTGATACTCATGACCATTGCTGTGTCCCAGGGTCACGAGATCACCTTTTGTGACTTCCTGACAAAGTCAATGTTTAGTTTAGCTTAATTTATTGATTAGCCATGGCCATGGGCCATATCAAAGTGCAGAGTTCCGAATACAAATTATCACTAAAATCTGATAAAAACCATTTAAAGTGGAATCGGAATTAAATAAAATTTAAAATGAGATTGCAATAAAATACGATAATTTAATATATGGATAAATAAAATATAATGAAATGACAAGCAAAATCAATGGGGGAAAGGTGATTCGCTTAACAACAGTGTTACTAACTTATCAACTGCAGTGATTCATTTAACAATTGTGGCAAGGAAAATAATAAAATGGGGCAAAACTTAGTTAACAAATATCTCGCTTATTAACAGACATTTTGGCCTCCATTGTGGTCATTGTGGTATGTAGTCAATATCTGGGCAGTCCCTGTTATTTGATATACAGCAGGAATAGTTGACTGCACTCAGGTGGAGCTTGATCACTGGATCAGAAGAGTAGAAAACAAATAGAGTAGTGTAAAGTAGAATGGAATGGAATGGAATGGAATGGAATGGAATAGAATAGAATAGAATAGAATCTGGAAAGGACTTTGGAGGCAGGAGAACCTATACTATTTCAGACAAGTGGCTGTCCAGTCTCTCCTTAAAAACCTCCAGTGATGGAGCATCCACAATTTCCGGAGGCAAGCTGTTCCACTGGTTAAAATTGTTCTCACTATTAGGAAATTTCTCCTTAATTTCAGGTTACTTTTCTCCTTAATCAGTTTCCAACCATTATTTCTTGTCCTGTTCCTCTGGTGCTTTGGTTGATCCCTTCTTCTTTGTGGCAACAAATGACAACCTGCCATGCTTTGCACCCAAAAAGTGATATTGACCGACGGTGGATGTGCCAAGAGGTGAATGGGACACCGTGTTTTCCCGAAAATAAGACCTCCCCGGATAATAAGCCCAATCAGGCTTTTGAGCGCATGTGCTAAAAGAAGCCCCCCCCCCTCCCCAAAAATATTTAACCGCATGCGCAGCCGGTCCCCACCATTTCCTCTGCTTAGGGCTTTTGAGCGCATGTGCTAAAAGAAGCCCCCCCCCTCCCCAAAAATATTTAACCGCATGCAGCGATTACCATTTCCTCTGCTTAGGGCTTTTGAGCGCATGTGCTAAAAGAAGCCCCCCCCCTCCCCAAAAATATTTAACCGCATGCGCAGCCGGTCCCCACCATTTCCTCTGCTTAGGGCTAGGGAGACAGAGCTGGAAATCAGGTAAGACGGCAAGAGGAGCCCCGACTTGCTCCACACGCCCCAAAATAATAAAACCTCCCCGAAACAAGGCCAAGTGCTTATTTTGGGGTTCAAAAAAATATAAGACAGGGTCTTATTTGGGGGGAAACACAGGTAGAAGCAAAATATGGAGGAAGAAAATTGTGGCCTGATTGACTACATTAAGAAAAGAACCAGGTCTCTCAATGAAGGAAGTTAATCAAGGAAAGGTCTTGAAACAACAAAAGTGAAAGCTGAATATAGAAAAGAAACAATTGGAAGTCAATATCTTAATTGGAAGCACAAGCCAATGCATAGTCAATACTTGAAGGATATAGAAGGAAAAGCTGATAAAAAAAATCCAGATGGAGTTGGTTAAGATCAAGAGTGCTTAAAAAATGAACATGAAGGCTTTATTTTAGCAGTTGGAGCTTTTCCAACCAATTACATGAAGGGAAAAATTCAACATGTAACAAACAACAGCAAATGCCATCTTTGTAGTAAAGAAGATGAAACAATTGACCGTTTGATTAATGGATGCAGCACATTTTCATCAACTGATGACATGCAATTACAAGAATTATTCATTGGAAACTTTGCCAGAGGTTTGGATTTTAATGTGGTAAAAATGACCAGGGATGCTCAAGATGAGAAGGTTTTGAGAAATGAGCATGTTAAGATTTTATGGGACTTTAAAATATGAACAGACAGGCATCTTGTTCATAATGTGCCTGATATAGCAGTAATTGAAAAGAAGAAAGTCTGGTTCATCGATGTTGGTATGGATTGAGAAAAACCATTGGAAAAAATTACAAAATATTGGGACTCGCAGATCAAAGCTGAAAGTTCATGGGGGGAAAAACAGTTTGTCAACTCGCAAAGCCTGCTCTCGAGTTGCCATAGGCAAGAGGGATGGGAAACCGACAAAGCAGCATGGCAGCCAAAAACGGAAATACATTCCAGACATCTCTCTCTCAAGGCTGTCTCCCAGGGTTACCCACAGCAGCCAGAGGGGAGTGATCTCTACAGCCCACGAAATTGCTCCTTGGTGAATGTGATTGATGACACACCCTGAGGGGAGAGGGAAACAGGGTCATGATTGGGGCGTAAATTACATAGGGTCAGAGTTGGCTTCACCTGGAAGATGCCGACATGAAGCTCCTAATAAATAACTGGATTTCTTTTGAAGCTTGGCTGAGGCTCATGATTTATTTAGGGCATCCGCCAGAAGCCTGACACAGTTGTTATAGAATAGAATAGAATAGAATAGAATAGAATAGAATAGAATAGAATAGAATAGAATAGAATTTTATTGGCCAAGTGTGATTGGACACACAAGGAATTTGTCTTGGTGCATATGCTCTCAGTGTACATAAAAGAAAAGATACGTTCATCAAGGTACGACATTTACAACACAATTGATTGTCAATATATCAATATAAATCATAAGGATTGCCAGCAACAAGTTATAGTCATACAATCATAAGTGGAAAGAGATTGGTGATGGGAACTATGAGACGATTAATAGTAGTGGAGATTCAGTAAATAGTCTGACAATGTTGATGGAATTATTTGTTTAGCAGAGTGATGGCCTTCGGGAAAAAACTGTTCTTGTGTCTAGTTGTTCTGGTGTGCAGTTCTCTATAGCGTCGTTTTGAGGGTAGGGGTTGAAACAGTTTATGTCCAGGGTGTGAGGGATCTGTAAATATTTTCACGGCCCTCTTCTTGATTCGTGCAGTATACAGGTCCTCAATGGAAGGCAGGTTGGTAGCAATTGTTTTTTCTGCAGTTCTAATTATCCTCTGAAGTCTGTGTTTTTCTTGTTGGGTTGCAGAACCGAACCAGACAGTTATAGAGGTGCAAATGACAGACTCAATAATTCCTCTGTAGAATTGGATCAGCAGCTCCTTGGGCAGTTTGAGCTTACTGAGCTTACTTATACCAGTCATTATTGGAGCCCTTGGAGTGATACCTAAAACACTTCCTCAATATCTGGAAATACTGAATTTATCTGACCCAAACATCTGAATTTTGCAAAATCCCACCCTCCTTGGAGCTGCCTATACTAACAAAATAACAGAGTTGGAAGGGACCTTGGAGGTCTTCTAGTCCAACCTTCTGTTCAAGCAGGAAACCCTAGACCAGGGGTGTCAAACTCAAGAAGGAAGGAAGGAAGGAAGGAAGGAAGGAAGAAGATTATAATGAGAGGGAGGGAGGGTCTGAGGGAAGTCCTGCCTTGGCGACCACAGGTGCCCCTGACACGAGTGACATAGAGCTGGCCACCCCCCCCCCAGGTCAAACACAACCCTGATGTGGCCCACAATGAAATTGAGTTTGACAACCCTGCCCTAGAACATTTCAGACAAATGGCTCTCCAGACTTTTCTTAAAAACCTCCAGTGTTAGAACACCCACAACTTCTGGAGGCAAGCCATTCCGCTGATTAATTGTTCTAACTGTCAGGCAAAATATTCTTAGATGCTACCTTAATAATTCTTAGGTCCTTGGTTTGGACTTCCAGCAATCTTAAACTGTGCATCTAAGTGTAAAACATACACACATAATACTTAGAACAATGGTGGCAAAAGAAATCAGAGAGAGAACCAATAGTGGAAGGATCATTGAATGCCATCTCAGAACATCATCGGAATTGACAAAAATCACCACCAATTGCAAAAGGCAGCTTCACTTGGAAGAGCTGACATCCTATCGCAGAACCTTTAACATGAATAAAAACAGCAACATACGCCCATCCCAGGTCCTTGGGAAGGGCTCTATAGTTGGATAAAAATGCCAAATCCAGTCCGAACGTCTGGCTGCTGTGCGATGAACCATAAATTTGTTTGTTTATTGTTTATTCATGTCAGAAGCATCACAATTAAAATAAGGCATTATATGACCTAAAATGTAAAATATGAGATTATAATAATATAATAATAAAATAAATATAATAACATATTTAAAAATAATGAGCCTTGGTGGCGCTGTGGTTAGAATGCAGTTCCAAAGCACCAGAAGGCAAGACAAGAAACAATGGATGAAAACTAATCAAAGAGAGAAGCAACCTGGCATTAAGGAGAATAGACTAGACTAGACTAGACTAGACTAGACTAGAATAGAATAGAATAGAATAGAACAGTGATTCCCAAACTGTGAGCCGCGGCTCCCCAGGGAGCCGCGCTATCGTCATGGGGGCGCCGTGGAATATCTGCGCCCGCTGGGTCCGGCGCTGATGCGCCATTTCTGGGGCGTCTGGTGCGCATGCGCAGTTGCAGGTCGGATTTCCGGGGGAGCCGCGGGCGCGTCTGGTGCGCATGCGCAGTTGCAGGTCGGATTTCTGGGGGAGCCGCGGGCGAAAAAGATTGGGAACCTCTGGAATAGAATAATTTTATTGTTACTTTGAATGTACACGAAAATTCCTAACAGTGAGGACAATCAACCCGTGGAACAGCTTGCCTTCAGAAGTTGCAGGTGCTTCATCACTGGAGGCTTTCAAGAAGAGACTGGGCAGCCACTCATCTAGAATGGTATAGCGTTTCCTGGTTGAGCAGGGGGTTGGACTAGGAGACCTCCAAGGTTCCCTTCCAGCTCTATTCTGTTTGTGATTGATTGTGAAGTGCATACAAGTTGATGAATGATTGCTGGCAAATAGAATGTGTCCAAGTGAGCAGAGAAAGGAGGTGATTGCCAGGCTACAAAGAAGGACAAACCCATTTTTTTGTATCAATTGGAGAGGCATCCTGCTCCCCTCAGTCCCTGGGAAGCTCTTTTGCATTCCAGGTAATTGTTGAGCGTACAAGGTGAAAGATTAAGGGAATAACAACAAGCAGGTTTTCTCCATGCAAATCTTCACCTTATGCCACTTCGTTAAAACAGCACATCCCATTTCAATGCCTGTGGTTAATGAACTATATCAACTTCAAAAAAGCTTTTGATACTGTGCTATCAAGGCAGCATATTATGTGGAAGGAAATGAAAGTGAAGCTGATCCGGTGCAAAACATTTAGAAAAGAAATGCAAATCATGGGATTACATAGGAAAAAGTAGAAATTGTTGCAATAATGGACATTACTCAATGCACTGCACAACAGAGGCAGACCTAAAACCTTACCTTAGACTAAGATTAAGGCAATCTCTTCAACTGCTATATAAAATGCTGTGTGTGTGTGTGTGTGTGTGTGTGTGCGCGCAGCCTCATACCACCCAGAGGACAAAAGGAAGAGAGAGACCCTTTTAATCTTGGAGAAGAGGTTAGTGGTATGTATGGCAATAGTTTTATAAATGTCATTGGACAAGGCAGCATAAAGAGACTGGAAGAAAGGCTGAAGGCGAATCTAGGCGTCCCAGGATAATGTTGCAGGATCCAATCTGAGTTGAACACCAGGATCTTCTTGATGATTGGCCCCTATTACCATCCCCCCCATTTCTTCACCTCTAAATGTCATTACATCCCATATAAGTGAACGTTAAAAGCTTTGATATTAGAAAGAGGTTAGCAGACGCAGAGGGTTTGGGGTTTGAATCCTGTGAGCCCCCATTTAATGCCACCATCCAATTGGATAATGAACCAACCACTGATGAGCATTCTCTGAGCTTTGTTTATTATATCTGAAGCATCACAATTAAAATAAGGCATGCTATATGACATATGGCATGCCTTCGACATGACCTGAGTTTAACTCATAGAATCATCTATTACAATGTCCTTCCTGTCGAAGACTACTTCAGCTTCAATCGCAACAATACACGAGCACACAATAGATTTAAGCTTAATGTGAACCGCTCCAATCTTCATTGCAGAAAATATGACTTCAGTAACAGAGTTGTTAATGCTTGGAATATACTACCTGACTCTGTGGTCTCTTCCCAAAATCCCCAAAGCTTCAACCAAAAACTGTCTACTATTGACCTCACCCCATTCCTAAGAGGTCTGTAAGGGGCGTGCATAAGAGCACCAGCGTGCCTACCATTCCTGTCCTATTGTTTCCTTTTGTTATATCCAATTAATAGAGTCATTACATACTCATATATATGCTTATATATTGTACAATTATTTCATGTTTATGCTTATATATACTGTGTGACAAAATAAATAAATAAAAATAAAAATAAAATAAAATATAAAATACCAGATTAAAACCATCTTCTTTTAACAACCCCATAATCTCATGTGGGGTGGAGTCAGGGGAACTGAATGGAGCTAGCAGAGCTAGAGGAGTTTTGTTCAGCAGATACGTTCTCATTGTTCCCAGAGAGAAATATCTACCTCTACCTAGGATTGAACTCACAGCCTGAGAGCTCCACCTCTAGGCCACTGCACCACTCCAAAATACCAGATTAAAATATGCACAGGTTAAACAGATCTTGCCCAGAAACTAGCGACATTAATCATGTTCTGTTGCACTGCCATGTGGTCCTTAAGTGTACACTGATTGGGACACAAAGGGCGGTATACATATGTGTTGTTGTCTGCATGTCAATGCAACCACAAAGAAGAGAAGCCACCGGATAGCCCCATTTGTTCAGAGTGTCTCCGGACCTTGTATCTGTGCGCAGTCTATTCAACGACTTTCACACTGCCCAGCTTTCATCACACCCAGGCGCCAGCTCCTCCGTTGGTTCCACCCAGTGTTGGTTCTTTGAAGCTTTCCATAGATCAGGAGTGTCAAACTCAATTTCATTGAGGGTCACACCAGGGCTGTGGTTGACCTTGTGGGGGGGCAACTGGGTGGGTGTTGCCGACTGGGTGGGCATGGCCATCTTGACACCACTCCCAAAACTGCTGGCATGTTTCCTCTTTGCATTGGGTAGACTTGGCCAAAGCTACGTTGGCCTGATCTGTTCTCTTCACACTGAATAGAGCAGGATGGCACTGTGGGCCAGATCCAACCACGTCATGGGCCTTGAATTTGACACCCCTGCCATAGATCCACTCTGATTTGAAATTGTTCAAAGTCTTCCATTGACTAAGGAAGCTTTTCCTGGATTTTAATCTCTGATGATCTGGTTGTAGGCCATAGAGAGGGTGTTGTCTAGCTAGAGATGATTTCAGCCTGTATGTTACTTCTCTGCGAACAGCAGGTGGAGCAAGGCTGGCTAGATGGCAGATCTTATTTAGAGGAGACGGTATCTGATAATAATTCTGCTGGCATCATTCAGAGCATCATCCACCTTCCCAGCATGTCCTGGTTTATACCAAACTGGGCAGGTGAGTAAAGACATAACACCTGAATATGTACTGATTTAATAGTCATACTGTCCCAGCCCCTATTTAACTAGCATGCTAATCACATGTCACAGAACGTTTTATTTATTTATTTATTTTTGTCACACAGTATATATAAGCATAAGCATGAAACAACTATACAACACATAAGCATATATATGAGTATGAGTATGTACTGACTATATTAATTGGATATAACGAAGGAAAACAATAGGACAGGAACAGTAGGCAAGTTTGTGCTCTTATGCACGCCCCTTATTTTGTGGAACCATTTGCAGGTAACAAGTTATATTACTCTACAACATACCCACATTCTATAAAGGAAACTGAAAGTGAACCCATTAAAACCAAACATCATTTGGTAAGAATTACTTTTGACCACTGCATGGTGACTTGATCGTTATTGCATTAAGTTCAAGTTGCTTACAGACTCTTTATGGATTTCTCTGCAATCTTTCCAGGAATTGAAACCAGCTGACTGAAGCAGTGTCCCTTCCATCCCCAGTTCCCCCTTTTTTGAACAAACATAATTTGCTCTCCTCCATTATTTGATTTCAGCGGTTACTTAGGATTTTTTAAAGATAATGCATGTGGTTTCAAGTACCCAACTGATGCAACTATATTTGGCTCTAGATATTTAAATTCTGGATACTTAAACAAGCATTCCTTGTCTCTGCTCCTATCAGTCTTAAGCATCCATAGCGCATGAGGGCAGAACCAGAAGTTCTTCAGAAGGAGATTCAACTTGGAAATGGTGAGAATTCCTGACAGTGAAAATGATTAATTGATGGAACAACTCACCTCCATGAGTTGTGGGTGCTCCATCTTGGCAGGAAAGGAAAGGAAAGGAAAGGAAAGGAAAGGAAAGGAAAGGAAAGGAAAGGAAGGAAGGAAGGAAGGAAGGAAGGAAGGGTTTTTTACTACACTTTTTCTTACTTGGTACAGACAACACTGCACCAGGTGTAGAAAAACATTTATGCTTCAATATATTTTAAAAAGTTATTTTTCAGGACTTAACAAACAGAAATCCTGCAGAAACCAGCTTAAAGAATATCCCTCTGTCCCTCCTGGCTCTATGGAGAGGAGCCTGACTTGGTTTGAGCTTGATCAGGCCTCTGATGGCGTTCAGGAAGCACCCCTCCCCTCTTCGGATGAAGCTTGACGCTTTGCCTGGATGCAGCCTTGCAGGCCCCCCGTGGGCTGGAGCAGATGGTGCTGGAGGAGCATCAGAAGAGGAAGGGGCCCTGCAGAACCATGTAGCTACTCCCCTTCACTTCGAGAACTGCTGGGGCTTTGTAGCTTTGAAGGGGGCTTGACTTGAAGCCTTATCAAAGTAAGCATCCCTCAAAGCATTGCCCGCCCTGTTAAAAGATTCCTTAACAGGGGGAAAAAAAACACCACACCTCTCATCTTACTTTAGAAAAAATATGCCTTGAAATGTAAATGAAATTGGACCAAGCACCTGAACGTATTCTTGGAATCTTTGCATAGTTGGATCTTCTAGCCCAGTGCAGGAAAACTAATTAAAGCATCCATGATGGAAGATGGCTAGATACCAAGCTGAGATTCTGACTTCATCTTTCTTCTTTAGGCACTCCTAAAAACAGGATGGGATATTTAGACAGGTATGAACATGTTCCCAAAAAATAAAAGCAAATTGATGTGGGAGGGAACACCTGGAAATGCTTGGGGAAAACTCACTAGTTTCCTCCCTTCCCATCCTTTCATCCTAAAACTCTTTGAACCCACCAGGCGCATCATTTTGGGTCTTAGCCAGCCCTCAATTTGGGAGAACACCCATGACCTGCTTTCATTCGGCTCCCTAGGTGGCTCAGTGGCTAAGACGCTGAGTTTGTCGATCAGAAAGGTTGGCAGTTCAAATCCCCAGTATAGGTCTCCTGCGTGAGCAGGGGGTTGGGCTAGATGACCTCCAAGGTCCCTTCCAACTCTGTTCCAGTCTACCATCAGCCTCCCCTCCCTCCCTCCCCCAAATTGGAAAAGACTCAAGTTGAAGTAAGTGGCCTTTGGCTTTCAAAGCAGAGCTGGTACAAACCTTTGGGGTGTTGTGGGTAGAAACAGAATTCCAGAAGATGAGGGTGAGGAAGTGTGTGGGGCTAAGTGGAAATGTTTCATACGTGCCCACCTTATCTGTCCAGTTGGAAAGCTTTAGCCTGGAATTGTAGAAAGCCATTTGCTTGCTGCCTCAAATACGTTGCATTAGAAAAGGGGAAAAATTAGTGAAATAATGAAAAGGTTGAAAGGATTTCCTCTGAAGGAAGCTAAATGGCATTAAGTTGCATTAACAGAGGGTCACAATCAAGATCTAGTGAGGTGCTAATACCACTCTATAAGGTCTTAGTAAGGCCACCCCTAGAGTACTGCATCCAGTTTTGGTCACCACACTATAAAAAAGATGTTGAGACGTCTAGAAAGAGTGCAGAGAAGAGCAACCAAGAGGATCAGGGGACTGGAGGCTAAAACATACAATGAACAGTTGCAGGAACTAGGCCTGGCTAGTCTAGTGAAGAAAAGGACCAGGGGAGACAGGATAGCAGTCTTCCAGTATTTGAGGGGATGCCTCAGAGAGGAGGGGGTCAAGCTATTCTCCAAAGCACCTGAAGGCCAGACAAGGAATAATGGATGGAATCTGAACAAGGAGAAATTCAACCCGGAAATAAGGAGAAATTTCCTGACAGTGAAAACAATCAACCCATGGAACAGAAGTTGCCTTCGAAAGTTGTGGGAGCTTCATCACTGGAGGCTTTCAAGAAGAGACTGAGCTGCCATCTGTCAGAAATGGTGTAGGGTCTCCTGCTTGGGCAGGGGGTTGGACTAGATGACCTACAAGGTCCCTTCAACTCTGTTAATCTGTTAAATCTGTTGAATTTAAATGTAGGAATTTCAACGTAGAACCATGCAGGGCATTGTCGTAATTCCTTGTAGCTCCAGAGTATGAAAATGCTTCCGGTTTTCCCTTCACGGTTGCCCCCCATCCCATCCCTAGTGGAACAAGCCCCTTTGTCTCCCTCTCCCCCACCCTGTGCAGCTATATGGAAGAACTGTGTGGAGCACAGCAGGAGTTTGGATGTCCCCAAACACCCAGCCTCCTGGCCTGCCATCTCTTGCCCTGACCTGGCTCAGATGGACTGTATGGGGCTCAGTGAGCTCCCCCCGGCCTCCAGTTGTTGCCTCCAGAGAGCGTGGCTCACAGGTGACTTTTGTTTCTACTCTATTTGTGGGAATGCGCCAATTGTCCTTCCCCGCTCTGCTCAAGCCCAGGAATCCTGGAGAATCTTTTCAGAAATATGCATATAGGAGAGTTTTGTGAGATTTCTCCCCACCCACCCCACACACACTATTAACACATTTTGGAGCTTTCTTAATCAGCTGAAGGCTTTCTCTTTGCTTCCCCAAGACCAAATGAATTACCTGGTTCTGAGGCCAATTAGCCATCCTCTCCCAGGGCTGAGTCAATTTTTTTTCAGACAATTGGCTCATTAAAGCAGAAGGAACCGGGGCCCCAGATGCCCACCTGCTCAGACCTGCAGTGCTGACCTTTGCTGAAATTGGGGGAAGGAGGGGAGGGCTCAGACTCCTATGCTCCCACCCCTCCCCTCCAATCTATCAAGCAGTCTGTAAATATCAGGCTTAACTGACAGTTGGGCATCCCAGAGAGATTTGCTAATTTTGTTTAAAGAGATGTTTTATTTATGGGAGGATAGATTTGATTATCCCCAAAGCAAACCAAGTGTGATGCGCCTTCCACGAAGAAGCTCAGGTACTCCAGCAACTTGGGCAAATGCGAGGCTCTGCTAACATAGCAGTTTTCCAGAGCGGTGGAGATGTTGACCCAGGCCATCCACAGGACTTAGCATCAGCTGTGCCTTCGGTTGAGTGCTCAGTGGTTGGAGGAGCATTTGGCATGGCCTTCTCCTGAACATTCCTGAAGCCCTGGTTTTCCTTGGACAATGCTCTGCTGCAGGAATGAAGCACAATGTCAACCGTCCCAACTTGGTCCGTTAGAAAAGAAAGACTCCCAGGTCTATGGTTAGCCAAAGGTACACTTTACTAAAGCCAAGTGGTTACAGAAGAAGCAAAGCTGGATCTGGGATTTTCACGCCCCCAAAGCGTATGGTTAACTTTCCCTTGTTCTCATCCACCCCGCCCCCCCCCCCGGTTATCAAAGAGTGTCCAATTAGGTGCCAACAAATTGTTTGGGTAACAGTCCCTGTTTTTGCGGGCAGGAGGGTTTGGCATTTCTTTTGTGACCTTGGATCCACCCAGCGGTAGGTTTCACATAATCTTATCACCGGTTTGCCACACGCGTGCAAGCTCACTTCCCACAGGCCTTCCGTGCATGTGCTTTGCTCACACACGTGCCTTCCACGCATGCACCCGGTCTTGAAAAAGTGGCTAAATAGGACGGCATTACACCGGGGCAGGTGGGGCCCACCCACAGTTGCTGCTACCAGTTCACCCGAACCAGTCTGAACGGGCTTCATACCACCTCTGGAACCGCCGGTGATTCTCATGGACATCATGATGCATAGTTTTGATTCCTCATGCTGATCCTCCCCTTATGCCACCCATCTTCCCACCCTGTTTCGTATGGCAGGCAGGCAGCAGGCAATGCATGACATGGCAGAATGGCAGCCCTGACACACAGATTGCCTGCTATTCCTCCTCTGCCTCTGGGACAAGCAAGCCCAGGAAAGTTTGGGGTGTGCACAACTCTGCTGATGTAGCTTCCTGTCTCCCTGGCATTGTGTGGAGGAATGCCATTTGCTAAATTTAGGTTAAACTTTAAAAGAAAATCAAGGAAATGAGCAAGGAGAGATCGTCTCCTATCATGCTGGCACTAACTGTCCACGCTGAATAGTTGTCTTCTCCTTTTGACAGCTGGGAACATTTTGTTTGAGGAAGAGTTTGCAAAGAACTGGTCACTAATATCATTCAGCAATAGTACATCCGTTGCAAGAAAAACAGTTTTGATTCTAGCCTTGCTGCCTTAATTTTTTTTAAAAACCAAAAACCTCGGTATATAGGAAAGCCCTGGGAGATCCAGTTGCCAATTGTCCTGACAGAAAAATTAACCAGTGGAACAACTTAGCCCCCAGAAGTTGTGAATTCTCCAACACTGGAAGTTTTTAAGAAGAGATTGTGTCTAAAATGCTATAGGGTTTCCTGCCAGAGCAGGAGGTAGGACTAGAAGACCTCCAAGGTCCCTTCCAACTCTGTTATTTTATTCTATTCTATACCACCCTTCCTGAGAGAAACCAAGAGGATTGGCTAAGCATCGACACACCAGTCCTGCCGCAGGAGTGGCATGTCAAAATGGGATTGGCCAGTCCGTTTGGCCTTCAAATGATGTGCTTTTATCCCCAGGTCTGGGATCTTCCGTTTAATATAAGGCAACTTGGAGCATCATCTTTTTTTTTTTTTAACTTTTGGCCATGTCTTTTAAGAGAAACAGCACCGCTAAGTGGGTTCCTTCAGCCTGGTTCTGCATGATGGCAGCGATGGGTTTGGATGAGAAGCGAAACGAAGGAAAGGAAGTCCAGTTGGCTTTTGGAAAAGCACATTTGGGACAACCATGTCCTGAATGACTGAGAAGCTCCATAGATGTCAGGCTCAGAGCCTCTAGGCCCCTCCCTCCTTGCCCCCTCCCACCTGAGAAACAGCAGCTTAATTTCAAGTTATTTCTCAACTCTCAAAACAACTTTAGCTGAGGTCCTATTCTTTTTTACTTCATTTTTAGAATAATAATAATAATAATAATAATAATAATAATAATAATAATAATAATAATAATAATAATAATAATAATAATAATAATAATTATTATTTAATTTTTATACCGCCCTTCTCCCGAAGGACTCAGGGCAGTTCACAGCCAAGTACAATGAGTAAATACAATACAAATAAAATCAATAATTAAAAAACTTATTCAATATGGCCCCAATTTAAAATACATTTAAAAACGATAAAACCCATTAAAATTTAAAACCCAATAATAAAAATTCTAAAAATTCTATGCCAGTCCTGCGCAAAAGAATAGATACGTCTTCAGCTCGCAGCGGAAGGTCTGAAGGTCAGGAAGTTGTTGAAGTCCTGGGGGAAGTTTGTTCCAGAGGGTAGGAGCCCCCACAGAGAAGGCCCTCCCCCTGGGGGTCGCCAGCTGACATTGCTTGGCTGACGGTACCCTGAGGAGACCCTCTCTGTGAGAGCGGACTGGTCGATGTGAGGCTACTGGTGGCAATAGGCGGTCTCGTAAGTAACCCGGTCCTAAGTCATGGAGCGCTTTAAAGGTGGTAACCAGCACCTTGAAGGAAGACCACAGGCAGCCAGTGCAGCCAGTGCAGCTTGCGCAGGAGTGGTGTTACATGAGAGCCATGTGCGGCTCCCTCTATCACCCGCTGTTCTGTTTCCCTTCCCCCAATACTCCCAGCAAAGAGTCAGTCAGAGGCCTCCTTTTCTGATTTATTTACATATATATAAATGTCCTGGCTACGTCTACCCACGGGCCTGCCAAGTTTCTGGAGATAACAAGGAAATTACAGATAAGGCCAGAATTACTCACGAATATATTCTTCCCTCCGTTGATACAGATTGCCCGCCCAAATTCATTACTTTGTCCAAGACAAAAAACCAGGAAGTCCCGCCTCCTATTTATAGTCTCTGCAGATGTCACTGCATGACAATTATGACTTGGCTTTGTCCCAACTCTTCCGCTGCTGCGCACGCCGATCACGTCTACGTAACCTTGCATCACTCCAAAACTGTTCTTGGGGCGTTGCCAAATCAGAAGGAGGCTCCATGGAATCAGGCTTTGCCGGCCCCTCCTCCTCCCTTTGAGTGGGTGCCAGGGAGGGAAAGGGCTCAAGAGAAGCAGGGCTGGCCAGGTCTTCTCCCTCACTTTCTGAATCATCCGAGTCCAGGAGTCCGGGTCCAGGAACCTGGGTCACAACACCCGCGCAGCTGCATTCTGAACCAACTGGAGCCTTCGGGTGCTCTTCAAGGGGAGCCCCATGTAGAGAGCATTGCAGTAGTCCAAGCGAGAGGTAACCAGAGCACGAGTGACCGTGCATAAGGAATCCCGGTCAAGAAAGGGGCGCAACTGGCGGATCAGGCGTACCTGATGAAAAGCTCTCCTGGAGACGGTCGTAAATTGCCATAGATATTGGTGGGGGGGGACTACAGGGTGTGGGATATTTTCCTTCCATGTGCCAACGTAACAGCGGGAAGGCCCGTGGGAATCAAGGTTGTCTCAACAAGAGCTCGTAACTGCCATCTACCTGTTTGGCTAATTTAACCTGTAACACTAGGGGGTGGGGGTGGGATGTCTATTTTTTTATTATAATGAAACACGGGAAATATTTAGAATTGGTTTCACATTTGAACGTGCTGATATGATGCACCTAATAAACTGGATCTTTGAGAACAGCCACAGCCTCAGAGTCCTGAATTGATTGGGCCCATTACTCGGAACCATGAAATTATTACTTGATGCCGTGAGGACACAGGGGGACGCCCCTGGTTTCTGCTTGGAAAGGTGTCAAAATAGTCAGGTTGGCTCAGTCCCTCCCAGCCGAAATAATCTGGGGAAGAGGACAAGAGGGAGGGGGGCCTTTGGCTCAGTTGCTGGGTTGATGTGGGCTGCTTCTTTGAGTCAATCACCACATGGAGGGCGATGTGGGCCATCGTGCCAGGGAGAATGAAAGAAGCAGCCCAGCTCTCATGGCAAACTGACTAAGCCGGCTCCAGCTCCTGTGCCCCACGAGCCCCCTTGCAAGGCAAATCTCTCTTCTGAACAGACGGGTCATGGCCAAGCTTGGCCCCACTTGCGTCTTCTGGACGAGACAGTCCCATTGGCACCAGCATCTTCGGACAGGGCTCCTGGGTGGGTGGCTGAAGGGGGAAGCCGGGCAAGAGGAGGCTGGCATGAACCATCAGCTGCAGCCCTGCCCACAAAACCCAGCATTGTTGGCGTTAATGCAGCTGTTGAGGGTCTGCCACAGAACCTTCTCTAGTATCTTTTGCACATTCGTCCTTATTGTCCCTCCTCAATGTTTATTGCAACAAAATAAATGTACCTTTAAATCCTGTTATTTTTTAATACAGAAGCACAGCAGGAATTATTTGAAAGAGCATATGTGGAATTATTCTCCTGTGCACAATGGAAGACTGATACGCAGTTTCCTGGATCTGATTCCTTTTAGATTCATGACTCATTTCCATATTTTCCTTTTTTTTTAAAAAAGTCTCATTTAATTTCCTCTCTCTAGCTGTATGCCAGCCCCTTCTACATCACCTGTCAAACCCCACCACCAACAGGCTGCCTGGATTCTCTCTTTCAGTAGCCTCTAATATTGCTTTTTCAGAAGGTGAGGAAGGCCAGAAGCAAATCGAAAAGCTGTGGCAGTTTATGTAAAGCCGCAGGATGAGTGGAGCGGCCCTTGGTAGCTCCACCAGCCCGGTGATGGGATTATAACACCTAGTGGAAGATAAATTTCAATTTAGAGTGACACAAACTATTACTGTGCAAACAGCAAGCATCCGTCTTCCAGCTCCCTCCTCCCTCCTGGGTGCACATTTGAACAGATATTACCACCTTTGGGAAATTCAACAGGGGGCAGGAAGAGGAAGAGGAGATATGACAACTTGTGGAAATATGGTCCTTTTAGGGATGGAACTGGCCACCTGGGCCAGGGTGGAGTTAGGCTCAATGCCTTCCTCCCTCAGTGGGAAAATGGCGGGGGGGGGGGGGGGCTAAAAAAGGTGGTGGGAGGAGGAGGGCATTGAGCAGGCTGGTCTAGAAGGAGCTTCAGAGCAGTTAATTTCTAGTTTACATCTAGGCGCCCATCTAGCTGTGGAAAAAGCACCTTCGGGACAACCAATCTTACCTTGACTCATTTGGTGGTTTGAAGAATTTTATAGCCTTTTGATTGAGATAGGCAAGTCCAGATAGGAAGTCCCAAGACTGGGGGTGGGCTTCCATATCATGATCATGTTAAAATGATCCCGTAATCCTTTGGGGGTGGAGTCGGGGCAACAGAATGGAGCTGAGTGTTTAGTGGCCGGATGCCCTTCCTGTCGCCAATGAGGAGTTTTGTTCAGCAGATACATTCTCATTGTTCCCAGAGAGAGAAAAATCTGCCTCTTACCTAGGATCGAACTCACAGCCTCCTGATTGTGAGGCGAGAGCTCCACCTCTAGGCCACCGCACCACTCGGTGGGCTGCCATATCATGTTAGGTCCTAAAACCAGACACGCCACCTTCTGGGTTAACACAATGAGTTCTTTGCCTGTTTATATTGCATTCATGACAGAAGCTGAACTACAAACTAACAAACCTCCTTTAGCCTAGTCAGGTGTATTGTGTGAACCTCTCAGGCTGAGGAGGAGAAGAGAAGCTCAGAAGGATGTATAGCCTGCGGGTTCTTGTTGAGCAACAGGTGGCTGGTCCAGGTTCTACGCCCTGACTCTCACTACAGAACAACCTTCCTCCTACAGGCCTGACAGCTAGTATCAGAGATGGCATTCAGCCGGTTCGTACTGGGTTGGATGAACTGGTAGCGTCAACTGCAGGTGGGCCTGCCCTGGCTTAATGCCATCCTATTTAGCCACGTTTTTGAGACCGGGTGTATGTGCGGAAGGCGTGCGTGTGAACCAGTGGTAAGAATACGTGAAACCCACCCCTGGCTAGTAAGGTAAGTTATTGTTAAGCTCAGGTCCAGCACGTTCAGGAGTGGCTGAGCCTTGCTCTAATGGGACCCAAATAACAGGCGACAAGCATGGAGGAAGGATGCCCCTTCTGCTACTTCTTGCAATCCCACTACCCTTGCTTGGCACCTGGTGGTTCAGGAGATCTTCAAGGCCAGCCACAACCTGCTCTCCTGTTACTCCAGGCAGAATGACCCTGGCAGACCCTGGGGGAGGACGGGCCTTGGTTGGACATCTTGTGGTCCAGCTAAAGAAGTACGGATGGCCCGTTGAGAAAGTCCTCCCTCTTGGGACCCTGGACACTGAGAGCAATTTGCATCTTACCTTTACTTCCCATCTTCCACCTGGGAGCGAGCTGAAGGCCATGTTCCAAGGTCATTTCTTCCCTACAACTGTGCCAGGTTGTGTGTGGCACAGAGGGACTGGCCCACAGGCACCCTGTGGTGGACATGAAGCTCTCCTGTCCAAATCCAAAGCTTTCATTGTGACCATCACAGTTTTCTTAAGCTGAGATCAGAACTGAAGTCTCCATGGACTTCTCCTTAGTTCTGAGTTGGATCGCTCTTTAATCATCTTCCACCCGTTACTTCTTGCCCTGCCCTCAGGTGCCTTGGAGAATCGGTTGACCCCCTCTTCTCTGTAAGAGCCCCTCAACTCCCTGTAAGCTGCTATCAGTCCTTCTTTTGGTTAGATAGGCTGACCTGGATTGGGAGTCCTTGAAAAGGAGGCAGTGGGTAGAAAGGGGCTGAACTTCCACTAAGATGCCAGCTGTACCCATGGCATCGTTTCTCCCGGAAAAGGCAGAATTTGCTGAAAGGTCCGAGTGTCCCTGACTGTGGGGATCTGGCATCGTATCTCTGGCCTTCGGCATGGAAATGGTTGGCTCCCCAGCAGGGCAGGAGTCAGAAAACTGAGCCTCCCCTCTTTGAGGGGTGCCAGCCTCCCCTGGAAGAGGACCCAACAAGACAGCCCAAGGTTTAAGGCTGCCTGGCAGATGAAACGGAGCAAGAGGCAGCCATGGTTTCAGATAACGCCTCTGTCTTCCCCATTCCATGGCAGCCTTGCCCCCATTTCTGTGCCCCCCCCTTACTGCTTTCCTTTCAAGGCTCTCTGCTGCCTGGCTGATGAAGCTTCTGTGCCCCCCCCCCTCCAGGCTGGGCTGGTTTAGGGAAATCAGGAAAAGTGGGGGAAGGAAGGGGGTTTGAACCTAGAGGCCGAAGAAGCATTCACGTCACGGGGATTAGGTGGAAACAGTAAACTTGGTTTATTGAAAAATATCGATTACACTTATTCCTTTATTACACAGGTTCAATTTTTTTTCTTAAAAATACCTCTAATGGGCATTGATCTGTTGGAATTTGGAAACCTGTACGAATAGGGTCACCTGATCATACGCGAGAGAGAGAGAGAGAGAGTGTGTGTGTGTGTGTGTACACATGTACATACATGCAGAGATTCCTACCCACACATCCTCACTTCAAAGGGGGAGGGGGCTCTATGTATTTAAATCTTTGTTTTCATACTTTTTTTTAAAATCAACATTTGTTCAAGTCATGATATATATTAGGGGATAAAATTACACAGAAAGATATGTCTGCAAATACAAGAAGCAAATTTTATTGCAATATACGGTAACTAAGTGTTCTGGGAGGGAAGGAAAAAATGGAACAGGAATGAAAGACACAACAGTACAGTTTTACAACACTCTGTAGGATTTTGACAGAAGCACCAAAACAGGAAGGAAGGAAGGAAGGAAGGAAGGAAGGAAGGAAGGAAGGAAGGAAGGAAGGAAGGAAGGAAGGAAGATGAAATAATCAGATCAGAATCACATGACCTAAGGGAGCGTGTCTTGGCTCTCCACCCTCCATGTGGTGATTCCCCCTCAAATTCCCCAAAAGGGAAAGAGCACCATGAATATTGTGCCTAGGTTGGGGAATGCAGGGCAGGGCAGCTTCTGAACCGTTGACTTTCAGGGAATCCATTCTGGAGAGTTGCTCCAGTTTAGGATCTCCAGCTCACTGATCCCCAAAGACCCTGTGCGCCTTGCGAGGCTCGTCCCCTGGAATAAATCTGTCAGGAATGGGACAGATCATTGCTGTCTGTCAATGAAGAGTGGGAGTGGGCCACAGGGAAGGCCTCCCACCCCCTTCAAGAGACAAAGACTGGGCAAACAGGGCTGTTTAGAAGGCAAAGTGAGCCATGGCTGTTTTCAATCAGAAATGCGTCACTTCCTGGCCTCCCAAGCGATATTCTGGCAACCGCTCCCAGGGGCTCCTGCTCCTTTGGTGGGAAAGGAAGGCAGGAGGGGTAAGGGTCCCCGATAACAGCAGAAGGAAAGTCAGCCAGCCCAGCAGGGGAGTCTACAGATGCAGATCAAGGCTGGCTAGTTACTCTCACACCCGAAGCTTCCCCGAGTCAGGAATGCTGTGGGAAAAGACATCCCACAAAGGCTCCTGTTCAGTCACAGCAGTTGGTGTGCTCCCTTTGGCTCCGAGGCTGAGGGCCAGGCGTGGGGTGCTCTTTCCCTTTCTACGCGTGGGAGCAGTGAGCTGGAGGGGTGGAGGGTGGGCGGTGGCTGCAAGCCCCCCAGTGGAGAAAGACACACACAATTGCACTGTTCAGTTTTGCTCTGGAAAGACAGAGGAGGGGAGTTGTAGAGACAGGTCAAGTCTGGCCTTGGCTTCAGTACATTGAATAAAGTCATAAATTAGCACCACAAATATTCAGCAACTGAGTACAAATCTGGCATGCTTACCCTGGTATGCGTTGCATGAATAGCCTATTGCTACCAAAGAAAAACCCAGACCTCCAGAACGGTTGAATTAACTCGCTCATCAGACACATCATTGACAGGCTGATGGGTCACAAGATACAAGGTCAATGTGGGGGGAACAGGTGATGTATCACTGGGCTGAAATGAGGGGAGAGCTAGGAGGGACCCCTGGTAGGGCTCAGCCAGGGTTGTCTGGAAGGTTCCTCCGACAGCTATAGCACCAACAAAATGGAATGAAGGTAAGAGAACACTGAGGGGGAAAAGCTTTTCTTGGTAAAAGATACTTTTTAAAAAACCTCTACATTGCACTAGGTAAAGCCTGAAGAATGGGGGTGGGAGGGAGCTGGCCATAAATCTTTATTGCTTGTCAGAGGTGACAAATATCAACACTGCTGGTACTCTTGGCGCAAAGATGGCAGCTGTTTTCCTTTGTCCAGAGACACGCCTGCCTCAGTTCCCCCAAAGTTCAGCAATGCTTAATATTAATCCCATTTGCTTGGGTGTCTGTAAGGCTGAGGCGTATTGCTCCTAAGGGGAGGGGGCTGTGGGAACCTGCTTCCTGAGTATGGGGGGAGCACACAGTTCCCTGCTGATTCCTACTTTGGTCTTAGTGAAGGCATCGGATGCTGGGGACGAGGAGGCTGCCCAGTGGAGCACGGGTGACTCACATGCATGTTTTGAACCCAGAAACATTTAATATTTAATATAATAATATACAAATATTTACTTACAAAATACAAAAATAGAAGCACCTTTATCATATGGGATAAGCAGTCAGAACCTGGCACTTTTAAAGGTCGTGGCTTTCCGATGTTTCTTGTGTGAACTAAGCAGAACAGAAGCAGAGAAACGTCTCTGGTGGGGTGGCCGAGTTCCTTCTAGGTTCTGAGAGAAACCCCAGCAGAGAAGAGAATCCAAGCGAGGAGGGGGTTTCGGAGTCCTTCGTCCATGTTTCTGTACAGAGCTCAGGCGTTGGCTGCATCGCCCGGCTGATGGCTTTCGATGGCGTTTTGGGGACTTTCCAGTGACGGGAAACTGGCGATCACTGGACAGTTTTCCATCAGATGCAGAGAAGCTACTGAAAGGAAGGCAAAGGAGGCAGGAATGGCATCTTTCCTGCCGGAAATGTTCTGGTTTCGAGGAACAGGAAACACATTCAAGCATGAGAGCGGAGCCCTTTGATGGTCTCCACGAAGAGGCGCAGCAGAGAAGGAAAAGCTTGCTCTGGCCAATTGGAGAGGCCCTAGGTCATGTGATTCTGGAGTCGGTGGTGAGCAACGTCCGGATTTTGACTGGGGTTGGGGTGTGTATCTTGCGGCAAAATTGATGTCAGGGGAAATAGGAGAGTGATTTAAAAACAAACCCATCAAACTGTCCAGTTTCAGAACGTGCACGTGATGACCAAAAACAAAAAAAGAGGAAGTAGCCAAAAAGAGAAGGCACGATGAGGTTACGAAGTTGCCCTTTTGGAGAGAGTCTTCTGAGCAGCCCTCAGCCCAGGAAGCAGGCCGGCCCCACCTCGAATCCGAACTTCTGAGACGCTTCGCCGAAGTCGTTGAACATGATGTCAACAATGGGGACCTGCTCCACTTTGGGGGTGCTGATTTCCAAGACCGTCTTCTGGTAGCCCTTCTTTGCCTGCAGAGGAAGAAGACAGGACAAGAGGCCGTTCAGGGGCAAAGATTCCTTTCCTTTCCTTTTTTCATTTTATTTTATTTACTCTCCATTATATTTTCTCACTCTTTCTGCCGCTTGAGCAGCCAAGCACTCTGTTGTCCGACAACAGGAAATTATGCTGAGTTGGGCTTGGGCTGAATGCGCGGTTCCTGCCAACTGAACTCTGGGATGGGGAGCCTGGACGGTTTGGGTATCTTTCAATCTTTTCTTTTTTATACTGCATATCAAGTTTGGTCTGCTGTAACTTGGATATTTTTTAAAAAAATTCCCATTAAGGTTTATATCTTTTTGTTCATATTTCTAAAATATATGCATTTTGTTCAAAATATTGCCGAATGCATGCTGCTTTTGCCAATAGCCTTCCTTGAGATAGGGCGTTTTTGCACAAGTGTATGAATCTATGCATGACTTTTTGTGTAGCTGGAGATCTCTCTCCCTCCTTCGCTCCCTCTTTCCCTCTCCCTCTCTCTTTCCCTCCCTCTCCCTCTCTTCCCTCCTTGATCCCTCTTTCCAGTCTAAGAAGACTTTGCAGGTAGTCTCCAAAAGGTGCTCCAGGGCTCTTGGGGGGGGGGGCGTCTAATGGCTCCTCCCTCCTTTTCTCAGCATCACATGGCCACCAGCTACACCTGATGGACCCCCTATTAAGAAGCAATACACCCGCATCCTAGGAAAGAGTGAAAACTTAAGAGGAATGTAACCGTGTAACGTGTCAGTTTGAAATGGAGGAAATGCAACAACACCTATTCGATATTAGATAGCTATAAAAGTTGGCAACAAGAAAATAAGCTGCAGAAACCACAAGCAGGGCTTAAGAAGGTATAACTCTATAGGGGCAGAATGGCACCTACGTTCAAGCAAGGCGTAACTCCACAGACAAGTGGACACATTGACTAAAAAGCAAGTCATAAATAGCTTTGTGAAATGTTACTTCCCTATTTCTGAAAATCAATTGTGCTTTGCTCAGGGTCTCAGCTCCTTTAGCGGCTGGGACCCCTTTGCCGAAATGCTTCAATAAAAGTTTCGTGGCGTCTTTGGGGACAACACACCCTGGCACCTTTCAACCCTTGGCCCAGGCCAAAACTTTAAGGGGTTGCAGACAGAGGCTGTTTTCGTGCGCTCTGCAGTGTCTTCTGGAGGCTGGAACGGACAACCCTGCACTGACCTTGTGTCTGAATGTACATCTCCATCTTTACTTATGGACAAACCACATTACAAACTTTTGGAAGGTGAATTTTGCATTTCCATTGAAGTATTAATTTCGAAACGTAAAGTTAATAAGTTCACACCAGTTATGAAAATCTTCCATTTTTTTCTCCCAACGATAGGAGGAGACCTCAGAGGTCTTTTAGTCCACCCCTCTCCCCAAGATACGAGACTCAGTCCATATAACCTTCTCAACACTGTCAAACTATTCACTAAATCTGCACTACTATTAATCTTCTCATCGTTCCCATCACCAATCTCTTTCCACTTATGACTGTATGACTGTAACTTTGTTGCTGGTAATCCTTATGATTTATATTGATATTGATTGTTCCTGATTGCTTATTTGTACCCTATGACTATCATTAAGTGTTGTATCATTAAGTGTTAAATTGTACCCTATGACCATCATTTGTGTTGTAAATGTTGTATCTTGATGAAGGTATCTTTTCTTTTATGTACACTGAGAGCATACGCACCAAGACAAATTCCTTGTGTGTCCAATCACATTTGGCCAATAAAAATTCTATTCTATTCTATTCTATTCATCCATGGAGCCCACATGACTTGGTAAGGCAGCCGTGTCACTGCTTAGTTCTCTCCCTGTAAAATCTCTTGGCTCTTGGGCTCTACCCCCTCCCTCTTCTCTGTGACTGCTTTCAAGGACTGGAAGACTCTTGTTGTGTGTCTCATTCATCTTCCCTTCTTTAGGCTAAGCAAGCTCAGTTCTTTAATAAGAGGGGCACATAAAATGATCACTCTTTGTATAGGATGCTATTCAGAGCAGGGTCTCTGATTCCTGGTCTAGAGAACCTGAAAACCTAAAAACCTTGCTTTGTTCTGAGATCCTGTGGTTTCTTAGCACAGGCACCCACCAGAGGCTCCTGGTCTCACCACTCTGATGGAGCCCCATATACTTTCTCTCCCCCCAAATTAAGTGGCTCTTTCATTCAACCACTCCAATCACTCCAATCTCTATTAGTGGAAGAAGAATGTAACATTTTCTGCTTAAGTTGGACTTTTACATGAAAAATCCAGTACTGATTGTTGCAGTTAATTAATTCTGGTCACTGACCACAATAAATGCATTATTATATTATACTTAATTAAAACTTTTTTTATTGATAAGCTAATATATGCAGTAATAATTATTTTCAGACATTAGTCAAAAAATAATCTATTGCCTCTCATTTTTTGCCCTCCCCTTCTCAATCACGCCCATGAAAAGGAGGTACCGCTTTCAACATGAACAACCTAGGCCCTTGATGGCGAACCTATGGCCTGCATGCCAGAAGTGGCACGCAGAGCCCTCTCTGTGGGCACGCGCACCGTCGCCAGCTGCTCTTTTGGTTTCTGGCACACGCATGCGCGCCAGCCAGCTGGTCTTTCCATGCGCCGGAGCCCTGGAAACCCAAAGTCCAGGTGGCCGGCACACGCATGAGCTCTGACCAGCTGGTCTTCGGAGCTCCGGGGCTCCAGCGCGTGTTCTAGTTTGGGCACTCAGTGCCAAAAAGGTTCGCCATAACTGGCCTGGGAGGTTGCTGAGAGGGCTGTGAGCCAACCCCTGCTCCCCACCAACTAAAGGTCTCTCCTTTGCACAATCACTACTACACAATCACAATCACTACTCACTGCACAGCCGTCAAAGACCGCCCTGATGAAAGGACTGTTGTCGTATGACATCTCTTCATCATTGGAGCCCAGGAAGCGCATGGCCTTCTCGTAGTTGCCCACAGTGGCATCATGCCACGCCACGGACTGGAAGCAGTTGTAGGTGACGTTTTGGTGTGCGGATGCACTCAGGAGCCGCAGGAAGGTCATCTGTACCACTCCAATGGGGTTGCTGTCAGCATCCACGTAGGAGAGCTAAAGGGAAGTGGAAAAGGAGACAAGGAAGAAGCGGACCAGGTAGGCTAGGCAAGAAGTGGTGGGCAGGCAAGAGGGAATCCGCTCAGCAGAAAGTTTACACCCAAGTGCTACAAAGACTTTCATCCTTGAGGGATGGTCAGAGAGAATTCCTTGCATTTACTTTTGGAAAAACACACAGCCACCCTTGTTTCTGAAAAATAAATGGGATTTGAATTTCGGGCTAGGCAAATCCTAGAAATGAGAAATAGGTCTCATTTCTACAACATTCAGGATGTAGGAAATAATTAAAAACCCTTCAGTTGGCAAAATAACCAAGCATGGAATTAAAAGGATCATTACATAGGCACATAAGAATTAGGACCACTGTCAGAAAAGACTCAAGACATTTAGAGAACTTGAAATGTTGGGTTAACCGTAGACATCTCAGCCACGTTGGAATTTTGGATTTTTTTCCCCCTCATGGATTTGTCTGAAAATCTTTCCTGTGTGTTTATGTCCGAGATTAGGTTACCCAATGCATCCGATGCTCACTTTATATCTTGGTATTGCATATACCAAAGTTAAACAACCTCCAGACAAGACCCTGGTGCTCATTAGATATTGTGGGGAAAGATTGAGTGGGCCAGAAAGGAATGGGACCGTGTCCACACATGCCCAGAATAAGTCAATTTCACACACACACACACACACACACACACACACACACACACACACACACATACAATTGATAAGAAGAAACAAAGGTTTTACCAACCAGTTATTTGGACTCCTGTCCATGATTGTCTTGAGAGGTCAAAATGACTGACTGAGGCAAGCAGAAGCATGCTAGACGACGAGGTAAAAGAGCAACCAGGAACTAGAAGATGGCAGTGGATTACCCTGGATCAGGACCTGTTCACAAGACTTACGGATGGTCACTGACTCTTCCATTGTTTAAAGCGTATGTAATATGAATTTACAGCAGTGAGGATGGACCGACAGAAGATCTTCTATGCTTGGAACCTCAGAGATTGCTTCTTCCTTCCTTCCTTCCAAGGCTGAACAAGTCTCTTTTGAAAAAATCTCTTTTTTATAAAAAATGAAAGTCTTACTAACTCTTACACTAGTCTTATCATCTCCTAAATTCTTCTGATGCAGAAAGATGATCCTCTAAAAGCAATATATTTCCAGTTATTCCAATTAGGAGTGAGTGGCCATCTAACTCGGGTGTCTCCAACCTTGGCAACTTTTAAGACTTGTGGACTTTGACTCCCAGAATTGGCTGAGGAATTCTGGGAGTTGAAGTCCAAAAGTCTTAAAGTTGCTAAGGTTGGAGACCCCGATATAACTGACACAACATTCCTTCAGTTGAGAGGCCACCCAGCACCATTAGACTCTGGGCAGAACATTTCACTGGAAGAAATTTCAGATAAAATTCCTGAGGGGTTCCCCCCCATCTTTGGCTCAGGGAAAAGCCAGGTTTTAGCACCTTCTGAAGCTCAGGAGAGGAGCCAAGTCCTGAAAGGAGGCTGATCCACCAAGCAACCGAGATGGCACCCTTCCTGGGCCTGGATTACATCGCCTCGGCCTGTTCTTCTAGGATGGGCAGAAACTATCAGCCATGGGGGTCCCTCAGAATTAGATCATATCTCTTGAGTGGTGACATCAGGGCCTGGAAGCCAAATGGCAGCAACGGCAGCTGCAAGAGCAGTAGCGAAGCATTTTTACTCACTGCCTTCTGGTCCAGCTGCACCTCTGATTGTCTTTGCAGTAATCCATTGGCGAAATGCCAGGTCAATTTTTACAACATCGTCTGTTAAATTCATCCTCTGAATTTGGAAGGAGATTAAGAGATCTCCAAATATCTTGCTACATATTTTTACCTCAAGGAATATTATATATGCGTGTGTGTGTGTATGTGTGTATGTGTGTAGGATTCAACTACTTCTAGGAATTATATATGCAAATTAAACTGATGTTTATCAACAATGTTTAGTTAACCAGTCAATTAAATTAATTGATTAATATTTTTTAATGAAAAGCTAGCCTTTCTGGAAACCCTTTTCTCTCCCTCCCTGCCATGCACACAACCCTAGTGCACCCACATTTAACAGATTTGAAAATCTCTTTTTGGAGGTGGTGTCTAATTTGCATTTATTATGGAAATAATTAATATTTCATACTGGAGCTTCATACTGGAGGTATTGGACTAATTAAAACTTAATCCCATCTCCCCTCCCTGCGTGTCTGGCTCCTTCCCTTGCCATCTGCTGTTAATGATTTTATTTGTTAATGATTTTATTAGCTGCGTTTCTGTGAGTGATTGATTTTAATGTTTTAATGATTTAAAGCTGTAAGCCATTCAGAATCGTTGGATACGAGAAGGGCAGCAAATAGATGTCATAAATAAATAAATTTTTAGAATTTTAGAAATGCTAGTTGGAACTATAAAGGTTAAGCCATCCCATTAATCAATCCTATATCATTCAGTGCGTGAACAAGGGAACAAAATCTTACCTCCAAAAAACTGTTAGTTGGCAACCTCTCCTTAAGAATGCTTCAAGCCAAGCCAAAAGAGCAACAGGCCCTTCCAAGGACTCATGATGAAGAGTTTATGATGGAAACCATCTGGCATCCAAACCAGAGTGAGCGCAAACAGGCGCTGAAGCCTCTGAGATGCTCAAAGGAGCTCTCCAGATCTTCTGGATGAGGGGAAAATGGCACGAGAGAGATGGAACCCCAAATCCACTGGATCTGAGATCCAGAGCTGCAGGTGGCCTTTAAAGGCCCTGGGACCACATCCATAGCTGCTCCCCAAATCAAAATGCAATATTATCTAAACGGGTAAGCTAAATGGGTAATCACAACAATATACTGAGCTGTGGTGGCCCAGTGGTTAGAATGCAGTACTGCAGGCTATTTCTGCTGACTGCCGGTTGCCTGCAATTTGGCAGTTTGAATCTCACCAGGCTCAAGGTTGACTCAGGCTTCCATCCTTCCGAGGGTAAGTAAAATGAGGACCCAAATTGTTGGGGGCCATAGGCTGATTCTGTAAACCACTTAGAGAGGGCTGTAAAGCACTGTAAAGCGGTATATAAGTCTAAGTGCTATTGCTATAAACCAAGGTGAATATTAGGATTAATTTTCAATTTCTGTCATCTAATACATCAGAGGAATTTAGTAAGAGCTTTCTTAGGAACGGTGAAATTTCTCAAATAGATCCGGAACTCCCACCGCATGAGCAAATGTGGTACGGTTGCCTCTGGAAGTCATCTAGTTCCTGGTAGCTCTTGCCAGTTCAAGAAATATTCTTAATGACCAGCAAGATAACGAGAGCAAGAAAATAAGAGGGAAGGCAACATTTGAGGTGAAGCGGCTGGAAACAAAACCCTTCCCTTCCCCCACAACAAAATGATTTGCACAAGACCAGTGGGGATGGCCAGCCGGAGCCAGAGCCAGAACCAGAGTGGACCTGACTTCTCCAGTTAGTAGAGTGTGGTGAGTCTGGGAACATGCATGGGCTCCCTTGGGCAGGGAAGAAGCTCTTGACAGACACAAACCCTTGCGGCAGCCGCCTTCTCTGTGAGGTGGCCCTGCTGCCTAGCTGGAAAAGCTTTTGTGCATCTTGTTCAGGAGCTCTCCGTGCACCTCAGACAGAAGAGTAAGATGTATTTTTTTTTTTTAGAAATAAAAATAAAATAAAAACTGCCGGAGAAAACTTTGTAAGGGTATTTCAAGAGGTTCTGAAAAGCCATCACTATTATTGTTTAGAATTAATAAACGAATTCGCTGGCTCGAGAGGGAGTTGTTTGCACGGCAATGAATATCATCAGGAATAATTGTGACGGAACTTCAACCTCTTCAGAATCTTGCCCTGCTCTTCTTTGGTAAGCTTCCAAATGTTTACCAACGTTTCTCTCACCAAGAGAGGACTTTTACATGCCTAATTTAATCTAAAACTGTTTTGTACCCCAGCCTTCCAGATTATGGAACATGGAATTGTGGAATATGGAATTCAAACACTACATTTTCCTTATTTTGATGTTCTGAGACTATAGAAACCTTGCACAGATACTGTCAAGCTGGAAAGTTCTTTTCTGAACAAAGGAAGCTGAGAGAAATGAATTCTACATCTTGTGTCACCTTCCTGGCTTTTCTTGATCCTCCCCTCAAAAGAAACACGGCCTTGTTTTCTCCTGATGTTTCAGTTCTTCAGCAATGGCCCAAATGCAAGCGCTGAAGAGACGATCATCGCAATTCCACCATCTTCCCAACGTTCAGGAAGATTCCCTTGCATTTCTGTTGCTCTCTGAGCTTTGGCATCAGGTTATAGATTTTCCAAAGGTTCCTGTGATCTTGGTAACTCAGATCTGTGTTTGCTTCAAAAATGAATTGGAAATTGGGGTTCAGTTCCATTAAGTGCCAAGTGGGAATGAATTTTGGCAGAAAGAAGCAAACCGGTTGACTTCAGTCAGTCGAACTTTGAAAACGTTTCCATTCCATTTTCTCAATTTTGGGAATCTTCCAATCTTTACAGTTCAATGATTTTTAATGTAATGTTTTCAGCGTATTTTGGAGTATTTTTCTCCAAACACAAATATTTTCATATGAAATTCTTAGAATTACATCTTCTTACCTAGTTTCTGTAAAGTAGTTCATTAATATAATACCATTTATGTATATATCCTTTCCATGAATATTCATATTCTTAATTTTTTTTTTCATAAATTGTGAATTCTGCCCGACAACTGGCAGAATTCCAGTTCTGAATCAAGTTCGGATCCAAACCCTGCCCTGTCCTGTCCTTTGTAGCCACAAGAATCTCCTGGTCAGGTCAAAGGACCAGCTTCACCTCAGAAAGGCCAAGGAGATGTCGGTCGTGGTGAGGGCCCCAATGAAGCCTTCAAACTCCCTCAGCAATTGCTCCTCGGCCATCCTTGGACTCTTCTAGAGCTGCTCATTAGTTCAGCAAATAGAGTGAAATTAGTTTGGGGGCAGACGTGGAAAGCGGACATGGCTGGCGTGCTCCAGGTGGAGGGCAGAGGGAGCCAGAAGCTTTACCACTTACCAATGACCCTCGCTTGTAGCGACTATACCAGGTGGCTGGCTGCTCTTTGGGCCAACGGGCCATTTTGCTCTGCAAAATATGAGAGGGGTTAAAGCCAAACAGAAAGCTGAGTGTGGGTTCTTCTTACCAGTTTACCGCGCTTGAATTCACTGAACCAGGAGCCCGGGGTTTCCTTTGGCCATGAAGTAATTCTAGCCTGAAAACGGTGGAAGAGGCACGTTGGGGAAGAGAAGAACAGAGACAAGACAAAAAGGAGAGTTAAACTCTGGAATGAAAGGTTCCCATGGAAATCACTTGAGTCTTTCTTTTTAAGCAAAACCAAAAACTGACAATGCAATTGCTCTGACACTTTCTGGGGCCAGACCAGGGATGAAATGCTCCCGGTTCGGACCGGATCACCTGATCTGGTAGCGATGGTGGCGGGTGGTTCGGAGAACCGGTAGCAAAAATCCCTTCCCCCCCCCCCGCCGAGCCGAAAAAATGCTTTTAAAAGTAAAATAAAAAGCCTCTGATGATTGTGCGGCTCAGCTGGGATCATCAGAACTCTTCAGCATTTCTTTAAAGCCGAAGAGGTTGTTAAAAAAAAAAGCTTTTAAAAGGCTCCTCTGACAATCCCAGCTGAGTTGCCTGATCGCCAGAACCTTTTAAAAGCATTTTTCTACAAGCTGTTCAGGCGAAGAGGTTGTAAAAAATGCTTTTAAAAGGTTCTGGCGATCAGGCAACTCAGCTGGGATCGTCAGAACCCTTTAAAAGCTTTTTTTCCCTCTGGCGATCCCAGCTGAGTTGCCTGATCATCAGAGGCTTTTAAAAGAATTTTTTTACAACCTCTTTGCCTGAAGAGGTTGTAAAAAAATGCTTTTAAAAGTAAAAAAAAAAAGTTCGCCAGGCCCACCCAGTCACATTATCCCCCCCCCCCTCCCCAAGAAGTGGTAGTAACAAATTTTACATTTCACCCCTGGGCCAGACGTGTTGAAAGAGCGCCCAGAAAGCCAATATTACTTCCCAGAGCCTGGATGGTTGGCCGTTGGTGGGGAGGAAACCAAGAAACAGGCCTGCTAAGGCCATCCTGGCTCCCCCCTCTTTAAAAAGCCAAAGAAGACTGCTCTGCTTCCAAGGCGAGATCTACTTCTCTGAATGCTTATGGTTCAACTATATTGTCCTAATTGTGAAGCTTAGAGCTCTCCTATTCCTTGCTTCCTTTCACGGTGACCCACTGCTATAGCTGGCTTTCGGCAGGTGAAATCTCCAGGGGAGATTCGAGGGGCCCTCCAGATGTTTCCTATACCAACTCCCAATAGCCTCAGCCAGAGGCCATGCGAGGAGGAGGAGGAGGAGGAGGAGGAGGAGGAGGAGGAGGAGGAGGAGGAGGAGGAGTAGAAGCCACTTTTATAAAATCATAGGAGTCATCTACTGTCTTTATTCAGATTGCCAAGAAAGGTTCATGGTTCTGGGGTCAAAACTCAACTGTCAGCGTTCCAAGCTGTCTTAGGCTGAACCTTGACTAACCTCTCTCCGGTTTCTTTTCTTTGCAGGAAGTCGTTTTCAATTAAAGGGAGGCCGCCTGTCAACCCTGAAGCTGACCTGACCGAAGCCATCTTGACAGCTTCAGTGTTGCCACACTGGAGCTGAGGGGGAGGGAGGGGGGAATAGAGATAGCTGGGATTTTGTAGCCAAAACAAAATACTTTCTCCTGGGAACCAAGGACATCCCCACAGGTGGCCAGAGAAAGGAGGAGAAAGTTACCAGGCAACCAGACGGAACCTTGATTGGCCCATGTGACTGATTGTTTAGGAAAGGGGGAAAACTTTTACTTTTAATTAGGTGAAAACTGCGGAAACCTTCAGAGTCGGTTTTCACCAGACTGTGCCAATTTTATATGTCCAATAAATCAATTCTTTGAGGAACTTGCTTGCCTCAGAGTCCTGTTTGTTGATGGTGTATTACTTGGAACCCTGACAGCCGGCCTCACTGAGGCCATTTTCTAGGCTTCAGTGTTGCCATCAACATGGTGCCTGGATTTTAGAGCAGCCTCTGAGCCACCAGAGGTTGTTGAATCCCGTTTCCAGGAGTTCTAGTCAGCACAGCCAATAATGGATGATGGAAGGGCCACCTAAAGGCATCTAAGGCCCATCCAATTTTAGAGCATTGCACAATAAGCAAGAGGTCTGCTGACACCATGGCTAAAACCCAAGACATCCAACAATTCCCAACAGTCTGGGCCAGATCAAAAATCAACAATTGCTGTCCTTGAAAGCTTGTGTGCTTGCTTAATGGGCTGCTATCAATGAATCTCCAAAGAGTTCCAGATATTGTAGTACGAGAGCTATGTCAGTCATGGTGGGCAAAACTCAGAAAAAATCTGATTGTCAGCTGCTACCTCCTGCTTGCTTGTGCTTCACTGGGATGCGGTGACACGCTGCCATGAATTATAGAGAAGGGGGCGAAGGGGGACAAGTTTGGGAAATCCAAAGTAGGTGTTGTGCTGACTAGAGAAGCTGCTTCAAGGTCACCCATCTGGAAAGGGGAGGGAGCTGCATTCCAGAGCATGCTTGAACTGAAGTGAACTGAACTGAAAACAGCTTGCAAGATTTTAATTGGTTACCTTTGGATGGGAAATGAAAGACAGTTAAGAAGGGGAAAGAAGGAGAAAGGATAACACAGGGATTTTGGCACGCAAATCTCAGTTCTGTCTATGCTGTACTGCAATACACTTGATCTCTAATAAAATGTAGAAAGTTAGCACCCACCCGTCTCCTAGAAGAATGTAATATTTTGAGAAATATTAAAGGCAGAATATTCTATTTCCCTGGATGAGAAATGGAGAAACATGCTCTTGGAAAGCAGCCCCCACCTTCCTTAACAGCCCACGGCAGATTTCAGCACTTAAGAGATAAAGAGATAGATAGCTCTAATCATAAGCAAATACCCTCACCCTAGATCCAACAAAGGTAAGATTAGCCTTCATCCACAATAGGAATTGCCCAATGCCGAATTCTTCTTTTCTTTAGACTAGCCAAACCCAAATCCTGCAACCGTTCTTCATATGTTTTAGTCTCCAGGCCTTTGATCATCTTAGTTGCTCTTCTCTGAACTTTTTCCAAATCTCAACATCATCTTTGTAATATGCTGACCAAAATTGGTTGCAGTATTCCAGGTATGGCCTTACTTGGGTTTTATAAAGTGGTCCTAATACTTCACATGATCTTGATTCTGTGCCTGTTTCTACAACCCAGGATTGTATTAGCTTTTTTGGCTGCTGGCTCATGTTTAAGTGATTGTCCACTAGGACTCCAAGGCCCCTCTCACCGTTACTGTTTTTGAGCCTAATCTATACTTTTACCTTTGATTTTTCCTGCCCAATTCTGCAGGAAAATTTTTGACTAGCTGAAAGACCATTTTCTTTTATGAAAAAGGGAAGTTAAACTCCTAACCCTTCTCCCTAGCCAAGGTTTGGCTCCAATTCACTGATGGAGGGAAATATTATTTCTCACCAGTATCTCTTCTTCAGGAACTTAGTTGCTGAAATCTACACTAATATTTCACATCTTCCTACAAATGTATTTACATTATATCCAAAACAAGAGTTATGAACATTTTAAAACGCTAAAATTGGAAATAAAAAAGCATGTGGCAGTTTGAAAACCTCTGCATTGATTTTTACATGGTATCACACATTTCATCCACTACCATCAATCCAGCTTTCCTGGAAATGTCATCATATTCTGAAGAGAATACAGAAAAAAAAGCAGTGGTCACATTAAAAGGGCCACGTTGTAAAGGCATGTTGCTCAGCAGCTTCTGCATCCATTTCTAATTTTGCAAAAACCCCATCGCTTACAACACTCTAAAGCAGATTTCTTCTTGATAACATAAAAAGAAAAAAAAAATAGGATCAAGAGTTTGCTTCTAGTTTTCCTCTTCAATGAAATGGGGGAGGGAACTTCTGACCTGGAGATGGATTTGGCCTAGACCTCCTCCCGTCCCCTCAAGAACAATCGCAAGCAGATTGGGCCACTTGCTAGAGCTCGCTCTGAAAGCAGATTGGGTGGTCACTACAAAGACATGTTCAGACATGCTCATGTGTGATCTGTTCATTACAGGGCATCATGGAAGGAATGGAAATGTGAATGGACGACAACCATTGGGAGGACACTAGTTCTCACTTCCAAATATATGGCTATATTTTTCACTCCAACTGATGATGCACTTGACCTGCCAATACTTCAGTATAGAGGAAATGACATGATGTATTTGCATGTATGAATCTGCAGAAATTGTCACATTTCAGCTTCTTTGGCATCTTATTAACAATGCAAGTTGTTATCAGACATCTATCAATAAACGAGAAACATTAAATGATGGGCAAGGCAGAAGTGAGAAGCTCAAAGGACAAAACGCAGCACTTGAATGAGTGTTCAGACATGTGAGAAGAAAGGATGGCTTGCAAGGAAGGAAAAGGATGGAGAAGGAACAGGGTTGCAGCTGAAGTAAAGTAGATTTGTTCAATTTCATTTTCTTTGCTCTTTTTTCCCTGCTTGTAATTCATAGAATCATAAAATCATTAAGGAAAGTGTTGTGACCTGTCGGCCGGCCCCTCCAGCAGCCCAATCAGAAGAGGAGGTGGCGTGGGAGTTGGGGCAACCTGGAAGCTCCGAGGGGGGAGAGGGAATGGGGCTGGCAGAGAGAAAGAGTGAGACAGAGGCGGAGCCTGGGCCGTCCGTCAGCCCTCAGATGGAGAGCCAACAGCTCCCAGCTGTGGAGGTGGCTGATGAGGAACAGCTGAGTCCAGTGGCTGACATGCGGATGCGCAGAAGGCAGAGGAGAGGAGAGCAGTGGAAATCTATGGGCCGGTCTTTGGGACGGAAGAACCAGCGCTGCTAGCGACACCCCACCCTAGCTCTTGGGATAAAAGGCAGGGGGCGGAGATGAGTAGGTGTGGCAGACAACTATTCACCTCCCTGCCAGAAAGACTTGTTAGCCTGCTGTGAGAGAGAGAGAGAGAGAGACTTTTATGCCAGGGCTGCTGGCGCTCCTAATAAAGGAATCATTGATTTAACTACAGAGGGTTTGTCAAGTTTGGGAGCCGGGTCAGAACAGACAGAAGGGACTTTGGAGATCTTCTAGTCCAACCCCCTGCCCAAGGCCTTAGTTCTCAACCCTCCTAGACAAATGGATGTCCAATCCCTTCTTTAAATGCTACAGTGATGGAGCATCCACAACTTCTGGAGGCAAGCCGTTCCGTGGATTGACAGTTTTCACTGTCAGGAAATTCCTCCTTAGTTCTAGGTTGAATCTCTCCTTCCACCCATTACTTCTTGTCCTGCCCTCAGGGCAGTGGTGGGTTTCTACCGGTTCACCCTGGTTTAGGCGAACCGGTAGTGGCGGCAGTGGGAGGCTCCACCCACCCACCCAGATGTCATCACGGACGCTCTGTGCACGTGCGCGCTCCTGGTTCCGAACCGTTAGCGAAGGTAAGAGGAACCCACTACTGCCTCAGGGGCTGGGCTCTTTTGCCCGCTTCTTTTCCATCTTTTCCTGATGGGAACTATGTCATTGAAAGCAAAATAAAAGCAACGTGCAGACAGTGAAAATTTGGCAAAATATCTTCAAGAGGGAGAGCAAAAAAGAGTTACCTACCCCCTCTGACTTCTTATCTGGGAAGATGCAAGTTTCCCCACCAGCAGTAAAATTACAGTAAACTTTGAAGGAATCCCGGGAGCAGCCTTGATTCGGGTCCACCCAATATTCTCCTAGAGTTGGGAGAAAAGCAACGGCTAGAAATTATAAACCCCAAACACAAACTTTGGCATCGGCTTCAAAAGCCCTTCAGAAAAACTCCAGCTTTTTCCGGACGTTCCATCGCTGAAAAACATCAGACTTCTGCCTTTCAGCAGGAAGTGATCAAACCTCCTCCGCCTCTGAAATGCCGGTTATTTCTCAATCTACCTTTCTTCTTTTAAACAAATGAGAGTTTCCAATTTAAAATACACATATGAAGAATGGCTTCCAACAGAAGCTCCTTGGGGCTCACTGAGCCTGGCTGTTTGCTTGCGGACATTTCGCTACCTGACCAAGCTATGTTATCAGTGCTGGTGAGTGTGGGGTTGTTACCCAGCGCCAGTATCGATGAGGGTGTGATTTTCTCTCTGGGAGTTTCTTGATTAGGGCATTGTTTTCTGCCTGATTCCTGTCTGGCCATCCAGCCACCCAGCTGAATGCTGGGCAGTGCATGTTGTTGTGGGCATTCATGCAGAAAGAATAATTGGAGGATTGCCCCCATGTAAATTTATCTCACTTGTGTGCTTTCTGAAGTGTTTGACACTCACATGGGTTTCCAATACTCAGGTTGAGCTATGTATCATTGAATCATCTTTTAATGACCCCATAATCCCTTGCGGGGTGGAGTCGGGGCAACTGAATGGAGCCGAGTGTTTATTGGCCGGATGCCCTTCCTGTTGCCAATGCGGAGTTTTTGCTCAGCAGATACATTCTCATTGTGCCCAGAGAGAGAAATATCTGCCTCTACCTAGGATCGAACTCACAGCCTCCTGATGGTGAGGCAAGAGCTAGGCCACCGCACCACTCAAACTCTATATAATTGAATATTGTATAAAAATATACCTCTGACACCACTTGCAGTGATGGTGTTCCCTAGTTGGGTAATGAGACACCTGTAAGCAATAACACTGTTATGGTGTCAAACACAGTTGGTGTGTCAGCTCTTCTCTCTGCTAACTTGCAAATCTCCAGAAGATGGAACAATTGTCTCTTGCAAGCCAGTACAAGCCAGCTCCAGCACATCTATCTGCCTACACCTACACACGCATCTCTATCTATCTATCTATCTATCTATCTATCTATCTATCTATCTATCTATCTATCTATCTATCTATCTATCTATCTATCTATCTAAACTTGGGTGCTCCCTGATTCCAGTTGACTCTGAGTTTTAAAGCCAGTCAGGGTGGGAGCCAAGCGTGAAATTCTCCCAGTTCGGACCAGATCGCCTGATCTGGTAGCAATGGCGGTGAGTGGTTCGGAGAACTGGTAGCAAAAATCTCTGCTCACCCCACCAATGCCCAGCTGAGTCCATGATCATCAGAGGTTTTCTGTTTTGTTTTTTGTTTTTACTTTTAAAAGCATTTTTTCTTCAGCTGAAAAAATGCTTTTAAAAGTAAAAAAAAAAGCCTCTGATGATCGTGCGGCTCAGCTGGGATCATCAGAACTTTTTAAAAGCATTTTTTGTACAACCTCTGCAGCCGAAGCGGTTGTAAAAAATGCTTTTAAAAGGTTCCCCTGGAGATCCCAGCTGAGTTGCCTGATCATCAGAAGCTTTTAAAAGCATTTTTTTACAACCTCTTCAGGTGAAGAGGTTGCAGAAAAAATGCTTTTAAAAGTAAAAAAAAAAAAAGTTGGCCATGCCCATCCAGTCACATCAACCCCCCCACCAAGCCACATCCACAGAACTGGTAGTAACAAATTTTACATTTCTCCCCTGGTGGGAGCCCTATGGAGCTCTAGAATTAAAACCTAGAGCCCACCTGGCTTAACTGTGTTTCTCTCATGCCGACCATGATATTTACACAACTTTTAAACATTAGATTGAAATCTTGGATCTAACCAGTCTGATCAATGGGACAGAACTGGAACATCTATGAACATTTGGAAAGCAGATCAACTGCCTATTCCCCCTCCCCTTCCATGGCTGCTGCCTACCATCTGGGAAGTCCGGGTGACAAAGCTGCAGGTCTTTGCAAGTCCGTGCTGGGTTGTGCTGGGTGCCCAAGGGGTGTTTCATCTGCTCGATTTCCAGTTTCAGAGAGTTCAAGGAGCCAAAGATCTCCTCCATGCCATCAGCATAGTCCACATAATTGTCAGAATTGACGTCATCCATCAGCTGGCTGGCATCGATGTTTCTCCGAGTCCGCTTGGAGGACTGTATGGGAAGAGGTTGGATCACCTCTCCTGGAGGACCCTGGATGATGGGAGAAGAACAGGAACTTGGCTTGAGCAATGCCACACCAGAGAAGCAGGCTCAAAGTTGTGACAACCTGGAAAACGTCTTAGCCGCAGCACTTACAGGAGGTCCTGGTAGGCCGGGATGACCAGTTTCGCCCTTCGGCCCCGTTGGCCCCTGGGAAGAAGGAGAAGCAGAAAAGACATGGCCAGTGAAGGAGGGGCCACAGCACCACAGCCTATAAAGTAAGCCTGACCATTGTAATTCTCACCTTACAATTTCCTTGTGGGTTTCAAGAAGGCAAAAGCGGAAGGGATGTTGGCTCGAGAAGCAAGAGGTTGTCTCCTTGAAACCCAAGTGGAAATTGCAAGGTGAGAATTGCAACCTGCAGGTGCCTCTGAACATCTCTGCCATGACTGCATCTCACCTATCCAAGCTTCATGAGCTGACAGCCAGACATTAGCAGGGGGGGGGGAGGATTGGAATGTGAAGAAAGGGGGGGGATGGAAGCCCAGGTCATTGATGAGCTGAAAACTGACCACCTGTTTCCTGTTTCCTGAATGATATACAAGCACCTGATTGGACCATTGCAAATAACTGGGAGACGGCAGGGGGGGACGGGACTTTCCTTTGTGTTGTTTGCACAAGAAAACCTCAGATTCAGCTTATGCTACTTCTGTAACCATTTAAGCTTCAATAAAATATACTCTTGGCAAAACAAATGGCCAGGAGTCTTAAAGAAAGAGAATATTCCACGGAGATTTCAACTGTCCCACTCAATCATCTAGCAAAGAGCTAGATGACTGAGTGGGACAGTTGACAATCTCCATGGAACAGTCTCCTCTTTTGAGCTTGACTAGCTCAGTTCCTCCTCTAATGTTTTCTTGGACCAGGGAGTGGAACCCAACTCCTCCTTCATATACCTCCGCATTCCCTTCTAGGCAGCAGTAAAAGGGTTAAACAAAGGCTACAACCCATGGCCCAGTAATGGGCAAGTCTCTGTGGGGAGCAGTCAAGGACTTATCCTGTCACCTGTGACTTTTCTCCCAAGGAAATTCGTTGGAAGAAGAGATGCAGAAGAGATGCAGAAGGACAGTCTCCCTAGAGCTCACAGGCCCCTTCATCCCCCTGTTTTTACAGCTGGAGCATCTCCAGTCTGGGGTCTGGTGTGGGAACCGCCTGTCTTCTGCCCCTGTGCTCTGTGTTAGGGCTACTTTTCCTTTCTTTCCCAAGAATGAAGTAGATTCAGGGTAGCAACAGGAAACATGAATGTCATTATTCATTCCTCTAGGTCAGGGGTGTCAAACTCAAGGCCTGCGGGCTGGATCTGGCCTGTGGGGTACTTAAATCTGGCCCGTGGGGCCGGCCTGAAAATATCAAAGGACCAGCCTGCGGTGCCTCTGCCGGCCAAAACAGGCTGCATGCGCACACACACACCCCCCCTGCAGCCTCGCGGGGCCTCTGCACGGGGCCTCTGTTTTTGGCCAGCAGAGTGTTGCTAGAGGCCATGGAGGCCAAAAATGAGGTCCAGAGGGGAGGACTGCACCCAGGCCACCCGCACCCCGTTTTGGCCAGCAGGGTGCTGCAGGAGGTATCCGTCCAGTCTCCCCCCCCACTCCATCTCCACCCCCCACCCCCCTCGCTGGCCTGGAGAGAACTACAATGCTGATCCGGCCCTGGAAGAAATCCAGTTTGACACCCCTGCTCTAGGGGATGCTATCACATCATCTCAAGAGTAATCAAAGGAGCAACACCTTGAAGGGAGAGATGTGGATGATGGGAGGGACAAAGACATGAAGGAAGCTCAACAGACAGGAAAGGGACAAAGAGCTTCACTCCCCTCCCCCCCCCATGGGTCCATGTGGACTGCAATACTATGATTAATAGCAATGAAACAATTTTTCTCCTTTGATGGATTTGATACTTGTACTTACGGAAGATCCTTTAGCACCTTTTGGTCCAGGGGGCCCCTAGTTGAAAGACAGAAGAGCTTGTTAGCAAAGCGTCCATTAAAAATAACTAAGTAGCCCCTACCTGTGGCCGGTGCTGATTAGCAGGACGAAGATCACCACCAGTTGTATACTAATTAACGTGTTCAGCAGATCAGTCTGAGGCTGAAACAGCCGTTTGTTTTGTACACTCACAATTCTTATTATACTTCAGAATAAACATAATTATCTTTCTGAAATCACTGAAATGTCAAATTATGTTCTATTATTCTGCAGTACTGCAGGCTACTTCTGCTGACTGCCGGCTGCCGGAAGTTTGGCAGTTCGAATCTCACCGGCTCAAGGTTGACTCAGCCTTCCATCCTTCCAAGGTCGGTAAAATGAGGACTCAGATTTTTGGGGGCAATAGGCTGACTCTGTAAACCATTTATGGAGGGCTATAAAGTATGGTGGAGTGGTATATAGGTGCTACTGCTATCTATCTATCTATCTATCTATCTATCTATCTATCTATCTATCTATCTATCTATCTATCTATCTATCTATCTATCTATCAGCTGTGATGGCGCTGTGGTTAGAATGCAGTATTGCAGGTTAATTCTGTTGACTGCCAGCAGTTCGATCCTGACCGGCTCACGGTTGACTCAGCCTTCCATGTTTCCAAGGTCAGTAAAAGGAGGACCCAGATTGTTGGGGGCAAGTAGCTGACTCTGTAAACTGCTTAGAGAGGGCAGTAAAGCACGATAAAGTGGTCTATAAGTCTAAGGGCTACTGCTATTAAATGGGGAGGGGGGAACCACGTATTCATTTAAAAGACCGAAATTCCGGCCTCTTTGCTACTCACCGACAGCCCTGGAGGACCAGGTGGGCCAAGAGGGCCAGATGGACCTTGAATACCCTTGAAGAAGGAGACAAAGAAGAAAATCAGTGGTTGCAATGCCTCCTTAATCCCCAGCTTCAGTGGAGGAGTTCTTTCCAATTCGGAAGCTTCAGACCCATCCTCACCTGGGGGGAGGGGGAATACAATCAAGAAGAACTAAGGGATTTTGCAGCAATGCTGCTCTTGATGGTCTACCTGTTCTCCTTTAGGCCCCGATCCTCCTTGAGGTCCTGGCAGTCCCCGGTCTCCCTTTTCTCCTTGCTCGCCAGGAGGCCCAATGAGACCAATCAGTCCAGGGTGACCCTAGAAAAGGCAAGGGCCGCATTGCAAAGGCTCTTTGTGCCAGGATGAGAGAAGCCAGGCCGTGGCTGAGAACTACAATTCCCAGCAGGCTTCAGGGATTCTATTCCCAGGCCGGGATGTCATCTGGAGAGTAAAGCCAGGCGCTTCAAATTCACCGGCTTGTTTGGAAGTTACTTTTTGCCTCGACTCTGGACCGTACCCATATCTTAATGCTGAAAACTCACCTTTTCTCCCTTTGGACCTGAATCCCCTTTCAGACCAGGTAAACCAGGTGGACCCTTTGAAGAGAATGAGAAGATGGGTACTAAAAATCAGGCATCTTGTTCAGCCACTTTGGTTTTTTTTAGATTTACAGGAGTCAAATTAATTTGGGAAAGGAAAAGTGAATTTGGACCGATGTTAACACAATTCTAATTCTGAGTCTTGGTTTTTCAGGCTGCTAAAGCGTGGTCACATAAACTGCCCTCTCGCTACATCCAAGGGGAACCATATAAAGGTAAGGACCTAAGCCCTTTCGGGAGGGAGGGATTGGCCAGCCGAGGTGGAGGAAAGAGACGTCTCTGGCAGCCTCCATCCTGCCACCCCCATTGAGAGGCAGGAGAGCTGAGGGTGGGGGGGCTGGGATGGGGCTGACCCAAGGCAGGTAACGCACAATTCCCAACATGTCAAGACATACCATCGGGCCTGGAGGTCCGTCTGGGCCTGGTGAACCTGGAAGCCCTTGCTCGCCCTAGAAAACAATGGACACCTTTAGCTATTATGGTACATTCTGGCTTAGTAGGAGAACCTGATAACTAAGGTGGGAGACACTCATACATCACCCACATTCTAGAAGAATCAAGCAAGGCATGCAGAGCGGCGTTTTTAGGTTAAATTTCTACCCCACGTATTTGTTTCCAAGCGGGTGGTAGCCCTCATCACCAGGATTAATACAGTATTGACTGTCCCACCCAAGCCCAATGCTGCGAAGGCCGCTTCCCACCAGGTGCATTTCCTTCCTTTGGGAAAAAGGCAGCTCTCCCAGGGACGGAGGGCCTGCCAGGGCAACAGAAGATGCCACTGCCCTGCAGTCTAAAAGCGCTATGGGTAGTCCTTGGCTTACAGAGTCACAATTGGAACCGGAAATTTTGTCACTAAGCGATGCAGTTGTTAAGTGAGTCTCACCCAGCTATGGGCCCTTTTTTCCTCCAGTCATTAACTGATGAAGGGAATTATCGATGTTATTGACCAAATGAGTTAACAACTATTACATCAATTCAGCTTCCCCCAGTGACTTTCCTCACTGGAAGCCAGCAAGGAAGGCTGCTAATGGGGATGGCCTGATCCTGTAATGTTGCAACAGCTGTAAATACAGGCCAGTTGCCAAGTGCCCAGTCATGTGTCCGTGGGGATGCTGCAACAGTTGTGACTCTAAGTCCCTAGTAAGTTGTGAGTCTTACCCTAGTAAGGCCACGCCTGGAATACTGCAACCAATTTTGGTCACCATACTACAAAAAGGACGTTGAGGCTTTGGAAAAAGTGCAGAGAAGAGCAACTAAGAGGATCAAAGGCCTGGAGACTAAAACATATGAAGAACAGCTGCAGGATTTGGTTTGGCTAGTCTAAAGTAAAGAAGAATTAGGGGTGACATGATAGCAGGATTCCAGTATTTGAGGGGCTGCCACAAAGAAGAAAGGGGTCAAACTATTCTCCAAAGCACCAGAGGGCAGGACAAGAAACAATGGCTGGAAACTGATCAAAGAGAGAAGCAACCTGGAATTAAGGAGAAACTTCCTATCAGTGAGGAGAATTAACCAGTGGAACACCTTGCCACCAGAAATCATGGGTGCTCCATCACTGGAGGTTTTAAAGAAGAGACTGGACAGTCACTTATCTGAAATGGTATATGTCAGTGGTAGTCAACCTGGTCCCTACCGCCCACTAGTGGGCATTCCAGCTTTCATGGTGGGCGATAGGGATTTTGTCCGATACTGAAGCACTTTCCTTTTTTTTTAATTTAATTGACTTTTTAAAAAAAATTCATAGCATTATTTAAAAATGTTTTCATTAGATTTTCATAAAATTTCCCATGACAATTTAAATTTCTGAAAATATACTATTTGTATCACCCGCACATAAATTTAGTTCACATTACGTAAGTGAAACTAAATGGCGCTATAGTGTGACCGCAAACAAAAGAGCCTTATCCCAGGATAGCTTGCGCATCTCCCCCCACACCACCCAGCTGTAACAGACAAGCAGAGCTGATAGCCGGAGCCCCCCCCCAAATCTAATCCACAATGCGCGAGAGGCATGCGCAGATGATGATACACAGCGCATTACTGTGGAACTGGTGGGCGGTTAGAAAATTTTACTACTAACAGAGATACAAAAGTGGGCGGTAGGTATAAAAAGATTGACTACCCTGGTATGGTTCTCCTGTTTGAGCAGGGTGGACTAGAGGACCTCCAAAGTCCTTTCCAGATTCTATTCTATTCTATTCTATTCTATTCTATTCTATTCTATTCTATTCTATTGTCTCTTTTTCGGTGCCATTATAACTGAACAGTCATTTAAATAAATAACTGTAAGTTGAGGGCTACCTGTATTGACCAGATGTAAAATCTAAATATATAACTATGGATAAAGTAGTGGGAGTGACATGAAAGGGAAATAATCTGTGGGTTTAGCATTCCTACTCCAGACTATCTAGAGGAATATTGCTGAGTAATATTCAGCCTGCCCTTAACCTCCACCGGGATACACATTTATAGGCCTGATAGAATTCTGATTTCCCTCCCAGGTAGTTGAAGTGCGGTCTGCTTCCTGGGATTTGCCCTCAAAAATCCATCTCCTAGAATTTGCTGCAGTAGCAAAGTCTGCGAATGGTGTCACAGACGTTACGTGCAGCTTTTCTGGAAGCCGGGCTTTAGAAATCTCATCTCCTCGAATCTGCTGCAGTGGCCGACTCTACCGATCGAGTCACAAGCCTTATTGTATCAACTGGAGTTTTTCTGGAAGCCAGCAAAATGAAAAGTTCTTCTGAAGGACTCTGCAGTATCACAGTGTATGGTCAGAGGGAAAGGAAGAGTAAGGCCAAACTACGGCCTCATAAGATATAAAACAAGGCATCAATAAAGCCAAAAGAAGAGAACAAGACTGGAGATTAAAACATATAAAGAACGGTTGCTGGAATTGAGTATGTCTAGTTCAATGAAAAGAAGGACATGGAGAGACATGATAGCAGTGTTCTGATATCTCAGGGGCTACCACAAAGAAGAGGGAGTCAAGCTATTCTCCAAAGCACCTGAAGGCAGGACAAGAAGTAATGGGTGGAAACTAACCAAGGAAAGAAGCAACTTAGAACTAAGGAGAAATTTCCTGACAGTTAGAACAATTCATCAGCGAAACAACTTGCCTCCAGAAGTTGTAAATGCTCCGACACTGGAAGTTTTTAAGAAGAGATTGGATAACCATTTGTCTGAAATGCTATAGTGTCTCCTGCCTAAGCAGGGGGTTGGACTAGAAGACCTCCAAGGTCCCTTCCCTTCTCTTCTAACCCATCCCATCCCATCCCATCCCATCTTATTCTATTCTATTCTATTCTATTCTATTCTATTCTATTCTATTCTATTCTATTCTATGTTCTATTCCATTCCATTCTATGAAGGCATCTCCTCTCAAGCCTTTCCAGCATCCAGCTCTCCATACCTGACATCAGACAGAAAGAAAAAAATTCCATCTGAAGATTCTTGCGGTCCATGGATCCTGCAGCTTTTTGGTTGACTAATCTGTGCTGATGACTGAAAACCATCTGAAACATGTGTGCTTCTCAAGGAGGTCCAGATTCCTTTTCTATCAACTCTCTTTCTGCTCTCTGTGCAAACTATTGAGGAGTTTCCCACCCACCCACCCTTCTTCTCAACCAGCCGGTGAGCTTTGACCCATACCATAAACCAGGATGCCTTGATTTTTAGTTTATTAAGTGATTTGGAACTCAATCACTCAGTTACAGTTATCTGATGTCTTGACAAGAGCCTTTGGTCAGGTCTCTGGGGAGGCTGCTCTCAGTCAGTGGCGCCACTTTAAGGAGATTAACATCCATCACAACAATCAACAGACACACTTGGGGCACCTTTCATGCCAACAGATACAGGCTGGCCTCAGCTTCCATGGACTAAACTCCAATTAATCTTGCACGGATACACGTCTTCAGTTGTCATTTCTGTATCCGTCATTCTAAAAGCCTTGACAGCAGCTCCAAACTGATAGAGGAGGGATGATATCACAGACTAATATCAGAACCCTAACTAATTTTACGTATGTCAGGCTGGATGCTTTCCTTCTTAGATCTTTGCCCAAGGTCTTGGGTCTTCCAGGCCCTCAGATTGTCACATCATTTGCACCGAATCTAGTTCTAGGTTGCCATCTCTACTACTTCTGACCTGATGTTGCAGGTGTTATGTTCCATTGAAGAACACCAGCCAGTCTTCATGGGAAAAGACATTTGTTGGCCTGGATGTTTGTAGTACAGGGAGTCCTCAACTTACAAACAAAATTGAGCCCAAAATTTATGTTGCTATGGGAGAAATTTGTTAAGTGAGTTTTGCCCCATTTTACGGCTTTTCCTGCCACGGTTGTTAAGTGAATCATTGCAGTTGTTAAATTAGTAACCCGATTATTTATTTTTATTTTTTTATTTTATTTATTTATTTATTTATTTGATTTTTATACCGCCCTTCTCCCGAAGGACTCAGGGCGGTGTACAGGCAAAAATAAAACAGACAATACAATATACCATCTAAAATGCAGATTAAAAAACTTATTTTAAAATTAGCCTGATAGGTTAAAATATACTAGACTAAAAACCCCATTTAAAATTAGTCAATAAAAATTTAAAATTAATAAAATTCAGTTCAAGCCAGCCCCGCGCGAATGAAAAGATGTGTCTTCAGTTTGCGACGGAATGTCCGAAGGTCAGGTATTTGGCGTAAACCCGGGGGAAGCTCGTTCCAGAGTGTGGGAGCCCCCACAGAGAAGGCCTTTCCCCTGGGGGCCGCCAGCCGACATTGTTTGGCGGACGGCACCCTGAGAAGTCCCTCTCTGTGAGAGCGTACGGGTCGGTGGGAGGCATGCGGTAACAGCAGGCGGTCCCGTAAGTACCCAGGCCCTAAGCCATGGAGCGCTTTAAAGGTCATAACCAACACTTTAAAGTGCACTCGAAAGGCCACAGGTAGCCAGTGCAGTCTGCGCAGGAGCGGTGTTACGTGGGAGCTACTTGTAGCTCCCTCTATCACCCGCGCAGCTGCATTCTGGACTAGCTGAAGCCTCAGAGTGCACTTCAAGGGGAGCCCCATGTAGAGAGCATTACAATAATCCAAGCGAGAGGTGACGAGCGCATGAGTGACTGTGCACAAGGCATCCCGATCAAGAAAGGGGCGCAACTGCCGAACCAGGCGAACCTGGTGGAAGGCCCTCTTGGAGACGGCCGTCAAATGATCTTCAAACGACAGCCGATCATCCAGGAGGACACCTAAGTTGCGCACCCTATCCTTTGGGGCCAGTAACTCGCCTCCAACAGTCAGCCGCGGCTGCAGCTGACTGAATTGGGATGCCGGCATCCACAGCCACTCCGTCTTGGAGGGATTAAGCTTGAGCCTATTTCTCCCCATCCAGACCCGTACGGCTTCCAAACACCGGGACAGCACTTCAACAACTTCATTGGGGTGGCCCGGGGTGGAAAAGTACAGCTGAGTGTCATCGGCGTACTGCTGGTATCTCACCCCGAAGCCACTGATGATCTCACCCAACGGCTTCATGTAGATGTTGAACAGCAGGGGCGAGAGAATCAACCCCTGCGGTACCCCACAAGCGAGGCACTTCGCGGTCGACCTCTGCCCCCCTGTCAACCCCGTCTGCGACCGGTCAGAGAGATAGGAGGAGAACCACCGATACACGGTGCCTCCCACTCCCAATCCCCCCAACCGGCGCAGCAAGATACCATGGTCGATGGTATCAAAAGCCGCTGAGAGGTCTAATACGACCAGGGCAGAGGAGTAACCCCTGTCCCTGTCCCTCCAGAGATCATCCACCAATGCGACCAAAGCTGTCTCCGTGCTGTATCCGGGTCGGAAGCCGGACTGGAACGGGTCTAGATAGACATCTTCATCCAGGTATTGGGGTAGCTGTCGCGCCACAGCACTCTCTACAACCTTCGCAACAAAGCGAAGGTTGGAGACTGGACGATAATTACCCAAAATAGCTGGGTCCAGGGAGGGCTTCTTGAGGAGGGGTCTCACCACCGCCTCTTTCAAGGCGGCAGGGAAAACCCCTTCCAACAGAGAAGTGTTGATAATCCTCTGGAGCCAGCCTCGTGTCACCTCCTGAGTGGCCAGCACCATCCAGGAAGGGCACGGGTCCAGTAAACATGTCGTGGCGTGAAGCCTCCCCAACAGCCTGTCCACGTCCTCGGGAGCCACAGGGTCAAACTCATCCCAAACAGACTCGACAAGACGTGCCTCCTCTCCCTCGCTTGGATCATCCCAATTTCGGTCCAGACCATCCCGGAGCTGAGCGATTTTATCGTATAACCACTAAACTCCTCGGCTCGTCCCTGCAAAGGGTCATCCCGCACCTCCTGGTGAAGAAGGGAGCGGGTCACCCGAAACAGGGCGGCCGGGCGGTTATCTGCCGACGCAATGAGGGTGGAGGCGTAGGAATGCCTCGCCTCCCTCATTGCCACTAGGTAGGTCCTAGAATAGGACCTAACTAGTGTCCGATCAGCTTCGGAGCGACTGGACCTCCAGGTGCTCTCTAGACGTCTTCTCCGGCGTTTCAACTCCCTCAGCCCCTCGGAGAACCAGGGGGCTGGACGAGATCTGCGCCGGGTCAGAGGCCGCAAAGGCACGACACGGTCCAAGGCCCCAGCCTGGGACATGCAAGCAAAATCCCAAAATCGACTAGTTCCTCAGTCGTGCCGTGGGCCAGATCCTCAGGGAATGGCCCAAGCTCCGTCAGGAACCTCTCGGGGTCCATCAGGCGCCTGGGACGGAACCAACGTATAGGTTCCGTCTCCCTGCGATGGTGAGTAGCGGTATGGAAGTCTAGGCGAAGGAGAAAATGATCATTTAACCACTGTCCAGAGATATAAATCAGATCCAGGTTGTTAAATGAATCTGGCTCCCCCATTGACGTTGCTTCTCCGAAGGCTGCAGAGGCTGATCACATGACCTCGGGGGCACTGCAACCATCATCAATGGGAGTCAGTTGTCAAGCATCCGAATGCAAATCACGTGACCCTGGGGAGGCTGGAAGACTCCCAACTGTGAAAAACGCTTGTAAGTCACTCTTTTTTTCAGTGCCATTGTAACTTTGAATGTTCACTAAGTATACTTTTGTAAATCAAGGACTACCTGCACTGCATTTTCATTCCCTTTCAAATGCTGGAAATATCATCCAAAACTGGGTCACTGAAGCAGATGGCAAGTCACCACTCGACTTGAGTGCTACTGAAGTTTGCAAACCTCTGTTGGTTCATTGAATGATGTTGTTAGGATTGGCTGCAGTGCCCCTTTCCTTGTGGTGCAATGGAGAAAAACACACTTGTTTGCCTCTACACATAGTACGGTCCTGATCTAATCCACCTCTAATCCAGAAACACTGAATAAATATTCCAAATCTGCATCCAACTGTTTCTACTTTCCTGGACACTGATCTGGATTTGGTAGAAGCAACCGATTGGCCAGGCCACAAGAGTTTCTCCAAGGGTTCAGAACATGAGCAAGTTTTAATTCCCTTGGCAGAAAACATATTTTTCGCCAGCACTCTGGCACTCAACAGTTTGCAAAAGTCCTCAAGGACTGACATGCAAGCAAAATCCCTTCTCTGGATGTAACGTACAGTGAGTACAAGAAGGGGTTATAACCAGAGGGGCAGAACCACTGTGGGGTGACCTCTGTCTCTTTCCTGACATAACAGAGTAGGACATTTAAATCGGAGCAAATTGTTGTAAGGAGCAGTGCCCCCCAAAACCAGGGAGGGCTGAGGAAAGAAATCTGTTATTTTTCAGATGAGGAATTTGTCTTTTTCTCTTTCTTCTAAATTTTTAGCCCCACATTTCAGGGCAGGGATCAAAACAAAGTATAAAGATAATTTTGAGGAGTAAGGACTGCTCAATCTAAGTAACGTCCTCCAACTGGTTTATCCCAACCATCAGGGAAATCATCATCCTCTTTTAACGACCCATAACCCCTTGCAGGATGGAGTTTGGGCAACTGAATGGAGCTAGCAAAGGGTTTAATGGCTGAATGCCCTTCCAGTCACCAATGCAGAGTTTTGTTCAGCAGATGTATTCTCATTGTGCCCAGAGAGAGAAATATCTGCCTCTACCTAGGATCGAACTCACAGCCTCCTGATTGTGAGGTGACAGCTCCACCTCTAGGCAGCGGTGGGATTCAAGTAATTTAACAACCGGTTCTCTGCCCTAATAATTTCTTCCAACAACCAGTTCGCCAAACTGCTCAGTAAGTTAACAACCGGTTCTCCCGAAGTGGTGCGAACTGGCTGAATCCCACCACTGCCTCTAAGCCACCACACCACTCAATCTCAACCACCGGGGAGACGGTTCCTATGAACTTAAAATGCTCTGCAGTTAAAGAGTTCTGGGGCACTTCCTGAAAAACAGAGCCAAGAAAATTCCAGCAGAGAATCTGGATCAAAACCCAACTTCTGCCTTTATGAAGAGGGCATCGGGAAATGGCCCTGAAGGACAGGAGGAAGTTTCTCGCCACCACCAAAGGAATGTTCAGACAAGCGTGTGTTGACCCCATTCCAAGAAAATAATTTGAGAAAATGTTTCAAGCCTTTCCTGGTTTACACAAAGATAAAGGGCGGGAGGGGGAAGAAGCACATTCAGACCAGGAAGGTCAAGGTAAAGGCAGTGGTGAAATCTGAACCTGTTTACTAATGGTTCTCTGGCTGCGCATGCGCAGTGCGCATCATGCATCAAATGTAAGCGTGTGCAGTGTGTGCCAAAAAGAGGCATGGGGTAAGTAGAACAGCGCAGGGGTGTGAGATCAGCTGTGGCACGTGATCTTTTTTTTTTACTTTTAAAAGCATTTTTTAAAAGAAGTGGGCGACCGGGCGACTGGGCAATGGGTGGCCATGGGCGGTGGGGCCAGGGAATTTTGCTACCAGTTCTCCGAACCATCTGCCGCCATCACTACCCGATTGGCTGATCTGTCCGAACCGGAATCATTTCACCCCTGGGTAAAGGTTGCCCTGCACATGCGTACTAGTCGCTCCCGACTCTAGGGGGCAGTGCTCATCTCTGTTTCTAAGCTGAAGAGCCAGCGCTGTCCGAAGACAGCGTGGTCATGTGGCCAGCATGACTAAATGCCAAAGGTGCACGGAATGCTGTTACCTTCCCTCCAAAGGTGGTCTCTATTTTTCTACTTGCATTTTTTATGTGCTTTCGAACTGCTAGGTTGGCAGAAGCTGGGACAAGGAACGGGAGCTCAATCTGTTATACGGTGCTAGAGATTCGAACCACTGAACTGCCGACCTTCTGATCGACCTGCTCAGTGTCTTAGCCATTGAGCCACCACATCCTGTAGCTGTGGCAATAAAGGTAGTCCCGACTAACATGGTTTTGGTTTCTTAATGGGACCAGGGCTCTCCTAGAGATGGAGTTGACTTTGGTTGGCCAACACTTACCACTGGGCCAGGTATTCCCCGAAGTCCATCTGGACCTGGCTTTCCTGGAGGTCCCTGAGGACCAACAGGTCCCGTCTTCCCAGGAGGTCCTTCCAGTCCAGATTCACCCTAAAGAGAAGCAAGACGTTACAGGGAGAACATGGCTAGAACCAGAAATGCTGCCTTGTCTGGTGGCAGCTCAATGTTTTTTTTACCTTGGCACCTTTCTCTCCTTGACGGCCTTCAGGTCCTGCTGGTCCAGGTGGCCCCTAAAAAGATTGGGAGACACAGTGCAGTGAGATTAAACCCTGATGGTTGCAGCCATGTCCCCTCTTACGAACCTCAGCTTGACCAAAGGAAGCCCCAACACCCATCTCCAGCATCAACCAAGAGGCTGGCTCTTCAGATGTTTGGTCATTTTTTTAAAAAAAACACCTCTTTTATCTTTCATGAATATTTTTTATCCAACATATTATTATTATTATTATTATTTATATTTGTATACCGCCCTTCACCCAAAGGACTTAGGGCAGTTCACAGCCAGTAAAAACACAATACATACAATACAAATTAAAAACTATATAAAAAACTGATTCAATAACGGCCTAAAAATTTAAATACAGTTTAAAACCCTGATTAAAACCCTAAATTAAAACTATGTTCAAGCTAGTCCTGCACGTTGAAACAAAAGCATCTTCAGCTCGCGGCGGAAGGTCCGGAGGTCAGGGAGTTGACGAAGCCCCGGAGGCAGCTCATTCCAGAGGGCGGGAGCCCCCACAGAGAAGGCCCTCCCCCTGGAGGTCGCCAGCCGACATTGTTTGGCTGACAGTATCCGGAGGAGGCCCTCTCTGTGAGAGCGGACTGGTCGGTGTGAGGCTACTGGTGGCAGTAGGCGGTCCCGTAGATACCCCGGTCCTAAGCCATGGAGCGCTTTGAAGGTGATAACAAGCACCTTGAATTCGACCCGGAAGATCACTGGGAGCCAGTGCAGACTGCGCAGGAGAGGTGTCACACGGGAGCCACGAGGTGCACCCTCTATCACCCGCGCAGCCGCATTCTGGACCAGTTGAAGCCTCCGGGTCCCCTTCAAGGGGAGCCCCATGTAGAGAGCGTTGCAGTAGTCCAGGCGGGATGTAACAAGGGCATGGGTGACTATGCATAAGGAAGCCCAATCCAGAAAGGGGCGCAACTGGCGTATCAGGCGAACCTGATAAAAAGCCCCCCTGGCGACGGCCGTCATATGTTCTTCTAAAGACAGCCGTGCATCCAGGAGGACACCCAGATTGCGGACCCTTTCCATGGGGGCCAATGACTCGCCCCCAACGGTCAGCAATGGAATTAGCTGACTGTACTGGCCACCGGCATCCACAGCCACTCGGTCTTGGTGGGATTGAGTCTGAGTCTGTTTCTCCCCATCCAGATCCAGATCCATACGGCCTCCAGGCACTGGGACATCACTTCAACAGCCTCGTTGGGGTGGTTAGGGGTGGAGATATACAGCTGAGTATCGTCAGTGTATAGATGACAACTCACCTCAAAACCACGGATGATCTCACCCAGCGGCTTCATGTAGATGTTGAACAGAAGAGGCGAGAGAACCGACCCTTGCGGCACCCCACATAAGAGGTGCCTCGGGGCCGATCTCTGCCCTCTTGTCAACACTGTCTGCGACCGGTCGGAGAGGTAGGAGGAGAACCACCGATGAACGGTGCCTCCCACTCCAAGTCCCCCGAGCCGGCGCAGCAGGATACCATGGTCGATGGTATCAAAAGCCGCTGAGAGATCTAGTAGGACCAGGGCAGAGGAACAACCCCTGTCCCGAGCCCTCCAGAGATCATCAACCAACACGACCAAGGCTGTTTCCGTGCTGTAACCAGGCCGGAAACCAGACTGGAACGCATCTAGATAGACGGTTTCATCCAGGTACTGGGGCAACTGTTGTGCAACCACACTCTCAACAACCTTCGCAACAAAACGAAGGTTGGAGACAGGACGGTAATTTCCTAAAATAGCTGGATCCAGGGAAGGCTTCTTGAGGAGGGGCCGCACCACCGCCTCTTTCAAGGTGGTAGGGAAGACACCCTCCATCAAAGAAGCATTCACAATTTCCTGGAGCCAGCCTCGTGTCACCTCCGGGTGGCCAGTACCAGCCAGGAGGAACACGGGTCCAGTAAACATGTGGTCGCAATCAGTCCCCCCAGTATTCTGTCCACGTCCTCAGGAGCCACAGAATCATTGCATCCGGTGGGCACATATTTTTTGTTAAAACAATATCTTCCTTTAATTAATTAAATGTCAGGAGTTGTCTGAGATTCCCTCAGATAACAAATCCATAATTGCTTTTTGAATACAGAGCAACAGAGTTGGAAGGGACCTTGGAAGTCTTCTAATCCAACCTCTTGCTCAGGCAGGAGAACCTAAACCATTCCGGACAAAAAACCTGGAGGTTAAAAACCTCCAGGGATGGGGCGTCTTTATTTCTTTTACTTGCCTCTAACCTTCCTCTTAAGTGGAAACAAGTTTCAAAGCAAACAACGGATGATTTTTACCGAAAGAACAAATATATAACCTTGAAATGGTAGCTAGGAGATATTTGAAATCTGGCTGGAGGAGAACCAGAAAAATCTAGAGGACCACACCCTGTTTCTGGTGGGGATGTGCCTTCTCCAAAGCCTCTGACAACTGTTCTTATCTTGGCTTTCCTGGTTTTCAAACGGGATGCAAACTAACGTGTTGTTATGGCAAGAAAGATAATTATTTCTTCCCAAGAGCAACATAGAATCTGCCTTTATTCACGCCAAGTTTTCCAAATATGTCAGAGATTGGTTGTTATGGTGATATTTTCAATAATTGCCTCCTCTGATGTTCCTGCTGCTGTTTTCTTTGCAGACTTGCAGAATGTGGTCTGCGATGAATTGTTTACAAGATTTGTGCATCCACACACCAACCCACTCTGCAAGGGCAGAGATACCGTTGACGTTTGCATCATGACACCCGTCCATTCAGCTGTGCCCTCTTTAACGCTGAGGGGTCAGTGGCATTTTCGGAGATGTTTGGCTAAAAACTGAGAGATGAAAGACGGAAAAGGCAACTTACTCTCTTGCCTGGAGGGCCAGAGGGACCCGGCTCTCCGGTTGGACCAGGGGACCCCTGAGAACAAAAGGAGAGGGGGGAAAAAAACAATGTTTATCCTTTAACATAAGAACCGTCAGGATAGGCTAAATCCTGATTTGGTTACAGGTAGTCCTCAACTAAATCCCAAATTTCTGTTGCTAAGCAGGAGTTGTTAATGCAAATGACCAGCTGTCTGCAATGAGTATAACTCCTTCCATTCCCCATCATTCAGTCAGAGTTGAAGAAGCTTCTTGGATGAGAAGTGAAACAGCTTCAAAAGACAAAAAAACAAGAACGTTCCAGTTGCCTCCTGAAAAAGCACTTTTGGGAGAACCATGACCTGGAGGACTGAGAATCTCTACAGACTTTTAGCTATACAATTTGGGATGAACGCCCTCGGAATGGGGTGGGAGTAGGAATGGATTTCCAGAGGAAAAATTGCAGACTACAGGAACCATTTGCACCACTCCGGTGACCCTGAGCACACAGATAAATCTCCAAATGCTTCAAGGACCCTCTAAAAGGATGCAAAGGACCAGCTGTCTGCAAGGAGTATAAATCTTTCCATTCCCCATTATTCTGTCAGAGCTGAAGAAGCTTCTTGGATGAGAAGCAAAATGTCCTCAAGAAAAAAACAAGAAAGTTCAGTTGCCTCTTGAAAAAAACCACCTTTGGGACAACCATGACTCGGATGATGGAGAACCTCCATAGACAAGATTTGTTAAGTGGTTTTTGCCCCATTTTATATCTGTCAGATCTGCCATCAAACTGCTTCAGCCCAGCTTCGCTTTGCTTTGATGCCAGCCTGTCATGGGAAGGGCAAATCAGAGACTATAGAGAGGGGGGGGGTGTGTGACAGGAAGCAGAGGTGCCAACCAGAGACAACAGTCGAGAGATTCAAGGACATCAGCCTACGACAGCTTGGGAACAGTACAAACACCCACCAAAGATGCACAAAAATGTGGAACTGTTATCAAAACACCTAATTTGGACATTATTGGACACCACCAAGATGACAAAGGTGGGGAGGGCCTGGAGAAGGGGAAATTACCAGGTTCACACAGGGAATCCTCAGATCTGGCTTTGCTACATTGTAACCACTTGGCTTCAGTAAAAGTATACCTTTCACTACAAATGGAGTCAAGGGTCTTTCTTTCCTGAATGCCCAAGTTGGGAGAAGCCTGACAGTGTCCTTTTATGAGATTTTGGGGTGGCACAGTTCAAAAGAACATCCTTAAATATATTTCTGTCTCATAGGCAGGGGTGCTATTCAGTAGCTTCTGACAGGTTTGGAGAACCAGCAAATACCACCTCTGGCTGGCCTCAGAGTGGGGTGGGAATGGAGTTTTTGCAATATCCTTCCCCCAGGAGTGGGGAGGGAATGGACATTCTGCAGTATTCTTCCTCTGCCACGCCCACCAAGCCACGCCCACAGAACCAGTAGTAAAAAAAATTGAATTCCACCACTGCTCATAGGCCTCTTTATCCCCTTGTCCATTAAATTAATCTTGGCCTATGACTCTAGCTGGTCACCTACGGAAGGTCTGCACCAGGAATTTGCTATTTCCACCCTTGTGAAGCAGAGAGCCATGCCAAACTGTCTTCTGCAGAGAAGCACCAGGAGTACCATCTAGGACATTTTTAAAATGAGAAGAAAGGGGTGCTTAGTCTTGGGACAGGCTTTCCTCCAAATAAAGACTTCTAGGCTGACACATTCTGGAAACACCAGTTGATCCCAGGTTCTGACTAATGGCTCCCTATCAGCTCTCTCTTGGTGGCCATCTCTACTCAGTTGCTAACTCATCAGTATCTTATTTTTGGTACTAAACAAAGAGAGGCATCCTTTGCCCCTAAGAAATACATGCCATCTGCATCCAGTCAGGGTACTCACTGTTTGACCAGGTTCCCCATCATCGCCCTTATCACCTGTTGGGCCATCCTGACCCTAGAAGAAAATAGAAAAGGAATTCTTTAGTTTCCCATTACTATTTCATGCCTTTTGAAGGGCACATTCCTAAGGAATTTCCTAATAACAAGGAAGTTATTAATGGCTAAATGCAAGAGGTGACACAGGAATTCTAGATATCTTATATATAATTTATTACATGTTAATATATTTGTGTGGCTTTGAGTCAGTGTTGGTTCCTTGTGACTGCCTAGACTAGGCCCTACAATTTTCTTGGAAAAATTTCAGAAGAGTTTTGCTGCTGCCTGTTTCTTCTTGGGGCTGAGAAAGAGGGGCTGGCTCAGCCTCTCCCCTCCCCCAGCTACTTCATGCTTAGGGCAGAGTTAAAACCCAAGGTCTCGTTCTCTACCTCATGCCATAAGCAGCAAACTGGCTCTTATAATACATGATGAATATATTAATATTCTCAATGAAATGTGGAGCACATCTCTAACGAGTTCAATGTAAGATCAAGATTTCAAAAGGTCAAAATTCCGCCTTGATTAAAAATTTCTAACATTCAACAATATCAAAGAAAAATGAAACTATTGTAAATAGACATGTTAGATGATTACAATGATGACAGAACTATTTTTTTAACAGATCAACAGAGCTGGAAGGGACCTTGTAGGTGGTCTAGTCCAACCCCCCACCCAAGCAGTAGACCCTATAACATTTCTGACAGATGGCAGTCCAGTCTCTTCTTGAAAGCCTCCAGTGATGAAGCTCCCACAACTTCTGAAGGTTGATTGCTCTCACTATCAGGAATTTTTTCCTTATTTCCAGGTTGAATCCCTCCTCAATCAGTTTCCATCCATTGTTCCTTCTCTTGCCTTCAGGTGCTTTGGAAAACAGCTTGACCCCCTCCTCTCTGGGGCAACCCCTCAACTATTGGAAGGCTGCTATCCTGTCTCCCCTGGTCCTTCTCTTCACTAGACTAGCCAAGCCCAGTTCCTGCAACCGTTCATTGTATGTTTGAGCCTCCAGTCCCCTAATCATCCTGGTTGCTCTTCTCTGCAGTCTTTGCTTATCAGAAAATTAATAAATAGGCTACAAAAGTGAAAAACTTATATATGTGCCTAGAAATATATATTTGACATCTTAAGGGGAAATACACCATTTTAAATGCCCAAATTCCCTATTTCAATCCAAACTGAAATATTTCCAAAAGTTCTGGAGAACAGCTCCCTGGAATTTTCTTTGACGTTTGAGAAAAAAATGATGTCTCTGTTTTCCATCTTGGTACTTACTGCTGGACCAGGTTCACCTGGGGGCCCTGGATCACCTGGAAAGCCAACTGGACCCTGGAAAGTTATGGAAAGAAAGAACATGACTAGAGTGGATTCCCATGAAACCTTACATTCAGCAGAAGAAAGAAATGGGCAATAATCTTGGCAATACAATGACCATGAGAGTTAGATCAAAAGGACATTAGAAAATCTGTTCCCGTGAAATGGAATGACTCCATGATATCAAGCAGAATACTGAGAGAGACGTTTGCAAGCCAAGCTCAGGAACAAACCCCTCCATTTTCTGAGGAGCTCCAGGAAATGAAGAGAAGAAGAGATACCTGGAACCTCACTGGAGGAAAATAAAGAACGAAGCCAATCAAGCATAGATAAAACGTAGGGATTACATCAGGACAACAAAAGGTTGTTTCTATTTTTTGCATCTACCAGTGGCCACTTGATGCTCTGTTCAAGGCGACCTGGTCCTTGCTGTGGAGGAAAGAGCCTCTGGACTGAAGGATCACCATCAGGAATATCCAGTTATCTGTCTGATGGTCCCTCAACTTGTAGTCAGAGGGTCTCTTGGCTGCCTGGGCCAAGTTGAGGTCCTTGAGGAGCGACTTTGATTCTGTGACTCTTATGCAAATGGTGAGAGTGTTCTAGTCTATGAAGGCGGAGGCCATTTGCCTGTTAGATCCTAGATGGTTAACGCTGCCTAGATGATCTTGAATGGGGGTATCAGGGTCCTTGAGGGAGGGAATGGTCCCCTGAACCTTGAAGGAGCTACATATAGTGCACCCTTTCCTCAAAAAGACACGGACCTCATGTTCCTGGCCAATTATCATCCAATCTCAAACCTTCCTGCACAGATGTATGCAACTCCCAGACTTATGTCATTCATTTGTTTAGAGTAGAGTAGCTTAGCTTAGCGTAGCATAGAACAGAACAGAACAGAACAGAACAGAACAGAACAGAACAGAACAGAACAGAACTGAACTGAATTCTTTATGGCCAAGTGTGATCAGACACACAAGGAATGTGTCTTCAGTGCATAAGCTCTCATTGTACATAAAAGCTATAAGTGATAAATCATGTTCATAGTCATCATAAAATTTTAAAAAGTTTACTTATTTTATTTATTTGCTGCCCATCTCACCTCAAGAGGTTTTGTTTATTTATTTATTTATTTATTCGAATTTTTATACCGCCCTATCTCCCGGAGGACTCAGGGCGGTGTACAGCCAAATAAAAACATAAGAATAATACAAGTAAAAACAACAATTAAAAAACTTATTAATTGGGCCGAAAGTAAAATATCACTAAAATAGTATAAAACCCCATTAAAACTAAATTTAAAACTAAAAACCCTAGGCTACCCCTGCGCAAATAAATAGATGTGTCTTAAGCTTAAGTTGAAGACTTGGTTATTCACCAAGGCTTTAGTTAGAGAGTGACTGAGGAGGAGCCCAGTTTTTGGTTTTGTTTTCTTCTGTTTTGCTCGGCTTTTATTTATTATTTAAATTTATTTCTGGCCCATCTCACCACAAGGCTCTTTTGGATTTTCCTTTTAATGAGCTGTTTTTTTTATAGGCAAGCTGCTCAGAATTGTTTAGGAGTTGGGCAGCCTATTATTTATAACAACAATAATAAACTTGTTATGGAAATTAAAAAGGCCCAAGAAAGCCAATTCCTAATCTCCCCATACCGCCTCTAGATATCTTCCTGTGAAATGGGGTATCACTATAGGGAAGCAAAGGCAGCTGGGCTGCCCCTATGGTAGGGAGAGGCCCTATAGTCTGCCCCCAAAGTCAGTTTGAAGAAGCATGTGAGAACCAAGACACCTAAAGCAGGATTCTCAAGGAAGAGGAGCGAAGCAGAGAAGGCCATTCGCTCTCTGGAAGAAACCAGCAGCCCAGCCCAGAGAACAATGGGGAAGGGGGGGGGCATCATAAGGGGCAATCTCCTTCCAGAACTAGGCAAAATAGAGGAGGGAACTTACTTACCGGGCTCCCTTTGGGGCCGTCATCTCCTGGGGGACCTTTGGGGCCTGGGGGGCCAGCAGACCCAGAGGGGCCGGCTTCCCCCTTTTCCCCTCTTTCTCCTTTAGGACCCTGTCAAAGGAAGATGCTTGTTAGAAGGGTTGAGTTGTTTCAGCAAGAGATTAAGTAATGGGGACAAAAAAATGATTAAAGGTCCAATCAGTACTTAGAGGAAATCAAAAAATGACCAGCATTTATTTTCTGATGCTCGATCACCAAGACCCAGAGGTCTCCTCCTCTGCTCTCTCTTCATGGAATACAGAGGACTCAGAATCAGAAGAACAGGGTTGGAAGGGACCTTGAAGGGTCTTCTAGTCCAACCCTCTGATCAAGCAAGAGACCTATACCATTTCAGACACGTCCAGTCTCTTCTTAAAAGCCTCCAGTGATGGAGCATCTGCAACTTCTGAAGGCAATCACAGCTATGAAGGAACTTCTTCAGAACCACAACTTCTGAAGGAATCACAGTTATCAGTTGGAGAGCCATTTGATTGAGCTACATAAATTTTTGGTATACAAATCAACCAGCTAGGAACATTTTGTGCAGGTGTCATATGTTTTGGAATAAAGGTGTGGGTTCATTTTTAGCCACTGTTTCTTGAAGAAGACCGTTAGGACAACTGATAATGTCCACTTGCTGAAATCTCAGTTTTGAAGTTCCGTTTTCCCCCCTAAACAATGCACTATACGAATTTTCAGGAAGTCTGAGTGTTCTGTTTTTGTCTCACGTATACTTAGACTTGGAGAGTTATACTTGGTTTCCCATTTGCACAATAAAAATAACGTGGGTTTTTCTTGCATGGTCCTTGTAAGGACAAAGTGAACCCCAGGTGAGAATGCAGTTGTGAATCTGGGCTCTCCAGACACTTATTTTCTCATAAGAGCCCACTTCCTACACTGAAATGTGGTGGGTTGTGTTTTCTGACTTCTCCTGCCTTGATTAAGCAGCTGGTTTCTGTGGGAGTGGATTTCAAGGGACCAACTGTAGGAAGCTGGTCCAATAAATAGTTAAGTTGGTGAATTGTGGGTACACAAAAGAATTAGGGGTCTGAAAGACGGCTGAGATGGGAAGAAGCACAACAGTGGTTGTGAATCATCTTGTCAATCCATCTAGTAGAATGTTGCTCCAGAAGAGATTATTTGTGGGTGGGTCAGGAAAGGGCCAGAACTGGAAATGGGGTTATAAACTCCATTTTGGAAATCTTTGCCTGAGGCTTTGCAACCGTTCCTGAGTACCAAACTTACTCCATTTCATCTCAATTCCAGACGGAAACTTTTTTAAAAAAGGTTTTAAATCTTACTGGTGGTCCAGAGTCTCCGGGAAGGCCAGGCTCTCCTGATTCTCCAGGTTCTCCCTAAGAAAGGCAAGACAACTCAGGTGCTATAGCCACAGTGGCGCAGTGGTCAGAGTACAGTACTGCAGGCTCCTTCTGCTGACTGCTGGTTGACTGCAATTTGGCAGTTCAAATCTCACCAGGCTCAAGGTTGACTCAGCCTTCCGTCCTCCCGAGGTGGGTCAAATGAGGACCCAGCTTGTTGGGGGCAATTGGCTGACTCTAAACTGCTTAGAGAGGGCTGGAAAGCTATTGCTTGCTATCTATCTATCTATCTATCTATCTATCTATCTATCTATCTATCTATCTATCTATCTACCTACCTACCTACCTACCTACCTACCTACCTACCTACCTACCTACCTACCTATCTATCTATCTATCTATCAGCTGTGGTGGCTCAGTGGTTAGAATGCAGTATTGCAGGCTGATTCTGCCCTCTGCCAGTTGTTCAATCCTGACTGGCCCAAGGTTGACTCAGCCTTCCATCCTTCCAAGGTCATTAAAATGAGGACCCAAATTGTTGGGGGCAATATGCTGACTCTGTAAACCGCTTAGAGAGGCTGTAAAAGCACTGTAAAGTGGTATATAAGTCTAAGTACTATCCCTATTGCTCTAGGCAAACCCCTCTCAGCTCTGGGGTACTTTGGTCTGGCCAATGAAGATCCTCAAAGTGGTAGGATGGAGTCAAGACCTTTCTCCAGGTTTCCTATAATTTCTTCAACCTCCCCATCCCAATCTGTAAGTTGGTCCAGTTGCTCTTCATTTGTATCCCTGACAGGTAGCAGGAGAGATTTGGTAAGCAATGCCCTCCCCATTCTTAAAACCCAGCTGAGACTTTTCAGCCAAAGGGCTTCCCCCACAACTGGATTTTGCTGCCCCCCCTTTCTTAACTGCAGCGTTTTAATGCTCTGTCTTCCGCTTCCAAGATTCCCCGGCAAAATGGCATTACCTTTTCACCAACGGCTCCTGGATTTCCAACCCCTCCTGCGGGACCTTGTGGCCCATCAGCTCCAGGGGGTCCACCTGGGCCCCTGGGTCCGGGGGGACCTGGAGGACCCTGGGAAAGGGAGATAAAATAATTTTTCAGTTGATGGGAAGACGAAGCTTTTGTCCAAAACATACACAGTAAAATTAACATTTGAGAAAAAATAATTTACTTTATTACCATTTGGCCGACATCCCCAGTTTCTCCCTTGTCACCTGGAGGACCAGGTAAGCCCTGTTGAAAGAATTAGAAAGGTGTTTTTTTGTTTTGTTTTTTTGCTTTATCTTTTGAAAAGATAAAACATTTTACTTGAAGAGCTAAAGTGAAGGCAAGCTTGCATTTTGCAAACACCATGGCTGTGTTTATGCGACACAGCTCACAAATCCACACGACCCACATGATGTGAGAAGCCAGGTGACACAACCAGCCATCACAGGAGTTCTCTGCTGTTGACAGGTAGGATGATAAGAAATTGTTGGTGCTGATCAGCTGTCAAATGATACCAAAGTGATACTTGTTTCCTCACCTGGCTAAAAAATAAGAGACCTCACAACCCCCTTTTGGTAATTCTGAGAGCCAAATATTCTCCTGGAACGTCTATGACTAACTGTGTGCTCCAGTTCATTGCCTCTGCCAGTTGCCTGGAAAGGCTTGGCCTTTGTTTACTACAAGTTGTGGCTATCAAAAGTATCCAAATACACTTTGTCATCTTTTTGCAAATTCCACATTTGATCCCAGCTAAAAAGGTTACAAAATAGTCTCCTTATAATATTGCCATATTTTATTTAATACTCGGCACAATTCAGCAGGATCTTGCTAGAACATACTTGTATTTTTAATTGACCTTTATTTTCTTCATTCTACTTTTAATTATACTTTATAGCATTCACAACTGAACCATGGTGGCACAGTGGTTAGAGTGCAGTACTGCAGGCTCCTTCTGCTGACTGCCGGCTGCCTGCAATTTGGCAGTTTGAATCTCAGCAGGCTCAAGGTTGACTCAGCCTTCCATCCTTCTGAGGTGGGTAAAAAGAGGACCCAAATTATTGTGGGCAATCGGCTGACATTATAATCCACTTAGAGAGGACTATAAAACAGTATATAAGTCTAAGTACTATTGCTATTATTTTATTAACCTTATTTGCTCTGTTACTCTATAACCAAAATAAAGTACTTTGACAAAATACTTCTACATTGCAAATATTTCACACATTTTGCAAATAATGACAATAATGCTAATAATATGTGAAACTTGTACGCTCCCCGATTCTCAACAATGCTGGGCTGCTCACTTCAGACAAGAGATCAGAACAAAATCAATCCAACATGAAGAGGAAAGATAAAATCTGGCAGGTGGGATGGAGAAGATAAGCCTCCCACAGAAGCCCTGGGTGGAGAGCCAGGTCTTCACAGCTCTTCTAAATAACATTGGGGGGGGGGCATCCAGATGGGGTGGGTGGGAGGGAACCTTGTTTCAGAGGACATTTCACACATTTTAAAGATATTTCACACATCCCACCCCCATCACAAAACTGGAACTCAACCTACTGAACAAACACTCCATGCTTAAAAGCCCTTTTAGAATTTTTAGCCCAAGTAATTTAAGGTAGTGCAAAGACAGTTGACTGCACATACAAAAAAAGAAGGAATTATAACTGCCAAAGTTATTTGACATCCAGCTAAACAGGCCATCCTAATGTCTGTTTTTTGTCTATTTTGACTGGACCCATCCAGAGCTCTAAATGATGAATCGATCCCAGAATCGATCCCATTTTGGCAGTTACCTGCAACCCAACTGGCCCTGGAGGGCCAGGAAATCCTCTTGGCCCTTCATCGCCCTTCTGTCCGAAAAGGCCTTGTTGTCCTCGTGGGCCGGGCTCCCCATCGGCTCCCTTGGAAGGACAGAGAAAAGTTTACAGCTAAAGGCACGTGAAATGCTGTGAGCTCTTTGACTTTCATGCAGAAGGAAGACCGAGCTCTCCAATATGGATTAGGCCATCAAAGATTATAGCCATACAGGCATCCATCCAAGAATTTAAGGAACTCAATTCTACAGAGTCTGCAGAGTTCCTTAAACCAAGCAATTCAACTTGAGAGGCCTTTTATTTGACAAGTTTGATCTATTTACGCTCCCAGGACTACATGCTGCATTGGGAGTTAAAAGGATATATAATAAGCAGTGGGAGAACCTAAGAGGAAATGAGACACAGACAGAACCTTTCCTTTTTAGTTCAGATTAGATTAACAGAGTTGGAAGGGACCTCATAGGTCATCTAGCCCTACCCCCCACTCAAGCAGGAGACCCTACTACACCATTTCTGACGGATGGCAGCCCAATCTCTTCTTGAAAGCCTCCAATGATGACACTCCCATAACTTCCAAAAGCAACTTTTGTTCTACTGGTTGATTGTTCCCACTGTCAGGAAATTTCTCCTTGTTTCTAGGTTGAATCTCTCCTTGTTCAGTTTCCATCCCTTGTTCCTTGAACTGGCCTTCAGGTGCCTTAGAAATTAGCTTGAGCCCCTCCTCTGTGTGGCAGCCCCTCAAATATTGGAAGACTGATATCATGTCTCCCTTGGTCCTTCTCTTCACTAGACTAGCCCTGTCTTTCTCTTCATGCCTCCCACTCCCTCTAAAGCCATGGAGTGATGGACTTTTTAGCTTATATTTTAACTACAGAGTACGTTTATGTACAGAAGGATTACTTACCGCTGGACCGGGTTGGCCAATTGGGCCCTGTGGACCAATAGGACCTGGTGGACCCTAGCAAGAAACAAAGACATGTCATTAAAGAAACGGCAAAACAGTTGAAATCAATCTAAGGAGAGCAATGCAATGAGGAATGATGCTCTCACGTCGCATTGATACCTGGCTGGATTTGGCTAAATATGCCAATCCCCCTCCGGATTCTGACAGAGTCAGTAGGGGCCTCTGGTGGCTCAGACTGCTAAGACAGTCTGTTATTAACGCAGCTGCTTGCAATTACTGCAGGTTCAAGTCCCACCAGGCCCAAGGTTGACTCAGCCTTCCATCCTTTATAAGGTAGGTAAAATGAGGACCCAGATTGTTGGGGGCAATAAGTTGACTTTGTATATTAATATACAAATGGATGAAGACTATTGCTTGACATAGTGTAAGCTGCCCTGAGTCTTCAGAGAATGGCGGGATATAACTGCTAATATAAAAAAAAAAGAGTCCTCCAATCACAGTGATGGATGGATGCTCAGAGGGGAAGGCTTAAGCATGGACCCTTGTAATTCAAAACCTTGCTGAAGAAGTAACGAGGCGCATTCCAATGAATGTACCTGCATTTCCCCGAAAATAAGATGGGTTTTATATTCTTTTGGGCCCCAAAATAAGCACTAGGGCTTATTTTGGGGTGGTGTCTTATTTTATTTCCATGTATGGGAGGCCCACTTCTGCTTGCTCATAGCAGGGCAGGAGGCTGCGCCCACAAGGTCCAGGGTGGAGCTGCCCCACACGTTCCGCACCAGCTTACCTCAGGGCCTCTGCAGCCAGGTCACCTATATTATTGCGTTACGGCAGCGGCTCCAACAGTCCAATCCAGTAGGACCCCACATGGCTGCTGACCCACTTCTGCTCGCTCGCAGCCGCAACAGAACAGGAGGCCACCCATGCCGTGGCCACAGTATAGGGCTTATATTGGGGGGTAGGGCTGATATTAGGTACACATGTAAAAGACATGCTAGGGCTTATTTTCAGGATAGGACTTATTTTCGGGGAAACAGGGTGACTGTCTCTCTTTGTTCACAAGTGGTGGGATGGACTCCACTACCACATGAAGATTTGTGTGGCTACATTCCTTCCAGGAGCCTCTGGGCCACCCTGAAGATGGAGGGGCTGGAAAAGGAACTTTGAGTCATGAATGCTCACACCAAAGCAGCTCCGAATTCATAGTTGTCCATGACAATGAATAGAAAAGGGGAGCTGGAAGGGGAGGGGATGTCCTCCCTTGCCTCTATGTGGGAAAGCCAGAGCTCACCTGTTCTCCTTTGTCCCCTCTGCTTCCTTTCTGTCCTGGTTCACCAATTTCACCCTAATAAATGGAGAATATCACTCTGTAATACAAGCAGAACAGTCATACACAACAACCAACCAGAACCTAAGAAAGGAAGAAGATTCCTGGATTTGCTCTGTATCTTATACATTCTTAACAAATTAATAATGTTTGTTGGTGGTTTGGACTGATTCTAAAACATGAAGAACGACTAAATCTCCAGGTAGATTTTTTTTGCAGGTCAAAGCTGCACTTCCAGAAAAAAACATTATAAAATTAAAATCATTTTGGGGTGTTGAGAAATTTCTTAGAGGAAAACCGCGTGAAACATGACCAGCATTGTTGCAGAAATGGTGCCTGAATAAAGTTTCTGCTTTTATTTAAAGAAGCCTTCCTAACACTAAGAACAGCCGGACTGCAAGAGAGGCTTTGGGGGATGAATGGAGAAGCCATTCCTCCTCCACAGGGCTTGGACTCCAATTTCTGCATTGTGACAGCCTTACAATTAATGGCCTAAGGAGCCCCTGTCACTTCAGTGTGTGTATGGTGTGTGTGTATGTGTGTGTTTTCTGTTCCCATCCGTCTCTGAACAGATAAAACTGCTTTATGCCATGCGTAAACATTCCACAAGGCTACAGTATAACCACTGAGCAGATTTGGGTCAAACGGTGCCAATACGTGCAAGGCCACGTTGTATTTTAGTAGCCTTCAGTTTATGGACAGACGCAGCCTTGGATCCTCAGCTGCCCTTAGAAAACGGCAGTTTCACTTGGAGGGAAAACTGTTCTGCCCTTAAGAGACCCCAAATCATCTTCTTCCTAGCATATTCACGGAGGTGCAGGGTCCACTTTTCGGATCATCAAACACCACTTTGCACGATCAGCTGCGTCTCCTGGGCGCAGGCCTGCAGCTTGCATATCTTTGTCGATGGTGTCTTGCCATCTCTGTTTTGGGCGCCCGTGAGGTCTCCGGCCATTGACTTCTAGTTGGTAGGCAGTCTTGGCCACGGTGGAAGGTGCTGCTCTCTGGACATGTCCATACCAGCAGAGCCGGCCTTCTCTCATCTTCTCTGTAATTGGTGCCACACCAAAATGCTGTCGAATGGTGTCATTTGTGATGTGGTCAAGAAGGGAGGTGCCCGATATCCAACGGAGCCTTTGCATTTCCATGGCATGGAGAGAGCTTTCAGTCCCTGTTGTTGCTGCCCAGCATTCAGTGCCATACAGTGCAACAGGGTAGATGGTTGTCTTGTAAATCTTAGATTTAAGACGGGTTGGCATTCATCCGTCCAATAACACACCCGTGAGTTCTCGCCAACACATCCAGGCTGCATCCACCCTTGCTGGCACCTCGCCATTGATGTTGCCTTTGCCTTGGAGGTGGGATCCCAGATACCAAAAAACTTAAGATACCCCAAGTGAGGAGAGATAAAGATATACAGGAAAAAGAACAGCCGATTCTGAAGTGGGCACATTCACCCCTTGCCATTTGAAAGCACTGGAGGAAAACCATCTTGTTGCCAGCAGTTTTGTCGCCCTACATGCAAAGCAACCCATTCAAGGGAAAAAAGCCAGAACGTTTGCCTGGCATGGAAGCTGCCTACCTTGTCTCCATCTTCCCCTGGGGGGCCAACCGGGCCGGCAGGACCTGGAAGCCCAACTGGTCCTTGGATGCCGTCTCGTCCAGCTGGGCCTTGAGGGCCTTTCTCACCCTAAACCCAAGGAGAAAATCAAAGTCTTCTCAGAATCTCACAACCTAGAAGCCATTGGTCATTTCTCAGGACAGGCGGTATTTTAAAGCTCTCTTTCTTGGGATAATATGGGAATTGTGAGCTGGACAAACAAGAGAACTAAAGGCAGAGAGGATGAAGGCTCTGCCCCGGGCGCTGATTGCAATAAGCACGGTTTTATTTGGGCCTTAAACACAGCCCATCCTAAGCCCTGAGACCGAGGGACTTATGGCAGGAAGCATTTCCCCCGCTAGATCCAGAGGTTGTGAACTTCGCATGCAAAGCAGTTGGTGCTTTCATTGCATCTCCTTCTTTCCAGAAGCTCTCCCGAGCCAGACCCTCCTTTGAGTTAGCTCAACCGCTTCCCCCTGCAGTGCTCCAGGAATTCAGGAAAGAGAGGGGCCAGGAGACACTGCTGGGGACTGAGCCCATGTCAGCCCTCCAGAGAAAGCCAGAAGGAAACAGGAACAGATGAGCTCATTCTAGATGATAATTTGAACCCCTCATCTAGGCTGGAAGCACATTATTTGGGTAGCAAAAATAAGATTAGAAAGAATTTAACATCAATCCTGATGGATATTTTAATACGTTTTCCTGTTTTCATTCCTTCACATTATTTCAATAAATGTAGTGTCAGCCTTCTTGGCTAAACCAGATAGGAAACGCAACCAGATGAGCTATTTCTACCTTATTGTAAGGCTGCATTAACAGAATTTTGCAAGTCTGAACGTACAAACTTTGGGATGCTGCTTTTAACTGTTTGCTCCTTCAGGCTTGCTTAGTTTCTTCCTCTGACTGGGGGGCTCCTGACCCTCTTCTGAAGTTTTCCTAGGCAGCCTCTCCTCCCCCAGGGTCACCCACACATCCCATTTAGCAATAGCAATCGCACTTATATCCCACTTCACAGTGCTTTCCAGTCCTCTCTAAGCGGTTTACAGAGTCAGCCTCTTGCCCCCAACACTCTGGGTCCTCATTTGACCCACCTGGGAAGGATGGGAGGCTGAGTCCACCTTGAGGTGTGTGCTGGGCTGGTCTTCTGGCCACCCAGAGATTCCTAAGGACACTCGATGCCTCCTGCAAGACCAGCTCAGCCACCCGCTGGGACCCTTTCAGATTCCACCCAGCCAATTCCTTCAACCATTTAATCAAAGTAGGGCAAACCTACTGAACCCCGTTCCCTGTCTCATCGTCCCAGGAGGAGGCCCCAAGGAATACAAGAGAGTGGGGAAGGGGTGGGGGGGTCCAGGAGAGCCCCTTCCTTCACCGTTGGCATCGGAGGCAGCAGAGGCTGAGGAGGCTTCAGCAGAGCAGCAGCCCCCCTGCGATCCCTAATGGAGCTCAGGGAGGAGATCAGTGCGACAGGCCCAGCTGCAGATTTCAACTCCCCTCCCAGTGCATCAATCGCAGGGATGGTGGTGGAAGGTGTGGCGCACAGATCCGTATCCATGTCCCGCCTGCTTAAGGCAAAATCATGAGGCTTGTCTCCTCTCCAGGGTCTGTGAAATTGATGGGAGGGGGAAGCAGAGGGCTGCTAGCTCCGGGAAGAGAGCAAGGACGCTTCTTCTTCCAGGCAGAAAAAGGCCACACGAGATTTGCTTTATTAGGTAAGGTCAGCCACCATTAATATCATCCGCCTTCTCTCCCTGGGTGCTGGTCTTAGGCCTTTGACCATTGGCAGGGATGCCCTTCTGTCCACGGACCCGGCAGGGCTGCCTGCCTTTTCGGTGCCGCTCTGAGCACAGAGAAACTGTGACCAGGTATATCTTTATGAGCAAGCCAGTGTCTGTCTCAGCTCTCTTGCTACCTTCTTTGGTTCCTGGGTGGAAGAACTGGCCAATGGCAAGCGGACCATGACACAAAGATATTTATGGGTGGCAGAAGCATGTGGAATTTGGGGAGGTGCATGCAAGAGAAGAGACATCTAAGGAGAGAAATGATAACAGCCTTGCCAAGTCAACTGCTGAATCTGATGCAGCCGATGCTTAGGAGAGGGGCTCCCTCCTCTCTGTCTGGGTCTCTATCTCTCTATGTCTCTCTCTCTCTCTCTCACACACACACACACACAAAACTTACCGGGGTGCCTTTCTCACCCGCAGGGCCAGTGGGCCCTTGGGGTCCCGGCCGTCCTGGCAGTCCAATTGGGCCAGCTGTTCCTGCAGGACCTCGCTCCCCTGGAGAGCCCTAAGAAGGAAGAAGGAAGTTAGTGACCGCTCTAGCAGAAGGCAAGCACCCCAAGGAAGGGGACTGAGTAGAGGGTGGGCCACGTTGGCTACCAAGAGAAAAGGAGAGGATTGAGACTTAAGGAGAAACACCAAAGGATGCACTCCCAAGAGCCAAAGAAGCGTATGAGGACCCGGCCAGGTGGGGACGGAGTAAGAGAAATTGATAAACCTCTGAATCCTGTCATTGGCAAGGAGGGGCCCTTCTGCCCCACTGAGCCCAGGCAGGAACCAGGGCAGGAGATGAGCTCTAAGGTCAGGTCCACATCTTCTCTGAAGCAGCAACAGCAGCAGGGCAGATGTGGGCAAGCAGGCAGCCCAGCCCACCTTCTCCCACCTTCCGGGTGGAGGTTCCCAAAAGAGCCCCTCCTTTTCTCCTCCAGCCACCTGGGAACAGCCCAAAGCCACCCGACCCTCCACCCAGCCAGAGAAAGGTGGTACTTACTGCTGGTCCAGGAGGCCCTGGTGGGCCTTCGTTGCCCTTCAGCCCCACAGGTCCCTGCAGAGGAGGAAGGCAGCGTCACTCGCTTGCAAAGGCGTCTCAAAGACGACGGTGGTTGTAGGAGGGGGAGAAAAGCTCTCAACTCACAATTGGGCCGGGGAGTCCTCGGTCTCCGGGGAAGCCTCTGAATCCTGCTGGGCCATCTTTCCCGGGCAAACCGGCGGGGCCTGGGTCACCCTGCAAGCAGGACCGTGAGTCAGATCAGCCAGAAACCAAGCCCTCCCGCGTGCCCCAGTGCCAACCCAGCAGGAGGAGGCTGCGTGTTCTGAATTCTGATGGCGGCCCCAGATGGTATCTGAAGGGACGGGTCCCCTTCCAAGTTGGGCGTGATGACGTTTTACAAGCTTTGATGTCAGAAGAGGCAATGCCAGGAGAACTCCTTCCCCTCCCGATTCTTCTGGTAGTCTTGCCTGCGATGAGTGTAGATCTGAAAACAGATCTAGCCCACAAAGGGAATCTGTCTTTGGGAAGAAGGGACTCTGCACTGGATCAGGAGGCCGGCCCAGCACCTGCCCCTGACGTCACAGAGCTTTTTCACTACACACCTGCGCATGGGAGGCTGTGAGGCAGGATACCTCTGACACCACCGGCATCATTTCTCCACACTTGAGGGCTTTGTTTAGAATCCTATGGGGGGGGGAGTGGTCCTCAAGGCCATGCCATCCACCCCTGCCCAGCACAGGAAGTCCATCTGAGCCCCCTGGGGGAGCCACCTAGGCTCTGCGTGAAGACAGGCAGCAATGGAGACCCACAGCCTCCCTGGGGCATAAAAGGTTCTCTTAAGAGCAAACCAACCATCTTCATCTTCTTTTAATGACCCCATAAAAGAAGGGGTGGAGTCTGGGCAACTGAATGGAGCTGAGTGTTTACTGGCCGGATGCCCTTCCTGTCGCCAATGCAGAGTTTTTGTTCAGCAGATATATTCTCAGTGTGCCCAGAGAGAGAAATATCTGCCTCTACCTAGGATCGAACTTAAGAGTGGTGAGGCGAGAGCTCCACCTCTAGGCCACCTCACCACTCTTAAGAGCAAACCAACCGATATGCAGGAATTCTTGTTCTACACTTTTGTCCCCAAGAAAAAGCAAGCCTCACCCACACTTCACTCTTAAATCCCTCCAGACCTAGAACTTTTCACTTTCTAAACTGAAGGTCATACCTTTGTTCCTTCTTTTCCAGCCAAGCCAGGAAGTCCCTGTTCACCAGGTGGCCCAGGAGGGCCCGGATGGCCACGTTCACCCATCGGGCCTGTTTCTCCTGTGGGGCCCTGAAAGAAATGGGGAGGCACCTTCAAGAACAGGCGTCCGGATACCTAAGTCCATCAAAAGAGGGAATCTGGGGGCATTTCCGGGGATGGAAGCTGGTGGCAAGCGAGGGAAAAGCCCAGGAGGGCTACACAAACCTCTAATCAGGCAAGAGGCAAGTCACAGCATCCCAGCTCAGACTGATGTAGAAAACAGCCAGTTTGTTCTCCCCAAAATCAAGCATAATTCTGTCAGTGGGCTATTAGTATCTTTCCACACTTGAATTCTCTTGTCTACTCAATTGCCTATCCCAAAAGTGCTTTTTTCAAGAGGCAACTGGACTTTCTGGTTTTTCTCTGAAGTCATTTTGCTTCTCAATCGAGAAGCTTCTTCAGCTCTGACTGGAGGATGGGAGTCAGAACTGAAGAAGCGTCTTGGATGAGAAGCGAAACGTCTTCAGAGAAAAACCAGAAAGTCCAGTTGCCTCTTGAAAAAAGCACTTTTGGGACAACCATGACCTGGATGATGGAGAATCTCCATAGACACTCAATTGCCTAATTCACATGACAAGTGAAGTGAGTTTGCAATGCACATTATGTCATGTCTAAACAAATAAACCACCTTATAGTTTAACGTGAAAGCCTGGTTCACACCACCAACCAAAGACAATAACTCACTATCCACAATAGACCCACAAGAGTCTAGACACTTATCTGAAATAGAATAGGTTCTCCTACTTGAGCTGGGGGCTGGACTAGAAGACCTCCAAAGTCCCTTCCACTTCATTCATTCTATTCTATCCAACAATACATTGACCCACAAGGTGTTTTGAGCTTGGCTTAGCAGGTTGTGTGAACAGACCTCCTTGCTCTCTGCCCAGTGGCGAGGCTCGGCCAATTGGCATTCCCAATCCTGCGTAGCTGCCTACATATTGGCTAGTTGTATGCATCGGCCCAGAAGAAGTATTTCCCAGGAGTCTGGGCCTGCATCAGGCCCACAGCTCACCTCGCCAGTACCCGTTGTTCTGTAACGGCCAACTGAATGCATTGGGGAAGTTTGCAAGCTGTCCTGGATAGTAAGAGACCTCTCCCCTCTTGCTTCCCATCTACCGGTGTTGCCACTGGTCTTCTGGTGCCTAAGGACCATGGAAGTAGTTTCCCAGCCCCAGAGAGCCCAGGGCTTCCACAGCCTCTCCAGACCCTGTTTAAGACCATCCAAATTGGCTGCCCCCAAGTGCAAGCAGCTAATGTGTGTTTAATTAGGCCCTGTAATGAAAGCACATCTGCTCCTGTTGCTTCTGAACCTGCCCGTATTTAGTTTGGGTTCCACCCTTTCTGCTACACAGCTCAAAATCCTGCCCAGCGCAGGAATCTCTTGTCTCAGAAAGGCAGGGCGTCGGGAAGGGGCCACATTAACCTCCAGAGCTGAAGAGCCTTCCAGCTTCCCTCTTCCTAGCCTGCTTGTGGGCTCCATTTGCAGCCCGAGGCTCTCTCTGAATAAGTGAGGGTTGGTCCCATCTCGCCAGACGAGCCTTCACCACGCATTCTGGAATCCTGCGATGATCTGGGCTAGTCTTAGGCCAGCTCAGTTTTGGATGTGTGACCTGGAGCTTTGTGAGCGAATGCCGTGTATTCCTGCCTTTCTCAATGAAAAGGGGTCTCTCCTCATGAGTAGGCTATCGAGTGGGGCTCGTGAAGGCTGGGTCAGAACACCCGCGAGAAGAACTGCTTTGCAAGACCAGTGTCAGCCCTGGAGGCCACCTTTTTCTTTGGGTCTTCAGGGCTGGGAGGGAGGATTGCATGGAGTGGTGGAGATATTTAGCCAGAACAACATTCTTTTCTCTGGGAGTCAAGGACATCCTGCCCTGCACCTGGAGTGGCGTGACTGGGAGGCATCTCCAGTTGGGACAGTGCATCGATTAGACCAGGTGATGGACAGGTGGGTGCAGGGGAAGGGACTTGGACTTTCTTTTGGGTGGGTAAAACCTGGAAGCTTTCAGATTCGGGTTTTCCCAGATGTGCCCATACGACATCTCTAATAAAATGGAACTTTGAGGAACTTCTAGCCTCAGAGTCTTCTTTCGCTGCGGGTGGTACTGGGAACCCTGACAATCAGAAAAGACCAACACAATGTCTGCTGTGGCTATTTTTGAAATCATGTGATAATGTCCAGAGCCTTTTGCATCAGTTGGCTGAAACTGGGCAGACTTGTGTCTGCTTCTGAGAGCGGGCTTCCCCTGCTGAGGCCAAAGCTCTGCCAGCCTTATTAACAATGCTTTGTATACCATCTAAGCTTGGTTAGTACGTTTTAAATTATTTTGGTTTTGGTGGCTTGGAGTGTTATGCACTTAAGGTTTCCAAGTGGATTGCTTTTGGAGAAAAGATGCACCTTTTAGGTGCCGGTATTCTTAGAAGCTAAGGGGCTCAAGGGGCTAGGACATTGAGCTTGTCGATCGAAGGTCGGCAGCTCAGCGGTTCGAATCCCTGGTGCTGCCATGTAACGGGGTGAGCTCCCGTTACTTGTCCCAGCTTCTGCCAACCTAGCAGTTTCGAAAGCAAGTAAAAATGCAAGTAGAAAAAATAGGGACCACCTTGGTGGGAAGGTAACAGCGTTCCGTGCGCCTTTGGCATTGAGTCATGCCGGCCACATGACCACGGAGACGTCTTTGGACAGTGCTGGCTCTTCGGCTTTGAAACGGAGATGAGCACCACCCCCTAGAGTCGGGAACGACTAACACTTTTGTACGAGGGGAACCTTTACCTTTACTATTCTTAGCAGCTGCTTTCCAGATTTGCTCTAGCAGTCTTTTGAGACCGGCTGGCTTGTCCAGAAGCTTCCCATCCTTTCCCCTTCATCTTGACCACATCAACTTCGTCTTGACTTTCCTGGTTAATCTACCAATCTGGTCTACCTAATGTTAGTTCGTAATCTATTAGATCAGCGGTGCCCAACCTCTGCAGCTTAGTGACCCGTCCAGGGGAGAGAAAGAGGGGAACCAGGCCATGTCAGCAGCAGGCCAGGGCACACACACATGCAGTCGAGCTGTGCACACATGCGCAGAAGCATCAGCCCACCAATCACAGGGCCTGGTTCAGAATAAGCCATGGCCCAGTAGTGGGCGACGGCCTAGGGATCGGGGACCTGTATTAGAGGACAATGATTCTCTTTAATGCTCTTCTTTTTTTTAAGTAGGGGGTTTTTTGTTGAGATTTTACTGTTCTGCTCAAAATTCTGTAAGCTTCCCTACAGCACAACACTGGAAATAGACACACACACCCAAACACCCCTTTTTTCTCCCACTGCCCTCAACTGTGCTCAGGGTGCAGGACCTAGAGGCCTCAGGTCCTGCACCCTGAATTGTAAGCTTCTCACTTAGTAAACTTTGGTAATGCCACTGTTTCTGGAAATTACACTAATTAGGTTTTAGCATTTCCAAACATAATTAGCAGGCAGTAAACTTTCATACCTCAGAAAGCAGACATAAACGTATTATTTACCCTGTGATACAGAATTTAAACTGTCATTAACCTGGCAGAGTTTCTAGGAATTAGAAAATAATTGGAGAGACAACAGATTTCCTACAAAGCCGGGAAAAAAAATGAATTTTGACCAGAGAATCTGGGAATGGCTCACCTGTGGACCAACAACACCTGGAGGTCCAGGTGGGCCCGTCTTCCCTTGGAAGCCCTGCAAAAAGAAGAAAGGGTCAATTAAAGGGCAAAACAGAGGCAGACCACCGATAGAAACAAATAAAACAACAGGATCTCTTTTAATAAGCTCACTTACCACCTCTGGAAGAGTGAATATTGCCAAGGGCAATAAAGAAAGAAAGAAACCAGGATAGACATAGAAGCTGAATATTCAAAAGCCAACCAAGAGGCTACCAAAGGCTTAAAGCGGAAATGTTGAAGGCGAAGGAAGGCAGTCACTAGAAGGGGTGAAGGTTGTCTGGGGAGAACAAGGAGCTTGTTTATTACGTGCGTAGCTGCCCGTCTGCCTGGACAACCTCTGGCCCACTAATCCAGGTCCTAGAGGAGCCAGGAGTCCCAGCTGACATTCTGGGGAGAGGCGACGGACACCCCTGGTCCCCTAAAAGCAACCAAGGTTGCCGGATTCATTTGAAAAGGATTTTGCTGGGCTTTCTACAGCTGCAAGGAGAAAGAGCTGACAGTCCCTTGGAACACACAAACACACCAGTGGTGGGTTTCAATTTCTTTTACTACCGGTTCTGTGGGGGTGGCTTGGTGGGGGTGGCAGGGGAAGGATATTGCATAATCTCCATTCCCACCCACTCTGGGAATGGGAGACATGGTATTTGCCGGTCCTCCAAACTACTCAAAATTTCTGCTACCGGTTCTCCAGAACCTGCTGGATTTCACCCCTAAGACACACCCTTCAGTAGATCCCTCAACATGCAAAGATCCAACTATTTGGAAGGGGATATAATGAGGGAGCAGAGCCTACAGGGGTCTAAGAGTAAAATAACCTGAAGCCCAAGTCCTTTTTCCACCCAATTTGACCTAGCTTTGCTTCCTGAAGTTTCCTGGATGCCATAGCCCAGGCAGGCCTCTGTGACGTCCACAATGCTGTGAAGCCCAGGAGAATAAGGAAGCCCTTAAGATAGATGTCAACCCCGAAGCTGACCCAACTCAAGCCATTTTTGACCGCTTCAGTGTCACCACATTGGAGCTGAGGGATAGGGAAGGGCGGGAATCGACATAGTGGGGAACCCATAGCCAAAGCAACATATTTTCTCTTGGGAACCAAGGACATTCTCACACCTGGTCAGAAGAAGGCGAAGCAATGTGACCCAGCTGCCAGCCCGTTCTGTGATTGGACCATGTGACTTGATTGTTTTGAGAAAGTGGAAAAACTTTTACTTTTAATTAGGTGAAAACCGCAGGAGACTTCAGAGTCGGTTTTCACCAGATATGTGCCAATATGATAATTCCAAATAAAAGTATTCTTTGAAGAATCTACATGCCTCGGAGTCTTGCTTGCTATTACCTGGAACCCTGACAATAGGAGCCTCCTCCCACGCAGGTTGAAGTGATGCTCTCTCCCTGGCCTGGGTGGGGGGGAAGCCGAGAGGTTCAATGGCCCCACTTGAGAGAGCAAGCAGGGGTCACTGTCAACTCTAGAATGATGGGAGTTCCTGGTTGAGGGAAGAAGCCGATCCCAGATCCCTCCAGGAACTCCTCCGATGGCTTTAAGGCAGAGAGATTGCACAGCCAAGAGGATATAGGCTGATCAATAGATCCAGCAGGACGTCAGCCGAGAAGCTTCTCTCTCCTGTTCTCTCCTGCTGCTCCCTTTCACAGCAAGAACCACCAGATCAATCCCAAACACAATGGGCTCAGAGAAGAGCTGCCATATTGATTTCGGAAACAGAACAAGCACAAAGCGCACCACGAAAATCTGCTTGACACTTGACGGACTTTTGTGGTCAGGAAACGTTCGTATCAGATGTCACAAGATGTCGGAGGCTGAGGAAGGCCTGCCTCGGAAGTAAACATTTGTCAAATTTAGAGGATGTCACTGAGAGGAACGGAGGCCCAACTTCAGCCATATTTTAACAACCGATTGAAGCTCTTTCTTTCCCACCACCCCATGCCTGCCCCACAAATCCTGGATGCAGCCTCCAACAGCTGCCACAAAACTGCCCTATTTATTTTCCAATGAAAGAAATGGTTATCCACATGTAATGAATTTATTAATTAAATAGAAAGTGAATTCAATTTAACTTTGCCCTTTTGGGCTCAAAGGAGAGTGACCTTCAAGAGCAGAGAAGGTCCTTGGTTCAAAGGAGGATGAAGCCACAGCCGCCAAGAATTTCCCCAGGAGGCGCTTTCTGGGGAAATTTGGGAGGAAAACAAAGGGTCAAAGCTCTGCTGCTTTGGGCTGACTATGGGGGTGGCCAGAGAGAGACACACTGAGTACACCTGAAGGCCTGGAGAGAAATAGCACTTAGCTATAGCACTTAAACTTCTAGACCGCCTCCCACTGCTTTACAGCCCTCTGTAAGCGTCAGTCTCTTGTCCCCAACAATCTGGGTCCTCATTTTACTGACTTCAGAAAGATGGAAGGCTGAATCAACCCTGAGGCAGTTAGGATTGAACTGCTGGCAGTCGGCAGACTTAGCCTGCAATCCTGCATTCTAACCACTGCGCCACCATGGCTCATACATATGAAGCTGCCATCAAAAACAGGTTTATGCTCTTCTTTAAGCCAACAGAAAGGGCTTCTTACACTGAGTCGTTTGGGCCTTTCTGTCCAAAACTCTGGATGAGCTACTTGGAGAAGGAAGGAGGCCGGGATGTTTTGGGATATGGGAAGGCTCCAGGATCCGGCAGCATGTGCTGGTTCCCCAACTCTTAACAATTTCTGGAAACATCTAAAAAAATGCCTTAGTGTTTGGGAGTGAGGGGTGGAGAGGGGAGGGGAGAAAAACGAAGTATAGGTGGCCTTTTTCTTTCAGCAGCTTTCTCTTTTCTAAAAATGAGCCCCTTGAAATAATCTGACCAGGGATTTGGGACCTTTGGGGTTGCATTTCAATATGAATTTAGCACTTCCTGAATCAATGCACAATTTGAAGCACTGCTTCCACTGAAATCTGCCATTTCTTGAATGCTTCCGGGGAGAAGGAACACATGAAATGAATATGGAGCTGGATGTTGCTTGAGAAGAAATCTCTGCATCTATTACTTTTTCTCTCTCTCTCTCTAGATTGTCCGGCCTCCGTAACTTTGAGGTTTCCTTGGAGGCCGAGATTGTCACCAAGGGTCACTTGACCAGATTGCTCAGCTTGCCTGGTCTTAACCGAGGGGGCAGAAGGGGGCAAGGAGGCTGGTGCAAGAAGCAGAAGAGAAGTCCTGCTTGGTCAGGGGCAGACCTAAGAAGGGCCTTCTTTTGCCCCCCACCGCCCCACAAAAAAAAGACAGGCAATGCTCTTCCTAGATCAACCGAAATGATGAAAACATCGAAGGACTGACCGTTTCCCCTCTCTGCCCAGGATGGCCTGGCAATCCATCTTTTCCTGGAGGCCCCTAGAGAAGGAAAGAGCATCTTCAGTGAAACTGAACGTAGTCAAGATAACGATGTCCTCACATGCAGTTTTCTTGCCCACAGAGACCTGGGTAAGCAGAGGCAAATCTGTCTCCTGGGCCGGCTCTTGGCTGAACTTACCGGAGGGCCTTTTGGTCCAGGAAACCCTGTTGGTCCTTGAGGCCCTGAAGGTCCCTTAGGAACAAAGAGACACAAGGGTTAGTGTTGCTACCTTGAACGGAGGGACCAATTCTGCTTCCTAATGATCTGGCCAGGTTAATTCTTCTGCCTTGGCAAGATTGATGCCAGCCAAGAAGTCCAGCCCCATCTTTCTATCTGAAGTATACACTGTGGCACATCTGTTCAGTTACAGCTTGTTTGATCTTACCCTTTCACCTGGAGGTCCTGGAGGCCCATCCCCACCAGAGTTGCCCTTGGAAAGAAAAAGAGAGAGAGAGAATTAAAACAATAAATTATCAGTTGAGTATCAATAAGCCATTACCCTCCGGTCATCCTCGGCACTAAAAGGTTGAGACCGGCAGATGCTTAGAATCATTTGGGACAGGTTTATCCCTTGGCCCTTATTTTGGGGGCAAATTTCACCAGGTGAGGAGGTTGACTGCAATTTATGTGTCCAGCTTTTCTAATATTCAGCCAGGCCTCTCCCAGCAGAGGTCTGGAGTTGAGGCATCCTTCATCAGAAAAATATTCACACAGGAACAAGCAAAAGGGAGAGTAACCTGAAACCCCCTTGGACAAAAGACTGGCGCTAGCATAATTTGTGGTTAAGATCTCATACATCGGAGGATAATATTCGGCTCTTGGTTTGGCTTCTGCAACTCCAGAGCTATCCATCGCTCAGACAGTTGTCGCCTTGCACTGAGCTCCTGTGTGGCATCAGGTCCTGGGTTTCTAAACTTTTTCAGGCCACAGGACCAGTTAGTGAAAAAAAATGCCTCCCAGAAGCTCCGCTGCCGCCTCCTCTCAGGCCCTTTCAGGACGATGAGCTGTCATGAGCTTGACAAGCCTTCTCTGGGTCTGGCACCTGGACTTGGTTCCTGGGAATGCCCAGCTGCGGAGGAGCAAACTTCCCCCCCTCCCTCAGGAATTCCATCCAATTCCCATGGAGCCCTGGGACTCTGCAGAACATCGCTCGAGAGACCCTGGGGGAGAAGAAGGAAGCAGCCCCCACCCAACTGTGATGGTATTCATTTATTGTTTATTTATAAAATTCATTTCCCACTCATTTCGTATTCTGGGCAGCTCACAAAAAAAAAGGATCCTGGGACCCTCAGATCAGGAAAGGGAGCCCAGCTGTGCTGTCTAGGACTGGAGATTTGCCACGTGGAAGTTCTCTAGAGAAGAGGAGGGGGTCCAGTTATTCTCCAAAGCACCAGAAACAATGGATGGAAACTAACACAGGAGAGAAGCAACCTGGAATTCAGGAGAAACTTCCTGACAGTGAAGACAATTATGATCAAGTGGAACAGCTTCCCTTCGGGAATCGTGGGCGCTTCATAACTGGAGGTTTTTAAGAAAAGACTGGACAGTCACTTGCCGGAGATTGTATTAGTTCTCCTGCTTCAGCAGGGGGCTGGACTAGAAGACCTCCAAGGTCCCGTCCAGCTCATTCTATTCTATTCTATTCTATTGTCAAGGTCAGCTGTATTTTTCACAGCCCTCCCAAGGAGATGCAGGCATGGCTGGGAAGCAAGAGTGGAATTTTCTGAGCCCCTGCAGGATTCCTCACGCCCTCAGCCCACCCAGCAAATACACAGGCAAGGCTTCTTCTATCCCTGCTCTCCCCTTCCCTTCCCTTCTAAGCAGAGGAAAAAAACAGGCATTTTGGTTGATTAGGGGGAAAAACACGGTGAACTGACAAAGGTTCTCCTCTGGGGGGAACAATCCACCAATGGAACAGAAGTTCCCTTCAGAAGCTGTGGGTGCTCCATCACTAGAGGTTTTCAGGAAGCGACTGGACTGCCATCTGTCAGAAATGGTGACGGGTCTCCTGCTTGGACAGGGGTTGGACTAGATGACCTACAAGGTCCCTTCCAACTCTGTTAATCTGTTAAATTGTGGATGCCCCATCACTGGAGGTTTTCAGGAAGAGACTGTTATTCTATATTCTATGATTAACGTCTCTTCCAAGACCTGGTAATTACATAAACATGACACCCTGAGGAGCATGAGGGGAGTCACTGGGTGTCGGGCAACATATAAATTTAATCAGTTATGGTTGGTTGCAGAGTCAGTCAAATGTTTAGACTGGATTTGGCATTTTTAATCCAATTATCCTTCCAAAGGACCCAGGATAGCAGATGACATTAAAAGTATTGTTGGAGGATGTAAACTCTTCTGAGCAAAGCTGTCTTTTGCAGTTGATCGATGGCAATTTTGTCAATGCCAATGGTGTTCCAGTGGTGCTCCCCATGTTTTGGGATTGCACCCAGCGTATTAATACTATCTTTTGCCACAGTTGTTCTACTTGTAGGTCTTTGTACTTTGTGGTTTCCCCCAGTTCTTTCTCTTTTCTTCTGCTGTCTCCAGGTTATTATTATATTGAAACTCTTCCAATCCAAGCTCAAGTGACCGGCAATGGGGGAACCACATTCTCCCAGCTGAGCCACCCTCCCCCAGCCTCCTTCTGCAAGGGAAAGGAAGTTCAGGACTGGTCCCAGCACTGAACTGGCACCGGGAAGAGAGTGTTAGGAAGGCTTTTCAGTACCTTTGGACCAGGCTTCCCCGTGATGCCTCGCTGGCCACGTTCTCCTCGGGGGCCCTTGAGAAGAGACAAGGAGAAGGAGAGGTCAGTGTGGAAGGAGGAGGAAATGGGACGCATTCAACAGCTCTTCCCTTCCTAAGTTGACATTCCTTTGGCCTCCTTTTGTCTCAGGGGACATTTGGCTTAGCATGGAAATCTGTGTGTAAGGTTGAATATATTTTCATGCATTTAAAAATGAGAAAAGCAAGAACCAACAACCCATGGAACAGAAGTTGCCCTCGGAAGTTGTGGGAGCTTCACCACTGGAGGCTTTCAAGAAGAGACTGGACTGCCATCTGTTAGAAATGATGTAGGGTCTCCTGCTTGGGTGAAGGGTTGGATTAGATGACCTACAAGGTCCCTTCCAACACTGTTATTCTGTTTTTCTACTTTTGTAGGCAATATTCTCTCATGCAGTTTCTGGGTTTATGTAATTTCTGCTCATTTCAACCCAATATGCTCTCTCCTAGTGTACTTGAGGTGTAGATTGCCAGATTTGAAAGGGTATAGAACTCACTTTGTGCCATTTCCACATTCTGCAAAGGGTCAGGCATTCGAAGCGGGCAGGTTCTCTTTAAAAAGTGACCTATGAATCTTGCCCCCCCCCCACCTGCTGACCGCAGCCGTAGGCATGATTCAGACCTCCTGGGGCTTCAGGCAGCAATCCTGAAGGAGAAGGAAATCTTTCTTACCGTGGGCCCTCGTTGTCCTCTTGGTCCTGGTTTGCCAGCAGTGCCCTGTGAAGGGAGAGAAAAAGGAGCTGGGAACCTGCCTAATACAGGACTAGGACTCAATTAATCCAGTGCCTTAACTACACTAAGTGGTCCTCGACTTACGACAATTGAGCCCCAAATTTCTGTTGCTAAGTGAGAAATTTGTTAAGTGAGTTTTGCCCCATTTTACGGCTTTTCTTGCCACATTTGTTAAGTGAATCACTGCAGCCCTTAAATCAGTAAGCTAGTTGTTACGTGAATCTGGCTTCCCCATTGACTTTGCTTATCAGAAGATTGCAAACGGGGATCATGTGACCTCGGGACACAGCGACGGTCATAAATATGAACCAGTGGCCAAGCGTCTGAATTTTGATCATGTGGTCATGGGAAGCTGCTAAGTTTGTAAGTGTGAAAAACAGTCATAAGTCACATTTTTCAGTGCGGTTGTAACTTTGGTCACTAAACAAACTGCTGTAAGTTGAGAACTACTTGTACCAGACCAAGCTAACTGGAAAACTTCATTCCATTTTTCCAGTATTCTATTCAGTAACTTCCCTCACTCTGACGTGGCCGACCACGGGGGACCACTTCCTGACCTTCAGCCTGCCCCACAGCCAGGATCCTCCTAACCCCACGTTAGACCGATTGCTTCATGTTGGCTTGGTTGCAGCCAGTCTCCCAATATCTCCCCCCACCACACAACCAGTGGGAGAGACCCTGCATGGCTCATGTTCAAGAAACAAAAATTAGGCAGCAGGGAAAAAAATACGGGGGATGAAAGAAGGAAAACACAGCCTCTGTTCTCAAGCTCTGTCAATAAAATCGAGGCAGCAAAACATTAACATGCTGAAAAACTATTTCTATCTCCAGCAGTCCTACCAAGCAGGCCTGTTACAAGCAATCTGTATTTAAATGAGACATACAAAAGGAACTTTGATGCCGCTCCTGCTCTCCCTCTAACCGAATATTCACTGTCAGAACTTGGGTTTGCTTGCAGTTGATAATTGTGCAAGCAATTTGCCGGAGTCTTTGATCTTGGTTGATAAGGACGGCTTCCCTCCAGAAGTTGAGGGTCTCTTCATCACTGGAGAGTTCACAAGAAGAGACTGGACAGCCACTAGTCTGAAATGGCATAGGGTCTCCTGCTTGAGCAGGGGGTTGGAGTAGAAGACCTCCAAGGTCCCTTTCAACTCTGTTATTCTGATTCTGATTTTATTTGTTGGTGTTTAATGACCCCATAATCCCTTGCAGGGTGAAGTCGGGGCACCTGAATGGAGCTGAGTGTTTACTAGCCGGGTGCCCTTCCTGTCACCAATGCAGAGTTCGCAGCAGATATATTCTCATTGTGCCCAGAGAGAGAAATATCTTCCTCTACCTAGGATCGAACTCACAGCCTCCTGATTGTGAGGTGAGAGCTCCAACTCTAGGCCACCGCTCCACTCTATTCTGATTCTGATTGATCTTCTCTAATTGCCAGGAATACGCAGCTCTCGCTTAGAGGACCCAGGGAGCACAACCTCCTTTCCCGAAGCCACCAGAAGAGGCACCTTGCCCTTTATCATTCTTACACCTTCCGCTCTGCCAGCCCCGTCCTGGGGCACCCCTGGGCACTGGTGAAACATGACCTTTATTCTGAATATGTTCTTACTGATTTTTTTTTCCTTTCAAAGTTGTTAATATTCTGGAAGAAACTATTCAGTCTTGCAAATTTAGCCACCTCTCCCTCCATTCTGTGCCCCTCCGGCAGATTCTGACATTGATTCATTCTGACGCACGAAGACAAGGTATTTTTATTGCAGGAGTTCAGGAGAAAAAAAAAGGAGCGAATGCTGAGATTCTGGAGTAGAATCCAGGCCTACTTGGTGGGTGGGTGAGGGTGGGAATTCCAGATGGGACGGCCTCTGTCATGAAGCTTGCGAGACCCTCTGCAGACCTTTGTGGTGCTCTCTGAAACCCTGTTGACTTTTGCACCCAGTGGCTGTGACTGAGTTCCCCTTTTCCCCTTTTGAAGCATTCAGCTGAAGGAAGAGGTGTTTTAGTTAAATGAGGGTCATGTTCAGGGGTGGGATTTGACCGGTTCGGGCAAACCAGTAGCTCTGATAATCAGGTTTTGTTTTGTTATGTGGAGGCAAATCTATGCCGTGTCCAAGCTTCTCCATAGCCTGTCTTCACTGGCAGAAATAATCATTGCAGAAAATGTGAAACCCTGTGAGAAATGGCCAGTGGAAGAGATCTCCCAGACAACGCCCCGCCCTTACCCTTCCTCCTTTCTCTCCGTTGGCTCCCAGGAACCCCGGAAATCCAATGGAACCCTAGAAAAAAAGGAAGCAGAGAAGAAAGGAGATGGAGACACAATTGGAGGAGACACTGACAGCACCAGCAATGTGGCCTAATAGCCATGGGTGGGGAATCAGCAAGGCAGAAGGAAATGCAAGTCTTCACATTGCTGTAACTTTGGCACCAGGATGGTTGGGGGACTAGAAGGGTCCCAAGGGAGGGCGCATACACATACACACACACACACACACACACACACACACACACACACACAAATACACACACACTCCGGGACAGTGGAAGCCCAGGGCAGGATGGACGATGTGGACAGCAAAGGACTCTATCCTGAGAAGGTCAGGACTGCCCATGCGGTTGCTTTGCTCTTTCATCCCTTGAAGCCTGCGGCTGATGAACCACCAGCACTTCTTCTGACTGAGCTTTTATGATGCCTCCATCAGTTTTTCTACAGGGGTGAACTCAGAGATTCTGGCTTGAGTGAAGCATCTTCAAAGGGAAGCTTTAAAATGAGTAAGTTTAGCCAGGTACCTAAGAGAGGTTGCACGATGCTCAATGATTCACCTCAGAGCCCGATGCCACCTCTTGCCCGTTTATACCATGTACTTTGTGAAACATTTCTCTCCTTCCTTAAAAGGAGCACAGAAGCACAAGAAAGGCAACACCTCCAAGGCCCTCAAACCCTCCCCCTGCCTCTCCCACCCAGCTGCCAGACAGACAGACAGACACATTAATTCAGTCATTGACCAATAAAAGTACCCTACATAAATGGAACAGCCCAAAACTCCCCTCATCACAAGAACTACTGGCAGCCACTGGTTTATACATAACATAGCACAATTTTGCTTCTTTCAGATAAATGCATTTATCTTGATTGTTTCGTAGATCGTGTAAATAAAAATTATCTGAATGCTCCAGCACTTTAAATAAGGGGGGGGGGCATATACATTTAATAAATCAAATCAACTCCCGGTGAATAAACCCCTGGCAGTGCCGAAGAGCAGGGGCCTTGGGCTGTGGTTCCTGTGGCACCTACTTCAGAGGGGCAGCCTTGGGTTTCATAGGGGTTCCCTGTATTTCCCTTCCAGGAAAGCTAGATCAGACTCTCCTAATCTGAGAGCTGAGATAGGATATAAATAGGAAGCTGGTTTAGGCACTAAAACATTTGCATCTTATGCTTACCTTCCTGACAACTGGTGATGCCGCCAAGGGCAAAGCCCACCTGACTGGACCCCCGCATCCAGCGGGGGCTCCTTTGCATTGATTGCAGGACTGTCTTGTGGGGGAATTAGTGTGTGTGGAGGGGTGGGGGTGGGGGGATTATTGGCTTTCAGTTCTGGGGCCCCCCATTTTGCCAGGTAAACCCAGGGGGGGAATGGTGAGAGGAGCCAAGAAACCAGCAAAGGAACTCAAGAATGCTGCCCATGTGCCTGGACTTGCAGGACCACCAATGCCCATGCTGCTGAACAAAGGCTGGGGTCAGGGGCTGCAGAGTCAGTCCCTGGGAGGTGGATGGGGCCTTTGACCCACCAGTGGGGTTTAAGGGTTCCACAAACTGGTGTCTACCTGACTGTCTTTGGAGCAAAGTCTCTTTTCTGTTCAGCAAAGAAGAAAAAAATCATTTTACATGACTGACAGCAACTCAAAATCTAATTTTTCCCCAGCAAATTCAAATTGCGGAACAGAAATTGAAACTACCGCTGCTTCCTTCTGCAAGCTGCAGGGACTCACTCAGAGCCTCCCAGAATAACGAAGGACGCGGAGTCTGCCTCTCCTGGAGCATGGACCAGTCTGCCCTTCCTCCCTAACCCTGCCCCCCCCTGACCTCCTTCGCACTGGAAAAACATACAAGGCCTCCCCGTTCCATCTGGCTGGTTGCACAGGGTCTCGGGAAATGCGCTCAGTGGCTCACGTGATTCTAACTTGCACACTGAAATGGAAATCTATTTACGGAAAGGGCAAACGTTACCTTGGGGCCAAGTCTTCCGGGGTATCCAGGCAAACCAGGAATGCCAAGCTTCCCCTGTGAAGACAAACAGAGGATGAGGATGATGGAGGAGAAGGAAGATGGAGAGAATGAAGCACGTTGTTTCTGGAGATTCATCACTAAGTTTATGATTTATCACTTATAGCTTTTATGTACGATGAGAGCTTATGCACCGAAGACAAATTCCTGGTATGTCCAGTCACACTTGGCCAATAAAGAATTCTGTTCTGTTCTGTCCCGCCCCGTCCCGTCCCATCCCATCCTATTCTATTCTATTCCATTCCATTATTCTATTCTACTCTGATTTCTGTTCTATTCTATTCCTATAATCTATTCTATTCTGTAACCTGATCTCTATTCTATTCTATTCTATTCTATTCTATTCTATTCTATTCTATTCTATTCTATTCTATTCTATTCTATTCCATTCCATTCCATTCCATTCCTCTAGTCCAGTCCAGTCCAGTCTAGTCCTCTAATGTATATTATTCTGTAACCTGTTCTGTGTTCTCTATCCTATCCAAGTTAATCCTATGATTTAGCAAATAGAAAAGTTTGAAAGGAATATAAATTCATCCCTAGAATGTTGAGGAATCTTCCCGACTCTGGGATTGCATTTCCATCCCAAAGCAACAAGGGACAGTGTCTCCAAGTGAGCTCCCATTTGCATCGTCCTTGCACTGGGGCAAGCCTGCAGATAGATCAAGAGTCATTAACCAAAACCTGAGCAAGATTTCCCTAGAGGTGACTCCATTCTGCAGCTAAGGGAAAGCTGGATGAGGCATGGAGGTTGAGGAAGGATGGAGAGCATTAGGGACACCTACCTTTTCTCCAGATGGACCGAGTGGGCCTGGCTCTCCGGTGGGGCCGCTGCGACCTTTCGGGCCTTCTGGCCCATCCTCACCCCGTGGACCAGGAGGGCCAATTTCACCCTAGCAAAAATAAAAAACGAGATTACTATTTCTGCCCTTTTTTAAAAACCCTTCCTGTGACGGTGTTAGAAGACACCGATAACAAACCACCAGAATCAACAGAGAAGATGGCATCCATGCAGGGGGCCACCAAGAATCGTGAAGGACGAGAAAGGATTGGAGATGAAAAGGCTGTTCGGCTTAGCTTGGCTCCTGGGTTCGCACTGTTCGCGCTCATCAAACAGGCTGGGTTTGCAAAATGAGCTGAACTAAAAAAAATCCCTAATCAAAGTTAATTTTAATCTGTGTGCTGTGTGAACCCAGCCTCAGAGTAGCTAAATTTTCTAGGCAGCAGCCCATAATTTGCTTTCTGCGACCTAGAGAAAAGATTCATGCTGAGTTTCAGACAAGTCAAATGATGACCAACATCTTCGGTCCTTGTCTGCACCAGATTTCTTTTTGGGAAGAGCTGAAGACGCTCTCAAAGCTCCTGCTGTATTTCGAAGGAAGCCATTCGAAGGCAAAGTCATTATTTTAAAAGACCTCCTTTAGTGAAGAGCAGGCCGGGATCAGATGGACAAAACTGGTGGCTTTGTGTTACGCCTAGAGATCCGGGCTGCCTTCCCCCCCACCCCAGTCTTTCTGCCTAGGCAACGGTTTTTTATTTTCTAACTACCTGATTTCTAATCATCAGAGCAATGGAAGATCCCTGAAGCCTGCAATGAACTCCTGAGGGAACGCTTGGCCCGGTTACAGCACTGAGACGGCTTTGGTCGCGTTGGTGGATGATCTCTGGAGGGCCAGGGATAGGGGTTGTTCCTCTGCCCTGGTCCTATTAGACCTCTCAGCGGCTTTCGATACCATCGACCATGGTATCCTGCTGCGCCGGTTGGAGGGATTGGGAGTGAGAAGCACCGTTTATCGGTGGTTCTCCTCCTATCTCTCCGACCGTCGCAGACGGTGTTGACGGGGGCAGAGGTCACCCGCGGCGCCTCACTTGTGGGGTGCCGCGGGGTCGATTCTCTCGCCTTCTGTTCAACATCTACATGAAGCCGCTGGGTGAGATCATCAGTGGCTTCGTGTGAGGTACCAGCTGTGCGCTGATGACACCCAGCTGTACTTTTCCACACCGGCCACCCCAATGAAGCTATCGAAGTGCTGTCCCGGTGTCTGGAAGCCGTACGGGTCTGGATGGGGAGAAACAGGCTCAAGCTCAATCCCTCCAAGACGGAGTGGCTGTGGATGCCGGCATCCCGGTACAGTCAGCTGGGTCCACGGCTGACTGTTGGGGGCGAGTCATTGGCCCCGATGGAGGGGGGGCGCAACTTGGGCGTTCTCCTGGGTGGACGGCTGGCTTTTGGAGGCCACCTGACGGCCGTCTCCAGGAGAGCTTTCCACCAGGTTCGCCTGGTGCGCCAGTTGCGCCCCTTTCTAGACCGGGATGCCTTGTGCACAGTCACTCACGCCCTCGTGACGTCTCGTCTGGATTACTGCAATGCTCTCTACATGGGGCTCCCCTTGAGGGGCATCCGGAGGCTTCAGTTAGTCAGAATGCAGCTGCGCGGGTGATAGAGGAGCCCTCGTGGCTCCCAGTGACACCTATCCTGCGCAGGCTGCACTGGCTACCTGTGGCCTTCGGGTGCGCTTCAAGGTGTTGGTGAACATCTTCAAAGCGCTCCATGGCATAGGGCCGGGGTTATCTGGGACCGCCTGCTGCTACCGAATACCTCTCACCGACCCGTGCGCTCTCACAGAGGGACTCCTCAGGGTGCCGTCGGCGCGACAGTGTCGTCTGGCGGCGCCCAGGGAAGGGCCTTCTCTGTGGGGCTCCCGCCTCTGGAACGAACTCCCCAGGACTCCGTCAACTTCCGGACCTCCGAACCTTTCGTCATGAGCTTAAAACTCACCTATTCATCTGCGCTGGACTGGGTTAGTTTTAAACTTATGGGTTTTTAATGGGTTTTTATTCTAAATTTTAACCGTGGCCAATTTAATAAGTTTTTTAATTATATTTTAATCGTATTTATATTGCATTATTTTGTATTTTTTATCAGGCTGTGAACCGCCCTGAGTCCTTCGGGAGAAGGGCGGTATAAAAATTTAAATAATAAATAAAATAATAAAAATAATAAAGTCTCAGGAGATGGTCAAAGTTAAGAGTCGTTTGGGGGCAGAGGTAGAAGATTTGACTGTGTGTGGGAGAAAGATGATTTTTAAAGCCCGTCAACCCAAAGCTTCGTTGCCCATCCCTCCAATGTCCATCAACAGCCCTTCCAAAGCAGCTCCTGCCCTATTGCAGAAGACCCCCTGAAATCTTCTCGAGGCACCAGGCCATATTATCAGGCCCAATGCCCAGGTATAGAGAGAGCTAAGGCATTGTTTCTATGACGAGGGAAGAAGGGAGGATGAGAGAGGGAGAGGGAGAGGGAGAGGGAGAGGGAGGGAGAAATCTGCAAGGCTCATCTCTGCTCCTTCAACAGCCCAAAAGACCTACCACTGGGTTTTGTTTAGAAGGCACTTGAATAATTTATCTGCTAGTGTTGTTTTGCATTGCACATGTGTTTTTCCAGAAAAGCTGTACAATCTTATTTTCCCTGAAATGAAAATTCGGTAATTTTCTGCTGTGGCTGTGCTTTTTTTTTTTGTTTGTTTACATTTATACCCCGCTCTTCTCCGAAGACTCAGGGCGGCTTACAATGTATAAGGCAATAGTCTCATTCTATTTGTATATTTTTTTTACAAAGTCAACTTATTGCCCCCCCAACAATCTGGGTCCTCATTTTACCTACCTTATAAAGGGTGGAAGGCTGAGTCAACCTTGGGCCGGGCTCGAACCTGCAGTAATTGCAGGCTTTGTGTTCTAATAACAGGCTTCTCTATTGCCTGAGCTATCCCGGCCCCTTTTTCATGCAGAAAGGAACTATTCTGGTGTGCACAATCAAGCAGTCGCTTTATGGGACCCACCAATAATTAATTAATGAATTAATTAATTAATTAATCTCTGCAGGTTTTTTTTTAAAAAGCAGCTGCATGGAGCTGGTTAAGTGACCCTCTACCTGATCCCAGGCCAAGAACAGACCACTCTGGTGCAAAGGGAGCTGGCTGCAATATCAGGTGTGGGTGGCTAAGACTGAACAGGGAAGAGATTCTTTTATTAAAAGTTACTAATTGAACCCCGCCCCCCAAATAATAGATACCAACCCCACAATTAATGAAGGGGAGGCAAGGCAGCTGAAAAGACACTTCTGGGGGAGGCTGCTTACATTTTCAACTCGCCCATTTCCAAATCCTGTGCCAAGCATAAATTTGGTCATTGCACAAGGGAGACCTTCGAAAGGAGTGCAGTGGCCTAGAGGTGGAGCTCTCACCTTACAGTCTGGAGGCTGTGAGTTTGACCCTAAGTAGAGGCAGGCGTTTCTCTCTCTGGGCTCAATGAGATTATATCTGCTGAACAAAACTCCGCATTGGCGACAGGAAGGGCATCTGGCCATTAATACACTCTGCTAGCTCCATTCAGTTGCCCAGACTCCAACTCTCTTGAGATTATAGGGTCATTAAATGAAGATGATGACAAGGAAGACTTTGGAAGAGTTCCAGGAGGATAGGAAAGGGTGTTGTGTCTGCGCCCCGCAAGCCGGGCCCCCTGTCAGAAAGTGACTCAGAAAGTGAGGGGGAAGGGCCATCAGGACTTACCTCTGGAGCACCGGCTTCCCTGGCTAAGCTCCAGGAACCAGTGGCAGGCCAGGTGGAGGAGATAACGAGGCCTCTGTCCCCTGACTCTTTTCCCCCCCAGGCCACGCCTCCAGACCTGGCTGATGGCAATCAGGCCTGGCTGGACCCTAGGTTTCGTAGGCAGGAGAAGCGGGAACAACAGAAGCAGGGGTGGGGCAGGCCTAGGAAGTGCTGAGTCATGGAGCCACACCCCACAGGATATAAAAGCAGCAAGGGCTGCTATACCACTTTGTGGCAAGCAAATCAACTGCTTAGAGGGAGAGAATTAGAGCTGAAGTCCTGTTTGTTCCTGGTTTCCTGGCTGACTTATTGGCATCAAGAGAGATAACAGAGACACTTGGCATACGCTCACTAGTTAGCTGCCAGAGCTGATAGTTGCCAGCTAATTAAGTCATCGCTCGTGTCTGAGGAGGGGGACAGAACAAAGGGGAACAGTTATCAACTCAAAAGCCCAGTATGAGGACCAAGTGGAGAGCTTTGAGATCAAACAATACTTGACAAGAGTTTTCATTTCTGACCATGGAATAGAAGTCCCAGCACTCACCCTGTCACCTTTAATGCCCATGTCGCCTTTGAATCCTGGGAAGCCATCTTCACCCTGCATGAAGTTCAAAGAAGCCTTGTTAGAGATGGAGACGGTGCAGGCCTTCCAACCCTCCTTCACAGGGCACAGACTGCCAGCCCTTTTGCTGTGCTTTCACCCTCCAACAATACAGTTCCCAGCCAAGCGTTTCAACAGTCAGAGCAAGAATGGACAGTTCTTTTTTCAGACTTCCAGTTCTCCCATTTGCAAATTCTGGCTTTTGTGATTTCACAAAACTTCTGGGAAATAAAAGTTGCCATGAACCCATGAGATCTCATGCAAAAAATTCAAATCTTGCCAACTTTTGGTGAGGTCTTGCAACGTTTTAGTAAGTTCAGTCACTGCTAGTAGACTCTAATTTGGGCAATAGCTGGCTTCTGACTTAGGGGACTCTATCCAGGTGGAATCATGAACAGAGGGCCTTTTGTGATTGTCAGTTCATGGGCCAGGCTCTCTGGACTCAGAGAATACCTAGGGCAGGTTTCCCAATGGACTGGCTTCCAACCTTATAATTACCAGACAAAATAACTGACAGGAAAGGAGCTGCAGTTGTAAGAAACACCACATAGGATATACACGGTGGTGGGATTCAACCGGTTCGGTTGAACTGGTTGTTAAATTGCTGGCTGGCCCCACCCCTTCCAGGAGTCCCCACGCGCCCTATTTTTGCTCCTAGATAACTGCAGGGAGGCCTACTAGGCTCAAAATGGGGTGCAGCGCAGCCCCCCGTGGCCCGATTTTGCTCCCAGGGGAGTGCAGGAGGTTGAACGCTGCCTGTCACACCCCATGGCCACGCCCACCATGGCCACGTCCACCCAGCCAGTCATTAGGGCAGAGATCAGATGAATCCACCACTGGATATATCCTGTGTAAAAATGGAGAAATTCCCCCAGGAAGGGGGACATGACATGATGCAGCATCCCAACCTCTCTGCTCTGAGAGTTGAAGGGAAGGTAGACTGAATAGATGCTCTCCAATTAGCTTTCTCCATGCTTAAACTCTGCGGTTTATAGGACAAGCCATTTTTCTGAGATATTTGACTCATTGTTCTACCTTTCTTCCCTGAAGACACCCTACCTTCTTAAGAAGGTTCTTGAACATTCCTACCTTTATTGCTAAATAAAACAGATTCTCCGTCTTGTTCTCAAAGGGTTTGACACACTGAGGTGAGGCAGGTAACATTTGGGCAAGCGCCCAACAGGAAGGAGGGAAAAGTTATTTTCAGTGGAGCAGAAGAACCGAATGGGATGAACCATCCATCAGTTCTTCAGAGAAGACTTTCATGTCCATGGAGGACATCCTGTTCAAGGTCCTCCAAACCTCCCACCCCTTCCCACAAATCCAGGGAAAACTCAGAGGCTCCTGCTTTTCTTCCATCAGGAGCCAAGCCTGTCAGCTGAACTGATAAAAACACAGAGAAGGTCCCAGGGCCAGCCACAAATTATTCTCCCATCGGCCCATTCATTCCACACCAGACTTTTCAGAAAGGACTCCGGGCCAGCAATAATATTTCTTCCAGTCCAGTTTAACTGTTGCATTTCAATCGCCTGTCAGGGACCGGAAGGTGGATGCAGGGAGCCCAAGAACAACATTGGGCCTCTGTTCCTTCCGCAGGGCCCTGGTAGCTGCTGCCTGGTTCTACTTTTCAGTTCCTTGGCTGATGGGCTGCAGGCCTGGAGAAGGCAGGGCGGGAGACTAAAGGCTGGAGCAAGAGCTACTCAACGTTGCTCCTCTTGGGGAGGACATGATGGCCCGCTTGTCAGGTCCCACAGAACCCTACCGGGACACTGCCATTCCCGTGGGGAGGGAGTCCTGGATACTCTTTTACGACCCCTTTCCTGTTTCTGGCTTTCCTGCCGCTTCAATGAACTTGCTTGGGAAAGGGAAGGGGAGGGATTGGCCTGGGTCCATTTGTTTTGTCTCAGCTCTGATGGAAGGAGCAAAGCAACGCCTGAGAACAGCTTCTTATCACCTTCTCAGCCTAAGTTCTCACAACAACAACTTCGCACCTGCGGATTGGCTTGCCTCGCTTCAGACTGGACATAGGGGAGGGGTTTTTGCAACGTTTAACCTAACAGTTCTGCACAGGAATTTCAAACCCTGCCTTGCTTTCCTTGCTATCGCTTTCCCTCAATCAAAGTTTCCTTTTGAAGTAAATGCCTGTTTCAAGAATTCTGCTTTCTTGAGGCTAGGCCTTACACAGGGCTGGAGAAGAGGGCTGCCTCTCCAAACTCGCTCACAGCCAGGTTGTAAGACCAGCTCTGACCGCTGCTGCTGACCATTCCCTGGACTGCCCAGGGAACGGAAAGGTGCAAATCAAAGGCATCTATTTACAGAACTGAGCTCACAGCCTCCGGGTGCAAAGGAGACCCAAAAGCGCTTGGTTTGCAACTGAACATGGGATGAGGGGCTGTCCCAAAGGTCTGGCGTTTGTGTGTGGGGGAGGTCTGTGTTAAGAGGCCATTTATGTATTGATGGTTAGGAGCCTCCATCAGGCCTCTGCACATTTTTTTTTATTAAAGAGTTTTACCAAAAAAAAATTCAATACATCCCACTCCCCTCCCCACCACCCATCTTCACCCCCACCCCCAGACTTCCCAGAACAAAATACAGGGTATAAGATCTAACAATCATAAGCTAAAATACACTAATTATCCATAAATTCCCATCCCTCCCCTATAACCTCAACTCTCCTTCTCCATAATAAAGGAAAAAAAGGAAATGCTCATTCATAAGATATTTGATATTTCTTCATTCAATAATTGTTCTAATTGTAGTCAGTCCATCTTCTTCATTCCAGTATATTTTCTTGTGGGTATTCATTCAGCTACACTGAAATTTCCACCACTTTCAACAGTTCAGTACTTTTAACATCCATACCCAATAACATCAATTACTAAATAAAAATTATCTTCTTCTAGATTCAACCAAACTTTAACATTTTATAAAATTTTCTCTTTTAACTTTTTAACTTATATAAAATTAACATTTAACCCAATTTTTCTCCCCCCATATTTCCCTATCAATGAATTACCAAATATTTTATAACCATTTTGTCATACAAACCTTAATCAATTCCGTTTATTTTTTTTATTTTTTCCCAACACTTTATATAACCCAACATCAATTTTTGTCCAACATAACTAAATCCACCATATATAATAAAATAACATCAATATAATATATCTCCCACATTTAAGTTACAGATTAAGACATATACACCCCAGTTTAATTTCCAAATACCATCTATAAAGCATTTTATATAAGAAGAAAAAAAATTCCCTTGAGTTTTATACTTATCTAATTAACTACTTACTAAAGCCAAATATAAATTATCCTTTTTACTTTTTATATCCAAAGATTTTGCTTGTGATTTACCCTTTCCCATAAAGAGAAGCTCTTTTCGTTTGAAATTGTTGCTTCTTTACTCCTTGCCTCTGCACATTTTTAAGGGGTCGAGAGGGTTGCATTTTCTTCAGGGGAGCTTTGTACATGAAGAATTGGAGGCTTTTCAGTGGCACAAAAGTGTGACAAGGCCAGGAGAAGCACCAGAAAGCCGGTTCCCATCTCTTTGTTCTTTAGCTTTGTAGATTTCATTTTATTTTGCCCTGTTTCTCTTTGAACCTTTTTTTAAAAAAGATCTTTATGCATATGCATATCTAAACACATGCGTCTTTTTCCTAATGTATGCAAGTAGTCTTCCCACGGAGAATGCCTTTTTTTTGTACTTTGTTTCCATAAATCTAAAACTGCAGTTTGGCAACCTATGAAATGAAGAGAATCCCCTACGAGGCAAATTCTAAGCATCATTAAAGCTGAGCCATCATGGGCCAAGGCTCCTCTTTTTGCAAGATTCTGCACTTTCTCCAGTGATAGAGCTACAGAGATGGAGGCAGCACAGAAATCCTGTGGAATTTCTGCCTGTCATGCAGCTGCAAACAGACTGAATCTCCCAGGGCAAAGACGGAGAGCTGGGACCTTCAGGGGAGGCAGAGAAACCAGCGGAGGGAAAAGACGGGAATGCAAACCGAAGCTCACTCACCTTCTCGCCCTTCGTTCCTTTCAAGCCCCGAATGCCGTCTGCGCCCTTCACCGCAAAGACAACAACAAAAGGCATTAATATCACCTGGCACATTGTGGGTGACCGTGGGACCTGGCAGGTTGTCTACTCAAGAATCTCAGCTAGAGAGGATGTGACAATCACACAGAGCCTGATCTGGATGTTGGGCAAAGGGGAAGCTGCCAAGTGGCCCCAACTGCCCAGTCCAGTTAATCCACCCAAGCTTGGATTCCTTTCGGCCTGAGACAGATCCAGGTGGTCTGGTGTGCCTGACAACCACAGTTGTGTGAACTACTCTCTGCAACCTCCCTTCTAGAGGTAGTGTCTAGAGATCCTTTGTGGGGGAGCAGAAATTGGGGTGAGAATAGAAGCCCTCCCTCTTTTGCCTTCCAGGGCACCAGAGAGAAGCTATGCCCAGATTGACCTGGCATCATGGAGCAGCTCCTGCAGTTCACAGTGAAAGGGTTGGGGATCGGGTACAAGGAGACTCGCCTGCCTTTGGCCATCAAGAGGAAGCACATGTGTGCAGTGAACAATGTACGGTGATGCTTTCAGAAACTGGAACAGCTTTCCTCCAAAGAAGACGGTATCTCGTCTTTCGGTACCCAAGAGGGTGGGCTTAGATGCAAAAGGGGTTGGATTTGGGTTGAAAATTAAGAGATAGAATCAGAGGAATTTGACAGAGAAGGCTGCCAACTGGGCAGCAGAGATATTCCTCTTTTGCTTTAGCTGGACTCTTGACCTCACAGGAGACTGCTAGTTTTGGGCCAACATCCCCCTCCAAATCCATGCCTGGTTAAGGGACTCAAGGGAATAGTCTGGTCTCTTTGCAGCCCAAGCCCAACTAGATGAAGGAAGGCGGGGGGGGGGGAGTTTGTCGTGCCTGCAGTGGTCCTAAAGGCAACAGGAAGGAATATGAGGGTGAAGGTTCATTCTCCGACCTTGTGTGCTGATGTTGTGGTCTATCAGCCACCGGCCCCTCCAGCAGCCAAATCAGAGGAAGAGGCACTGGGGTCAGGATCAGCATCAAGGCAACCTGAGAGCTCCGAGGGGGGAGAGGGAATGGAGCTGGCAGAAACAGGGGCGGAGCCTGGGCTGTCCGTCAGCCCTTAGATGGAGAGTCAACAGCTCCCAGGTCTGGAGGTGGCTGATGAGGAAGAGGAGGAACAGCTGGGTCCAGAGCCTGATGCCCGGCTGTGTAGAAGGCAGAGGAGAGGAGAGGAGAGGAGAGGAGAGGAGAGGAGAGGAGAGGAGAGGAGAGGAGAGCAGTGGAATTCTATGGGCCGATCCATTGGGATGGAAGAGCCACCGCTGCTAGCAAAACCCCACCCTAGTTCTGGGGATAAAAGGTGTGGTGGTGGGGGGAGATGAATAGATGTGGCAGACAACTATTCATCTCCCTGCCAGACTGACTTCTTAGCCTGCGGTGAGAGAGACACTTTTCGCCGGGACTGCTGGTGCTCCTAATAAAGGAATCTTTGAGTTCACTTCAGAGGGTTTGTGTGTTTGGGGAGCTGGGTCAGAACAGCTTCCAAATGTTTCATTACCAGGCTAGGTAGCATCTTTAGCGGAGTTTAGCGGGATAACCATTACAGTGATTTCTGAGGTTCTTCAGGCCACACTAGGCTGGATAGGAGAATGCAATGTTATTTCCTCCTCTTGTGTTTCCTAAGAGGCCTCTTTCTCTACTGGTGTTGGCAGAGCGCTGCCTTGTAGGAGGCCTCTTGTGGCATAAGGAAGTTCTGCCTGATGCAAGGTATGAAAAAAAGTGCAGACATGGAAGCTTCTTAAAAACATGACAGCCCTTCAAGGCTTCAGGACTAGCAGTAGAAAGCAAAGAAAGTTCTGATTCCAGACCTCCAGCTGGGAAGGACCAGCCGGTCTCAGCTAGTGGAGATGGACTAGAGACAGTGGTTCATCTTGAATCTTCAGGAGAAGCTGTGATCTATTTGAGATTATCTTTATGGGGTGCCAGAACTGGCCAATTTCCATAGCAATGCCAAGAACTGAAGATGGCTTCCATCCAACCAAGAAACTGGCCCAGGCAAATGTTTCCCTGAGTGGAGTTTGGCTGTGAGTCATTTGATGTCCATTGTTTCTAGTTGCTCTTGATGGCTGGCAGGGGGTCCCGAGTCTGCAAGAACTCAAGAACTACACCAGGAGGCAACATGGCCTCGGTTTGCAGGCACAGCTGAACTCCTTACCAGCTGCTATTCTTTTAGCATTCCCAGAATCTGGAGGGCAGGCCAAACTGATTGGCCCATAAAGGCATGAAGAAAGTTAGCACCCCCTCCTCGTAGAAGAATGAAATATTTTAGGAAATATTAAAAAGGCAGAATATTATATTTCACTGGATGAAAAAAGGAGAAACAGGTTTTTAAAGACAAAGCAGTTCCCTGCCCCCAGCAGATATTTGGTGCACTGGACCAGCCTATCTACAAAACAAAAGATCTCAGCTTCAGGGTGATGGGATTAAGACTATGACCCTCCAGGACATAATAAATTATCTATCAGCAGAGCTCACCACATGGCAAAACCAAGCTCCTTCATTACATCATCCAGCAAGGTTCCACCAAACTTGATTCAGACAAACATGACTCCATGTGGGAGTCTGACTGCAACCAATAGAATACATGTCCTTGCCACAGGAACAGGAAGCTCAAGGGCAAGGCACAAGAGAGTGTATAAATACTCTCCACTCCATGTGTTCAGCTGCCTGGGACCTAAAACCCATGTGGTCTTGTTCATCAATAAAACCATCTTTCCAGTCAGCCTCCATGTTTCCAGTGTCTTTCTCCCCACTTGGAACTGAACCCAGAGGGACATTTCTTCCAACAGGCAGGTGACACTACACTACAGAAATGGGAGGGGGGAGTTGACTTCTGTTGCACCGAAAGGAATAAGTAGAGAAAAGGTACATTTTAGGAAACATTTTTTTTTAAACTAGTAGCAGATTTGATGCTAAAGTGGGCAATATCAGAAAAGTTGCCTTTCTCCTTTTATCCAGCAGTTCTAAATTACCCATTTTTCATATCTGAATTTAGGGCAGAAGATTGTTCCGATTACATGTTCAGCCACTGCTGTCAGTTTTTCACATTTTTTTCTTTCTTCCATAGCTATCAACATTATGCACATTTATAAATATTGCAAAAAGGCAACAATGAGGCCATTTCTATGTGTAATCTCATTCAGAGTGCACTGGGAGGGAGGGATTTTAAAAATGCACAGAAAGAAAGAAAAAACACCCTTATTTAAGTGGCTAAACAGGTCTGCAGGTGTGGGGGGGAGGGGAGTGGCTGCTGGTGAAATGCCTTGAAAACAAATCCTTCACAAGCAGCCACTCACCACACACACACACACACACACACACACACACACACACCCCTGCCCATCAGTAAACAACAGGACCTCCATGGCAGGCTTTAAAATGGCTTCTTGGATTTTTATGTGTGTGGGGGGGAGGAGAGGTTCCTAATGATTTGAAGGCTGAGACGTTCCTTTTGTCTCCCACTGCTAGAATCAGTTTGAGGCATTCTTCCAATTAAGTCAGGATTGACCTGGAAAGGGAAATGTTTGCAGGGACCCAGGCGCCGAGCAGCAGGAAGGATCCATCTGGTCACTCCCTGAACAAATCCCCAGGAATTGGGGAGGCCGACGGGGCCAGCAAGGGGAGCAGAGGCTTCTGGCCGGAGTTGAAAGAGGGAACAGCAGGCAGGGAAGCTTGTGGGGACGGAAGGAGATAAATAAGATAGAGAGAGAACAGCTGGGGACCCACCTCATTCCCCCCAACAGCCTTTCTCAGCCTTGGCTGGATCTGCTCTCTGCTCCCCACGTGGGATGCCTTTTTCATGCCAAGGAGAGTGCCAAAGACTTCCTGGGCCAAAAGTCTGGCAGAGAAAAGCTTTCAGGCAAAGGGCTATCAGTGTGTGGCAGCCAGGTGGGGCATCTCCCCCAATACAACAAGGAACAAAGGCTCGAATTTTGAGGCACCCAATTGTTCGGTCCCCTCCCTTCCTTCCCCAAACAATACATCAGCCGAGGAGGTCTGCCAGCAATTTATTTACACTTGGCTGGGTTCCTTCTGGCAACAAAAGTTCTGGCAACGTTCCTTCACGTGCCAGCCAAGTCCTTATCTCTTAGCAGCGTGCCGACAGATCGTTGCCAGGGCAACCAGGTGTCTGCAGGATGTTCTTAAAGCACTCACAAGTAATCCCAGCCTTCAGTCAAAGAGCCAGTAGTCCGTAACTTTGTCTGACACAAGGGCCTACGGAGCACTCTCCCTGCTTTTATCCCCTGTGAAGTGTGGCTTCATGACTCAGCACTCCCTGGGCCTGCCCCACCCCTTCCTCTGCTGCGCACGCTTCTCTCGGCATTGCTGTTTCGCATCTAGCCAAGATTGATCCTCAGCAGCTGGTTCTTGGGGCGTTGCCAGGGAGGAGGAGGGGTCGGGGGAAAGAGGCCTTGTCAGCTCCTCCTCCTCCTCCTGGCCTGCAGCTGGAATCTGAGATGGTGCCAGGGAGGAGGAAGATCCAGGGGGGGGAAGGAGGCCTTGCCAGCTCCTCCTCCTCACTCTCCGAGTCATCCGGCTCCAACACCAATACACCTTCATTCAACATCCCAGGGTGGCAACAGCTGAGCAGCCCGGGAAGGCATCCTCGGACCAGATCCAAAGTTCTGATCCCTCATTAACAGCTGTTCTGACCTGGTTCCCCAAACACAACAAACCCTCTGACGTGATCTCAAAATATTCCTTTATTAGGAGCGCCGGCAGCCGTGGCAAAAAGTTTCTTTTGCAGGCTAACATGTCTGGCCGGAAGATGAACAGTTGTATGCCACACCTATTCATCTCTGCCTCCTGCCTTTTATCCCCAGAGCTATGGTGGGGCTTCGCTAGCAGCGGTGGCTCTTCCTTCCCAAGGACCGGCTCATAGATTTCTACTGCTCTCCTCTCCTCTGCCTTCTACACAGCCGGGCATCAGACACTGGATCCAGCTGTTCCTCCTCTTCCTCATCTGCCACCTCCAAACCTGGGGGCTGTTGATTCTCCATCTGAGGGTTGACGGATGGCCCAGGCTCCGCCTGTGTCTCACTCTCTCTATCTGCCAACTCCATTCCCTCTTCCCCCTCGGAGCTCTCAGGATGCTGACCCTGACTCTCATGCCTCCTCCTCCTCTGATTTGGCTGCTGGAGAGGCCAGTGAGAAACTCTTATTATTCGCTCAGAGGCCATTTCAGAGCTGTTGGTGGGCCCTTTTGCACCATCCACTGTGGCCAAGGAGAGAACCAAATGAAGCGAGGAAGATCTCAGGGTGGGAGGGGTGTCAAATTGGCCACTTTAACAGAGGTGCAGCTGCTGGGACTCTGCTCCTTTATGTCAACTCAGAAGTGAACCTGGCTGAAGCCATTTTTTTACTCCCTCATAGTTGCCACCAGCTCTGAGAGGGGAAAGGGAGGGTGGGAAGGAGATAGACGGGCTGGGTAGCCAAAACAAAAAATTTTCCTGTGGGAACCAAGGACAGATGGCTGGGAGAGGAAGAGAGGCATCACCAAGCAAGCTGCCAGCACCTCAATTGGACAATGTGACCAGTGACATAAGGGAGGGGGAACCTTTCTGGTTTTAATTAGGTGAAAACCACAGGAACTTACAGAGTTGGTTTTCACCAGCTGTGCTGATACGGTGTATCCAATAAACATGTTCTTTGAGGAATCTATCTGCTTCAGAGTTCTGCTTTCAATGGGTGCGTTACTCGGAACCCTGACACTTTGGCAATTTGTGTCTCCTAATACGAGGGGCCACAGACTTTAGGACTTGCTGCAAACATCCCTAAAGCATGTTCTGGTCCATGGACGCCTGGATGCCGAGCTAGATGAAAAACACCCCCCGCCCGCCCAGCCTAATAAGCTAGCAGGACTTTTTAAAAGTGCAGACTAAATCTCCGCACAACCAGGGCAGGAGGCAACGAGTCTTTTAACGGCACAGAAGGCAGACCAGTCCCAGTGCCCTAACCGGATTCCTGGTTGTCAAGACCGGTTCTCATGAAGTGGGTTCAGAGTCCCAGCCAGGCTGGAAAAGAGTCATTTCAAGACCCCACCAAACCTTCACAGGCCTCTATGAGAGGAAGAGAAGGGGGATGCCATTAAGTCTCAGCTGTCTCCCAGCAGTCAGAAGGGCCCCAAGACGGGATTCCGGTTGCTTACCTTCACTCCACGGGGGCCGGGATACCCAAGTGGGCCCTGAGGGCCAGCTGGACCCTGTCATCAGGAGAGAAGGGAGAAAGGGAAGAGAATTCAGCCATCGTGAAATTATCTTTGAGGCAAAATATGACATTTATGCCCCTTCCTGCCAGCAAATCAGAGCCGGGCTCACTTTGCAGGTAAACAAATTACCTAGGCTGGGTATAAAACATTATGCCCAAGCCAACACCTCTACTCTACATTGGGACTCGAGGGCCTGCTTCACACACCCCGAGCAAACAATGGCTCAGCTGCTAAATGCAGCGGTTAGGATTATGGGCTACACAACGCTTTAGGCACAGAGTGGAACTAACGCTGGGCAAGTTGTGGCCTTGACGTGACTGTGGCTTTAGGAGCCAGGAGAGCTTTTGCTGGAGCTCTTTCATGGATGCCACCCTACGGGAAGAACATCTGCAGCAAGAAATGCAGGCGTGAGAACTACCCCTACACTGTCCACATCACCTCCTTAAATCCAAGACACAAGGTTGCAGGTTTGAGGTGGTTCTGCTGGATCCCCTCATGACAAAGAAATGCAAAGAGAGGAGAGACCCTTTCCACTGCCTGATCTACTCACGGAGGGCCTAACCTCATCCTCTAGGAAGGGAAGGTTCAAGTCCAGAAGACTCTGACTTCCATTGGCTGAGGGACTACCAAAAAGGTGTGCCACCAGGTAACATGCGCCACATCCTATGTTTTAACAATGACACACCATCCCCAAGCCTGCATATGTCCTCCATGCTTTGTCTCAGAAGAATTTCAGGGCCTGCTGGGAAGGCTTGTTCTGATCATGGCCAGATTTCCCAGCAGAAAACATCTGAGAGTTGGCCCATCATTTTCCTCTATAACCTGGGATGCTTTGTCATAAAATTTTGGTGTAATTCTTTTTACACGAGCGTTCAGCCTTACTATCTTAAGGCAGAATTGAACTGGACTCTGAGAGGCTCCATTAGGCATTAATCTGCTCTTCTAACCCAACCAGGGTTAGAAGGGCCGGAATAGCTCAGGCTGTAAGGAGCCTGTTATTAGAACACAGTAGCCTGCAATTACTGCAGGTTCAAGCCCGGCCCAAGGTTGACTCAGCCTTCCATCCTTTATAAGGTAGGTAAAATGAGGACCCAGATTGTTGGGGGGGCAATAAGTTGACTTTGTAAAAATATACAAATAGAATGAGACTATTGCCTTACACAATGTAAGCCGCCCTGAGTCTTCGGAGAAGGGCGGGATATAAATGTAAAAAAAAAACTAAAAAACAGAAGACACCAAGGATGTGTTCAAGGCTGCTGGGAAGCTTCACCACTAATCACAAAGGCTGGGCGTTCCATGAATATTTTATTTTGCTGTCTCTGTGAATTCTGTTCTGTGCTGGACTCCAGCTGCAGTTTGTCCAATTTGAATGGTTAAAAGATAAGGCACAAATTAATTTTTTAAATAAGAGAGGCCTCTTCTGAATTCAGTAAACTAAAATTACTAGGGTTACATTGTCGTATCTTCAACTGAGTCTTTGCATCTTATTTTAAGAAGATACACACATTCTGTCGTGTCCCACTCCTCCGCTGACGGCCGGGTCAGGGAAATCCGAATCAGGCTTGCCTCTGCAGCTCTGCCCAAAGTCCTAGCAAAGTCCTCAGAGCAGGCAGGAGACCAGAAAGTGACTTCAGCAAGATAAGTTCGACTTTGCCTGACTCAGAGACTGCCAGAAAGCAGATCCTTTATATAGGCCATGGGGTGTGGCTCCATGACTCAGCACTCATTAAGGCCTGCCCCTCCCTTCCTTCTGTTGCCTCCGCCTATCCAGTCTTCTCATGCGAGGGTCATCCAATCAGCAGCTGTTGGAAATAAACCTTCCTCAGGCTCACATGCTGTGGAGGAGGGGAGGGGCCTAGCTGCTCCGTTTGCCTGGGCATGGAGCCAGGGCTGGGGCCGGGGGGTGCTCCCTCCTCTGCAGCCTGCTTGGGCATGGAGCCAGGGCTGGGACCGGGAGGTGCCCCCTCCTCTTCAGCTTGTCTGGGCATGAAGCCAGGACTGGGGCCGGGAGGCATACATTCCTCCGTGTTCGGGAGCAGGTAAGAAGGCCCCGGCTGCTGTGAGAGCGGGCAAGACACAACACATTCTTTAAAAAGGGTACCTGTTCCAGTGAAGGAGCCCCAGCTCAGAAGGGAGGAGGGGGTGACACCATTTGGGTGGGGTGGGGGAGACGTGCAGGTCTCTCCTTAACTTCCACCCTACTCCTTCCCCTCCCTCTCAGCTACCACTAACATACGCTTGGGGGGAGAGGGGGATTTAAGCCCTGCAGCCCAGAGGTGGAAATTTCTTCTGGTTCTTGCAGAGCCAGAAGAAATTGAGGAGCCCCCTGCACAGAATGACTTCCAGAGCAGCTACGGACGTTGTGATGGATGGCCCTCTTCTCAATTCTGTGGAGCACAGACCCCTCGCAAGCTCTGGTCCTTGTGCAAAGCCAAGACAAGCAAGGAGGCAGCTGCGATTTTTCCCAGTCCTGTCTCTTCTCAGCACACACCGCCTTGGTGAATTTCAACGTCAGTAGGCAAATGCCACTAGGCATGACTGTCTTCGGGTTGAGAAGCTGGCTTAAGGGAAGTCCTTCAGCTGGAAGAAACCAGCAACTACATCTTTCAATGGTACTTTCCCCTCGCCCCCACCCCACTGGTGAGGGAAGTGTAGAGACAAGATTAGTCGTGACCAAATGCATCCATCAGGTTCCCTTCCGACCCGTTTGTAGTTGTGGGTCTCCTGAGGCCTCCTCCTCCCTCCACTCTGCCCTCTCAAGTCTGCAGAAGAACCACAGGTTAAGGTGTTGGGCTGTGTTTCCCCACCCTGCACGCCCAGGTTGGAGGGCCTCTGATTTTGCTACTTCCTGCAACCCCCTTTCTAATGATGGCAGGTGGATGAACTCAGAGGAATGGTGGGGTTGACGTCTACCTACCTGGCTGCCCTTCTCACCAGGAGGCCCTTCTTTGCCAGGATGGCCCTGTAAGCAAGGAAAGCAAGAGAAGCTGTTCAATAAATGAACAGAGTTGGAAGGGAACTTGTAGGTCATCTAGTCCAACCCCACCCCAAGCAGAGACCCTACGCCATTTCTGACAGATGGCAGTCCAATCTCTCCTTCAAAGCCTCCAGTGATGAAGCTCCCACAACTTCCGAAGGCAACTTCTGTTCCATTGGTTGTTCTCCCTGTCAGAAAGTTTCTCATTTCCAGGTTGAATCTCTCCTTGTTCCATTTCCATCCATTATTCCTTGTCTGGCCTTCAGGTGCTTTGGAAAATAGACCCCCCTCCTCTCTGTGGCAGCCCCTCAAATATTGGAAGATGCTATCCTGTCTCCCCCGGTCCTTCTTTTCATTAGACTAGCCAGGCCCAGTTCACATAACCGTTCATCGAATGTTTTAGCTGCCAGTCCCCTCATCATCCTGGTTGCTCTTCTCTGCACTTTTTCTAGAGTCTCAACCTCTTTTTATAGTGTGGTGACCAAAACTGGATGCAGGATTCTAGGTGTGGCCTTACTAAGACCTTATAAAGTGGTATTAGTTACCTCCCTTGATCTTGATTGTATCCCTCTGTTAATGAAGTTTAGGATTGCATTGGCTTTCTTGGCTGCCACCACACACTCTTGGCTGATGTTTAACTGGTTGTCCACTAAGCCTCCAAGATCCCTCTCACAGTTATTGCTATTAAGCCTGGTTTCACCAGTCTATATTTGTACTTTTGGTTTTTCTTGCCTAAGTGTAAGGCTGGGCTGCCTGTTCTTCCCGCTTTGGGCCTGCTGGCCAAGCTTCTCTTCACCCTCCCAGTGAAGAGACTGAGCACTCTGGCCTGCGAGAATCTCTTGGAGAGTCAAACGGCCTCAGCTGTCCTGTTCAGCAGCCAGGCAGACAGAAAGTGCTGTGGTCATTAACATTCCTAAGGCCCAAAGCCCAGTAAAGAACAGGAACAGAAGGGGGGGATTCTTCTAGGTTACGGGATACTCCATCTTGGCCAAGACAGCCAGGCCTCATGCGAGCCATGGATGGGCACCACAAATCAAGACTTGGGAATGCATCTCTCGGCAGGAAGCTTGGCATCTTTAGGAATCAGCTTGGCTGAGCACCTGCCAATGGCTGCCCCTGCCAGAAACCAGTGCTGCCCATCCCCCACCCCACCCCGGCAGCCTTCCAGCTGGTGCTTCTCCCAATTATCCACAAAGAGTAGAAGCGAAGAGACGGAACTGCACCTGCAAACCCCTTGCTGCCTTTCCGGGGCCCTTTTCTGCAGGCTGGCCCAAGAGAACGGAGGTCAATGTACCGGGTCCGCCAGGACTTGGTCCGTCCCAGGGTGCAGAGTATTGCTCTCTCCCTCCCCCCCAAAGCTTCCCTCTCTCTGTGGGAGTCAATCAGATCTCTGATTAATGTAGGCAGATGCAAGAGATGCACAACCAACAAATCTTTCTTGCAGAAGCCAAAACTGGAGAAGGGCAGGTTCCCAAGGACATATCTTTGCAAACCAAGGATTACAGGCATCTGGGTGGAATTTTACAGCCATCTAGCTTTCTTTATGGAGAACGATGCTTGCAGCTCTTTGCAAGCAATGCTGGTTTGTTCGTAGGCTAATAGAATGGAAGGGTTGGAAGGGACCTTGGAGATCATCTTGCACACCCTCTGCCCACTGCAGGAATCCAGTGGAGGCAGGCAGGCAGGCAGGAAGGAAGGGAGGGAGGGAGGGAGGGAAGAGAAGGAAGGAAGGAAGGAAGGAAGGAAGGAAGGAAGGAAGGAAGGAAGGAAGGAAGGAAGGAAAGGTTCCTGTAGAGTTCTCAGCAGAGCTTACCGGGGGGCCATCTGCTCCAGGCATGCCAGGAAGGCCGGGTTTTCCCAGAGGACCCTAAGGAAGAAAAAGTCATTTTTGCAACCAACGTGCAGAATGGCAACAGCAGTCAGCTTACTGCTTTGCCAATTATGCTCTCGGCTGTCAGAAACTCCTCTTAGGAAGCAGGAGCTGGCCTGGGCTTCCCTCTGGAACATCTTGGATGAAGTACAAGATTTGTGCTGCCTTTCTACGTCCCTCCCATGGAGCCCATTCACACTGCAAAGGAGTCTCCAACAGAGTGCTCAGAATAAGCCAGGGCTCTCGATCGCAGACTGCAGGAGCTGAGCCGAGGTTGACTCAGGTACCCGACAGGTAAGGTTCTCTGACATTTATTGATCTGTTTGCAAGGGCCTTTCCGCTTAACCTGAGATGGGCAGAGCAGGAGAGGAGAAGCTGCCCGGGGATGTCTCTGCTCTCTGCCCACTCAAAGCCACCAGTGGGGGCTTCCGGAAGAGATTCAGAGGCTTTGCTGGACGGTCTGAATGTAGGCAAATGCCCGAACTGGCCCTGGGCGTATTTTCAGCACCCACTCCTGTTTTCACCCACTCTGTTTTCAGAGGGTGCAAGTGTAGGAACCCTGTAATAAAGAGGCTGGAGGTCTGATCTATTTCCGCAAAGGAAATAAAAAAATAATAAAATTTTATTTTCCGCACAGAAAATAAAAGAAATATACAGGCAGGTTTTTGAGCACAAGAGCAGGAACTACCCCAAAGTCCTCCAGTCACTTCTAAAGAAAGAGGGTCTGCCATCCATCCACTTACCTTATCTCCGGGGGCTCCAATGGGGCCTTGAGGGCCAGGAAGACCCTAGAAAGAGAAGGAGAGGGGGGGGTGAGAGACAAAGAGGGCCCAGGGGAACCCCACAGGGCTGCATCCTTCCCTAACCCCAGCCCTCACTCAGCCAGGGGAAGACTTCCAGCCTGCGGGTGCCAAGGCTTAAACCCTGGGTTTTCTTCTGCACAACAAGATGAAACACACACACACACACACTTGCCAAATTCCAACAGTATCCAGCAACAGTAGGGTTGGTTTTCAGTCTAAAAGGGATTCCAATGTCCCACAGGAGACCAACCTCCTCCTCTTCCTCCCCTCTGCATTGGAAAGCTGTGGCAAGAGGCTCAGAAGCCCTCCCCCCACCCCCAACCCCCCCCCACCCCAAATGCACCCAAGCATGTTCAACTCTCTGGCACTCTTGCAACTCTCCTAGGTTCTTGGTAATGAGGCTTGCAAAGGAAGGTCTCTGGGACTCCCATCCTTGAGGAAAAGGAAAGAAAAAGCCTTCTGGGTTTTTCCCAGTGGAGCAACCCCTCTCCTAGAAAAATGAAATATTCTAGGAAATATTAAAAAGGCAGAATATTATACCTTCCTGGATGAAAAAAGGAAAAACCTGTTCTTGGAAAGCAGCCCCCACCTTTGTAAATAGCCCCAGAAAGACCAAAGACATCTTATCTACAACACAAAAGACCTTCAGCTCCAGGGTGATGGGATTAAGACATGGCCCTCAGGACAGGATAGGATTAGCCCTCTACCCATCTCACTGACATCACCCAGCAAGGCTCAACCAAGCTTGGGACTCAAAAACACAGCCTACAGAGTTGCCCCTGCATGGCCCCATGGGAGTCTGACAACCAATCAGAATAGAAGCTCAAATTCAAAAGCCCAGAGAGGGTATAAAACTCAGGCACTCTCAGCATCTCTGCCCTTTTTCCTCCTTCACCCAACATCATCAAGGGATGTGATCCTGTCCACCATTAAAAGTCATCTTTCCAAGCAGTTTCCATGTTTCCAGTGTCTTTTTCTCACTTAGAACTGAACCCAGATGGACATTTCTTCCAACACCAACATGGCGTCTTCTAGAGTGCTGAGACCATCACATCAAGTGTCTCTCCATGCTGGCTTGGAAGGTATCAGGCAGGAAGACTGTCCTGCTCCCAGGTGCAAATCTCCTGGAACTGCGCCCCTCCCCCCCACCGTGCTCAATCAAGAGAGGCTGCTGTGGAGCTTCCACAGGGAAAATGTTTTATACACTGAAGTCCTCTTCCACAGAGGAAGGGGTGGCCCTGGTGGGGCCCCCAATGTGGTTTGTCTTTCCAGATCTTTAGGCTGGAATTTTCCTACCTTACCTGAAGGTGGTGTACAAAGTTAGCACCCACCTCTCTCCTAGAAGAATGAAATATGTTGGGAAATATTATAAAAGGCAGAATATTATATTTCCCTAAAGGAGAAACACGCTCTTGGAAAGCAGCCCCCGCCTTTCTCAACAGCCCCAGCAGGACTGGGCCAGCCTGTCTACAAGACAAAAGGCCTTCAGCTCCAGGGTGATGGGATTGAGACATGGCCCTCCAGGACATAATAGGACCATGTAGCAGAAGACACAGAGGCCACTGCATTGCACAATCTCCTAGGGATCAGCCAAACTTTTCAACCAAACTCCTACTTGTACATGATACTATGAGAGTCCCACAACAGCCAGTAGAATACATGTTCTTGCACAGGAACAGGAAGCTCAAGTTCAACGCCCAAGAGAAGATATTAAAAAAAACCCCACTCTCAACTCCATGTGGTCCACTGCCCAGAACTAGCCATGTGCTTCTGCTTCATCATTGAACCATCTTTCCAATCAGCCTCCATTTTTTTCCAGTATCTTTTTCCCGGCTTGGAACTGAACCAGCTGGATATTTTTTCCAACAGTGGTAAGAAGTGAATTTGCTACACGCCTCAAATTAATCGACTGACCGACATTAAGAACGTCCATCCCAAGTCCTATTTTAACCCCAGAGCGAAAGGGGGTTCACTCTGATCCCCCAGCACCCCCATAATGGAATCGCGCCTTCTCACCTGAGCGCCTGGAGTTCCCTGTTGACCTGGGGGTCCGGGCTCACCTTGAGGACCCTGAAAATAAAGCATAAAGAGCATATTCAGCAAGGCTGGCTGGATTTCACTTGAGAGAAACCAAAAGGAAAAACCCTCATGGAGACCTTGGGCTATAACCAATTATACTTTTTATCAGTAACGCTGCAAAAAATAACAAGCAAAACTCCTTGCTGTACTTGCCAGGAATATGACTCCTAGCAGTATAATCCTGCTGACTACGATTATTTAGAAAACCTCTAGTGCTAATGAAAAAACACCCTGAAACATCCAGTTTTACCTGGTTTTGTCATTTTTGGGTGCTTTTTATGGTTGAAAAAAACAACAACTCAAAAAGCACTGAAATTTCAGATCAGGTATCTGGCAGCCAAAACATTTTCTTGTTTCTGAGTACAGTGAAATATGGGACTGCAAACCTGAGGCTGCTTCTGAGATAGCCCTTTTTTAAAAAAAATTATTCATGTATTTTCTCTTTGTATACAATAGGTGCTTAGTGGACAGCGTACTGCCTGGGTCAGTCTGTTTACTTAGCAATATTAAACTTCTAATTTCTACTTCTATTATCCAACCATTGATCAAATGTGTTCCGAATTTCAAAGTATTCTGTGTCTTCTTTTTATTTTATCTTCATTGTTAGTCTGTCCATTTCTGCACAGTCTAATGTTTTTTTTTATTATCTCTTCTTCTCTGGGTGTTCTTCTGAGGTAGCTCTGAGTTCAGAGACCCAACAGTTGCACAATGTTGTGCGAGACACTGATCGCCCACCAACCACGATGCCTCTTTCCCCACCAGTGGTCACCTTGGCCTGGAAAACGGCCCTTCTTCAAGCACAGGACTTCCTTCCTTGAGGAAAGATACTACCCTTCTCCTAAGTGAAAGAGGGGTGGGAGGGAAGGGCTCCTGCTCTTCCTTTAGGCTTGAGATGTAGAGCAGGGCTCTCCAACCTTGGCAACTTTAAGGCTTCAACTATGGGAGTTGAAGTCCACAAGCCTTAAAGTTGCCAAGGTTGGAGACCCCTGATGCAGAGGACACAAAACTAGCAGGGGCAACCAAAGGAAAAAGAGCAGATTCAAAAAGACCTGGAGCCGAAATGAGCAGCAGGGAACTTACCAGCGAGAAAATGTAAAGGAACAGATTTGGGTGGGGAAATAAAGGACCCATGTACAGGATCTGAGTCCTGGCAGTGGGATGTGAAGGGGGCCTGGGTCTCCTCCTCAACCAAGTGGAACATGTATGGCAGAAGAGGGAAGCAACTTCTTCAAGAAAAGGGCTATTTTGAGGGCCATTAACAGAAGTCCAGCCCAGATTAAGAGAACTGACCAACATTCAAGAAGTAAGTATTACATACTTCAGCAGCACTTATTCTTTTGGATGCAGAGAAAGCTTTTGATCAATTGCATTGGGATTTTTTATTTAAATTAATAGAGAAAATGCAATTTGGAGATTGTTTTGTTAGAATAATTAAAGCGATTTATGGAGAGCAAACAGCTCAGATTATAATAAATGGTAGTTTGACAGAAGTTATTAAGATTGCGAAAGGAACGAGACAGGGATGTCCCTTATCACCACTATTGTTTGTTTTGACTCTGGAACCATTATTAGATAAAATACGAGAATTAACGAAAATAGAGGGAATTAAGATTAGACAATATGAGTACAAAGTTAGAGCTTTTGCAGATGATGTAGTGGTTACCTTAACAAATCCTATAAATTCAAGTAGATTTCTGTTGGAAGTAATTGATAAATATGGAAAGGTATCAGGATTTAAAATAAATCAGAATAAAACAAAAGTGATAATTAAAAATATGTCTATACAACAGAAACAAAAACTAGAGGAAATGACAGGATTTGAGGTAGTAAAAAAGGTTAAATACTTAGGGGTTTATATTAGCTCATCGAACAAGAAACTTTATAAGAATAATTATGACTTGCTATGGCAAAAAGTTCAGAATGATATGAGTGTCTGTAAAAATTGCAGTTATCCCTATTGGGAAGGATTGCTATTAAAATGAATGTGTTACCTAGTTTTTTGTTTCTGTTCCAGATGATACCAATAATTAAAAAGGATAAAAATTTGGAAGATTGGCAGATTGGGATTAACAAATTTATATGGCAGGGTAAAAAGGCGAGGGTTAAAATGAAAATAATACAGGACTCACGGGAAAGAGGTGGTTTAAGAATGCCTAACTTTAAACTATATTATGAAGCAGTAGCCCTTTCAGTAATAAGTGACTGGTTTAATTTAACAGAGGAAAGAATTTTGAATATTGAAGGTTATGACTTGTTATATGGATGGCATGCGATTTATTTTATGAAAAAGTGGATAGGGCTTTTAAGAATCATGTGTTGAGAAGTGCTCTTTATGGTCTGGAAAAATATTCCTATAAATTAGATTACAAGATTCCTATATGGGCGAGCCCTAGACATGCAATAGAGAATATAAATATAGAACAGAAACAGGAAATGATTACTTATAAAGAACTTTTGTATGCTGAAGGAGGTAGATTGCAATTAAAATCATTACAGGTATTAAATGAAGAAGGGAGGAATTATACTTGGTTTCAATATGGGCAAATAAGTGCTAGATGGAAAGAAGATCAAAAAATTGGTATAATGCAAAGGAGGAAAATTTAATAAAGCAAATTAGAAATCAGACCCAGGAGCATATAAAGAGATTGTATAATGTGTTGCTTGAAATAGATTCGAAAAGGATTTGGTAAAGGATTGTATGATAAAATGGGCACAGAATATTCAGGAACCAATAATGTTGGAAACATGGGAGAAAATCTGGGTTAGAAATGTTAAGTTTACACAAGCACAGAATTTAAGGGAAAATTTTTATAAGATGTTTTATAGATGGCACTTAGATCCCAAAAAATTATCATGTATGTATCCTAATATCCAAGCGAAATGTTGGAGGTGTGATTGTGATGACGCTACATATTTTCATATTTGGTGGACTTGCAAGAAAATTAAGGTCTTTTGGATAAGAATTTGGTGGATTATTCAAAATGTACTGAAGAAGAAGATAAAGTTCCTGCCACAATTTTTCCTTTTGGGAATTATAACGGATTGTACAGGGATTGAGACTAAATTGATTCTGAATTTAATAACAGCAGCAAGACTGTTGATTGGACAATACTGGAAGAAAGAAGAGGTACCTACAATAGAAGAATGGATACTGAAAGTTATTAATTTGGCTGAGATGGCTAAAATCTCAGCTTTTTAAAAGACAATACGCAGGAAAGATATTTAATTGAATGGAAAAATGGATTGATTATCTACAAAACAGATATCAGATTAAGAAATATCAGATTGCCTTTGAATAATTAGAAAGTTATTTTATGTAATGGGAGGGGTTGGGAGATGAAAAGCTTTGGATGAGGTTAACTGGATTGAAGGAAAATTTTATTCTATGTTTGGTTTATGTATAACAATACCTTGTGATTGACCCGGGAAGCTGGGGAAGGGAGGGGGGAAGGGGGTTTTCTGGGAGGGAGGGGGGGGAAAAGTCTTTGTTTTTTTAAAAACTCTTTCAATAAAAAAAAAAAAAAAGAAGAAGTAAGTATTACAAAATAAGGAACTGCCAAATGATAAACAGCCCAAACAAAGAACTGCTAACACCACCCCCACCAACACTGACAGGGCAAGCCACTAGAATAGTAGTGTCCAACTCAAGGCCCCGGGGCCAGATCCAACCCACGGGGTGTTTAGATCTGGCCCACAGGGCTGTTCAGGAAACAGCGAAGGACTGGCCTGCGGTGCCTCTGCCAGCAAAAATGGAGCTCAGGGGGGGCTGCATGCTGTGTTTTCATTGGCAGAGGGCTGTAAGGGGCCATCCTAGCCAAAAACAGAGCTTGCGAGAGCCACGCACGGCTCCCCCAAGCTCCATTTTTGCTGGCAGAAGGCCAGGGTTGCAGGAGGCCCTCCCAGCTGAAAACGGAGCTCGGGAGCCAGTTTTTGCCGACAGAGTGCTTGGGTCACCACAGGCGCCCCCAACACAAGTGATGTCAAGCTGGCCAGCCCACTCTGGCCCCCCCAAGATCAAACACAACCCCGATGCGGCCCTCAATGAAATCAAGTTTGACACCCCTACACTAGAACATAAACTGAGAGCAAACCCCACTCCTTACTAGCACTGATGATGTTACCTAGTTTGGATAATGAAATGTCTGCAAGAAATCAGCCAAGCTCAGAGAGCACCAAGGACCCCTCAGAACTGACTGTCCATTCACTTCTGATCCAGTCAGACTCCATTTGGAGTCCTGGGCATCATAATTCAAAATGGACTCCAAGCAATTAATCCAAGGGGACAGCTTGCCTCCCAGAGTTGTGGGTGCTCCTTCGCTGGAGGTTTTCAAGGAAAGATTGAACACCCGTTTGTCCAGGATGGTATAAGAACTCCTGGCTTGGGCAGGGGGCTTCACTAGAAGACCTCTGAGGCCCCTTCCATCCCTAGGATTCTATGAAAGTGGAGTAAGTTCACGTAAGGGACGAGAACCCATGAGGAAGAAGCTGCAAAAGAGAAGACAGAAAAGAAAGGTGAAAGCAACAGAGAGGACGTAGACGCAGGACCAGCCTCCTGCTTTCGAGTCGAGGTCTCCCTCAGCAAGGCTCCCACCCAGAAGGTCCTTTGGGCACCATGGAGAATAATCCAGCCATCGTCCTTGGGACGGTCCTTCAAGAACGGGACGACCTCTGCCTCCAGGTCCTTTCCTCCTTCTGGCTTCTAGAGTAAGCTCTGTGTGCAACTAATTATGTACCTAAGTGCCTCATGATACACACAGAGACACACAGCCCTCAATGCTGGAATATTTGATGGCCACTGATTACTCCAGCGAGTTCTTTATTCAAGAAAATGCAATATGCTACCCATGAAAATCAATTTGAAATGTAAAATTAATTAGCGCCATTTACTTTAGGAAAGCAATGTCCACCAGCTTTGAAATGAAGACGGTCTGAAAAGTAATTAGTGGATTTAATTTATGCTGCACAAGTAAGCAATCTCGCCCGTGGTGGGCAGGCACTTACCACATTCCCCTTAGGGCCGGACTGTCCATCCATCCCAGCAATGCCCTGGTGGGAAGATTCAAAAAAGGCAGAGGCACCACGTGAACCACAGTTAGCACGGACAGAAGCCACTAAGCCCAGCCCTATTCCCAGCTCTCTAACCGGGACTCCCAAAGGGAAGCCTGCTAGGAAAACTCCAGGAGGAGCAAAGCTTGGGCAACGCTCAGTTCCCCAGGGGGCTCCCGAGCGTCCCCTCCCCATTTCACATCACAGTGCTGAAACACAGCGGCAAAACAAAGATTTTCAACAGGAAAAATGTTGGCATTTTTAAAAACAAGAAAAAGGCCTGTTTTGCTTTATCATCATCATCCTCTTTTAATGACCCCATAATGCCTTGCAGGGTGAAATCGGGGCAACTGAATGGAGCTAGCAGAGTGTTTACCGGCTGGATGCCCTTCCTGTCGCCAATGCAAAGTTTTTTCTCATCATGTCCAGAGAGAGACTCTGGACATGATGCCTCTACCTAGGATGGAACTCACAGACCTCCTGATTGAGAAGCGAGAGCTCCACCTCTAGGCCACCACATCACTCGCCTGTTTTGCTTTATCCCCCAAGCAAAATCCTCGGCAGGTTTGGCCCTCACATCATGCCTTGGTGAGTGAAAGACGGAGACTAAAACTGGGCTCATCCTGGCCCCAAAATTGAGGGCCTGAAGTTTTCTTGCCAAAATCCTCTGCAGGGAGAAGAACTGGGTGAACCTCCCCCTCCCCTCGCTCAGTGTTTCCACCCACTCCACCCACTCCCTCGTGCTCAGCTTTGTCCTGCTCTCAGGGAAGGGTGACGTGGGATCAAGCGCACGGGCCCCGGGGTTCCCCTAGGTCAACTGGACGGTCCCCTTCTCCTACTCTGCAGGTCCAGGGGCAAAGACACCGTGGTTGCACCCAGGGAAGCCCTGTCCGGCCTGGGAGGAGGAATGAAGGGGGGGGGGAACGGGCCGCCTACTCATTTTCCCCCAGACGGCCTGCATCTTTCCTGCAATCGGCCCTGAAAACTCTTGCTTCTGATCGGCATTTGTGCGGCACATAGGAGGGTGGAAAAATATTTCCATGCAAAATCAGAGAAGCAAAGTGCAAAGTGTGTGTTTTTGCCACTGCAATGATGCGAGAAAACGCCCTTGAGAGCTGAAGGACGGGAGGTGGTCCTGGGTGGCAGAGAGGCGTCCCGGCTTCCTGCCAAAATATTTCCTTCTACTCACCGGAGGTCCTGGTGGCCCCGGAGGTCCCTTCGGCCCAAGCAAACCACGGGGACCCTGCAAGAAGAAAGAAGCTTAATTTGAAAGTGTCCACGAGGAGCCGAGAAGATTCAGCTTGTGCTGCGCTATAAACTTTGCACTGGAAAAGGCAATGGACAAAGTTGAGGTGGAGCTGGCAACCTGAGCAGAAGACCTAGTTCTGTGTGACCACGCTGGCCATGACCGAAGGGCGCAGCAGCCAAGACCGAAGGTGGCCTCCGTTACAGGGAGGTGTGATTGATTGATTTACTTGTATTCCACCTTTATTATTTGGGGGGGGGGCTTAAGCAGCCTCTTCAGCCACCAGGTGAGAGAACAGCTGCCTGCCTTTTCATCAGCTGAAACAACCGTTTCACAGATCAGCAAAACCTGAGTTTAGCATCCACCGAAAAATACAAAAATAAAACACTGACAGTTTTTTTGGCAACCAGCAGAGAGAAGTCCATTCAGTATTCTGAACAATATGTGGGCAAAAATAAACTTGACCCAAAAGGACCCTAATTTCAACCTATTGTCTGAAGCCTAACAGCACAAAGGCATTTTGTGGGGCTGAAACCCCAAGTGAAAAGTTCCTAGTATGCATTATTTGTTCCTCCACTGGAGGTTTTCAAGAAAAGACTGGACAAAACCATAGAAGACCCCCAAGGTCCCTTCCAGATTCAATTCGATTCGATTCAATTCTACTCTACTGTAAGATTCGACTCGACTCGACTCTATGTAGTCCTGTTCTCACAACAGTTTATTTGACCATCAAAAAGTGCTGACTTTTCGATCGTCAGGCTCAGCGTCTTAGCCACTGAGCCACTGTGTTCTATATATACAGCCTCTTAAAATGATATCAGTTAAATAATCCTGCTGACTCATTCTCATTGCATCATCATTTCAGTATTACAGCCTTACAGCAGTTGGTCAGTTATTAAATCATCATTACCCTGACATTGAAGGAGCTGCCACACCAGCCTCCATAGCTCCTCTCCCCAGCCAAGGAACTTCATCCTCTTGAATAGAAGAAAAATTTAGCTCGGCTTTGCACTGGGGAGTCCCTGGTGCTTTCTGAGATTGATGATCTGCCTGCCCACATTTCATTACCCAACTGGGTAACATCATCAGTGCACTGATAAGTTGGGTGATGAAACATCGGCAAGCAAACCAACGAGCTCAGGGAGCACCAAGGACTTCATCATCCCTGGTGAGAAGTGCAGATGCTCAGACGGTCTTATGGGCAGAGGCAACAAAACCCCAGGAGACTGGCAGAAGCAGAGGAAAGGGCTGTTCCCTCAGGCAGAAAAAGTGACTGACAACTTCTGCAGCCAATCTGTAGCCTCCCTTCTCCTTGTCAGTCCAAGCAGCTGCTGTGACAACAACTGCCCTTCCTCTGTGAAAGGCTAACGTCGCATTAATAATTGCCTGAGCACAAATGACGGCCAAGCAGAACAAATAAAAGATGCACAGAGCACCCCAAAGTAGCACTCAACATTATGCCCCACAGCAGTCCTAACTCTCTGACTGTGTTCACACATGCACAATGCGCATCTTCAGATCATATGCTCTGTTCAAATGCCAAATCCTGTCTCCATGTTCCAGAGGTGCTTTTTCAGAAGGCAACTGGACTTTCTTGGTTTTTTTCTTTTGAAGATGTTTCATTTCTCATCCAAGAAGCTTCTTCAGCTCTGACTGGATGGTGGGGAATGGAAGGATTTATATTCCTTGCAGACAGCTGATCCTTTGCATCCTTTTAGAGGGTCCTTGAGGCCACTTGGGAGGTTTACCTGTGTCCTCAGGTTCACCTGAGTGGTGCAAATGGTTCCTGCAGTCTGCAATTTTCCCTCTGGAAATCCATTCCTACTCCCACCCCATTCCAAGGATGTTCATCCCAAATTGCATAGCTAAAACTCTGTAGAGATTTTCAGTATTCCAGGTCATGGTTGCCCCAAAGGTGCTTTTTCAGGAGACAACTGGACTTTCTTGCTTCAATGACCCTCTAAAAGGATGCAAATGACCAGTCAGAGCTGAAGAAGCTTCTTGGATGAGAAGCGAAACATCTTCCAAGAAAAACCAGAAAGTCCAGTTGCTTCTTGAAAAAGCACCTTTGGGACAACCAGGACCCAGATGATGGAAAATCTCTACAGACTCCTGTCTTGATGGTATGGCTGAGCACCCACCACCAACTACCCAAACTACCCCCGTTTTAGTTTCATCCATGTCTGAGTGTCTGGAACTGGAAGAGTGACAAATTCAGAAGCGCGAAAGGGCAGGGAGCAAATCTGGCTGCAGCCAGGCTGAGACTCCTGCACTCCTCCTGCCCCCCCACTCACCCCCCCCCACCTCTGGCCCTACTTTCTCTGGACATCTGTCAGCAAGAGATGCCTCCTCTAAAAGCCAAAGCCATTCCAGTTGCACCTGGCTGCTTCAGAGCAATCAACAGCCTTGATTTCATTGTGGAGAAGCAGCTTGGAAAAACCGGAAGGCTGGAGGGATTTGAACAAGACAAGTCAGTGCTGTTCTCTGCAAATCCCTGACAAAAGCTGCTGGACGGAGAGGCCTGTGGTTATGAACAGTAGCCCTTATTTCCACATTGTCAAGTTCTCTTAAGAGTTATGATGAAAATAAGGAGAAATTTTCTGACAGGGAGAGCAATCAACCTTCAGAAGTTGTTGGGAGCTTCATCACTGGAGGCTTTCAAGAAGAGACTGGGCTGCCATCTGTCAGAAATGGTGTGGGGTCTCCTGCTCGGGCGGGGGTTGGATTAGATGACCTACGAGGTCCCTGCCAACTCTGCTAATCTGTTAAATCTGCCTCCGTATGGGCAAGAAAGAGGGGGTTGTAGCTCCATCTGTAAGGAACCTCTGAAACCCCCCAGCCAGGGGGTCTGAGTGATGCCCTTGGGAGGGCCTGGGCTGAGAGTCTACTGACAGGTTCAATCCTTCTTTTTCTTAGCTCTGCTCCTCTCCTCAGCAGCACCTGGGCAGCTGTGCTGTAGTGACTGGGCTCCCTTCCTCCTTCGCCAGGTGTTTTGGTCACAAGGTCCCTCCATGGACCATGGCCAAGAGGACAGGAGGAGCCTGCTTGGCATAGCTGGCCTAAGGGAAGGGCTTTAAACCAGGGGTAAAATGCTCCCAGTTCAAGTCGGATCACTTGATCCGTTAGCAATGGCAGCGGGTGGTTCAGAGAACCAGTAGCAAAAATTCCTGTCTCCCTCCCCATGCCCAGTTGAGCCGCGCAATCATCAGAGGTTTTTTGTTTGTTTTTTACTTTTAAAAGCATTGTTTCTTTGGCCGAAAAAATGCTTTTAAAAGTAAAAAAAAAGCCTCTGATGATCGTGCGGCTCAGCTGGGATCGTCAGAGGCTTTTAAAAGCATTTTCTTACAACCTCTTCGGCCAAAGAGGTTGTAGAAAAAATGCTTTTAAAAGTTAAAAATAAAATTGGCCACACCCACCCAATCACATTACCCGCCACCAAGCACTACTACCACAGAACCGGTAGTAACAAATTTTACATTCCACCCCTCTTTTAAACTTCTCCAAGCACTACAGAAGCCGCATTGCCAGGAATTACGCAGGGAAGCGCGTTTCCCAATTCCTCTCTTGCCTTTGTGGCTCAATTACCCTATAATCGTCGGACGCTTGGCTCTGGGAGGGAGGATTTGCCCCCAGCCCAGCAAATGAACGTGGATCCAACCTGACCAAGTGGCCTCTGTGGGATCCTCCCGGCCACGGATCTTCGCAGGGATCGTTTCCTTCGGCCTCTGTCTGCTGCCCTGAGGTTCCCGGCGGGCTCTGCTCTGCAATCTTCCCAATGCTGGGACCCCCAGCATCCAGGCCCCCTCTGGGAGACGGTCTTCCAAGTGAAGGCATCTGGGTCTGTAGAGCACAACTCTCCACCCGCCCAGGTTGTCCCAGCTCTGCCTGCATAACCATCTTCAGCTTTCCCTGAATTTGAATCGGAACCTCAAAATGCACATTTTAAATTCTGGAATGGGGAGAACATCCATTCTGGCCGTGTTTAAGGCTACAAGAGACAAAAGCCCTACAGTTGCCTTCAGCAAAGGATCTCAGGAGAGTCTGTGGCAAGAGCAGCTGACCAATGGCATCGCCTGGGCTGTTTCTACACATTACCTCTGGAGCCCCACGAGGGACCTCTGGCCATCTCAGCTGATTCCCAAGCACCCTCCCCTGGTCCCCATCGATTCATACATTCTGTTCTTGGACGTGTGCCTTAAATCTTCATCATCATCATCATTTAACGACTCCATAATCCCTTGCACGGTGGAGTCTGGGCAACCGAATGGAGGTAGCAGAGTGTTTTAATAGCCGGATGCCCTTCCTGTCGCCAATGCAGAGTTTTGTTCAGCAGATATATTCCCAGAGTGCCCAGAGAAAGAAATATCTGCCTCTACTTAGGATCGAACTCACAGCCTCCTAATTGTGTGGCGAGAGCTCCACCTCTAGGCCACCGCACCACTCCTGGACATGTGCCTTAAATGCCTCCCCATTGTTCAAAGGAAAGGAGTTGCCTCTGTTTTTCAGAAACTTACCGGTTCACCAGGTAGACCTCTGGGCCCAACTTCTCCATCGTCACCCTGTTTGGCAGGAGAAAGAAAAAGGGGAGTAAGAGCCAGACCCCAATCAGGCCCCTCTTGTTAAACAATAATAGGATGTGACAAACCACTTGGGGAGGGAAAACAAGGCAGCTTCATCCACTAGAAGGCGAGACAAGAAACAATGGATGGAAACTAATCAAGAAAAGAAGCAACCTAGAACTATGGAGACATTACCTGACAGTGAGGACAATTAACCAGTGGAACAGAAGTTGCCTCCAGGAATCGTGGGGGCTCCATCACTGGAGGTTTTTAAGAAGAGACTGGAGAGCCACTTGTTTGAGATGGTATAGGGTCTCCTGCTTGAGCAGGGAATTGGACTAGAAGACCTCCAAGGTCCCTTCCTTGGTTCTCAGAGGAGCTGAGAGAGATGAAACACCGGAGAAGACGCCTAGAAAGCGCTTGGAGATCCAACCGTTCTGAGGCTGACTGGACACTAGTTAGGTCCTATAGCAGGACCTACCTAGTGGCACTGAGGGATGCGAAGCGTTCCTATGTTTCCTCCCTCATTGCGTCGGCAGATAACCGCCGGCCGCCCTGTTTCGGGTGACCCGCTCTCTCCTTCAACAGGAGGGGCGGGAGGACCCCCTACAAGGGCGTGCCGAGGAGTTTAACGGTTATCTATACGACAAAATCGTTCAGCTTCGGGACGGATTGGATCAAAATTGGGTAGATCCAGGCGAGGGTTCCGAGACCCGTCTTGTTGAGGTGGTTTGGGATGACTTTGATCCTGTGACTCCCGAGGACATGGACAGGTTGCTGGGTAGGCTGAACGCCACCACATGTTTACTGGATCCGTGCCCCTCCTGGTTAGTACTGGCTACTCAGGAGGTGACACGAGGCTGGCTCCAGGGGATTACAAATGCTTCCTTGCGGGAGGGGGTCTTTCCCGCGGCCTTGAAAGAGGCGGTGGTGAGACCCCTCCTCAAGAAGCCTTCCCTGGACCCAGCTGTTTTAGGGAATTACCGGCCAGTCTCCAATCTTCGCTTCACGGCGAAGGTTGTAGAGAGTGTGGTGGCATGTCAGCTACCCCAGTACCTGGATGAAACCGTCTATCTAGACCCGTTCCAGTCCGGCTTCCAGCCCGGATACAGTACGGAGACAGCTTTGGTCGCACTGGTGGATGATCTCTGGAGGGCCAGGGATAAGGGTCACTCCTCTGCCCTGGTCCTATTAGACCTCTCAGCGGCTTTTGATACCATCGACCATGGTATCCTGCTGCGCCGGTTGGAGGGGTTGGGAGTGGGAGGCACTGTTTATCGGTGGTTCTCCTCCTATCTCTCTGACCGGTCGCAGACGGTGTTGACAGGGGGGCAGAGATCGACTCCAAGGTGCCTCATGTGTGGGGTGCCGCAGGGGTCGATTCTCTCACCCCTCCTGTTCAACATCTATATGAAGCCGCTGGGTGAGATCAGTGGCTTTGGGGTGAGATACCAACTGTACGCTGATGACACTCAGCTGTACTTTTCCACCCCGGGCCACCCCAGTGAAGCTGTCGAAGTGCTGTCCCGGTGTTTGGAAGCCGTACGGGTCTGGATGGGGAGGAACAGGCTCAACCTTAATCCCTCCAAGACGGAGTGGCTGTGGATGCCGGCACCTCGGTACAGTCAGCTGCAGATGCGGCTGTCTGTCAGGGGTGAGTCATTGGCCCCGATGGAGAAGGTACGCAACTTGGGCGTGCTCCTGGATGGTCGGTTGTCCTTTGAAGATCATTTGCCGACCTTCTCCAGGAGTGCTTTTTATCAGGTTCGCCTGATCCGCCAGTTGCGTCCCTTCCTGGACCGGGATGCCTTATGCACAGTCACTCATGCTCTCGTTACCTCTCGCCTGGACTACTGCAATGCTCTCTACATGGGGCTCCCCTTGAAGAGCACCCGGAGACTTCAGCTAGTTCAGAACGCAGCTGCGCGGGTTATTGAGGGAGCGGTTCGGAGCTCCCACATAACACCTATCCTGCGCAGACTGCACTGGCTACCTGTTGTTTTCCAGGTGCGCTTCAAGGTATTGGTTACCACCTTTAAAGCGCTCCATGGCTTAGGACCGGGCTATCTACGGGACCGTCTACTGCCGGCCTCTATCTCCCATCGTCTGGTGCGTTCCCACAGAGAGGGACTCCTTAGGGTGCCATCAGCCAAACAGTGTCGACTGGCGGCCCCCAGGGGGAGGGCCTTCTCTGTGGGGGCTCCGACCCTGTGGAACGAACTTCCCCTCGGACTTCGACAACTACCTGACCTTAGGACCTTTCGCCGCGAACTTAAAACTTATTTATTTCGTATGGCTGGACTAGCTTGATTTTTACCTTTAAATTTTAATTGAATTTGATGGGTTTTTAAAGTTTTGTAATTTTATGGGGGTGTATGTTATTTTAATATTTGGGCAAATTTAAATCAGTTTTTTAAGGGATGTTTTAACTATTGTGTATATCTGTATTTTATCTGCCTGTTCACCGCCCTGAGTCCTTCGGGAGAAGGGCGGTATACAAATTAAAATATTCATTCATTCATTCATTCATTCATTCCAACTCTGATGTCCTGTCCTGTCCTGTCCTGTCCTGTCCTGAAGACGAGGACTCCAAAGGCTGGAACAAAACCACGGTAATCATGGTCTCATCTAGGTGAATTGCTTAAACAAAAGATGAAAGTTGGGTGACTACATTTGACCCAGGGAAGACAATCAGGGATGCATCGAGTCACCAGCTGAAGGATTTACAAGAATCCTTTGTCTATAAGCCTACCTATATTTATACATCCCATATATAGGGTGGGCTCCTATATCCTATCACTCTGAAGGTCTTTGTTTCGCCTCTGGAGGCATGACTTGGTGTCCATGTGCCTGGAGGAAAGTGATCGATTTACAGTGTAAGCTCAGTGAGTGATTAGTTAAGGTTCACAAGGTCACTTGACAGAACTCACCCTGTCACCATCTTCACCTGGGGCTCCTGGAGGACCTGAAGGGCCAGGATCACCCTGAAGGGGAAAAAAAGGCTAGCATTAGTCATGTTTTGATGCCCCCTCCCCCCCAAAAAAATCTCAAGAGCCAAAGGCTGAGATAACTGCCTGCCAGAGTCATCCATAGCTATGCACTGAATGCCATTGGAGACCAGGAGGCTCTGTGTGGACGAGGAAGGTCTCTCACCTGTTCCTCTAGATCTTCTTGGAAGTCCTTGTGGACTGTGCACCCTTCTAAAGGTCCCACTGGGTGTACGGGTGAAGGGCCAGGCAAATATTACTACCACTTTATTAATCCTTAGTAAGGCCACACTGAGAATAGCAGCATCCAGTTTTGGTCACCACATTACAAAAAAAGATGCTGAGACTTTGGAAAAAGTGCAAAGAAGAGCAACTAAGAGGATTAAAGGCCTGGAGGCTAAAACATAAGAAGAATGGCTGCAGGATTTGGGTTTGCTTAGTCTAGAGAAAAGGGGACAGGATAGCAGGATTCCAGTATTTGAGAGGACGCCACAAGGAAGTGGGGGTCAAATTATTCTCCAAAGCATCAGAAGGCAGGATAAGAAACAATGATGGAAACTAATCCAAGAGAGAAGCAACCTGGAATTGAGGAGAAACTTCCTAAACAGTGAGGACAATTAACCAGTGGAACAGCTTGCCTCAAGAAGTTGTGGGTGCTTCATCATTGGAGGTTTTTAAGAAGAGACCAGACAGCCACTTGTCTGAAATTGTATCACGATCCAGCAGGATCTCCTGCTTGAGCAGGGGGCTGGATTGTCCCTTCCAGCCACCTGTGCTCCTCCTAGAACTTTTGGCATGGAAGTCAAACCTCCTGCAAGACACCAGCCACTTCCTCTGCACACGCAGTTAGCAGACAGAGTCAAATTTGAAGTAAAATAAAAATAGCCATGCTGTTAGGAATGAGGAAAACAGGGATTCAGAGGGAAAGGTGATCAAATGTCAAGGTAAAGATCTCCGAGGTACCAGCAGGAAGGAAAGGGGATTAATGTGGCACCCCAGTGGGCCATTTTTTATTGGGGAGCAGTAAAGAGCTGCCCAAGCTATTGGCCACAGGAGGTCTCAAAAAGAAGAATGGTCAAAGCCCACAGACCCAGCTGCCTCCTGGGAGTGTTTTGTGCCTGCTGGTCCCGGGATGCTTCAAAGCACCAGGAATTCTTTGTAAGACCGTTATCCGCAAATCACTTTCAGTTTTCTCCCTGACATCCTCCCTCAGGTTGGCCTGGATGTGTCACTGTTAAAGTTTCCAAGCAGCGTTGGGGGAAAAATCTCAGATGCTTCCTCAATTCCTAAACAAGCCCATCATTAAAATCTTCCACTGCAACGCACAGCTGCACTGGGGATTTCAGGCTTGGTCCCAGACATTCGTTTCATCGCTAACGTCCGTCTTCAATGGTTTTTTTTTAAAACCCATGGTGTTTTTTTTACAGCACACGTAAAATTCTGGGGCAATGGCTGAAAGTTAAGAAAAATGTGGCATTTGATTAAAAAAAAAAACCAGTCCTGGCATTAAGTCTGTAGGGATTCTCAGTCCTCCAGGTCCTGGTTTTCCCAAAGGTTTTTTTTTTTCAGGAGGCACCTGGACTTTCTTGTTTTTTCTTTTGAAGACGTTTCACTTCTCATCCAAGAAGTTTCTTCAGCTCTGTCTGCAAGGAATATCAGTCCTTCCGTTCCCCAGTATCCAGTCAGAGCAGAAGAAGCTTCTTGGATGAGAAGTGAAACGTCTTCAAAAGAAAAAACAAGAAAATCCAGTTGCCTCCTGAAAAAAAGCACCTTTGGGACAGTCCTGGCCTTAAATTCTCCTCCCCTGCCTCTCTTCCCTTGCCGAAAAACGTCATGCATGGCTCTCCTCAGCCATAACTGAGGCACGGAGAAGTCCTTGGCCGAGTCACAAATAACAGATCCTGCCGCTCAAAGCCCCCAGATCCTCCTAGATAACAGGGAAAGACCATCAGAAGATTCTCATCCTCTCCAGAAATCTGAGAAATTGGTCGGTCAAAATGGCAGCAAAAAACAAAAGCCAACAGAGGCCACCTTCTCCTTAGCAACCTTCGAAACCAGAGCAAGGCAGAAACGTAAGCGGGACTTACCCTGTTCCCCTTCTCTCCAGGGATCCCAGCCAGGCCATCGAAACCTCGGTCGCCCTGCAAGAAAATTCAGAGGGAGAGTGGCTTCCAGAGCCAGAAGGAGGTGGCGGATCCTGACCAAGCTCGCCGGAGTTCCCCATGAAAAGAGCCCCCAGGGAGTCCCACCTCCAAGCAGGATTTGAGAAGTTGGCCAGAGGAGTGTCTGATGGGTGGAGGAGCCCCTGGTCCGCTTTTGGCTCTGCTTGGCAGAAGGGAGCCTGGGAATCTGGCCCAACGGGCGTCCATGTCCATCCAGGCAAATGCTGGCAGCTTCCTATCTTTTAGGGGCTCCCGTGGCTGCTCAGCCCTCAACTGCCCTGGCCTGGTGGGGGCTCTGGTCTCTGCTCTGCCCCAGTCCTCCCTCTGGCTCAGCTGACCCTGCAAGGCCCTGGATGACTCCCACCTTCTCTTTCAGAGGGCCAAGCACGGAGGAGCACCCAGGTGCATGGAGGGAAGAGCAAAGAGAGCAGACACGGAAGAGGGAAGAGGGAAAGGGAAGGCAAAGGCAAAGGCAAAGGGGAGGGAAAGGGAAGGGAGGGGAGGGGAGGGAAGGGCGTTGGCTAAAGTGGGGTGGAAGATGGGGGCCCTCGGAGAGACTTGGGACACCCCCTCCATTCACTTGCAATAACAGGTCTCTGTTCGCCCTCCAGAGTCCATTTTGTGCTCAGTCCCCCGTTTCAGGCATTCACACTCTTGACTCAGAACAGGATAAAAAAAACATTTGGCATCAGAGAGGCATCTCTGGAGGTGAGCCAGAACAAAGAGTTGGGCAAAAGCTCAATTAGGTTTTGTTTAATTGCAGTGAAATTTAAATAGGATGACTTCCCAAAGAATCACATTAAAAATGGCAATTATTGGAAGGCCTTGGAGGTCTCGGGAGAGCCCGAGATCTCCAGTTGCAGGCGGCTTCTGATTTTGGGCCCCCGGGACTTGCTGGCCTCCCGGACTCTTCCTGCTAGGTGGGACTGGCTTCCCACCCCAGATGGGGCCAAAGCACCAGGCAGCCTCACACTTCTGCTCCCCCCCCCCCGGTCCTCCCCACTGTCTTGCCTTAGCAGCGAAAGAGAGGCCAGAAGCTCCCTGAAGGTGAAGGAGGAAGGGATTCAGTTTGGTTTGGTTTTTCATGCAGTTCTTTATTTTAAAATTTGCCTCTCATTGCTCGTCTCTCCTAAAACACAGGTCTTCTGTACATAACTAACAGATGCTTTGCCAACCTCTATTTTAAAACTTTATCTTTGGGGCTGTTATTCTTTATTCCTGCAAGCAGAATCTCCACCTACGTTTCTCCCAATCCCAGCCTTTGCTTCTGAGTGCTGCTCCCTCTACTCTGACCGAGTATTGCCTGCCTCTCTGACACGCGTCTTCTCTCCATGTGCAATTGCACAAAGTCCCCTGGTGCTGCCCACAAGAAGGGGGAGGCTTGGAAGAATGTGTAGAAAGTTAGACACCCTTTCAGAACACAAGCTCCTTCACTGCATCCTCTCGGAGCAGACCAAACTTCAACCAACTCTAGCTCAGACAACCTATAGAGCCAGCTATGACCCCTACATAACCCCTACATGACACCAGGGGAGTCTGACAACAGGCAACAGAATACATATTCTTGCACCGGAACAGGAAGCTCAAGTACAAAGCCCAAGAGAAGCTATAACCACCCTCCCCCCATGTGGTCAGCTGCAGCAGATCCATGTGCTTGATGGTTCTGCTTCATCATTAAACCATCTTTCCAATCAGCCTCCAGCCTCCCTTTCGTCTCCAGTGCCTTTTCCCCCAGCTTGGAACTGAACCAGATGGATATTTCTTCCAACAAACGGATGGCCTGGACCTTTCCGAAAGCACTTTAAGCTGTCCTTGTAGGATCTATGAGGGGAAAGCTGATGGATGGGGAATTCTCCCGAGTCATCCTTGCACAACCTCGCCTCTTGGAATTAGTTCTCACCTCTCCGGCCATAAATTATGCTCCTGCCAGCTCTCTCCCTCCTCCCAAGCAGCTCAGGCTTCAGAGACCAAGAGACTCGCAGAAGAAGCAAATGATTTGCAGTCCTCCTTCTCTTTAACAATTCCCTCCCCACATCTCTTTCCACGTTAAGTACCTACATAATCAGCCACTTAAACCTGCTAATATACAACTTCCAGGCAAATGTCCCTGCATTCAGATTCAGCATTACTGCTTGTCTCTTTTGAGGAAAGCCGAGTGAGGAAGGCGGTTGTGTAACTGGCTAATTGTTTTGCCACTCAGCGTGGAATTCTCCCGCCTCCCCCCCCCCAATACTGCCGATGTCCTGGGAAAGAACATCTGGGATGGTGAAAGAATGGCAGGGGCAAGAGACGGAATGGTTTGGCTCCATTACCTTCGGTCCCGTTTGGCCTGGCATCCCCCGAGCACCATCGCTGCCAGCCCGTCCCTAAAATCAGAGCAGAAACAGGAAGTTAAGCAGCCAAACTAGATCAAAGAGCAACAAAATTTCCCCTGGAATTGAGGCCAAGCCATCGGACAATCCATCCACTCCACCATCTACCCCTCCCTTCCTTCCCCCAATGCATTCTTCACAAGGCATCTGACTGGCTCCAAAATAGGATGGACCTTGGCTTCGATCTGGTGCTTGCAAGAGCTGACCTGCCCCAAGCCACAGTTGCACACCCTCCCTGCTGGCCCCAGAATTGTAGTTTAATCAGGTACTGGCCCAGGAAATTCTGCAAAGGTTCAGTAGTAGGCGGATCAGACTGGGGAACCAAAGTCATGCGTATGTGGGGAGCCCCCCCCCCTTCTCCAGAAGAATGAAATGTTTTGGGAAATATAAAAAAAAAGGCAGAATATTATATTTCCCTAATGGAGAAATGGAGAAACGTGTTTTTAGAGGCAGAAAGCAGCCCCCAGTCTTTCTTAATAGCCCACAGCAGATGCCAGCACTTAAGGAGATAAAGAGCTTATTGAAAGAGGAAGCCAAGTATCTAGATGGCTCCATTCATAAGCAAAGCAAATACTGCAGGCAGAAATCCATTCAAGACATGGTATTTCAAAAACCCCTACAGTAAAGTTTGACAGCTAAGAAAACCAGGATGGTAGGATTAGAACAAGCAGCCCCTCACCCAAGATCCAACACAGGACAAAAGCCATTAGCCACCATAGGAATTGCCCAGCCCCCTTTTAGAAACACAAAGCCCATATTGCACAAATCCCACAACTTCAAAAACGTAGAACCATATTAAGACTCCTTCCTCTTACTCAGTTGTTGTTCAGCTGTCCCAGAACTGCGCACTGTCTTTGTGTGTGGTTCTGCTTCATCAATAAATTTTGTTTGAAATCTGCCTCCATGTTGTTTCCAGCCTCTTTCTCCCAGCTTGGAACTGAACCGGATGGAATTTTCTTCCAACACGTGATAATACTATTTTTATTATAAGGTTACAATAGCAGAACCTTACAAATCTGAATGCGCCTCCCCCCTTGCTCCCTTTATCCTCCTGAGAACCAGGGAGGGTCTTGTCAGAGATTACAATTCTGTCCAGGTCTCAGATTTCTCTTATCTGACCATTGTCTTCCTCCTGTTCTTTGACGCCATTCCTGCCGGTCATTGCGGTAACTTATCCAGTTCCCAGGTTACTTGGTGCCTTGCGTCAGGTGGATCTCCAGCATGGGGTTTGAGTTTGCTGCAGGTTGCCATAGTAACGGGGGAGGCATGGTATTTGGGCTGGGGAAGTGAGCTGGTGAGGTAAGGTCCCCATGTGAACTAAAAGGGAGGTTTGCTCTCCAGAATTACTACACTGCTTGTTTACACCCTGTCAAGGCCAACCATCCTAGGATTCCAGAAACACCTGAAGATGAGCTTCACACAACATCATACTGGACATTGACTGGACTCTCGGTGCTGGATTCTGGGGGGGTGGGATTTGGGGAAACTTTCAATCTGTAACTTTTGCACGTTTTGAAACAGATCTCACCTTTGCTTTCGCTGTTATCATTTCAAACTCAGTAAAAAGACATCTTCTCGGCTGTCTTTTGAAGATCACTTGACGGCCGTCTCCAGGAGAGCTTTTTACCAGGTTCGCCTGGTGCGCCAGTTGCGCCCCTTTCTAGACCGGGATGCCCTGTGCACGGTCACTCACGCCCTCGTGACGTCTCGCCTGGATTACTGCAATGCTCTCTACATGGGGCTCCCCTTGAAGGGCATCCGGAGGCTTCAGTTAGTCCAGAATGCAGCTGCGCGGGTGATAGAGGGAGCCCCTCGTGGCTCCCGTGTGACACCTATCCTGCGCAGACTGCACTGGCTGCCTGTGGCCTTCCGGGTGCGCTTCAAGGTTTTGGTGAACATCTTCAAAGCGCTCCATGGCATAGGGCCGGGTTACTTACGGGACCGCCTACTGCTACCGGATACCTCTCACCGACCCGTGCGCTCTCACAGAGGGGGACTCCTCAGGGTGCCGTCAGCGAGACAGTGTCGTTTGGCGACACCCAGGGGAAGGGCCTTCTCTGTGGGGGCTCCCACCCTCTGGAACGAACTCCCCCCAGGACTTCGTCAACTTCCGGACCTCCGAACCTTCCGTCGCGAGCTTAAAACACATTTATTCATCTGCAGGACTGGATTAGTTTTAAATTGTGGGTTTTAAGGGGTTTTAATGGGTTTTAATGGGTTTTTAATGGGTTTTATTATTTGCTAAATTTTAATTGCGGCCAAATTGAATAAGTTTTTTAGTGGTATTTTAATAGTATTTATTTTGTAATAGTACTGTTTATTTTATCTGCCTGTAAACCGCCCTGAGTCCTTCGGGAGAAGGGCGGTATAAAAATTTAAATAATAAATAAATAAATAAATAAAAATTCTCTAATTCAATGGAATTGGAAGTTTTCTTTCTTGGGTTTTGAATGGAGGCAGGCCTGACAGTAAACCTCCAGTAGACCAGGGAGAATATGCTTCTGGAAAGATACACCCAGGACTGCATACAACTTTCCTTTCCATAAGAGCAAGAACATCTTTTGGGGAGGCTTTCTCTGAGCACTGCAGTTATCGGAAGATATGAATTCTTTCAGGACTGTCGGTCTCCTTTCTACCAGACTAGCAGGGCTGGTGCAGCTCACGCACCACTGACGCCACTCGGGGGCGCTGTGCTAAACTGTAGATACCACTCCAATTGGGACTAGTTGCAGTTTCTTCAAGGGCAGCCCCATGTAGAGTGCATTGTAATCATCCACATTTGCGTGAGTCTGTGTGTGAGTGAGACTAAGGCATGAGTGATCATGAGCAATAGAATAGCATAGCATAGCATAGCACAGCATAGAGGTCTTGGAGGTCTTGCTCAAGCAGGAGAACCTATACTATTTCAGATAAGTGACTATCTAGACTCTTCTTAAAAACATCCATTGATGGAGCACCCACGATTTCTGGTGGCAAGCCATTCCATTAGTTAACTGTCCTCACTGCTTCTCTCCTTGATTAGTTTCCATCCATTGTTTCTTGTCCTGTCCTCTGGTGCTTTGACGCTCTCTTCTTTGTGGCAGCCTCTCAAATACTGGAATACTGCTATCATGTCTCCCCTAATTCTTCTTTTCTCTAGACTAGAAATACCCATTTCCAGCAACCGTTCTTTATATGTTTTTGCCTCCAGGCCTTTGATCCTCTTAGTTGCTCTTCTTTAACTTTTTCCAAAGTCTCAACATCTTCTTTGTAGTATGGTGGTGACCAAAATCGGCTGCAGTATTCCAGATGTGGCCTTACTAGGATTTTATAAAGCGCTACTAATACTACACATGATTTTGATTGTGTGCCTCGGTTTATACAACCCAGGATTGTATTAGCCTTTTTGGCTCCTGCTGCACACTGCTGGCTCATATTCAAGTGATTATTCACTAGGACTCCAAGGTCCCTCTCACAATTACAATTTTGAGCCAGGTCTCGCCTATTCTAAACTTACACCTTTAAATGTAAAACTTTGCTTTTCCCCACACTGAAATTCATTTAAGAAGTTGAACATAGGGCCCATGTTCAACTTCCCAGCCTAGCAATGGGTATAGTTGGTGTATAAAATGAATTTGTGTAAATTACTTCTCCTGATCTTAAGCAATTGGCCTTGGGTCTATTCCATGATTTCCAGCTAAAAAGCTTCCCCTGCCCAGGAACTGACCTGATTGTTCTGATCTTGTGGTTTAGATGCTCTTCTTAGTTCCCCCAGTTAATGAAGGACCAGTAGTGGGATTCAACTGGTTCGCACCACTTCAGCCGAACTAGTTGCTGAATTGCTAGCCGGCCCCTCCCCTCCCCACCCCTTCCATAAGTCCCCACGCGCCCTGTTTTGGCTCCAGGGTAAGTGCAGGGAAGTCTACTAGGCCCAAAATGGGGGTTGGGGGCAGCGCATCCCTCCCCGTGGCCCGTTTTGGCTCTCACAAGGGTGCTGCCTGTCACACCCCCTGGCCACACCCACCATGGCCACGCCCACCCAGGCGGTCAGTAGGGCAGAAAACCGGTTGTTGAATTATTTGAATCCCACCACTGTGATGGATGGAGAGAAGCGTCTCCATCCTCCCCTCCCCTCTTCCTCTTCCCATTCACCCTCCCTTCCCCCCAGCAGCTCTGGGTATAATGATATTACTGCAAAAACATAGAAGCAGCATTTCATCTGCTCTTCCTTAAGATGCCACCAGACTCCTTGTCCTTTATGGCAACTCATTCGAAAGCAGGATCCTCAATTAGGGAATCCTGAATCTTGCAGGAGTCACCAGGGCTATTTCAGGAGAATGGATGAAAATCCCCCTGCCTTCATTTGCAGACGGGGGGGGGGGCAGGGAGGGGGAAAGGCCAAGTGAGTCTATTCCCTTAAAATATTTCAAAAGCATATGGAGCCCTTCCCTGAAGAGATTACGGTAAGAGGCAGATGGGTTCGGCTGACATCAAAGATTTGCTAAGTGGCTTCATATTTCAATTAAACAAGCAAAGGCTGCCTGTTAACTTGAATAAACCTGATTTCAAACTGCTACTCTTGTTCTTGCAGGCTCTTTTGAAGCAACAATTGGCTCTTTTGTGTTCTTTTCTGCTGCTGCTGCTGCACAAGAACCAACCAGGGAGAGAAAGTGATGCAGCCACAGAGGTGAAAAACACCGTAGAGTCCACAGAATTCTTTCTCAAGACAGACTAAAATACAGGGCAGGAGGACTTGATGGTCCCAGGAAGCTTTCATCATTCTTGAAGCTGTTGCGAGATTCCCCCTCAGAGGACGACTTTTCCTCGTTCAGTTCTTAGTCGCTTGTAAGTCCTTGTGACCCGAAGGACATCAGTTCTCCAGGACTGTCTTTCCATCACTGAAGTTCTCGGAAGCTCCTGCTTTGTGTCGTCAGAGATCGGAGTTCTCTGTCTTCTGCAGCCTCTTTTTCAGTTGTCTTTGATTTTCCCAAGCTCTGAGTCCTCCTGCATGGCTCTTCTCTTTGCACGATGCGTTCCAAACATCCAAAGTTTAGCTTCCAGTGAGCAATCTGACATCCCAGTTTCTTTCGTTCAGCCTTTCTAATGATGCAGCTTTCATAGCCAAATGTTGCAGCTGGGAAAACCAAGGCCTTGACAGTCCAGGAGCTGCTTTTTCAAGAGTTGACCTTTGGGACAACCATAACCAGAGAATTTGAGAATCTCTACAGACTTCAAGGCCTTGACAATTCACACCTTTGTTGTTTGCACTGTGATGTCCCTGCTCCTCAGTGGTTCATCTCGAATTGCCCTCCAGTAGCAGATGCTTCTTCCTTTCACGGCTACAGTCACAACCTCTGTTTTGCTTCAGCATCTTCTCCACACTTCAACACCTGCGGGGGGGGGGGGGGAGGAGGGAGGGCAGGGGGGCTGGCAAATGACACACTCGCTGGGATTTTCCTAACATCAAACATGCACTTTTGCACTTCCTTTTTCCGTCTCCATGAAGAGATTCCTGAATCTTCCCTGATCCCAGCAAATGAGATTCCATTATCCACTTACCTGAGGTTGTTGACATTTACTTAAGTTCATCTTCACGAACTGCCCCTCGGGCAGAATTTCAAGCAAAGCCCTTCAGAATTGTGAAGGAACTTTGATCAGAACAGAAGCAGAATTTGAATAAAGGAAGTGGTTTCCTTTGGGCTCCTGCCAAGCATTCTGCCTGCCAATGACTGGCATGGCTGAGCTACCAGGGTCTTTGGGCCAAGACCAATGATTTACACGGAACATTTGAGTGTGCCAGGATTGCCCAGGCCTCACCAAGCATTTCAGAGTGTACTTACCCGCCGTCCTGGTTTCCCCGATGGACCCGGAGGGCCTTGAACCCCTCGTGGACCCTGGAATAAATTGAACCAAAGGAGAATCAGAAGCTGAGGTTTTGGGGGGAAACCTGGTTCTTTTCTTTTGCCCATGAGGGCTTGGAGGAAAGGCCAGAGGACCCTCACCTCCCATGAGACCCCAGGCCCTCCACAGGATGGAGAGGTAGGGAAGGAAGCTCAGGAGGAGCATGTTACTAGGTGCATTGACAGCATGCACCTGGGGGAGAGAGCTTGGCATCGTGTTGCTGCGTCTCCCCAGAATAATTATTTGGCAGACTGCAAAATTCAAGAGTGAGCGGCCTAGAGGTGGAGCCTCACAATGAGGAGGCTATGGGTTCGATCCTAGGTAGAGGCAGATATTTCTCTCTCTGGGCACAATGAGAATATATCTGCTGGGAGGGGGGGAACTCTGTATTGGCAACAGGAAGGGCATCCGGCCAGTAAACACTCAGCTCCATTCAGTTGCCCAGACTCCACCCCGCAAGGGATTATGGGGTGGTTAAAAGAGGATGACTGCAAAATTCAAGAGTCTCAAGAAAGTTAACGAAGAAACAGAGCTATGCCCCAAAATTCTCCCATCGGACAAAAGAAAATTGTCTCTGAAAGAAGAGGAGTATCTCTGGGACACTCCCTTGAGGGCAAGGCCTGCAGGTGTGAATGCTCCACCTTGCCTTGCCCCATTAATCCCCAAAGGGAAGACCCCCAATGTCTCTTGGTGAGGGGGGAGCTCCTTCAGAGAGGAAATGTGTGCTGGCAATTTAGTGCACCTTTTTATCAGGATGTAGGGACAGCGTAGGTGCTCACCCATAAAACACTACACAAAAATAAAAATGCCCCAAACGGAGCAATTGTGCTTCATGGTCTTTGGGAGATATGCCTAAAACACAGTTTCCTGGGAACCTTTGGGGAAGCGCTGGGTTTGCTTCAATACTGGCATTGATTTTAGAAAGCTTGAGTGGTGCGGTGGCCTAGCGGTGGAGCTCTTGCCTCACAATCAGGAGGCTGTGAGTTTGATCCTAAGTAGAGGCAGATATTTCTCTCTCTGGGCACGTTGAGAATGTATCTGCTAAAGAAAAATTCCGCATTGGCAACAGGAAGGACATCCGGCCATTAAAACACTCAGCTCCATTTAGTTACCCAGACACTGCTAGGGATTATGGGGTCATTAAAAGGAGGTAATGGTTAATTTTATAAAGCTTCTCAATCAAAACTCAGTAGACTCAGGAAGCGAAGCAGAGCCGCCCACCATCCCCCACAAGACTGGCCACAAAAAGACCACTTCCACTTTGCAAGTCATTCCTACCTGAGGTCCCATGTCTCCTGTTTCACCTTTGATCCCTCCACCACCTGGGGGTCCCTGGGTGAAAAGAAACACTGTTAACAAGACACATCAGGAAAACAATCTTTAGGTGTCCAAAGGCCAAGTGGGAGGAGGTGGGAGGACCACTAAGATGGCAGACCAAGAAAGCCGCTCTATTTGGCCTTGAGCACCAAGGAGCATCTTCTACCATGCAAATCTTTTAACCAATAGAAAACACTCGCTTTCCGAAGGGTCTACAAGGGTCCAGCTGCATCCAGGCAGGAGAAGCGGGAAGCCTCCAAGGGGTTCAGATGTGGATTTAAGAATCGCAGAAACACAGTGGGGAGGAATCCCAAGGCTCACCTAGCCCACACCATTTTCAGTTTAAAAAGCCATCTTAAAGATGTGCTGCTGAATCTACCCTTTTAAGTTCTATTCTCAACAGGCATTAGGGAAATTAACTCAATAGGATTCAAGCTGCTAAATAATGACTATTGACAAGTAATGAGAGTCAACAGGAGGCTGGAACGGAAGGCACGATAGGTGCTTCAACTATCTAAAGGGCTGAATAATTGCCTTCCGTGTGATAACTGTTGTTGTTCCAAAAGACAAGAGGGAAAACAGGCAACTAGATGACCAGAAAGCTGATTTAGGTTTAGCAACACTAAGAGCTGTTTGCAGGGAAGGCATCCTGCCCACAGAGGGGAGGACACCATAGGCTGGGGGGGTCTTTAAACAGAAACTAGTAGCCACATGTCAAGTAACGCTGCATCCCTGCCTAGGGAGGGGTTGGGCCCTTCCAACCTAACCTTCAATGGAATCCGCCCTTGGTGTGTGATTTTTCTCAGAGCAAGAGTTTATTCCAGTTTCCAACTCCTGCCCCCAAAACTACTTTTTTTCCTGACTCCTTCACTAACTTTGTCCAAAACTGCAGTCCCAAGTCAGGGAAGAAAGGTGTTTTATCCAAGGCAAATCATTATCCAGTTCTTAAAGAATTCGACATCTTGCATAATGTGGCAGAATGTAAACATTTCTGCCAAACACTGACATGAACTGCAGAAAGCAAATACGTGAACCAACTCCAGCTTGGGACTGTTTCTCTGAATACCTTTTGCAAGGACAGGATCGCATTACATCCCCTGTGACCAGACGGTGAAGCCCCCCTGCACTCTTGCAAAGAAATTTGGGTAACAAAAAAACACAAAACAGTGAGAACCTGGCACCGCTTTGGCAGTGACAAAACCTTCAAAACACACGTGAGTTCCGGGATTCCAGGGCTGCTAAGGGGCGCCTGCTGGTGCTGCCTGCTTCTACGTCTCTCTTCCATCCTAGTAAACTATTTAACAAACTGGGACAAAGTTTGAATTGGTGTGAACAGTCGAACCACGGTTCCTTTGATGTGAGTAGACCATGAGGGAAGTCACCCCGGCTAGAAGAATGAAATATTTTGGGAAATATTACAGAAGGCAGAATATTATATTTCCCTAAAGGAGAAACACGCTCTTGGAAAGCAGCCCCTGCCTTTCTTAATAGCCCCAGCAGGACTGGGCCAGCCTGTCTACAAGACAAAAGGCCTTCAGCTCCAGGGTGATGGGATTGAGACATGGCCCTCCAGGACATAATAGGATTATCTAGCAGCCAGGCTCACTGCATTGCAAAATCACCTGGGGACATTGCATCACCCAGCAAGCTTCAACCAAACATGACTCCACATGGCCCATGGGAGTCTGACAGCAAGCAATAGAATACATGTCCTTGCCACAGGAACAGGAAGCTCAAGGGCAAAGCCCAAGAGAGGGCATCAATAACCCTCGTTCTCAACTCCATGTGGCCAGCTGCCCAGGACCTAAAATCCATGTGGTTCTGTCCCTCAATAAACCATCTTTCCAATCAGCCTCCAGGTTTCCAGTGTTTTTCTCCCCACCTAGAACTGAACCAGATGGATATTTCTTCCAACAACCATCATTCTTGGACCGTGTGGTTGCATCGTGCAAGAGTGTTTGCAGATCTTTCGGGAAACGGGTGTCCCTTGACACCAGAATAATAGGACCCACATTTGTTGTTTCACTTCCATGAAACACTTAAAATGTTACTACTCTCCAGGCATGTAGTCCCACCCAGCCCCACAAAATTAAGAATGACCCGATGATGCGGTTTTTGCTACCTTCCAATGACCCAATGCCTTCAGGCCCTGTGATTTGTGGGCTCAGGTTGTACCCCATGCCTCCCAAAATAGAAAGCCCATTGGTTCACCTCAAAGTTATGGAAAGTGGTGCCCAGCGCTGTGGGAAAGGGGATTTACTCACCATGGGGCCTGGTCTTCCGGTCAGTCCCATTGGGCCGGCTGGTCCCCTCAAAGCCAGCTGCAGGGAAAGAGAGAAGCGGCATGAGGGACCCTGCCAGGGGCTGGAGAGCCATCCAGAAGAAAGAAAGACCCTCTTGGCAGCCTCAACAGCCCCACTGGTGGCGATAAGCATCTGGGTCGGAGGCCTCTTGCTGATAGCGGGGGATGGAATGGGGGGAGGGGGGTTCAGGTATAAGGGACAAGGGACAAGCAGTTCTCCACAATTTGGAATAAAAAGATGTGCCCAAGAGGAAGCATTGAAGCCATCTTTACCCAGATGATGGAAGAGACAGGCAGGAAGCTAGACGGGGGTTCAGGGAGGGGAACCCAGGGCAAGAGGGAGGGAGGGAGGGAGGAGAGAGGAGCGGAGAGGGGAGAGAGGGAGGAGGGGAAGGGAGGGGAGGAGAGGGGAGGACAGAGAGGAAGGAAGGAAGGAAGGAAGGAAGGAAGGAGAGGAAAGAGGAAAGAGGAAAGGAAGGGAGGGAAGGGAGGGGAGAGGAGGGAAGAGGGAACAGAAGAGGAGAGGAGAGAGGGGAGAGGAGGAGAGAGGGAGGAGGTGAGGAGGGAGGGGAAGGGAGGAAAGAGGGAAGAGGAGGGGAGTGGACAGGAGGGAGGGAGGAGTGGAAGGGAAGGGAGGGGAGGGGAGGGGAGGAGAGGGAGAGAGGAGAGGAGAGGAGAGGAGGGGGCTGCTGTACTAGGACTGGACTTTGTCCAGGGCAGTCCAATATCCCCTCTTGTAGCCTCAGGTGGTTCTTTGGCTGTGCATTTTGTGCAAGGCTCTGCAGAACTGAATGAAACCAACCAGCATATAAACACCCACCCTGCTATTCACATGTGTTACACACAGGCCACTTAAAAGCATTCGCACTACAGGTAACAGGCAACCTTGGTTAGTTTTTCTGAGGATGCTGCAAACCTGGCCTGTGAAGTGAAATCGCTTCAGCCAGGAAGAGGGATCAGATCGATTCTGTCATCAGAATCAGTGCATTCTGCAAGCTCAGCACTAAGAAGTGGGCTAAGTGTCAAAGAGGCAAAGGAATCTTTGTGGGGATTTCCTCCCAAGAAAACCCCTGAGATTTACTTCTGAAGTGCAAGAGGGTGAAGTGCCCCATCTGAGCTTCCCCCTAAGGCAAGTACAGTCATATTCTCAGTGCAGCAAAATAAGAAGATTTTATATATATCTCTGGTTCTAGGAGAGAGAGAGAGAGAGAGAGAGATCTCCCAGAACCAGATAGAGAGGTAGGAGGTGAGAAGTTGGAGAATCTGGAATGATTTAACAACGACTTTATATCGCTACACGAACAACTTAAAATGTCACTGTCGTGTTTTATTTTTATTTTTTATTTTTTTTAAAAAACCCACTAATTAAAAAGTCATGTAGTTCCACGAGAGTCAATAAATCTTTGTGTAGGTAATGGGGCTGTCCACGTTTTATAACCTTGCAGGGACAAATTTGTTCCATTGCTTGAATTCAATACCTTAAAAGACGGGTGATTATCTCCTTCTGTAATTAAAACCCACCCAGGCCTGCAACTAGAAGACCCAGGAAGTCATAGGAACAACGATTAGGCAGTGAAGGGGAGTTGAGTCTTTAACTGCTGCCCAATTAAAAGAGAAAGCTAGGAAGAAGAAGAAAAAAAACACCTCGGCTTCCAGAGCAAAATTCAAGGCAATGCATTATTTCCCAAAAGGCTGCAAGGCTTAAGGCCAGGTTTAAAATCATAGGCAGCCCCCCAATCAGGGAAGAAGGTGCAGGTGGGTCTTTAAACTGGGCACGTCCGATCTGCATGTGAGGACTGTCCCACAAGGAGCAGGATCACATGTACCCACCCGAGTGTCAACCCTGAAGCTGACCTGACCAGAGCCATCTTGGAGCTTCAGTGTTGCCACACTGGAGCTGGGGGAGAGGAAGGGGAGATTAGAGATCGAGGATTTGTGTAGACAAAACAAAATACTTTCTCTTGAGAACCAAGGACGTTCTCTCACCTGGACGGTGGAAGGAGTGAAGTCAACAGACAGTGTCTTGATTGAACCATGTGATTGATTGATTGTTTGAAATTGTGGGAAAATTTTCTCTTTTAACTAGGTGAAAACCGCAGGAATCTTTAGAGTCGGTTTTCACCAGATCTGTGTCAATATATTTCCAATAAAGCTATTCTTTGAGGAATCTACTTGCCTTAAGAGTTTTGCTTGATGTGGAACTATTATTTGGACAGCGACCACTTTTGGCCCAATGGCTGCAAGATGCACCAGCATAGAGCAAGCCAGCTTTTTGGGCTAAGGGGGGAACCACGGAAATTTAGAAAACCCTACGGGCACCGTCCTAAATGAGGAGGTTCCTGTGTATAAATGGCTGCCTTGGGAGGTCTATGAATAACAGACCTGGAAATACCTACAATATCCAGATGCCCACTAGATGGCAGCCAAGACATAGGAAAGTCAATATTGCCATCTGGTGAGGATTCAGGGGGTTGCAATGCAGCTCAAATCATTCTTGTCTATGGACAGTCACAAGACACTTAGGTAAAGCTTTCCCTGTCCAGTTGTGTTCAGCTCTAGGGTGCTGTGCTCATCTCGGTTTCAATCAAACAATCAGAATAAAGCTTGAAGGGACCTTGGAGGTCTTCTAGTCCAGCCCCCTGCTCAAGCAGGAGGCTCTATACCATTTCAGACAAGTGGCTGTCCAGTCTTTTCTTAAAAGCCTCCAATGATGAACCACCCACAACTTCTGATGGCAAGCCATTCCAGGGATTAATTTGTTCCCACATTCAGGAATTTCTCCTTATTTTTAGGTTCCTTCTCTCCTTGGTTAGTTTCCATCCATTATTTCTTTTCTTGCTTTCTGGTGCTTTGGAAAATAAGTTGACCCCCTCCCTCTTTGTGGCAGCACCTCAAATACTGGAATCCTGCTATCCTGTCCCCCCTAGTCCTTCTTTCCTCTAGCCTGGTCATCCCCAAAAACTAACCCAATTGGTTCATTTTTTTTATTAGGCAAACAAGATTAAATCTGCCCTATGAATGCAGATACTGGCTTGGATCTTGCTCCTCCTTATCCAGCCAGGACCCACCACAAGAGCAAGGCAGCCTCCAGGGCCCCCAGGGGCCAGGGAGCAAAAGGCAGGATTCACCACCGACCCTGACTTCAGCTGGGCCATTTGCCTGCCCCCAACACACACACACACCAGCCTCCACCTTCCCAGTCCTGCCTGCAGTGGAGTGTCCCACATGATGAAGTGGGCAGCTAGCATCCAAGCTGGTACAAGAAGGAACGGGCTCATCCCAAAGCTACCCTGGGGCGTTTTGATGCTGGACCTCCAGAAAAAAGTGCAATTCACTCTGAGCTGGAACTGTGGGGTCTCAAAGACTTTTGGGGGACCTGGGCAAGTCAGAACTGTTTCCACGTGGCAGAAACGACCCGTGACCTGGGATGCTGAACCAGCCATGGGTTGCTGACTCTGTGTGGCCATTGAGAGGGAAACAGCCTTCCAGTAACAACAAAGCACCGTTTCTGAGCCAGAAGTGGGTGCTTTCAATCCCTCCCCCATTCCCACTAAGCATCCACAGGGGGGCGAGGGGGGGGGGCTCAAGGCTACATACAGGCAGTCCTTGACTTACAACTACAATTGAGCCCAAAAATCTCCATTGCTAAGCGACACAGTTAAATGAGTTTTGCCCCATTTTACAACCTTCCTTGCCACAGCTGTTAAGCGAATCACTGCACTTGTTAAGTGAGCACAAACAGGGTTGTTAAGTGAATCTGGCTGGATCTCCAGGGCCACGGAGAACCTGTGGGGCCCTCCCTGGGTACTCACCCTGGCCTGCTGCAGGATGGCTTGTGCTTGGGACTCCTGGGCGGAGATTAAGGGTCCTTTTGAGCCCCCGTCTCCACCCCCGGTGAACCGGAACTGCAAGGGAGCAAGAGCAGAGAGTCAAAGCTCGGCTGAGCAACCTGACCAAACACAACCATACACAAAAGAAGACCAAGAGCTTTTGCGAATCACAATTACTCAGCCATCTTGCTGTAAGAGAGGGTTTCCTCTTCCAGCACTTCTCAAGGCCCCCAGCCCCACACAAAACAAGAAGGGAGGGACCCTCCACCCCAGACGCATGTCAGCCCTCGGGCAGCCGACCTATAGGGTGCAGCCAGGCACCCATCAAAGGGGTAGAGAGAAGGAGAGCCAGCAGTCACCTGCTGAGGTCTGATTCCCAGATCCTTGGAGACCCTCCCTCATGCTCCTCGTGTTCCTCCAATGGCACAATGGAGCCTTGAAGTCTCTCTCAACTCAACAGTCACGGAAGGGGCAAAAGGGGGGGAAAGCCCCCAGCAGCACTTGCCAGGACAGGAAGAAACGGGGGGGGGGCCTTGGGGTTGATCCACAGAATTGGGCCACCGGGATCTCTTTATGCTGGTTGCGAGGGCTGACAAGGGGGCCTGAGAGAGTCCCAACCACCCTCACTTAGAAGGGCCGAGACCTGAGCTGTATCCTCCCAAATGGAGGCGGCTGGCTGGAAAAGAGAAACCTTGCGTGACCTTCCTTGTCTTTCTCCTCCTCCTCCTCAACTCCCCCGAAGGAGCCAAAGCCTTGACAGGAGCATCAGTCAGGATAATCTCTCCCTCTCCAGAGCGTTTCCTTTCCCAAGTTTTCTCCCCGTTATTTGCTGGCTGCTGGTTCTGCAAGCTGCAGCGTTCACTTCACTCTATGGTGAGGTTCTCCCTCTGGCACAAGGAGGGCGCAGAGCCCTTTGGCTGCCCACGGCTGGCCCTGACCGAAGCTTCCGAAGCAACATCGGGATTTGCAATCCCCTCACTCTGATCCCTATTTCCTGGTCGAATTTGGGGATCCCACAGTTCCACGTCTCTGAATGTCGTGAAGCTCAAGAAAACATTCAGACATCTCAAAAAATGGAGTGCCTTTATGGTTAACGTATATAAAATATGCTGTTAGGAGAAATACAATTTTACAATATAGAATTCCAACACTGGAAGGACCTTGGAGGTCTCCTTGCGCAACCTCCTGTCTTTATACCATCCTGGGCAAACGGTTGCGCAATCTCTTCTTCATAACCCCCAGGAATGGGGCATCCACAACTCTGGGAGGGAAGCTGTTCCGCTGTCAGAATATTTCTCCTTCGTTCCATGTTGGCTCTCTCTTTAATGAGCTTCCACCCATTGCTTCTTGTCCTGCCTTCTGCTGCTTTGGAGAATTAAGTCAACCCCTCTTCCCTGTGACAGCCCTTCGAGTATTGGAAGAAAGCGATGAGGTCTCCCTGAAATCTTCAAAATGTTTCAAAACGCCTATTTGTGTGATGGTTTCAACCATTATTTTCAAACACGTGTGGAAATAGAGCAGAGATGTTCACGGATGAACAGGTAGATGGATGAGACACAGTCCTAGAAACGGCGCAGTCAAGTCAGAAGACAGAGGTCTGAACTGAGAGGGCTTGTAGCTGATGCTCCTGCTAGTTCCACTATGCAGGACGAATGCAGGTTTTCAAAACAATTTCATCTCAACGTTCAAGAGGAACACATGGAGACAAAGAGGGGGCTGGAGAACAAGGAAGATCCAGAGGTGAGGAGGATCAAAGGGATCCCACAGGGCAAGTGGCTCCCTGCTCTTACAGCATCCTTGGCCACAGAGGGAGGCTAACCAGACCCCACTTACAGCAGCCTTTGGAGGTGGACCTCTGCTTCTGGACTTCTAATGCCACAGCCACCTCCCCCCACCCAACCCAGAATAGTGGCTACTTACACTTTAGAGCTGTGCAGAGCTTTGGACTTGAGGGGGGGAAAGTGGCTTTTCCCTCTTGGATTCTAAAGTGCTGCCAAGCCACAGCTGAGACAAACTCCTTGTCTGCACAGCCACCGAAGCAGGAATGCGCCTCCTTCAGGGATGACCTCCTTCCCACTCCTTCCTCTGTAGCAATAGCACTTATCACTTCACAGGGCTTTCCAGTCCTCTCTAAGCGGTTTACAGAGTCAGCCTCTTGCCCCCAACAATGTAGGTCCTCATTTGACCCACCTCGGAAGGATGGAAGTCAACCTTGAGCCTGGTGAGATCTGAACTGCCAAATTGCAGGCAGCCGGCAGAAGTAGCCTGCAGTACTGTACTCTAACCACTGCGCCACCGCGGCTCTCAGTGGGTCTGCAGTTGCTACTCAACGGAAGACATAAGCCCTGGAAATGGCTCAGTCATACTCACCGGCAGCATCAGCATTGTCCCAGGCGGGCCTGGCAAACCATCAGCGCCAGGAAGCCCTGCACGTCCGGGTGGACCCTGGCAAAGGAGAGCAAGAAGGACATCATCGGACACGGCAAGGTTGGCACAAAAAATTCAGGCTGAGCTGAGGCAGCACCGAGGCCACCCTGTCACTATCTGAATTCTAGGCAAACAGTCAAAATCTGATGGATTTGATCTGGAGTGAACACAGGAATTCTGCTTGGTTGACCTGCACATGAATGAATCTCAGCACTCGGTCCGTAAAGGGGTCACTGGAGCTGAGAGTGCTGGGAAAATTACGCCCTGGGCGGCCCTTCTTCAACCACTGCCTGCCAAGAGACGCCATCAATGCCCCGAGCTGGGAGCTCTGCCAGCCCTGCCACCTTTCCCAAAGCCAAGGGCTGCCTTTTCCTCGAGGGCTGCCAAACCTTTGAACCAAAATATCTGCCAGGTTTTGGATCCTTTAGGAAAGGTCGCACTGAGAAGTGAGGAAGAAAGTAAATGATAAAAAGTGGATTTCCTTAAAAACATGTCACCCCTCGTGTTTGATATCTGTCATGAACTGAAAGAATATCTGCTATCGCTATTTAAACCTGTGCCCAATGCCTGACGGAGGGCACGTGCTGCCCCAACCCGGCTCTGCCGGGGCTTTTAGGCCGTGGGGCACAGTGTGAAATCAAGGGGAGGGGGCGTAGTGTGAATGTAGCCAGCAGAGAGAGTGTGTGGAGTGTGGCGCCGCCTGGGGACTCTTGGTCCATCAGCCAGTTGCCTGGCTACCCACCAGAGAGAGATCACATTCATGTACCACCAGGATGGCCCTGAACGAAGCCTAGCCTTCCATGGATGTGAATTCCAGAAGAAAGAGGCTCTCAATGTAAGGCAGGGGGGCCCAATCGCTGGGCCACAGCTCACTACCGGGCCTTGAGCCCTTCCATACCAGGCCGCAGAAGTGGCAGGTGAGAGTATAGGCGCACGCAACCCCACTTGCGCGAGCAGTAGGCAAGCTCGTGTGGGCATGCTCTATGTGCACAAGTGGGGGGGTGTGCGTGCCCACCACTCATGCAAATGGAGTTGCGTGCACGTGCGTGCTTGCCCATCCCCTCTCCCCCCACATACACCACCCCCCAAACGGTCAATAAAGCCGGAAAGTTGGGGACCCCTGCTGTAAGGGAGAGGCAGTTGCTGGGAGCAATAGCTCAGACAAGGCTTCAAAAAGCAGTCAATAAAATACAAAACAGTAACGGATCTTGGTATCGTTGCTGCTCTTTAAATGACTTAAATACTAGCTCTTCCTTCCTATTTCATTGGATTTACAATTCATTTTTATTGGATAATAACATATTATAAAATACAAAGTAAATAGAAAAGCAGGGGGGCGGAAGGAAAGAAAAGTGAAGAAAGATAAGAAAAAAAGAAAGAAAAAGAAGTCAGTTGACTTCTGATTCTCTCTGTTACAGTAAAATAAGGCACTGACATCAAATCACAACTTTTTGCTTTTTCTTAATAACATGAACAAGCCATTTTGTAAAGATCTGTCCGTCTAACTGGTGAAACCCAAAGTCAGAGTTTCATTCTTCTCTATGTCAAGCATGGAGTTCAGAAGTGGACTCCACGAATAAACAAAAGTACTTATATTTCCAAATTTAAACGCAGGCCCTGTGGAATGGGAAGGAGGAAGAGACCTTCTCATGGGGAAGGGGGGGCGAGATTCATGCACAACCGTGTGGCCTCAAATGACCCCTTCTGCGCATCCTCCCTTTGGGGCAGCATGAAGATTGCTCCCTCAGCTTCACAAGGTGACCCTCCATTCATCCACCCTCCCACCAGGGACACAGCCCCCTTCAACTCTCTCCCCCTGTCTGAAAAGTGGAGCGCCCCTCTTCCTGCAGCAAAACCGCTGCTTTGAAGGCGCCTCTGCAGGGATGGGGGTTCAGCGGCTCAGCTGCCAGGGGCTGTGTGGGGCAGCTGGGACTGGGACGTGCCCCTCCCTTGGTCCCTGGGGACAGCCCTCGTGGCCTTTCTGGTGTTGGCAGCAGGAGAGAAGAGGCACCTGGCCTCTGCATTGCCATTTGGTGGGCACCCTTGAGCTACCTGCCCGGATGAGATAGAATAGAATGGAATGGAATGAAATAGAATAGAATGAAACGGAACAGAACGGAACGGAAGGGGAATTGGGAATACAAGGGAATGGAATGGGAAGAGGAAGAGCTGGAAGAGACCTAGAAGGTCTCCTAGTCCAGCCCCCTGTTCAAGCAGGAGACCTTAGACCATTTCAGAAAAGTTACTATCTAGTCTTTTCTTTAAAATCTCCAGTGATGAAGCACCTAAAACTTCTGGTGGCAAGCTGTTCCACTGGTTCATTGTCCTCACTGTTAGGAAGTTTCTCCTTAATTGCAGGTTGCTTCTCTCCTTGATTAGTTTCCATCCATGGTTTCTTGTCCTGTTTCTCTGGTGCTTTGGAGAATAAATTGAGACCCTCTTCTTTGTGGCAGCCCCTCAGATATTAGAAGACTGCCATCATGTCACCCTTAATCCTCCTTTTCTTTAGACTAGCCAGACCTTCAGCTGTTCATTAGATGTGGCAGGCAGCTTGTGAGACAGACTAGATTCTGGGGTGAATCTAATCACCCCAGAACAAAGCTAGAGCGTGTCCCCCCCCCTAAGCAGACCAAGAGCTTCTGCTGCTGCCCTGGGCGAGAAGGGGGCCCCAGGCCCAAGGCATGGCTGCTTTTCTGCTGCCAGACCTTCTTCCTTTTTCCTCTGTAAGCCACCTTTTTAATGCTTCACTAGAGCTCGGGCTGGCCCAGTTCAATTTTTGAAAGCAAATCTGGGGCCCAAAATTAATTTGTTCAAAACACGGCACATGAATTAAAACATCAGACAAATACAATATCAATGCAAACAGCCCACGAGAGAGACGCTGGTTTGGTTGCTTCCACCGGCAGATATAACTTTTACACCAGCTCTGCAGGCGAAGGGCCAGGTGTGTTTGTACAACATGCCGGCTTGATGCAGGTTTTATCAAGCCATGGGGAGCTTTTGTTTACAAAGGAAGGCATATTGAGAAATCGTATCCCGGATCTCGAGAGAAGCCAGCATCCGCAAACAGGACCTGCTATGCTTTGAAAAAGCCGGATCTCTTTCTTCGAGCCACCTACCACACTGTGCAACCCACAGCTTTCAAAACAGAGGGGTGCTGCCCTCAGAAGTGGAGGGCATTTCTGTCCCGGGGTGTAACAAAAATGCCACTTTCAAAGATTCCAAAGTCCTTGGAGTACAAGGCCAAACGATGGTCTGTCGACCACTCAGAGTAGGAAGGGCAGGAGTGGTAGCTTTGAAGACCAGAGTGTGGCACGTGAAGGGGCCATTGTGGCTTCTACAGCATGGAGGGGCTCCCCAGTCCCTGGAGAGAGAAAGCCCCCAAAAGCCTCTGAGGGGTCAGCCACTGCTGGCTCCTGGAGCCTGTTCAGCCCCGCAGCACCTCCGTAGCTGCTTCCAGTGAAGGGTCTAATCCAGGGGCGTCAAACTCAAGGCCCGCGGGCCGGATCCAGCCTGAGGGGTGCTTAGATCCAGCCTGGAAACAGCAAAGGACCGGCCCTCGGTGCCTCTGCCAGCATAACAGAACTCAGGGAGGCCTCATGTGCCCCACCGCACCCCGGTTTTGGCCACAACGGACTCCTGCAGCCCTCTGCCAGCAAAAACAGGGCACTGGGGGTGGGGGAGGAGACTCCATTTTCTCTGGCAGTTTGTTTTATCAAAACAAACTAAAAACAAAGCAAAAGGAGAAATGTTTCCCCTTTTGCATTTGAACATGCAAGAAGGGGCAGGAAAGGAGAAAGGGGAAAGACAAAGAAAAAGAAAAAGAAGGGAAGAGGGGAGGGAAGAAGAAATGAAGAGGGAAGGGGAAAGATGAAAAGGAAGGCAGGCAGGCAGGGAGGGAGGGAGGGAGGGAGGGAGAGATGAAGGAAGGAAGGAAGGAAGGAAGGAAGGAAGGAAGGAAGGAAGGAAGGAAGGAAGGAAGGAAGATTATAATGAGAAGGGGGGAGGGTCTCAGGGAAGTCCTACCTTAGCACTTGCCCACCACAGGTGCCCCCGACACGAGTCCCGTGTCCCACCCACCGTGGCCATGCCCACCCCCAGCCCTCTGAGGTCAAACACAACCCTGATGCAGCCCGCAGTGAAATCAAGTTTGACACCCCTGGTCTAATCCATTTTGACATTCATTTAGGGGAAAGGGGAAAAAACGTTCTATTTTCCTAACAAAAACATCTCCAAGAACATCAATAGCAACATCAAATAGCATGATAAGGAATTGAGATCTCCGTTAGCACTTCAAAGAGGAAACCGGCAGCCCAGAAAAACCCCAAAACGCCCTGCTGTTCTTTGGTGGAATAAAACAAATTGCTTTTCAAGGGCCATTTCATACCCTGCAGCGCCTTCTGCTGGTTACTGTAAAGACTGCAGGGAAAACTTTCCTATGGAACCAGACAATCCTTCATCATCCATTCAGATCTGGTAGCTATTCATCCTCCCGGGAAGATTAAGCATTTCAGAAAATCTAGCACATTTATTCCAACGCTGAAACGCCCCAGTGAATTTTGTGCAATTGAAACTCATCGTAAATTGAGCTGAATCTTCTGATTATAGCAGAATCAGATTAAATCTGTCCTTTTAGCGTTCATGATAGTTAATAAATTAGTCAATGCCTAATTGAAGAGCCTAAACAGGGACACAAACACATTAAATATAGAATAGCAGGGTTGGAAGGGACCTTGGAGGTCTCCTAGTCCAACCCTCTGCTCGAGCAGGAGACTTATACCGTCCCAGGCATATTTTCCTGGGAGTCCAACAAAGCCTTGGCTAAGGCTTATAGCTAAAAGATATTAGGCCCCGAGGGAGTCTCAGGCCAGCCCACTCAGGCCCTCCAAGGCCTAAAATCAGGTTTCTGCATTTCGTCTGGAGACGGGGAGGGTGTGTTCGCTTTGGCTTCCGCTCCCAGTAAAGCCCTCTTAGAAAGCAATTATACCTTAGATGGAATCAAAAGCTTCCAACCCTTCATTTGCCTTGCAGGACCAACACAGCAATTATCTCCGGGTCCAGATGGCAGAGCGAGGAGCAAAAGGGGCGGAGGGGGGTGCAGAGTAGAGGACTGTATTTTGCCTAAACACTAAATGCAGGCATGGAGGAGAAAGTTGTCCCGTATGATTTGCTTTTAAATGTAAAGTTGCCTCATTTAGGCTGTCCGAATGACACATGAAATGATGCAACAACGAGCTTGAACCAATAATGGGGTTCAAATCCCGTTGCTACTGGTTCGCTCGTGGGCGCTCGTGCATGCGCAGAAGCATCCAGCCAGGTGAGCGGAACCTCCCGCTGCCGGTGCTACCAGTTCACCCAATCTGGGTCAAACCGGTAGCAACCCACCACTGGCTTGAACCTCTTCCATAAGGCTGCGGCCTATCTCGCAACCCAAGGAGGGGAGATTGGAATGCATCCATGAGGCAACATACACACTCAAACACACAATGTAGGGAATTCCCCACCATCCAGTCAGAGCTGAAGAAGCTTCTTGGATGACAAGCAAAATGTCTTCAAAGAAAAAGAACAAAAAGTCCAGTTGCGTCTTGGAAAAAAAGCACTTGTGGGACCAGCTAAGGAAAGGAACTGGATTAAGGAAACTTTGTGTGCAAATAACCTGGTTCAGAATGATGAGAATCTCATGGCTAAGGATGGGTGTTTTCTGACTTCCCATCCTCACCCCAACATTGCCTGCTGATGGAAATAGACTGAAATGAATTTGCAGTAGGAAAATGAAGCTGCTAAAGTCAGTCCCAACCGTGGACTCTGCCGGGAAGTGCTGAGCGCTTCTTCGCAAGAGACATTCGGGAAAAGGTTGTGGGAGGGGAAGCTTTGCTGGGTGGGGGGACATAATTTTATCCTGCACTGTACTAAGGACAATGTGGGTCTGGCAGGTGTGCAGGAAAGCAGATTCTGGCTTCCTGCCATCACCTCATGAGCAGCCAATATGTCTTCCTCTTTCCTCCATTCTGGACCCACCACCGGAAATAGCCTCTTGGAAGGAGAAACACTGAAGATTTCTGCATCCCAAGAACCCTCTGCCTTCCACGCACACATTTTTACCCCCAAATGAAGGGGGAAGTTTCATATCAAGGAGAGTTGGGCAGCAACTATCCACCATTCAAGAACAAAGGAATGCAGAAGGAGAAGCTCTGGAATGTTAGAATTCAAACCAACAAGCACCAGCCATGCAACACCCCAGACTTAACCACTGTTATTTATTATTATTATTATTTAAATTTTAAATAATTAAATAATTAAATTTTAATATTTAAATAATATTATTATTATTTAAATGTTTATACCGCCCTTCTCCCGAAGGACTCAGGGCGGTGTACAGCCAGAAATAAAATACAGAATATGTACAGTTAAAAACGAATTAAAATATAGCAAAATTACGAAAACGGCTGATAATTAAAATTTAAATTTAAAATATTTAAAATATTAATAAAACCCCAATTTAAAATCAAACTATTATGCCAGTCCTGCTTGAATAAATAAGTATGTTTTTAGCTCACGACGGAAGGTCCGAAGATCAGGCACTTGACGTAGGCCAGGGGGGAGTTCATTCCAGAGCGTCGATGCTCCCACAGAGAAGGCCCTACTCCTGGGGGCCGCCAGCCGACATTGTATGGCGGACAGCACCCTGAGGAGACCCTCTCTGTGAGAGCGTACGGGTCGGTGGGTTGAAGCGCACCCGAAAGACCACAGGGAGCCAGTGCAGACTACGGAGCAGTGGTGTTACGTGGGAGCCACGCGCGGCTCCCGTTACTACTCGCGCAGCTGCATTCTGGACTAACTGCAGCCTCCGGGTGCACCTCAAGGGCAGCCCCATGTAGAGAGCATTGCAGTAATCCAACCGAGACGTAACCAGAGCGTGAGTGACCGTGCATAAGGCATAGGGCCGGGCTATTTACGGGACCGCCTTCTGCTACCGAATACCTCTCACCGACCCGTGCGCTCCCACAGAGAGGGACTCCTCAGGGTGCCGTCAGCTAGGCAGTGTCGTCTGGCGACACCCAGGGGAAGGGCCTTCTCTGCGGGGGCTCCCGCCCTCTGGAACGAGCTCCCCCCAGGACTTCGCCAACTCTCGGACCTTAGAACCTTCCGCCGTGAACTTAAAACACACTTATTCAGGTGCGCAGGACTGGATTAGATTTTTTAGCTTTTAAATTTTAAATTTTAAATTTTATACTGATTTTAATTGGTTTTATTATTTTTAGTTCAATTGGCCGGCTAAATATTTCATTTTAAAATTTATTTTAAATTCATTGTCTATCTATGTATTTTAATATGGCTGTACACCGCCCTGAGTCCTTCGGGAGAAGGGCGGTCTAGAAATTTGATTAATAAATAAATAAATAAATAAATAAATCCCGGTCAAGGAAGGGACGCAACTGGCGGACCAAGCGAACTTGGTAAAAGGCCCTCCTGGAGACAGCCGCCAGATGTTCATCAAAGGACAGCTGTCCATCCAGGAGGACGCCCAAGTTGTGAACCACCTCCTTTGGGGCCACTAACTTGCCCCAACAGTCAGCTCGCCCCCAACTCATTTCTGTATCCTGCAACAGATGCCCTGGGTGCAATCCCAAAAACAATTGGGGCATCCCTTGAGCACTGTCACCATTGACAAAATCATCATGAGTCAATTGCAAAAGGCAGTTCACATCCTGCAACAAGTCCTTTAACACCATCAGACCTTAACATCTGCCGAAACCAGGACTTTGGGAAGGACTCAGTAGGTGGATAAAAATGTCAAATACCGTCCAAACATCTGGCTGACTGTGCAGTGAACCATAATAATAATAATAATAATAATAATAATAATAATAATAATAATAATAATAATAATAATAATAATAATAATAATAATAATAATGACAACAACAACAACAACGACAAAAGATTTGTTATTCTTCAGGAAAAAATATATGGCGTATTTCAAGGACTAACCAGTTGCGTTTTGGGATAATGTGTCATTGCAGATCGTATCTACTTATTGTCCACACTATGAAATGGACATGATCCAGAAAAGGTGCTAATCAATATACCTCAGAGCCTTTTATTTATTGACTGGCCTGGGGTGTCTATGTAGCAGTTTTGGCCAGCTGTTCCTGGGCTTCATAATTCCAGGTGATTGCAACCTCAGAAGAGGCCCTTGAAAATAGGAGGCTCTTTCTTTCTTTTCCTCCCTCTCTCCCTCTCTCTTTCTCTAGCAAGGAAGGGTCTCTCCCCCCCCCCCGCACCCCATGTGCCTTCTATCAGCACCAGGCCTGGCTTGTGGATAACATGCCCCCAAATGGCTTGCAACCTCCCCCAGCTAGAAGTCTGGGAATGCAACGGTTCCCTCCACTCCAGGTAACCCTACCTGCAAGAGAACTTACCCTTTCTCCAGGATCTCCCATTGGCCCCGCCGGCCCCGTTGTTCCTGGAGGGCCTGGAAGCCCCTGAGGGAGGAGAGAAAGAAGGAAAGTCAGCTCCAAGGGAAGGAGGGGAGAAGCCCAGGAGGGACCCGTTTACTTCTGCATGGTCAAATTGACCTGGGAGGGAAGCCACGGAAGCAGCTGCCTTCTGCAGACTTGCTCTGGCCACAGCCGAGAAGACCCATCCACATCCCTGGGGCCAAAAGGCAAAGAGAGGCAAGCAACTTACGGCTGGGCCTTCTGAGCCAGGCGGCCCTTCGAGAAGCATCCCCTGGAAAAGGAAGGAGGAGGAAGAAGAGATGAAAAGCACAGAACAGCACCAAGTTCCAAATATCAGCACCAGCTGCCTCCAGACGACCCCACTCAGCCTTACCCTCCCCCCACACACACCCCACCCCCGTTGCCAGCACTGCCTACAAGCCTCCCAGGCACGAGAGGAAAAAACGGACAGGAGGGAGGGAGGGAAAGACAAGCCCCACAATTTAGCTAAGTTCCAGTTTTGTCTGCTTGCCCCCAATCCAGCTTTGATGAACTCAGGTCCTACAGGGTGCCGGTGGAAATAATACGTGAAATGAGCTGACATTATGGGCCCTCCAACCATCAGGAATCCCCGATCACTAACCAGGAAGGCCCTGGTCCTCCTGTCCCACAGATCTGCCCAGGCGTTTTTTCAGGCTTCCCCTTTGTGAATTCAAGCAACGGTGAGAAATGAGAGTTTTGGCTTCTGCATTGCAGGACCGAAGCTGAAGAGTGGGAGCTGCCAGGGACCCGACCCTGAAATGGCTGAGGAAGCACATCTGCATATTGAGAAGACGGTCCAGGGTCTCCCCGACATCTCTTTCCCTGGCTACGTGAAGGCCAGTTGATGGATCCCAGGACACGGACAGACCACCTTGGGAGGAACTGAGGAAGCCTTGAAGATGCCCTCAGGAAAGGCCTGTTCCTCAAACAGAGATGCTGTCGGGAGCCTCTTCCTTTGGCACCCTTCACAACGAAGGACTGGGGGGCTCCTGGGCCCCTTTAATTCCCCAAGGATCTGCTGGGAGTCGGAGGGTCCTAAGACCGTCCAGGGGCTGCTGCCTTGCAGGAAAGAAAGGAAGGCCAACAAGAACCGAATAGAAACAGAGCTGCTTCGGAAGAAAAATGGGGTGCCCTGCCAAACTGAGGCCAGATTCCTATTTCCATCAAGGTCTCCAGCTCCATGAGGCCTCAAACATTATTGGGAATAAAGATGGGGAAGAGAGAGTGATGTGGTGGCCTAGAGGTAGAGTTTTCGCCTCACGATCAGGAGGCTGTGAGTTCAATCCTGGGTAGAGGTAGATATTTCTCTCTCTGGGCATCCTGAGAATGTAACTGCTGAACAAAACTCTGCATTGGCGACCGGAAGGGCATCTGGCCATTGAACGCTCTGTTAGCTCCATTCAGTTGCCCAGACTCCACCCCGCACGGGATTATGGGGTTGTTAAATGATGATGATGAAGAGGGATACCTTCCTATTTAATTGTGGCTTGACACCCAAAGCGTCTCAAGGCGGGCAGGACAGGAAGCCGGGCAGGGGCCCAAGGCTCCTGGCTACACCCTCCAAACACAGAAAATCCAGATTTGTTATTTGAAGAACCCTAAGTAGCCACCAAACAGAGAGCAAGGTGGACCACCTGGCAGCTTCCGTACTGGCACCCTCAGGATCCTTGAAGTGTAAGACAGCAACTGATGCCACCCGTATTTCTACTTCACCCTTCACGAACACAACACACCTCATCTTTGCCGGACAAAGAGCTTCATGTAGGTCCAACTATGGGGAGACCCTGGTCCTTTCTGGCTTCTAGCACTACCAAGATTAGAGAGAAGCTGTGCTGGCCTTCCTCCATCATTCCCAGTGCTCCTTTCCAGGAAAAGGATAGTTTGCTGATGGTAGAAGCTCCTCCAAGGAGACAAGGGGAGGCCACGCTCGCTGCTCTCTAAAGACAGGTGGGGGCGGCTCCTCCTCCAACTGTCCATAACGGACAGTGGGGTCTTTGAAGGAAGCGGGCAAACATGCCAGCATTTGGTCTTGCTTACTTCCCGGAGCTTGGCAAGGAGCTCCAGATGTTTGCATGATGATGAGGGCCTGTCTTCCTGGCAGGGAGAAGCATAGGCACCTGCCTCGCAGTCCTGTCCATACTTACTGGAGGAAAGCTCGGGGGTCTCGGGAAGCTTTATTCCTCCATCTCCCCCCCCCACTTGTAAATCTTGTTCTCCAACAAGACTAAGGACAGAGGAAGGGACCGAAAACCACCAACCACCAGAGAATGAGCAGTAAACCTGGGCGAAGACCGTCGGTTGTGGGAGTGCGGCTGCTCAGGCGCTTCTTGGCCTGGTTAAGCAGCTCATAAGAAGACAGCAGCTCCTTGACGAACGTATCTTGTCTTTTATGGACGCTGAGAGCCTACCCACCAAGACAAATTCCTTGTGTGTCCAATCATACTTGGCCATAAAGAATTCTATTCTATTCCCAATTAGGGGCAGCCTTTTGGAGCACTCTTGGACTGGGGAGGACAAGGCAAAGACAAAGCCAGACCTGCAGCCAGGGAGCCATTGAGACCAAGGAGGCAGGAAGAGCCACCCTCAACTGTGGCATCACCCTCTCTCAGCCCAGCCTACCTTGCCAGGTTGTTGTTGGAAAAAAGAGGAAGAGGGCTATCTATGCTGTCTTGAGCTCCTGAAGAAAGGTAGGAGGCACTTATGGGTCAAACCAAGCGGGTGGGCCGTGATACGCACATCCAGGGATCAATTCTCTTTTATCTCCTGGATGAGGAACCCAAGAAGATCTGACAGAACGGGCTTCCTGAAGGTCCCACCACTGACAAAATGTCATTGCCAGGCACCCGGGATTTGGACCGTCTCAATTTTAATCCTAGACTATTATATTTTTGAAGAGCTCTGCAAAACAAAGCTCCTCCAAAAGGCATTGAGGGACAAATCATGAGGAAGGGTGCAGCCTCGCACTGATTGTCTATAAGTGTATCATTTGATTTTTGCATTTCATCATATCATATCATATCATATCATATCATATCATATTATATTATATTATATTATATTATATTCTGGACATACAGCATCAAAGAAGTTGTAGAAATGAATAAATAGACAATTAAGCAAAATTCGTTTCCACTTGCTCTGCCATGAAGACGCTGGCGAGAACTCTCAGCTGTCAACTTTCTGGCATAATAACCAAGTGGGCAGTGCATTGCAGGACTCCTGGAAAGGTGAGAATTTTGTTTGCCTTGTCCAAAAAATCCCAAACACTCACAAAAAAATCAGCAGAAAAGAAAAGCTCTGAAGCCAAGGGAGGGTTTGGGAACTGAAATGATCTTAAAATCATTAAGACTGGAATTTGATGTTTAAGGCATCACAAACCTTTTCTCTATCTGCACAAAAGATTAAAGTACTTTCTATCAAAGTCTAAACATTTGCACGAGAAAAAAAGAACAATCGAGTGGTCAGCTGGATTTCTGCCATAGAGATCGATTATGCCTCCAGGGGTCCAAATGTGCTTTATATGGCTAAAATAGAGAGGGGGAAATAAGTTGCTGAAAATAAATGCTAGTGAGTTGAAATTATCCACTCCTTTAACAAACACACCACCACACGAGGCTCACAAAAATATGTTCATGCTACCAAAGAGATGGTGGGAAAGGAGGGATAAAGGCTGGACTGCAGCACACCTGGAATTCCCTGGCATCTCTACAGGCAGGTGCGGAGACGCCAGAGTCACAGGTGGGGAGAGAAGCTTCCAGCGCCCAGTCTCAGCCGTGGATCAAAACTGGCTCTCCAGTGTCTGCTGGACTGTGGTACCCATCATCCCAGGCTGGCTGGAGTTGGAGGCAATTGTTGTGGCCTCTCAGCCACTGGCCCCTCCAGCAACTGAATCAGAGGAGGAGGAGTGGGAGTCAGGACCAGCATCAGGGCAACCTGAGTGGGAAGAGGGAATGGAGCTGGCAGAGAGAGAGAGAGAGAGAGAGGGAGAGAGGCAGAGCCTGGGCCTCCGTCAGCCCTCAGATGGAGAGTCAACAGCCCCCAGTCTGGAGGTGGCTGATGAAGAAGAAGAGGAACAGCTGGGTCCACTGCCTGACATGTGGCTGCACAAAAGGCAGAGGAGAGGAGAGCAGTGGACATCTATGGGCCGGTCCTTGCGAAGGAAGAGCCACCGCTGCTAGTGAAGCCCCACCCTAGCTCTGGGGATAAAAGGCAGGGGGCGGAGATGAATAGGTGTGGCAGACAACTATTCATCTTCTGGACGGACGGACTTGTTAGCGTGTGGTGAGAGAGAAACTTTTTACAGGGGCTGCTGCCGGCATTCCTAATAAAAGCATCTCTTGAGTTCACCTCAGAGGGTTTGCCGTGTTTGGGGAGCTGGGTCAGAACAGCAATGACACAGTGCACAGTGAAGCAGGACAGAGGGAAGTGGTCTCTGGGTGTGGCTTTGGGAGGTGATCCTTCCTGCATCTGCCGGTTGTTGCTCAGGCTGCCTCTGGTCCAGAAGAACACCATGTTCTTCTGAAATAGTGCCAAACCCTTGTCTAAAAAGAGCCTAGCTGGTATCAGCTGACACACCTGGGCAAAAGCGAAGGAAATAGTGGCAGAAGGCAGTTAAGTGGCAGATGTCTTCCACTGGAGGGTGACATTTAATGGGGGGGGGGGAGGGGAGAGAACACGCAGGAGACCCGAGCAATCCCTGCCCTCTGGGCTCCATACAAATAAGGACGGGGCCTTCGTTAGGTGCCATGCCTGAGGCAGGGCAGGGATCGTCAATGGGGACAGCGCATTTTATGCTTGCGTTGGTTCAATGGCCAGCGGAGGTCTTTCCCTCAGTCCTGAAAGATGAAACCTTACGGAGAGACGCCAGGCTCTATGCTGCTGGCCTGACATAAGGCTCTGAGGCGCTCAGTCACACGGAGGTGCTACTGACACCTACATGGTGCGTCTTCTCAACAATCAGTGCGAGAGAGTCCTGGCCTGAGATGAGGCTGAGATGAGGCTGGGGCTTCCAGTGAGGCCTCGACACACAGCCGATCACAGGGCAGAAATGGCCGTTTTCAGAGTCCTCCACATAAGCCAAGAAAAAGGTTCCACAGGCTCCTTGGCCAGCCCACTCCCATGTGTGCAAGAATCCCAACCTCCACGTAAGAGACCTCCATCCCGTCCTATATCACTGTGTTTTTGACGTTGCACACATGCGTGGATGGCACGCACGAGCAAACTGTCGTGCTTTGTGATGCCATATGCATGCGTGGGTGCTGCACACACGAGCCAAGAAAGCGTGCGCGTGCATGCGCTCACATTTCCGGTGCTGGGAGAACCAGTTGTTACAGTATGGGAAGCCCACCTCTGAATGCAACCATTAAGGTTCAGACTAAATACTCTGGATCTGGTTGCTGGAGGTTCCACAGGAAATGTAGGTGTCTCAACTGTGAGGTTCTGCAGCACACCTTAACCTGCAAAGCAAGAACACTTACTGGCTCAATGATGGCTGGCTCCCCCTTCTGCCCCTTTTCACCTCGAGGTCCACCAATCTGCACCAGAGGAAGAGAAAGCAAGTCAGGCATGTGGGATAACAAATGCAAGGAGGGACATAAAACCCAGAAAGAAATGCAAAGCACCAGCACTTTTTTATCTTTGCAGGCTGACTGGTTGTTGATGCTTGGTGAATACACAATTCAATCTGCAACCATCTTGGGACAGTTTCTTTAATAAGAGACTCACCCTGCCGGCCTGAATTCATCCCACCCAAAACCTGGCGGCTTCTCTTTCTGTGACCCAAAGGCGCTACATCCCGCGTTAATTTTGGTATAAAGGCAAATTGCAACTGCAAATCCAAACTCGGAATTTGCTCTGCATTTTCAACGAAAGCTTTTAAATAATTCCAAGTATTGGGACATCATCTTCCATTGTCTGTTGGGGTCTATCCAGTTATATACACAAATATAGACCTCCCCAGTCAGTTATGTTTCAATGAGATTAGAATAACAGAGTTGGAAGGGACCTTGGAGGTCTTCTAGTCCAACTCCCAGCTTAGGCAGGAAACCTTCCACCATTTCAGACAAATGGCTATCCAACATTTTCTTAAAAATTTCCAGTGTTGGAGCATTTACAACTTCTGCAGGCAAGTCGTTCCACTGATTAATTGTTCTAACTGTCAGGAAATTTCTCCTTAGTTCTAAGTTGCTTCTTTCTTTGATCAGTTTCCACCCATTGCTTCTTGTTCTACCCTCAGGTGCTTTGGAGAACAGCCCGACTCCCACTTCTTTGTGGCAACCCCTGAGATATTGGAACACAGCTATCATGTCTCCCCTAGTCCTTCTTTTCATTAAACTAGGCATACCGAGTTCCTGCAACCGTTCTTCATATGTTTTAGCCTCCAGTCCCCTAATCATCTTTGTTTCTCTTCTCTGCACTCTTTCCAGAGTGTCAACCAATGGAACAGGATTCACTGGTTGCTTCTTTGGAATTTGTAACAATGGCAAGAAATGGCAAGAATGCATTCAAATTGGCAGAAAGAGGTTGTGGTTAGCCTCCTATCCTGGAGAGGTTGTGTCAGCTTCACTTGGGGATTCATTGAAACCTTCCATTTAACCTGGAGCACCGATGCTTTTGCAGGCAATGGCCAGAATTCTCAGCATGAGATCCCATCAGCTCTGGCCCATCCATCTGAGCCAAACTCTCAGACACAGACAGAGTCCTTCCTCACCCCTTCATAAATGGTATCCTGGTTAGCAGGCATTCCGGGTCCAATGTCAGGGGAATCTGTCCTGTCGAAGTAGCCCTCATAATACCCTTCTCCATACTCAGTGACGGAGAAATCTTTGTCGGGATCTTCTCCACCTTCACTTACTCTTCCTGTGCTCTGAAATAATAATAATTATAATTATAATAACAACAACAACAACTTTCGAATACAGATGGATCATTATTTGGAACACAATACACCAGATATCACGGCTGTCGAGGGCCGTACAGTTTATTGATATCACTGTATAGGAGACGCCAGAGTCGAAGAAAAAGAACTGGGGAAAAATCACAAAATATCGTGACCTGACCATCGAAACTACATGATTATGGATGAAACATGTAACAGTGATACCCATTGTCATTGGGCACTTGATACCATGTCCAAGACTTTTACAAAATACATCAAGAAATAGCAGCTTCCTGCAATAACACCAGTGGAACTGCAAAAAACTATGCTACTAGGAACATCATATATTTAAGAAGATACTTGATTGATACCTAGGACGCTGGCAGCAACCTGTACCAACCATCAGTGCCAGTCAATGGTATTTGTGATACATTTTAAAATGTTCAGTTGACTGAGTTTCATGATTAAATAATAATGATAATGTTAATGATAAAGATAACAAAATACAAAGGCCTACAAATAGAAATAGAACGACTATGGCAAAGGCAAGCAAGGGTAGTACCAGTGGTGGGATTCAGAAAGTTCGCACCCCTTCGGGAGAACCGGTTGTTAACTTTCTGAGTAGTTTGGCAAACTGGTTGTTGGAAGAAATCATTAGGGCAGAGAACCGGTTGTTAAATTACTTGAATCCCACCACTGGGTAGTACCAATAGTAATGGGTGCCTTGGGAGCAATCCCAAAACAACTGGAGCATCACTTGAACACTATCGGCATTGACAAATTCACCATCAGTCAATTGCAGAAGGCTGCTTGACTTGGAACAGCTTCCATCCTGTGACAATATCTGTAACACCATCAAACATCCAGATTTGCCTATCTCAGATCCTTGGTAAGGTTTCGATAGGTAGACAAAAATGCCAAACCCAGTCTGAACATTTGGCTGACTGTGCAATGATTAATGATAATAATAGTAATAGTAATAATGTGGAAAATGGGCTACAGGACTCAGGACTGTTGGCTGAGCAACCAGGGCTGGCAGCTGCAGAACTACTGGAAATTGTTTACCTCTCACAAAAATACAATGATTGAAAAACAAAGAAATGATCAAATCCAACAAGAAGAGGATATTTGAAACAAATGCACCAGTTCTGGAAAGAACAACATCCAGAATCAGAAATAACAGAAGAGAGGCTAGCAGATCAACATCCATTTATAAAACGAAATTAAGTATTCACAGAAGCAGAATTGGAAGGCCTTCAAAGGTTCACTCAGGGCAAAGAAATCAAAGCCTTGCCAGAAGTAACTCCGAATGTAGAGGCAAACCAGGGGGAGTTGGTAGTAGAGGAATCCAGCAGGGATATACAATTGCTTTCATTTGGAAACTAGGCACCCACTACTCTGCCTCAGGAAGAACAAAGCCCTCTAACTAAAGAAGTAAAAGAACTGAAACAAAGAATAACTGAGCACCTAGAACAGTACACAAGCATCCGAATAAGGCTGCCTGCATTGAAGCTTGCTCCAAAGAAACAACTAGCACAAGATTAAAAGATGCAAATACTGCAATATCAAGTGTAAGCACCAACTCACTGCATGAGACAAAGCAACACAGCTGCAGTTGTAACTGAAATACTGGGATGCAAAATCAACAGAGAAGGAGGGGAGGAACCAAACGGTGCACCACAAAAATGGAAGATTAGGTGGAAAATAAGATCAGCAAGTTGAGATCAGATGCAAGCAAGCTAGAACACATGAAAGAAAAGAAACTGAAGAACAAGAAGACCAAAGAATACCTATTCAAGAAATGCCACTTAGAAACAAGGAAGATCAAGGAAGCACTGAATCAGAATCAAAATAGAGCTGGAAGGGATCTTGGAGATCTTCTAGTCCAGCCCCCTGCTCAAGCAGGAGAACCTATACTAGTGATGGCTAACCTTTTTCTCTTCCTGTGCCAAAAGCACACACGTGTGCCGACACCCATAATACAATGTGTGCCCTCCAGGCATGCGCACACGACCCCCCCCCATGCAACCCCCGCTCCCCCCCCGCACATGCACATCAGGAGTGAGATTCAAAAATTTTAGCAACCTGCACCACAGTGGGGGTGGGGGGGTGTTTTCACCCTCCCCAGGCTCTGGAGGTTTTCCTTGAATCTCCAGGATGATGAAAGTGGCTTTCCCCTGGGCTCTGGAGGCCCTCCGGAGGCTGGAAACAGGGCCTTTTCAGACTTCCGGTAAGCTTGTTTTTTGCCCTCCCCAGGCTCTTCAAGCCTCTGGGAGGGGGAAAACAGCCTCTCCTGGGCTCCGGAGGCCAGAAACGCGCCCTTTTCTGCACTTCCAGAATGCCTGCGCCACACCCCTCCCATGCTTCCCCTGCCCCCCCACCCCCGTGCATGCACATCTCCCACATGCGCCCCATCCTGTGACAATATCTGTAACACCATCAAACATCCAAATTTGCCTATCTCAGATCCTTGGTATAGACTTGATAGGTAGACAAAAATGCCAAACCCAGTCTGAACACCTGGCTGACTGTGCGATGATCAACACCAGCAACAACAGTAGTAGTAGTAGTAATAAAAGATAAAACTCTGGCAATGGCTTACAACTGGAACATTAAAAAAAAGGACGATTTGATTGTGGCTGCTCAAGAGCCACCTATTCAAACTAATTCATTTTCTTTCTTAAATTTATTGGCCACCCATTTTAGCACAGGGTAACTAATGCGATCAAAGTCAGAACCAAAAAAATCATCGAAGAATCCCAGCCAAGCTCAAAATCCGACCATTTGCTTAGGATGTTCCATGACATTTCACCTGTTTCCCTTTGAGTCAATCTAGGCTGCTGGGGACCCCATGGACAAACCTTACATGGCCTCAAAAAGGGTTTGTTGCTGCCTTTTTCCTAGGACTAAATCGGGCTGGCCGTGGCCAATCCGTCTCTGTGCCTGGAGGGAGGTCTTGGTTTAGCCGCTAGACCTGGGCTGTCCAACTCAAAGCCCACGGGCCGGATCTGGCCCACGGGGTACTTAGATCTGGCCCACAGGGCTGCCCTGGAAACAGCAAAGGACCAGCCCGCGGTGCCTCTGCCAGTGAAAATGTAGCTCAGGAGGGCTGCACATGGCCATCCCATGCCAGGCTCCATTTTCGGCCGCAATGGGTCCTCTGCCAGCAAAAACAGAGCTGGGGGGGGTCATGTGCCCCCCCCAGCTCTGTTTTTGCTGGCAGAGGGCTAGCAAAACAAACTAAAAATGAAACAAAAGGAGAAATGTTTCCCCTTTTGCATTTGAGCATGCAAGACACGACAGGAAAGGAGAAAGGGAAAGAGGCAAGACAAAGAAAAAAATGGGAAGATGGGAAGAGAGCTAGGAAGGAAAAAGAAGGAAAGGGGAAGGAAGGAAGGAAGGAAGGAAGGAAGGAAGGAAGGAAGGAAGGAAGGAAGGAAGGAAGGATAGAATGTGAGTGAGGGAGGGTCTGAAGGAAGTCCTGCCTTAGCACTTGGCAACCACAGGTGCCCCAAGTGTTGTCAAGCTGGCCATGCCCACCTTGGCCCCCTGAGGTCACACAACCCTGATGCAGCTCTCAATGAAATCGAGTTTGAGACCCCTCTGCTAAACCCAAGTGGCTTTTTGCTCAACGCCCTTAGTCTGGCTTTATAACTGCTCCCCATGCATCCACTTCGCCCGTGACCCAAATACTTCCTGTAGAAGAAGCAAAGCCACTTACCTCCGTTTCATTGTAGGTGAGGACTGTGCTGGTGGGCACTTCTGCCTCAGTGCCACCTTCTGGGAGCTTATCCAGAGTGTCGAGATTGTCAAGGTCTTCGTAGTTGAGATCTTCGTAGGGGAGAGGTGTGTAGTACTCCTCCGTCATGGTCCCATAGTCGTATTCATCTATCGGCAGTTCCTCCTCTCCCTTGGGAATCTCCTCCTGGATCTTCTCCACCTCCAGTGGCGGGGTGGGCGGAGGGCTGGGGCTCTGTTTGAAAGAAGAGACGAGAGGCAGGTGGGCTGTCATTGACTCTGCCCAGGACAGCCTAGAGGCGCAGACTCTGCTGCACAAACAGAACACTCACATAAAGACACACATGGCTGGAGCTGCCCTGTTGTCTTCAAAAGTCCACACAGAGTGACTCAGTGAAGTAGAGCAGTTCAGGAAGGAGGCACCTTCAGATGTTAAGATTGACTACTGTAATCTCATAATGCTTTTCCCAGTTGCAATGGATGGCTGTGAAAGTTGGACCATAAGGAAGGCTGAGCACCAAAAGAATTGAGGCCTTTGAACTCTGGTGCTGAAGAAGACTCCTGCGAGTCCCTTGGACTGCAAGGCCTTCAAACCGATCAGTCCTAGAGGAGACCAACCCTGACTGCTCTCTAGAAGGCCAGATCCTGAAGAGGAAAGTCAAATCCTTTGGCCACCTAATGAGAAGGAAGAACTCCCTGGAGAAGAGCCTAATGCTGGGAAAGATTGAGGGCAAAAGAAGAAGGGGACGACAGAGAACAAGGTGGCTGGCTGGAGTCACTGTAGCAGTTGGTGTGAGCTTAAATGGCCTCCAGAGGATGGTAGAGGACAGGAAGGCCTGGAGAAACGTGGTCCATGGGGTTGCGATAGGTCGGACATGACTTCGCAATTAACAACAACAACAACCTCATCATAATAAAAGTAGGACTGCCATTCATGACTTGGTTTCCCAGTCTGGTCTACGTTGAAGCAACAACAACAATCTTGCAAGTCTCCATTGCTTCATCCTTCCCTCCCAAGGGAGGACCAGCCTGGAATGGTTTTCAGATTATGGTTCAGCCCTGGACTCAGATTTCCTTTAACTGACTACTGTTTTGGTCACAGCTCTTTCTCCTGTTTCTCAAAGTTATTCCTTCTGCTCATTACATACAGCAATGTTACAGACCTCTGGAAAAATATTAATCTGGTAACTGTGGACCTTCCTCCTCCTTTCTTGGCTTCCTCCTTAACTCAAACCATCTCTCCTAGGAGATGGAAGATTAGATGCAGAGGACAAAGCTTGCCTCTTGACCAAACCTCTATCTGTATTCCTAGGCCAAAGAGAGAGCCGTGTTAATCCGCAGAAGCCAAAAATTAAGGAGTCTGCAGCACCTTTTCCAATGAAGACAAAGCCGTAAGCTTTTGTGAGCTGCAGCTCCCTTCGTCCAAAGCAATATCAAATATAGTTTCTTCTTTTGTGAGGCATCTACACTCCCCAGAACAAGGGCTACCCATGGTATCTTCAGCTATTTGGAAGACAGACTTTTAAAGGAAGTTATTTGACAGCCATCCTCCCTAGGTTTGTAGAATAAAATTCACGCACGTACGGAAAACGGAAGTCAATAGAAATGATCCATTTGCCAACCCAAGCGGGGGCTGTTCCTGGATGGATCAAAGCACCTCGTTTGCTCCACGGAAGGAGGCCTCGCCTTTCCCTCAAGCCCACTGAGGCAAGCAAATTCAGAAAACAGGAGAACTGTGGACTTTGGGAAAGATCTGGATAGAACAGAATCTAGAAAGCCTGTGAACCATTTGCAGCTCAACTTAGACAGAGCATAATTAAGACAGAATTACGTTGAGTCTCTTTCTCGGGCTTTCTTCTTTCTGTGGACTCAGGAATCTTTTCCTGTTTTCTCCTCTGTGTTCCTGGAATCTGTTAGAGCAGGGGTTCCCAACATTTTCTTCATTATATATATTTTTTTATTTTTAATATAATAATTCCATCTTCAGTTTTCTATACCCTGTGCCCCTAGAACGCTCCTGATATATTTTCACACCCCTTACAAATAAATATTATATGCATATAATTATACACATGCACTATAATTTTGAAACTGCTAAAGCCAAGTTTTCACACCCCTGGAATTTCGTCTCGCACCCCTGGTTGAGAAGCCCTGGGTTACAGGGTCCATGGCACCTTCCCTCCCACGGAGACCCCCTGGTCCACCTCACTCTGGCAGACAGTCCCACCCTCTCACTGTCCTTTACCTTGGTGGTGTCAATCACTTCCCTGGCTACTTCATCAGTTTCCACAGGTTGAGCAGTGGTGGGGGTGGCTTTGCCTGTCTCATCGAGATCCTCATAGTAGGGGTATTCGTAATAGTAGGTTTCTCCTTCAACTTCCAAGTTGTCGTTCCCATCTGGGTACTGTGAAGCAAGGAAAGTGATTGAAATGGCAACAGGCATCATTACAGGACAGCATGAAACTGTGGACTTCACTCACAGGACCCGGAGAAGGCGGCCACTGGCTTGGCTGCAGTTAAAGGGGAACTGGCTACACCAGGGGTGAAATCTAAAATTTTTCCCGACCGGTTCTGTGGGCGTGGCTTAATTGGTGGGCGTGGCTTGGTGGTCAGATGGCTGGGTGGGTGTGGCCAATAACAATAAATAATAAAAATAATAAAGTATAAAAAAACAATAAGAGGTACCAAAAACCAACTTTCACACTTTACACACACACAACACAACACAACTGACTCACAAACAATGTAAAAGCAGCTGCACTTCACATAGCCACAAAAAGCTCAAAAACCAACTTTCACACTTTACACACACACACCACAATACAACACAACTGACTCACACACAGTAAAAGCAGCTGCACTTCACACTTCACACAGCCACAAAAAGCTCAAAAACCAACTTTCACACTTTACACACACACAACACAACAGACACGCACACACACACACACAATACCACATACAGCTTTCTGAGATTTTGTGTGTTTGTGTAGTTAGAGTGAAACACTACAGAAACACACCAAATCTCAGAAAGCTGCACAAATATTTTATTTTATTATTAAGGTTTGTGGACTTCAATTCCCAGAGTTCCTCAGCCAGGAAAGCTAGCCAGCATTAATCACTCAGTGATGAAATAGATTAGCTAAATTAGATTAGTTCTATCTGGTGCTGAAAATGAAACTTGGGGCTTTCCGGCTGCGAAAAAAGCCATGAGGTTGATCAGTAATCAGGTAAGTATCTTAGACTCTTTTAAAAGGAGTTTTTCTGTTTTTTAAGGTTCTGCTGATGAGGAACTCAGGTGAAATCTCCAGAGTAGCCTTTAATATTTTTTTTAAGTTTAAAGGCTCTGCCGATCTCAGCTGAGGGGCGGGATCCTCAAAGGCTGTTTTTTACTTTTAAAGGCATGTTTCGGCTGAAGCAAAACCTTCTTTTAAAAGTAAAAAAAAACCCTCTGCTGATGGTGCGGCTCAGCAGAGTCAGAGGGGCGGGGCCAGGGATTTTTGCTACCAGTCCTCCGAACCAGCAGCCGCCATCGCTACCGGATTGTGTGAGCCAGTCCGATCCAGAAGCATTTCACCCCTGCCTTGTAGGTTATCTAGTCCAACCCCCTACCCACCCAAGCAGGAGACCCTGCACCATTTCTGACAGATGGCTCTTCTTGGAAGCTTCCAGGGATGAAGCTCCCACAACTTCCGAAGGCAACTTCTGTTCCATGGGTGGATTGCTCTCACTGTCAGAAAGTTTCTCCTTATTGAATCTCTCCTTGTTCAGTTTCCATCCATTATTCCTTGTCTGGCCTTCGGGTACTTTGGTGAATAGCTTGATCCCATTCTCTCTGTGGCAGCCCCTCAAATATTGGAAGATGCTATCCTGTCTCCCCTGGTCCTTCCCTTAAATTTAACTTTCTCAAAAATGTAACTTTCATTATAATAGCTATTAATGGAATCCCTGTAACTCTGAAGTCATCATTGCTCACAGAGGCTGCTGTCTAGCCCTTCTCTCTAGTGTAAGATTTACTCTTATGGAGTTTTCTCCTCCCAAAACATCTCCAAGGCCCATCTCAGCATCTCATTCAGGACTCTTTGGTTTTGAATGCTGATGAAAAGAATCATAGAAAGGTGACCCATTTGTTCCCACCAGCTGTTTCTCTTTTCTTCTGCTGCATGTGCAAATGTGGGCACAGAGGCTCACCCAGTGGGTAGACTTTGGAGCTAGGAGGGCTCCGGGTTGCTTTTTTTGAAGTCCAAGGGAAAGCTACACAATGTTCAGGGCTTACTCATACAGACAGCAGCAGCAACGATGGTCATTGTGGCTGTTGTTTGTTAAAAAGCAAGAACCTTGTAGGGTAGAGTTGGGGGTGGGATGGGAACACTCAGAATTACCACTTGGCAAGTCTCTTGGTGAGTAAGATGAGCCCCTGTCTTGCTTTACAAGAGAACCATTCCCATCCTTGCTTAAACAAGGGCCGGAATAGCTCAGGCTGTTAGAGCCTGTTATTAGAACATAGTAGCCTGCAATTACTGCAGGTTCAAGCCTGGCCTAAGGTTGACTCAGCCTTCCACCCTTTATAAGGTAGGTAAAATGAGGACCCAGATTGTTGGGGGGGCAATAAGTTGACTTTGTAAAAATATACAAATAGAATGAGACTATTGCCTTATACACTGTAAGCCGCCCTGAGTCTTCGGAGAAGGGCGGGGTATAAATGTAAACAAAAAAAACCAAAAAAACAAAACAAAAAACATACACACTTGACATAAACATTGCAGATTAGGATTAGGATTAGAGTTAGTGTTAGAGCCAGGGGTGAAACCTAAAAATTTCCCCTACCGGTTCTGTGGGCGTGGCTTAATTGGTGGGCGTGGCTTGGTGGTCAGATAACTGGGTGGGCGTGGCCAATAACAATAAATAATAAAAATAATAAATAAGGTATACAAAACAATAAGAGGTACCAAAAACCAACTTTCACACTTTACACACACACAATACAACACAACTGACTCACACACAATGTAAAAGCAGCTGCACTTCACCCAAAATGGCCCCTGCAACAAGCAGGAACCTCACACTTTCACACTTTACACACACACAACACAACTGACTCACACACACACACACAATGCCACATACAGCTTTGTGAGATTTTGTGTGTTTGTGTAATTAGAGTGAAACACTACAGAAACACACCAAATCTCAGAAAGCTGCACAAATATTTTATTATTTTATTTTATTTATATTTTTTAGATCAGGGGTCTCCAATCTTAGTAACTTTAAGGTTTGTGGACTTCAACTCCCAGAGTTCCTCAGCCAGCAAAGCAGGAAGTCAAAGCAAGCTTTTTTTTCTTTTTCTTCAGTAGCTGAAGGAAAACATGGCGTTGCCAGCCCAAAAGAGCAGGAATTATAGGTAAGTGAGGAGGGGGAATTGGCTGGGCATGGGTGGGGGCTCTTGTAAGTGGGGGCTGTTAAAAAGTGAATTTAAAAGCTTGTGAGGATCGGGAAACTGCTCTGGATCGCCAGAGAAGGCTTTTAAAACCTCTTTTCCCCCCCCCCCTTTGGCTGAAAAGGGTTTTTTTAAAAAAACTTTTAAAGGGTTTTGATGACCTCTGCTCAGCCCTGCGATCATTAGAGGTGTTGTTTTTTTTTTACTTTTAAAGGCATCTTTCGGCTGAAGAAAAACTGCTTTTAAAAGTAAAAAAACAAAAAACCTCTGCTGATGGTGCGGCTCAGCAGGGGCAGGGGGTGGGGCCAGGGATTTTTGCTACCGGTCCTCAGAACCAGCAGCCGCCATCGCTACCGGATCGGGGGAGCTGGTCCAAACCAGGAGCATTTCACCCCGGTTAGGGCTGGGGCTGGGGCTGGGGCTGAGGTTAGGGTTAGGGTTACAGCCAGGATCACTGTGTAGGGTTAGGGTTAGGGTTGATGTTGGTGTTAGGGGTTGAGGTCAGGGTTAGGATTAGGATTAGGGTTACAGGCAGGATCACTGTGTAGGCTTTCTAAGGGAGTGTGCAACTGAATTTCTCCACCAAAGTCCCAAGAGATGCTGGATCAGCTTACATGAGGCTGCTTCCCTGTTACACCCAGACATTAACCATGCTGTGTTCTTTAAAAAATAATAATAAGTTTTTTTAAAAAAATTCTTTATGGGACACAATCCATGCATATTTAAATAGGGTTCTGTTAAACACCACAACAGAGACTGACCCTTTTCTGTCTTCTTTTCTAACACTGTGTGTGTGTGTGTGTGTGTGTGTGTGTTTCGCCCCCAGCCCCTTCCCCACTCACGTATTCGTCAGGGTTTGGGTCCTGAGAGTGAGGCACGTCCGGCACAGCTGTGTCACAATCTGGGCTGTAGTGTTCACAGTAATCGTAGGCGGCTTGATGGTCCGAGACGATGAGCAGTTGCTGGATGTCGCCCTGCGGGGAAAAGGCAAATCACAATGACAGGATCCCACCTGATCTCAAAGCCCACCCCCTTAAAAGAGGAACCCACCCCATCATTTTTCTGAATGTTTTGAATGGGAAGAGACTGGAATTCCCATGCATCTGGAATTTCAGGAAATATCGAGGGAGCACCCACAAAACACCCGCCATGCTGTGCGATCTCTGCTGTCTGTTCCAGTTCTCTGTGTCTATGAGCCTCAGTAGCACAGTGGTCAGAGTGCAGTACTGCAGGCTCCTTTTGCTGACTGCTGGCTGCCTGCAATTTAGCAGTTCGAATCTCACCAGGCTCAAGGTTGGCTCAGCCTTCCGTCCTTCCGAGGTTGGTAAAATGAGAATCCAGATTGTTGGGGGCAAGAGGCTGACTCTGTAAACCGCTTAAAGAGGGCTGGAAAGCCCTGTGAAGTGGGATATAAGTCTAAAGGCTATTTCTATTGCTATGAAAAACTGGAGCCCTAAATGACCACTGGCATTTCTCTCCACCTCACAAACACACACATGCAACCCCCTAACCTTCTTTTACCACTTTACTTTAGAAATTTATAATTTTTTAACAAACAAACAAAAATCATGGACATAGAGACTGATATTATATTGACTTGCAAAATATGACATATGTTTGAGCTTATGCCCATAGAAGACCCAAACTATCTATGTATTAAATGGAATTCCTATGAATTACCAGAAGAAAAAGTAAAGGGTCTAGAAGCAACTCTAGCTACTCTGAAGCTCAATGAACAAAGCAAGAAATCCCAACCTAAACAAGAAGACTACACCAAAACTGAACACAATAGGGAGCAAAGAGCTTCTGAAAAAAATAACCCTATAAAGGAAACCTAAAAAGGAAACCTGATGGAAACATGTCACTTTTAGAAGAAAATAACACCCAAGAGCAAAGCCCTGAGACCATTCCAGGGATGCCCCTCTGGGCCTGAACAGTCGCTTTCACAGCCTCCCCCTGGAAGAAGATATACAGACACCCACAAAAGAGCATTCAGCAATAGTTTCTAAAAAGAAGACACAATCCAGCATTCCTGCAACAGGAAGAAAAGTATCCTAGACTTCACTAGGAAAAAAAGGAACAGAAACTATAGGCAGTCAATCTAGGGAGGTATATAGTCTCCCTGGAGCAAAAAATCAAAGATGTAGCTGAGTACCTTACTAAAATAATCAACCCCATGGATTACTACCCCTTTCTTCTCCTACACGTGGGGACCAATGACACAACAATGAATCTGAAAATAATAACAAGGGATTACGAACAGCTAGGAAAGAAAGTTAAAGAATTAAGAGCACAAGTGGTGTTTTCATTTATACTTCTGACAAAAGGACAACCTCCAATGAGGGAGCAAAGGATTTCAGAAATGAACCACTGTATTAAAAACTGGTTTCATCAACAGAACTTTGGCTTCCTAGATCATGGTCTGCATTACTAACATTAAGGGCTACTAGCGAGGGATGGACTACACCTCACAAGAACTGGAAAGAATATATTTGGAAAACAACTGTTTCATCTGGCCTGTTCACCGCCCTGAGTCCTTCGGGAGAAGGGCGGTATTAAAATTAAATTATTATTATTATTATTATTATTATTATTATTATTATTATTATTATTATTATTATTATTATTATTATTATTATTATTATTATTATTATTATTATTATTATCTTATCAAAAGAGCTTTAAAATAAAATTGGGGGGGGCAATCTCCAAGACCTTTAGAACCTAATTCCAAGCAAAAACCACTAGATAACCAATCATATAAGGAGGCTGGGAGTAAAGAGAAAGAAGAAGAAAAAACAAAAAACACAGTGACGTGGAGAGTGATGGAAAGGATGGAAAATCCAGATACAAAGTAAGAAATATAAGAAACATACCCAAGATCCATGAAGGACTCAAATGCCTATATACAAACGCTCAAAGGGCCGGAATAGCTCAGGCTGTAAGGAGCCTGTTATTAGAACACAGTAGCCTGCAATTACTGCAGGTTCAAGCCCGGCCCAAGGTTGACTCAGCCTTCCATCCTTTATAAGGTAGGTAAAATGAGGACCCAGATTGTTGGGGGGGCAATAAGTTGACTTTGTAAATATACAAATAGAATGAGACTATTGCCTTATACACTGTAAGCCACCCTGAGTCTTCGGAGAAGGGCGGGATATAAATGTAAACAAAAAAAAAAGTTAAGGAGGAATTTTCTGACACTGAGAACCATCAACGCATGGAACAGAAGTTGCCTTCAGAAGTTGTAGAAGCTTCAACACTGGAAACTTTCAAGAAGTGACTGGGCTGCCATCTGTCAGAAATGGTGTAGGCTGCTTGGGTGGGGGTTGGACTAGATGACCTACAAGGTCCCTTCCAACTCTGTTAAATCTCTATGATTTGCTATTCTTGCAGACTCTCCCTGTGTCCCCTGTGTCTCCCTGTGTCCCCTGTGTGTTGTTCTCTAAAGCTTTTGCCACTCTCTGTTTCAGGATCTTAACTCCAAATAACCGTAACTTCCTTTCCTCTCGGCTCATTCACTCGTCTGTTGCGCGTTGTGACTTCATCCTTTTCCTGCTGCCTGTGTAACCAAGCTGGAGATCCAGATGGCCCCCTTGGCCTTTGGAAGGCAAGAAAAACTTGGCTGTCCCTCCCAGGCATGTGGGCTGGGAGGCAGGGCGGGAGCCAGCGGATGTTGTTTGCATTGTAAGTTGGAATTTGTTTTTGGCGACCTCATACTGTTATTATTTGGACTGTTGCTCTAATTGTTGGTTTTAACTTGTACGTTGCTCAGAGTCACTGCTGTGAGATGGGTGGGGGGGCAGATCAATTGTGCAAACAAACAAAGCAAAATCACCAGGATGGATTTCATCTGTATACAGAATCTATAACCAAGACCCTAATAAAGGCTTCTTCAGGGAGGTCATAATACAGGAGAATTTGACTGAGAGAGTTTCTCTGTTGTCTTTATATCATCTCTTGTTCAAACCATTTACAAAAGCCAAAATGTTGGCCAACTTCTCTTCTTGCACAGTTACGTCAACTCATTATAAGGCCATTAATGATAAACAGTCTCTCTCTCTCTCCCCCTCCCTCCCTCCCTCCCTCTCCCTCTGTGTCTGTCTCTCTGTCTCTAACTCTGCCTCTGTTTCTCTTTCCCTCTTTCACTTTCTCTCTTTCACTTTCTCTCTCTTTTTCTCTCTTTCACTCTTTCTCTCTCCCCCCCTCTCACTTTCTCTTTCTCTTTCTCTCTTTCTCTTTCTGTTTCACTTTCTCTCTCTCTCTCTCTCTCTCTCTCTCTCTCTCTCTCTCTCTTTCTTTCTTTCTTTCTTTCTTTCTTTCTCCAGGCATTGAGAGAGGAAGAGATCATCCTTTGTACATTTGGGGGCGTTATTGCTGAACCAATTAATATTAGAAGTTTGTGCCCATCACAACGTCCCACCCTATCCAGGCAAAGAGGCTTTTGACCACATGCCGAAATAAGTAATTTGTCTTCCTTTAAGTGTATGCCAAATATTTCAAAACAAAACAGTTGCCTGATTTCCCCCCAAGTTGGCTGAACTGTGATTACAAAATTAGAGAATGCACAACAGCATTCCCTGGGAAGCACCATTTCCTGGGCCAGTGCTAGAGACTATGAGTAGCTTGGCAAGAAAGTTAAGGAGTTAGAAGCACAAGTGCTGTTTTCATCTGTACTTCCAAAAAAAGGTCAACATTCAATGAGTGAACAAAGCATTTTAGAAATGAACCATTGGCTTAAGGGTTGTGCCACCACGAGAACATCAGATTCCTAGACCATGGTCTGCACTACCTCCATCCCCTGGCAAGGGATGGGCTGCACCTCCCAAGAACCGGGAAAAGTATTTGGAAAATGACTGGCTCAGTTTATTCGAAAGGCTGTAAACTAAAACAGAGGGGGGAGGGTAACCAATCTTTAGGATATTCAGGACCTAATCCCAAGCATAAATCCCAAGATAATCAATCAAACAAGGAGGTGGGGAGTCATGGGAAAGGAGACAAAGTCAGGAGATGGAAGCATACCGACTACACTAATGCTCAAAGTTTGAGGAATGAACAGGGTGAACTTGAAGTACTAGTACATGAGAGCAAGCATGATATAGTTGCCATTACCAAAACTTGGTGGGATGAAACCCACGACTGAAATGGACTGATGGAAGGATATAAACTGTTCAAAGGAAACAGATCTAACAAAAGAGGAAGTAGAGTTGTATTATGCGTAAGAGATGACTACATCTGTGTAGAAATGCATAGAGCCACGGATGAAAACCTTCTAGGACTCATATGGGTTAATATAAAAGGGGGAAAAGAATAATATTGCCCTAGGTGTATATTACACGTCACCCAACCAAGCAGAAGAAATAGATGAACTTTTTGCTAACGTAGGAAGCACGCAATAGTAATCGGGGACTTTTAACTATCTTGACATCAACTGGGAGACCAACTCTGCATCAAGTGGGAGATCGAACAGGTTCCTGACCAACCTAACTGACAATTTTCTTATCCAGAAGGTAGAGAAGGGTACTAGAGGGACTGCTACACTGGACTTAATCCTTACTAACATAGAAGAAATGATGGGAGTGGGAGGAACTTTGTGGGAGAGTAACCATGTCATATTGGAATTCAATATAATTCAAACAAAAGCATATCATCAAACTAGTGTCTTAGACTTTAAAAGAGTTGAATTCAACAAATTTAGTTTAAGCTTGAGAAGGATTCCATGCACGAAAATCTTAATTTCAAGAAGCCTGAGAAACTGAAAAACACGATTACGAAAGTCCAGTCCAGCTGAATACCATTGGAAAAAAAATTCAAGAAGAAACCTGATGGTTGCACAAATAACTCTTTGATAATCTGAAAGACAAAAAAGGTAAGTATAAAAATGGAAAGAGGAACACATAACTAAGGCAGAATACCAGCGTATAAACCTGAATGTAAAAAAGAAAAAAGTCAACGAAATACTCAGACCGCTAATGAGAGAAGATAGCAAGGAAATGACAAGCAGCAGAGAGAAAGCAGAGCTACTTCATTCATTCTTTGAATCTGTCATCACGCAAAAGGAAAAAAATAGCCCAACCTACTAAAAACAGAACCGTAAAAGGAATACAAATTAAAATAGGCAACAAAATGGTATGAAAGCACCTGTCCGCCTTCAAATCACCAGAACCAGATGGATTTTATCCCAGAGTTCCAAAAGGAGCTGGCGGATGTGATCTTGGAACCTTTGAATCACAACTTTCAAAGATCCTGGAGCACTGGGGAGCTGCCAAAGGACAGGGAAAGAGTTTGACGTGGTTCTCATCTTCAAAAAACAATAGATCTACAAACACCTAGAAGCAAGCAAAGTTATAACCAGAAGCCAATATGGGTTTATCAAAACCCAAAAACCATGGCTTTGTTTATCAAACAAATCTTGTTTCATTCTTTGACAAAGCAACTAAATTAATGGATCAATGAAATGCTATGGATATGGTCTACTCCAATCCCCTGTTCAGGCAGGAAACCCTGTACCATTTCAGACAAATGGTTGTCCAATCTCTTCTTTAAAACTTCCAGTGTTGGAGCATTTACAACTTCTGGAGACAAGTTATTCCACTGATTAATTGTTCTGTCGAAAATTTATCCTTAATTCTAGGTTGCTTGATTAATTTCACCCATTGCTTCTTTTCCTGCCTTCAGGTACTTTGGAGAATAGGTTGACACCTCCTCCTCTTCTTTGTGGCAGCCCCTGAGATATTGGAAGACTGCTATCATGTCACCCCTAGTCTTTCTTTTCATTAAACTAGACATACCCAGTTCCTGCAACCGTTCTTCATATGTTTTAACCTCCAGTCAGCTAATCAACTTTGTTGCTCTTCTCTGACTCTTTCTAGAGCCTTAACATTTTTTTATATATTGTGGTGATCAAAACTGGATGCAGGATTCCAAGTGTGGACTTACCATGGCATTATAAAGTGGTGTTAACACTTGACGTGAAACTAAATGAGAATTGGAAATACAGGAGCATTTCTCAGCCTGGCCCTCCCTGTAATGTGAGCCGACTGACTTTTTTTTAGCTCCTCTAAATACATGGGGGGGTGGGAGGAGAATAAAATTAAAGGGGTGAATTCAAGGACACTTTTCTGTTGAGTTAAAATTGCTTCCCACAACCCTCATTACTACAAGAAGGCTTATGTTGATCTTCATCAGAACTTGTATCTCTCCCTTGGAGGAAGCAGCCGTGAGGGTTGCTTAAGTGGGTGAGATAGGAAGGAAGGAAGGAAGGATGGCAGCCACGTTTCTTTTCTAAACATAGTTCACTCGTCAACCCTGCCAGATAACCAGGACTTAACCGGACGACCCACATTTAGTTCCTCAGCTTTGTGGAGGGTGTGAGTGTTGATTTTCTCTTTGCCCTAAAGGAGAGAGGCAAAGAAATCGGTTTCCCAGATGCTGGTTCTTTGCCCACCTTGGACTATTGATAGAACAGTCAGCCAGGAAGAGCTTCCAGCCTTCTTTTCTTCTGTAAAACAAATAACCTTTGTAGGAAGGGATCAAACATTTATACCTTCTACTGCTAAATTTCATATAGAATTTCTAGAAATATAATCCACATTCAATGGGAAGGGAGACACCTGGTCAGAGAACTATATTTTTGATAAGAATACGATAAGTTATTGATAAGAATAATAGAGCTGAAAAGGGCCTTAGAGGTCTTGTAGTCCAACCTCCTGCTCAAGCAGGAAGCCCTGTGCCATTCCTGACAAGTGGCTGTCCAGTCTCTTCTTAAAACCTCCAGTGATGAAGCGAGCACCCACAACTTCTGTTCCACTGATTGATTGTTCTCATTGTCAGGAAATTTGTCAGTTCTAGGTTGGTTCTCTCTTTGATAATTTTCCATCTGTTAACTTCTTATTTTGCCCTCTGGTGCATTGGTAGAAAGGTCAATCCTCTGTGACAGCCCCCCAAGTATAAAAGGTTGCTATTACATCACCCCTAGTCCTTTTCTTTGGTAGACTAGAGCATGTCCAGTTCCTGCAACTATTCATCATATGTTTTAACCTCCAGTCCCCTGATCATCTTTGTTATTTCTTCTCTGCACTCCTTCTAGCATCTCAACATCTATTTTGTGCCACGTTGACCAAAATTGGGCACAGTACTCTAACTGTGATCTTATCATTGCAGTATAAAGCAGTAAACACTTCACCTGATCTTAATACTATCCCTTTGTTGATGCAGCCTAGGACTGCACCGGCTTTTTTGGTAGCTGCAGCAACTCTGCCCAGAGTTAAGTAGTGGCTTACTAGGACTCCTAGAACCCTCTCACAATTACTGCTGTTGAGCCAGGTACAACTATACTACTATACCTGTGCCTAAGTGTAAGAACTTCACCTTTCTCACCCCTCAATTGCATTTTTTGGATAGGGCCCAGTGTTCAAATCTATCAAGATTCTTCTGAATCTTGAGTCTATCTTTTAAAAGAGGGGTCCCCCAACCCCTGGCCCACAGCCTGAGCTGCCAAGCTGTGGGTGAGTGTGCAAAGCCTCATTTACACTTATGTGGGATTAGGTTGCTTCATTTGCGCATTCACAGGATTTAGGTTGCTGGATTTAGGTTCCCCCTCCAAAGGTCGAAACTGCTGAAGCCGCCACTGCCACCAGTCCATAGAACCAAAAAGGTTGTTTTAAAGTGTTGGCTATTTCCCCCCACTTTGGTGTCATCTGCAGATTTGATGAGTTTCCCCCTTCTGTCATCATCATTTTCTTTTAATGACCCCATAATCTTTGTGGGGTGGAGTTTGGGCAACTGAATGGAATTAGCAGAGTGTTTACTGGCCGGTCACCAATGCGGAGTTATATTCAGCAGATATGTTCTCAATGTGCCCAGAGAGAGAAATATCTCCCCCTACCTAGGATCAAACTCACAGCCTCCTGATTGTGAGGCGAGTGCTCCACCTCTAGGCCACCGTACCACCCATGAGTTCTCCTTCTATCCTCTGATCTAAATAATTTATGAAGATATTGAAGAGTCCTGGGCCTAAGGCAGAACCTTGGTACCCCACTGCTTACTTCCCTCCACGAAGATGTAGCTCCATTAAGGACTCCACACTGAGTATGGTTGGCCAGCCAGTTACAAATCCAATAATGGGGTGAGAGAAGGAGCAGTTCAGAGCTCCCATGTAACACCCATCATGCGCAGACTGCACTGGCTGCCTGTTGTCTGCGCTTCAAGGTGCTGATTACCACCTTTAAAGCGCTCCATGGCTTAGGACCAGGATACTTACGGGACCGTCTACTGCCACCTTGTACCTCCCACCGACCCGTGCGTTCTCACAGAGAGGGACTCCTTAGGGTGCCGTCAGCCAAGCAATGTCGACTGGCGGCCCCCAGGGGAAGGGCCTTCTCTGTGGGGGCTCCTACCCTGTGGAACAAACTTCCCCCTGGACTTCAACAACTACCAGACCTTCGGACCTTTCGCTGCGAACTTAAGACTTATCTATTCCGTCTCGCAGGACTGGCTTGAATTTTAATTTTTTAGTTGATTTTATGGGTTTTAATTTTTATTAATTTTGATTGTATTTTAAAATTGGGCCAAATTTAATAAGTTTTTTAATGTCTGTTTTTAGTATTGCATGTGTTTCCATTGTATTTTATCTTGGCTGTAAACTGCCTGAGTCCTTCGGGAGAAGGGCGGTATACAAATTAAATTATTATTATTATTATTATTATTATTATTATTATTATTATTATTATTATTATTATTATTATTATTATTATTGTTTTTATTATTATTATCCCACATTTTTCTACCTTACCAAGAAGTAGGCTGTGGTCTTCTTTGTCAAATGCCTTACTGACTTTATAAACTTGTTTTTTAACATGCTAATTTTTTACTCAATTCTTTGGGTCGAAAAGGGAGAAAAAATGCCTGGTTCAACATGAAACTGTCTGGCACCAGGTTCTCTGGAGACAAATGAGAACAGTCCATTATTCATTGATGACTGGACCATGATCAGTCTAAGAGTGAGAGTAAAGATGTCCTTCAGCTGAGCTCAACTATAATTCCCAGCCAAGTCAATCGTGGTTGTTTTAAAGTGTTGGCTATTTCCCCCCACTTTGGTGTCATCTGCAGATTTGATGAGTTTCCCCCTTCTGTCATCATCATTTTCTTTTAATGACCCCATAATCTTTGTGGGGTGGAGTTTGGGCAACTGAATGGAATTAGCAGAGTGTTTACTGGCCGGTCACCAATGCGGAGTTATATTCAGCAGATATGTTCTCAATGTGCCCAGAGAGAGAAATATCTCCCCCTACCTAGGATCAAACTCACAGCCTCCTGATTGTGAGGCGAGTGCTCCACCTCTAGGCCACTGTACCACCCATGAGTTCTCCTTCTATCCTCTGATCTAAATAATTTATGAAGATATTGAAGAGTCCTGGGCCTAAGGCAGAACCTTGGTACCCCACTGCTTACTTCCCTCCACGAAGATGTAGCTCCATTAAGGACTCCACACTGAGTATGGTTGGCCAGCCAGTTACAAATCCAATAATGGTGGTGATGCAGTCTATCCGGAGCACTGAAGCACCCGGAGGCTCCAGTTAGTCCAGAATGCGGCTGCGCGGGTGAGAGAAGGAGCAGTTCAGAGCTCCCATGTAACACCCATCATGCGCAGACTGCACTGGCTGCCTGTTGTCTTCCGGGTGCGCTTCAAGGTGCTGATTACCACCTTTAAAGCGCTCCATGGCTTAGGACCAGGATACTTACGGGACCGTCTACTGCCACCTTGTACCTCCCACCGACCCGTGCGTTCTCACAGAGAGGGACTCCTTAGGGTGCCGTCAGCCAAGCAATGTCGACTGGCGGCCCCCAGGGGAAGGGCCTTCTCTGTGGGGGCTCCTACCCTGTGGAACAAACTTCCCCCTGGACTTCAACAACTACCAGACCTTCGGACCTTTCGCTGCGAACTTAAGACTTATCTATTCCGTCTCGCAGGACTGGCTTGAATTTTAATTTTTTAGTTGATTTTATGGGTTTTAATTTTTATTAATTTTGATTGTATTTTAAAATTGGGCCAAATTTAATAAGTTTTTTAATGTCTGTTTTTAGTGTTGTATGTGTTTCCATTGTATTTTATCTTGGCTGTAAACCGCCCTGAGTCCTTCGGGAGAAGGGCGGTATACAAATTAAATTATTATTATTATTATTATTATTATTATTATTATTATTATTATTATTATTATTATTATTATTGTTTTTATTATTATTATCCCACATTTTTCTACCTTACCAAGAAATAGGCTGTGGTCTTCTTTGTCAAATGCCTTACTGACTTTATAAACTTGTTTTTTAACATGCTAATTTTTTACTCAATTCTTTGGGTCGAAAAGGGAGAAAAAATGCCTGGTTCAACATGAAACTGTCTGGCACCAGGTTCTCTGGAGACAAATGAGAACAGTCCATTATTCATTGATGACTGGACCATGATCAGTCTAAGAGTGAGAGTAAAGATGTCCTTCAGCTGAGCTCAACTATAATTCCCAGCCAAGTCAATCGTGGTTGTTTAAACTGTCCATAATAGAGTAATAGAGGCTTGATAGTCCTCAAGCACAGAGGAGCAGAACTCCCCTCACTCTCTCTCTCACTTCACACTTAATTTCCCAGACATCATCTTCTGCTTAACAAATAAATAAAGTTTTTGAACAGAATCCAGAATAGGGACATCTAAGCAATGTGGTTCCCATGAAGTCCAAAACAAATAGAGCTGGCCCTCATCTCCTAGATGAGTCCAGAGGGTTGAGCAGATCTTGGCTCACAAATAAATAAATAAGACTCAAGATCCATCCCACCACTAAAAGAACCTAACGGCAAAGAATGTAATGATGAAACAGTTAAAGCAAATCTCTTTAACACATTCTTTGGCTCAGTCTTTGTTAACAGTAATAGCTTATACCCGATATTCCCCAATCGGACCAACAATTATTACAACTACCTAACACATATAGACTTCACAGAAGATAATGTTGAAAAAGCTCTTAGCAAACTGAAACCTTCTCTATCTATTGGACCTGATGGTCTATGTGCATACTTCTTAAAAAAAACTTTCCACTTATATAGCAGAACCCCTAAGCATAATCTTTGAAAAAGCTTTCATGACCAGCTCCCTTCCCAAACTTTGGTCACTGGCCACAGTCATCCCTGTCTTCAAAAAAGGTGACCCCAGCCTAGTTGAAAATTACAGACTAATCTCTTTATGATGCGTCACCTGCAAAGTAATGGAATCAATCATCAACCAATCCATTACCCTCCACCTAGAAACAAACAACCTACTCTCTAATAAACAATTTGGTTTCAGAAAAAATTATCATGTAACTTACAACTTCTTCACTGCAAAAACATATGGACTACAAATCTTGATCAAGGCAAAGCAATAGATGCAATCTACATAGACTCCTGTAAGGCTTTTGACTCAGTAGTACATGATAAACTTCTCCTAAAACTAAAATCCTACGGCATTTCAGGACCCCTCCACAATTGGATAACTGCTTTCCTATCAAACAGACAACAAGTGGTCAAAATAGGCAATGCTCTATCAAATCCTGTTCCTGTCAAGATTGGCGTTCCCCAAGGCACCGTTCTTGGACCAACATTCTTCATATTATACATTAATGATCTCTGTGACCATATCACAAGTAATTGTGTTCTCTTTGCTGATGATGTCAAACTATTTAACACCACCAACAATGCAACTACCCTTCAAAAAGACCTTGACTTTGTATCTGAATGGTCTAAAACTTGGCAACTCCAAATCTCAACCAGCAAATACTCAGTCTTACATATTGGAAAAAAGAACCCAAACACTAAGTAGAAGCTTGATGGACATTACCTTACAGACGACCCCCATCCCGTTAAAGACCTTGGAGTTTTAATATCAAATGATCTAAGTGCCAAAGCCCACTGCAACTACATCCCAAAAAAAGCTCTAAGAGTTGTAAACCTAATCTTGCGTAGCTTCTGTTCCAAAAACACTACACTACTAACCAGAGCATATAAAACATTTGCTAGACCAATTCTTGAATACAGCTCGCCTGTCTGGAACCCATACCACATTTCTGACATCAACACAATTGAACGTGTCCAGAAATATTTTACAAGAAGAGTTCTCCACTCCTCTGAATACAACAAAATACCTTATCCCACCAGACTTGAAATCCTAGGTTTCGAAAACTTCGAACTCCGCCGCCTCCAACAGGACCTGTGCTTAACTCATAGAATCATCTATTGCAATGTCCTTCCTGTTGAAGACTACTTCAGCTTCAATCGCAACAATACAAGAGCAAACAATAGATTTAAACTTAATGTTAACTGCTTCAAACTTGATTGCAGAAAATATGATTTCTGTAACACAGTCATTAACACTTGGAACACACAACCTGACTCTGGTCTCTTCTCAAAATTCCAAAAACTTTAACCAAAAACTATCTACTATTGACCTTACCCCATTCATAGAATAGAATAGAATAGAATAGAATAGAATAGAATAGAATAGAATAGAATAGAATAGAATAGAATAGAATAGAATAGAATTTTTATTGGCCAAGTGTGATTGGACACACAAGGAATTTGTCTTTGGTGCAGATGCTCTCAGTGTACATAAAAGAAAAGATACCTTCATCAAGGTACAACATTTACAACACAAATGATGGTCATAGGGTACAATTTAACACTTAATAATACAACACTTAATGATAATCATAGAGTACAAATAAGCAATCAGGAACAATCAATATCAATATAAATCATAAGGATTATCAGCAACAAAGTTACAGTCGAACAGTCATAAGTGGAAAGAGATTGGTGATGGGAACGATGAGAAGATTAATAATAGTGCAGGTTTAGTAAATAGTTTGACAGTGTTGAGGAGTTATTTGTTTAACAGAGTGATGGCCTTCAGGGGAAAAACTGTTCTTGTGTCTAGTTGTTCTGTTGTGCAGTGCTCTATAGCGTCATTTTGAGGGTAGAAGTTGAAACAATTTATGTCCTGGATGTGAGGGATCTGTAAATATTTTCACGGCCCTCTTCTTGATTCGTGCACTATACAGGTCCTCAATGGAAGGCAGGTTGGTAGCAATTATTTTTTCTGCAGTTCTAATTATCCTCTGAAGTCTGTGTTTTTCTTGTTGGGTTGCAGAACCGAACCAGACAGTTATAGAGGTGCAAATGACAGACTCAATCATTCCTCTGTAGAACTGGATCAGCAGCTCCTTGGGTGGTTTGAGCTTACTGAGTTGGCGCAGAAAGAACATTCTTTGTTGTGCTTTTTTGATGATGTTTTTGATGTTAGCTGTCCATTTTAGATCTTGTGATATGATAGAACCTAGAAATTTGAAGGTTTCTACTGTTGATACTGTGTTGTCTAGTATTGTGAGAGGTGGAAGTATGGAAGGGTTTCTCCTAAAGTCTACCACCATTTCTACGGTTTTGAGTGTGTTCAGTTCCAGATTGTTACGGTCGCACCACAAGGCTAGTCGTTCGACCTCTTGTCTATATGCGGATTCGTCATTGTCTCGAATGAGACCAATCACTGTTGTGTTAAGAGGACTGTAAGGGGCGTGCATAAGAGCACAAATGTGCCTACCGTTCCTGTCCTATTGTTTCTTTTCATTATATCCAATTAATATAGTTATTACATACTTATGCTCATATATATGCTTATATATTATACAGCTATTTCATTTCATGTTAATGCCTATATATACTAATATGACAAAATAAAAAATAAAAATAAATAAATAAATGGTTCCACTTTTGCAAATGGGCTTCAGAGTAAGTACATCAATACACAGTAAAATGCAAATAGATTAACATATATTGAAAGTTAACCTTTTTTTGCACATCTTTTTTAAAAAAGCAGATTAATTTGGAAACCCAATGGAGCAGACCCATCTATGAACACTAGCAAAAGTGGCACTACCTTCTTTCTCCTTTACATGGTTTTATTAATTTATAAGATGACATACAAAAAGAATACAAAAGCAAATATTAGGGAAATTAGGAAAGGAAAAAGGGAAGGGAATAGTGGGGGAAAGGAAGGGAAAAGAAAAAAGAAAAAAAAGGCATTGACTTCCAACTCCTTTGGGGCAGTAAAATACGGCATTAAGATCTATCTTCAACTTTTTACTTTTTCATAATAATAGAAACTAGCCATTTCTATAACAACAAATTTATCTAATTGGTAAAATCCAAAATCAACGTTTCTTTTTTTTCCCCACCTCAAGCACAAAGTCCAGAAGTGGTTTCCAAGTAGAAATAAAAGTATTTATATTTTTTTCTTTTTTTCCACAGAAGTAGCGTCTCTTCTAGCTGTGCTCAGCTTCTGTGACTTCATACACACAGGTCTGGGCATTTCTTTTTGGCAGCTCCACAGAGCATGAGATGCTCAAACAGCCTACAGACCTGGTATTATGCCCTGGTGGTCTCCCATTTAAGTATTAGCAGATGGGAGCCTGCTTTGCCTTTTTTTCAAGAGCAGCTAAATTGGCTTCTTCGTTGGCATAAACCTGGATCAGGTTTGGAATCCTTCTGTGATCTCCTAAGGCCATTTTTGTTTTGTGGCTCCCCACAGTGAGCAATCAAGGGGGACCAGCCCTGCTCCTCCTCTAAGCCCCGAACAACTCATCCCCAGGCTGCTTCTGTGGCCAGGAACCTTAAGATTTTGCAGAGCCCCATAGAGTCCACGTGGACATTGGAAGCAAAGGTTTGATGTTCAGGCCAAAATCTCTTGCAGGGAGTTCTCCAGCTAATTTGCAGCATAAAAAGGATTAGGTCCTGCCCATCACCATCAAGGTCTATCCCTTTGCTTTGAGAGTCTACAGCTCTTGGTCTAAGCGCCATGGACCGGATTCCTCCCAGTTACGTTAATGTTATGGTGGCATTAGTGGTATTCCCATGACATGTTTAATTTAGTTTTAGGGTTCACCTCAATTGAAGAGAAGGATATGATATCTTATCAAAAACCAATTCTTACTTAGCTTATGGATCAGTGTCTGGCACATAATGGTTTAAGTGTTGTTGTTTCTTATTTCCTGAAAATAACATGGAATTTGGAGTATAGCACCAGCTGTGACAGTGTCTTAACAGACGTTCATAATATATTCCAATCATTAATGATAAGTATGCCAATGTGACACAAACTCTCTGACTCTTTTGTACCTCTGTCATGATGTTACATACACAGTTAATAGGGGTAGAACTTATTAAAGCTGGTTTCTTTCTTTCTTTCTTTCTTTCTTTTTTTTCTTTTCTTCCTTCCTTCCTTTCTTTTCCTTTCCTTTCTTTTCCTTCTCCTTCTTGTATTTGTATGTCTTCGGATCAGGCCACTGCCTTGACAAATCCCTCCATTTTTCTTGCCAAAGTTTTCAAGACATTTTCCATTGCCTGCTTCCTATACCTGAGAGAGAGTAATGGCTCAAGGTGTCTTCATCTAAAACCAGATATCTTTGTGTCAAAGATGGGACTAGAACTCATAGAATAGAATAGAATTTTTATTGGCCAAGTGTGATTGGACACACAAGGAATTTGTCTTGGTGCATATGCTCTCAGTGTACATAAAAAAAAAAAAAAGATACGTTCATCAAGGTACAACATTTACAACACAATTGATGGTCAATATATCAATATAAATCATAAGGATTGCCAGCAACAAGTTATAGTCATACAGTCGTAAGTGGGAGGAGATGGGTGATGGGAACAATGAGAAGATTAATAGTAGTGCAGATTCAGTAAATAGTTTGACAGTGTTGATGGAATTATTTGTTTAGCAGAGTGATGGCCTTCGGGAAAAAACTGTTCTTGTGTCTAGTTGTTCTGGTGTGCAGTGCTCTATAGCGTCGTTTTGAGGGTAGGAGTTGAAACAGTTTACGTCCAGGATGCGAGGGATCTGCAAATATTTTCACGCCCTCTTCTTGATTCGTGCAGTATACAGGTCCTCAATGGAAGGCAGGTTGGTAGCAATTATTTTTTCTGCAGTTCTAATTATCCTCTGAAGTCTGTGTCTTTCTTGTTGGGTTGCAGAACCGAACCAGACAGTTATAGAGGTGCAAATGACAGACTCAATAATTCCTCTGTAGAACTCATGACTTCCCAGTTTCTAACTTGATGCCTTAACCACTACACCAAACTGGATTATTGCTAAATATTTTGGCTCCTCCGAAAGTGGTCCACCGGACAGGAGGCTGCCTGCCCTCACAAACACGGGGGGGGGGGATTGGCTGCTAACAGGCAGTGGTGTTGATGGGCAGCAGATGAGGAACAGCTCCTTCTCCCACTTGACCCGAGGACGTGGAGAGTAGAGTGGAGGCAAGCTCAAAGGAGGTTTGCCAGGCTGTTCAGAAGAAGGCCGCCCTGCCCCTCCTCACCAGGAACACTTGGCCTGGGTTACTTAAGCAAAGGGCCAGGTGGGGGGGGTGTTTTTGTCAAAAACAATTGTTTTGCTTTAGCCTGTACTTCTTCAGCCTTGGACTTTGATCCTCCCTTGTGGACTCTTGCCCTTGCCCTGTGAACCCTGAATCTTGTGTATGACTTATGGACTTTGCCATGTAGACTTGCATCTTGTTTTTGGACTTCCTCTCTGCCTTCCTGATTTGGCTTTGGTGATTATTGGGTTTTGTTTGTGGGATTGTGGGTGGCTGCCTTCAGGGAAGTTTGGGGTGGAGACTTGCTGGAGCAATAAAGGACTCTATCGAAGCCTGCTTGGCAACCTGGTCCTCCTTATGACCCACTTTCACAAACAGAGTCTTTCACGTTCACTTAGTTTTTGGGTCTGGCTAGTCTAAAGAAAAGAAGAACAAGAGGTGACATGAAAGCAGTATTCTAGTATTTGAGGGGGCTGCCACAAAGAAGAGGAGGGAGTCAACTGAGAATTTTGAGCCTGGTAGCAAAGGGAATTCTGTTCTGTTCTGTTCTATTCGATTCATGTCTGAGGCAATGGTCCTAAAAGTCCCCCGAAGATTCTTCGGGCCCATCTCCACCCTTGTCCTGAGATTGTGGCTGATGCCTTACCCAGAACCCAAAGAGTTTGTGTTCTCTGAGAGAACCACACGCCTCCCCATGGCCAACCAGGTACTGATGATACAATCAGAGTTGAGGTGAATTTTATTTATCTCGCCATTGGTGGAATTAAGTGCTGATCCACTCGGAATTTGATCTGATCAACAGTCCCTGCTTTGCGCCATGATGGGATGGGGGTGGGGAATGGAGGTACGTCTGTCCTTGCCCTGGAGGGGAGGTAGAAAATTGGGGGCTTGTGCGCAGTTCAGAGAGACCAGAATTTCTGCTTTTTTAAGAAGCAGGAACTGAGTAACCCTTCCAGACCGGCTTGGGGGTGGTGTTAATGTAGCCCCTCCATCCCCACCACAGAGTGAAGTAAGCCAAGCCAAGACAGGTCCAGGGCATGAGAAATTCAAAAGCTGGGGAAACAGAATCCAAAATGTACAGACAATGCTAACATTTTCCAGCCTGCAAAAGTGCTTTGGTTTTGGTTTGGAAAAGAGTTTCTATTTTTTTCTTCTTCTCTCGCTCCAAATTGTCCTCCTTCTGCTCCACCTCCCTCTCCAGTCTGTTCCCTATTTATTTTCCTCTTTTTCTCCCTTTGCTCATTTCCATGGTGTAAAAGCTGCTGGGTTTCCAGCCACTCTCTCAAGAAGATGGAGAGAGAAAGGGAGGGGGGAAAATCCTCTTCTAAAAAAAGGCCTGGCTGGCAAACATGAAAATTACAACAGTAAAGGGGGAGAGAATCCTCAAAGTCTTGGGGGGAAATGTTGGAAATGGAATAAATTATGTGTTCTTTGGCGACTATCCCAGGATGGAGTGCTGGAAAGGAGGGCACAGATGCCTTCCTCCTACAAGAGCATTTCAGCCACAGGTAAACTACTTTGAAGCCCATTTTCAATCCATGTTGAGTTTCAAAAGTCACCATCTTGGCCAAACTCTACCAAGGAAGCTTCCGGGAGACCACAAATCCCTTTTCAGGACACCCCCAAAGGCATCATGAGAAGAAGTGGGAAAAGCAGCAGAGCAGTTTCAGTACTTGCCCCTTGGACGTCCACTGGTGCCTCTTTCTTTAAGCTGCCTTTCTAGTATGATACAAATACAGATTGAAAGGGACCTTGTAGGTCATCTAGTCCAACCCCCCACCCAAGCAGGAGACCCTATGCCAATTCTGACAGATGGCAGTCCAATCTTTTCTTGAAAGCCTCCAGTGTTGAAGCTCCCACAACTTTTATTTATTTATTTAATTTATTTATTTTGTCACAACAGTATATATAAGCATAAGCATGAAAGTAACTATATAATATACTGTATAAGCATATATATATAAGCATAAGTATGTAATAACTATATTAATTGGATATAATGAAAGAAAACAATAGGACAGGAACGTTAGGCATGTTTGTGCTCTTATGCACACCCCTTACGGACCTCTTAGGAATGGGGTGAGGTCAATAGTAGAAAGTTTTTGGTTAAAGATTTTGGGATTTTGAGAAGAGATCACAGAGTCAGGTAATGTGTTCTAAGCATTAACAACTCTGTTACAGAAATCATATTTTCTGCAATCAAGTTTGAAGCGGTTAACATTAAGTTTAAATCTATTGTTCACTCTTGTATTGTTGTGATTGAAGCTGAAGTAGTCTTTAACAGGAAGGACATTGCCATGGGTTGATTGTTCTCACTGTCAGGAAATTCCTCCTTATTCCTGGTTGAATCTCTCCTTGTTCTGTTTCCATCCATTGTCCCTTGTTGGCCTTCAGGTGCTTTTGGAAAAGCTTGAAATGGGTCCAGGGACTTTGTTCTTCAACTTGTTTAACGGAAGCCAACCCTGACTATAGCTTTGGCCTAGCCTGCAAACAGCAACAATAAGGTTGCCAAGTGGGGGATGACCATGCCCCATGAACCCAACCACTCTATGACAGCGGTAACTAAAGGAAAAGCACAAACTTGGGGCTTCTTTGTCAGCAAAAAGGGAGGAGTACAAAAAATGCCACAAACTTGGATGCTAATCCGTTCCAGGTGGAATCTGTTTGTCACACAACACGCTGCGTCCCCCCACCTTCCTCCTCCCCGCCCCGCAGTTCCTCCTGCCCATTTTCAGAGGGGAGGGTGCCAAGGGAGCAGGAAAGTGAAACTACCTTAGTTTACAAATGAGTTGGCACACATGGTAATCGTGTGCTCCCGTGATAGGCACCATATGTCTTATCTACTAGATAAGCAGTTTAACAGATTAACAGAGTCATCTAATCCAACCCCACCCCCGCCCCCCCACCCCTCCGCCCAAGCAGGAGACCCCACCGACCCCATTTCTGACAGGTGGCAGTCCAGCCTCTTCTGGAAAGCTTCCAGGATCAAACTTTGCTGCATTCCACTGTGTTGCCATGGCCAGGAATTGCAGGACATTTCAACCATTCAACTTAAGTATTTAAAATGCTTTTTAAAATTATGTTGATTTTTCTCACATTTCATTTTGTCCCTCCTTCTGCCTCCTTTATTTAATGATCCTATTCCACTGTTTCTTCGATATGAGTGTCACTGTTCTCCTGCAGCGAGCCATCCCAAGGCAAGTGGGCCGTGGCCATGCTCAACATCCCAGATGAGGGGTGGGCACCTCCTGGAGAGCCCCATCAGCCAGGAGGGACGCTGAGCACGTCCCATCAGCCAAGCTGGAGGGCTCTGCCTGCCAAGAGCTGCACAGATTTAGGCTACAGCCCTGCCGCCTCCCCACTCAACAGGCGTCTATTTTCCCAGTCTGGGCAATGTTAGGTTTCCTTCTACAGCAGAAACACTTGATGTCCCCAGTGGAAGCATCTCGATCTCAGATTCAGTTTTCTTTCTAGGTCCAAACCAAGCAACTAAACGGCCTTATTAGAGCGACTCAAGTTTTTCAAGCTTTGCAATGTTACAAATTCAAAAACAGGAGAAAGAACCCTTCTCCATATATTAACCTGTAGTGTGAAGTGTTACTTTAGAAGGACACAACCTACCACCTACTCCTCAAACTCCTAATGTTGATAGAAGTCAGGCTGGAAAAGGAAAGGACTGATATTCATACCATTTTGCAGATTTTTGGCCTCAAGGGAGAATATGGTAGATATTGGAACAATTCTGCAACTGTGCAGTCTCTAGAAAGATACCTGCACTTTCAATAAGGCATTTGACAATGTAGAACACAATCTATTTCTTGGTGAGATAGAACAATGTGGGAGAGACCCCCAGATGGCTTCACAATTTACTAACCAACCACAGCCGGCATATCCACAATGGAACTACGTCTACTTCGAGGGAAGCATGCAATGGGGCACCTCAAGTTCTGCCTTAGTCCCAATACACTTCAAAATCTTCCTCAATGATTTGGGCAAGGGGGTAGAAGAGGAACTCAACAAATTTACAGATGACACCAAGCTGGGGGAAATTGTTAACACTTTGGAAGATAAAAAAGATTCAGAAGAATCTTGACAGACTTGGACAATGGGCCCTATCCAATAACATGCAGCTCAGGGGTGAGAAAAGTAAGGTCCTGCCCTTGGCATGAAAAATCAAATGCACAGGTATAGAATAGGTACAACAGGCCTTCTCTATAGTGGCTCCCAGACTTAGGGGCACATCTCCAGTACATTGGAGCTCATTGCTCCTTGCATTATGCCCCTCTCTTTTCTCCTGTGCGCCTTTGGCCCCGGAGTTGTTGCTTCTGTCTTTCTTCTGCAAACTGCTTTGCATTTTCACTCATTGGGGCAGACTGCCACTCAAAGAGATGGGGGATAATGTTGGTCTTCCCCATTGCGTGCCCCACTGGAGGACAGTGTTCTCCAGAAAGGCTGGGGGGCAGCTAGGGACGGTGATTCCTTCAAAGGGGAACAATGTCCCAAACCTCAAGTTAGACTTGCTCCATCATGAGTGAAAGGAACCCCGATTGCCTTTGACATTATTTCTAGTTCAAAATTGCTGTTTAAAAGGGCACCATCAAGCTAAGTTCATTGACATTTGATGGGAAAGACTGATGGTGGTGAATCCTTTTTCTGCTTTCCTCTGGTTCGGAGTGCAGAGATTTCTTTCCCAAAGGGGCAGGGAAACAGCATCTCTTATACTTCATCAGCCAATGCACAGAGAGAGCGATTTGGAATTATCTAACTTTGCTGAGGTCCAAAAGTTTTACTTCCCTAATTCAACAAATTTCAAGAATGTCTCATGTAAATGTGCAAAACTTTTTTTTTTCCCTGGCAGCTGGGCAGTTCCTGCTCTTTCTCTTCCCACCACCCCAACCCACTGCAGCGCATGGACTTTCAGCTGATACGTGACTCAGAGAGGAAGAATTTCAAAACAAGTGTAATAATTTTAATATGGTTTGTTTTGGCTAAGGGGAACGTATTCAATTGGGAATCGGAGCTGGCTGTGTTTTCCATTCAAGAATGGAACAAGCTGGTTCTCCCCCTAATAGCTTTCTCGATCTCCCCATTGTGACTTTCTGTAGTGTACAATCAGAGTAAGACCCGACTGTGTGTTTGTGACTTGATCTTTTCAGATAATTACGGTCCCCCCTGAGTTGAGCCTGACTTGTGATGATCGGAAGGAGGCATCTGTCTGGTTTTCTTGGAAGTGGCCTGAGTGGGTTGCATTTGCCTCCTGTTGGATTTGGGGGTGGGATTTCCATTCTATCTCCCAGCTATGAAACTGAGAAGTGGTCTCCCATCAAAACCTACTTGGATTGCTTGCTCTTCTTTTCAACAGCAGCAGCAATGACTTCCTTCCTTCCTTCCTTATCAGCATTTTCCCTTCTCCCTCCAGCCACTGCTGGGGAACAAAGCCCCCCCAATGCAATCCCAGAGGGAGGAGGATGCCTTCCAAAGGATCAGGGGAAGCTCCCGAGCTCCCAATTCTGGAGACCGAAAGCAAAGCAAAACCGTGACTGAAATCATAAATTATATTTTGAGCTCCCGGAGAGGAATTCCTTTCTGTAACCAAAACCCTCCTGGCTCAACGGGTTTTAGATTTTCCATGACTTAGTGATATGAAGTTGAAGCTTTATTTCCTTTAAAAACACTCCTTCCTTAAAGGGCTCAACAGTGAGGAAGTAAACTCGGCCTGGCAGTCATGGCCAAGCACAAATTATGGGGGAGGCACCAAGATCTCCCCTCAGCCTCCACAGCAGCAAACTGCTGCAGTCACACCTTGCTGTGCACTGCACCAAATACCCACAACTGAGTCCAACTAGCATATCCACAATGAGACTTCTGTTATGTATCTCAGTCTGACCCACAAAGGAGAGGAGGGGAGCAGGGGAGGGGAGGGAAGCAGGGGAGAGGAGGAGTGGAGAGAGGGAGGAGGACGGGAGGAGAGGGGAGAGGAGGGGAGAAAAGAGGAGGAGGGAGAGAAAGGTGGAGGAGTGGAGAAGAGAAGAGAAGAGAAGAGGGAGGGAGGGAGAGGAGAGGAGCAGGGGAGGGGAGAGAGGGAGGAGGAGGGGAGGGGAGAGGAGATGGGAGGGGAGGGGAGGGGAAGGAGAAGGAGAAGGGGAGGGGAGACGAGGGGAGAGGAGTTGAGTTTGCTGGGTTGTTTCTGAGCTCACATTGTCCAGGACCAATTCAGTCTCAACCTAAAAAGTTTACATTTTCTAGCACTCCATGAACACGAAGGGAAGCAAATAAATGGTTCGATATAATCCGCAGGGAATAAGGAACAAAATTAATTAGAACATCCCCCCATTGTCTCTCTAATGTGTTTTTAAAACTTGCTCTATTTAACTGCAATAGATGGCACCCTCAGCCACTTAAGGGGCCTCTTGTTTGGCAGCTAAGGCAAATTACAGATGCCAAGCCAGTTTCGTAGTTAAAAACCACCCAAATAGTGTCTGCCTTTTTAAATCTTCTGATATTTATTAGATTTATTTCCTGTGTTCTTCATTCTGTGGTGTATATCGTTATCTTTTTTAATGAGATGTAGAGTAGAACAACTGGCAGGCGCAGTGCAAGGTCAAACGATGTGGAGGGACCTGGCCCTCAAAATTGCCAAGAGTCGGACATGAATGAAAGGATGACATCATCATCATCACCTTTTTTAATTGGTTGAGAAATGTCCGACCCAAAGGGCATATCTTTGAAAAGCTGATAGACTTTGGCACATCCCATCCTATATTTTTAAACCCGACAGTGAAAGCTCAAACAGCATTCTTCAAAATGAAAAAGGTCTTCAGCAGCCACTAAGGCTGAAAATGAGGCCTGTCAGATGTTACATCTTTTCTGTCCTGCTCTACGGAGTGGAGAGTTGGTCTTGGGCCAAAAGCCCCTTGAAGAGACGAGAAGCATTTGAAATGTGGATTTACAGGCGGCTGTTACGTATAAGCTGGGTTGACAAAATCAGAAATGAGGAGGTGATAAGCCTCCTGGGAAAGCCAAGGGAGATCATCAAAACCATTAAAAAGCGAAAGTTAGAATATTTCTGACATGGGATGCGGCAGCCAGAAAAATATGCCATGCTTCACTTAATCCTCCAGGGGAAGACTGAAAGCAAACGAGGTCCAGGCAGAAGAGAACATCATGGCTTCCAAATCTAAGGGGCCCGTTTGGACAAAACTCAGCAGCACTTTTTCATGCGGCTGTCAGTAAAAATAGGATGGCCAACATGATCGCCAACGTCCGATGATGGATAAGGCAGCAGGAGGAGGAGGAGGACAGGAAAAGGTAACCTGGGAACATCTGACTGTGTTCATCTCTTCATGCGGCTTCTTTGAGTCTGCTGGGCACAAATTAATTCCTGATAGCAGCAAATTTGGGCTTCTCTCTCCAGACTCCACAGAGAATCCCAGGAGCATAAGGGGAGGAAGGGCAAGCAAGACCCACCCACAGAATTGCCTTTGTCCCTCCTCCGCTCTGGGGAGTCTCTTCCTTGAATGGCTCTTTCCCCCTAAGTGTTGGGATCGACCTTCCTACCCTCTAAATCCACTGTGGTTCTCCAGGCCAGCTATTCCCAGCTCTTTCCAGCTCTTTCCAGCTCTTTCATAGGAAGAGATGTAACACATCTGGAAATACCGAAGCTAAATTTTGCTTGAATACAGTCAGACATCTTGGGAAAAAGGATATAACTTTGTAAATTTATTGATTGATTTCCTTGCTTATTTACCGGTATCCTGACCTTTATTTCTTTATAAATAAGGCAGCAAACATACCTAATCCTCCTTCCTTGTCCTATTTTCCTCACAAAGACAACCTGGTGAGGTGAATTAGCTGAGAGAGAGTTACTAGCTCAATGTCACCCAGCTGGTGACATTATCACATCCGATCTACTCATTAAATGTAGAATTCAGCTAGACAATAATTGCATCTACTAATCAGATTAAAAGGACTAAAAGTTGTCAGAAGTGAAACAATGTGTTGCATTTTGGACTTCATAATTAAGGAAATTAAGATATTATAGGTTTCTTAATCTCTTAATTTCATTAATCTTGGGACAAAGCAGAAGTGGGGCTGCTGTGTTTTTGTGGTGAGGAGAACTTGCCCTTCTGAATGCCTGTAGGATTCTATGAAAGTCGATGGGTTGAAAAACATTCAGCTGAAGAGAGCAGACGAGATGGGGGCCACGTGCCCGCAAGGGACAGCAGTCGTTCCCCACATTGTCTAGGGAGGTTCTCAATCGTCAAAGGCAGCTGGGTTCCCCTGGGGCCAGGGACTGCTGCAGCCCAGCTCCGAGAGCCCCAGAGAAACCATCCCATGGCAGGGAAGCAGAGCAGGCCCTCCAGCCGCTGGTAGCCCCACAGCCAGCCAGGCTCCTCCTTGCAGAGGGACTACAGCCCTGCTCTAGATAAACGCCTCCCCATAGGAAGGGAGTAGCAACTATTTGGGAGCTTTATGAGAGAGAAGTAGACATTCTCTGCCTGTCTGTAGAGATTGTCTGTCATCCAGGTGCTTTTTCAGGAGGCACCTGGACTTTCTTGTTTTTTTCTTTTGAAGACGTTTCGCTTCTCATCCAAGAAGCTTCTTCAGCTCTATCCTGTCAGAGGGCTGTAAAGCACTGTGAAGCAGTATATAAGTCTAAGGACTATTGCTATTGCTATCTCTCCAGTTCCTTCAAATGCTGAGATATGCATGACCCTTCCTCTGGATGGTCAACTCACTGGATGCCCTACATTCGCCTCCAAAACTCGGGATGAAACGGGATTTAGAATTTCCATGCATCAGGAAGTGATCTGATTTTCTAGCCAACCACTTCTTCTTTCTTTTTTTTGATTAAAAAGTTTTTTATTTAATAAACATTAAAAACATTGGACACAGTGTGACCATCCTGCTCTTAATATATCCATGCATATTCTTTCCATAATAACAAATATAATTACTATTTAACACAGATTGCTACTTTGTTTTTATTCCAACCACTTCTTCTTATGACTCTAGAATCTTTATTAAATATGTTTTCATGCATGCACTCATTCTTTTGGTTCGACCTACTGCCCAACCCAGAACTACTGGGAGTTGCATAGAAATGAATTGAAACCCATAGTTAAAACAGAGGCAGCATCAACATAAACAAAAGGAACTGGCAACCAAGATATTACTACACACTCAACCCACACTCTGGCTTAGCACCACAGGAACAGCCAAGCCTACAGAGCCTTACGGTGGCCCAGAATGCAGATTTCTTTTCTTTTTCAAGTACAGGTCAATATGGAAACCAACGGACTGAATTGCATTTAAGATGGATTACCCAGAAGGAAGCATAGCAGGCAAAGAAAATGTGATCAAGCAGGGAAGGAAGAATGGATGTCTGGGCTACCTAATTGATTAGATGTGTATGGGACCGTGTTCTGCAAGAACTCCTAGAGTTTGGGAACAATAAGGACAGCAAAAACAAAATTTAAACAAAAATAATATCAGTGTGTGTCTCAAAATACAAAATACAAAAGTGTGTCTCAGCAACAACCTCTGGACCTAATTAACCAACCAACCAACCAACCAATCAGAATAGAGCTAGAAGGTACCTTGGAGGTCTTCTAATCCAGCCCCCTGCTCAAGCAGGAGAGCCTATACCATTTCAGATAGGGGCCTGTCCAGTCTTTTCTTAAAAACCTCCAGTGATGGAGCACCTACAACTTCTAAAGGCAAGCTGGTTAATTGTCCTGTTAGGAAGTTTCTCCTTAATTCCAGATTGCTTTTCTCCTCTTTGTGGCAGCCCCTCAAATACTGGAACACTGCCTCCCCCCCTCCCAAGTCCTTCTTTTCTCTACACTGGCCAAATCCAAATCCTGCAGCCGTTCTTCATATGTTTTAGTCTCCAGGCCTCTGATCATCTTAGTTGCTCTTCTCTGCACTTTTTCCTCAATCCATTGCCAACTTCTAGAATGCCATCAGAGTATGCATTGAAACTACTTGGCAATCTGGAGCCAGAGAGAAAGGGAGGGGGAAAGGTTCACATTGGCCAAGTAGGGATTCCTGCTCTAAGCATGGGTGCAGGAGGGGTCTCCCCAGCTCCCTTTCCAATTCCAAGAGTGTTGGGGCCAATTAATGCGATTCCTTCATAAAATTAGGAACATTAGATCAGAATCCGCCCTTGTGACTTCTGAACAGAAGATTAATTAGGCAGGTTGACTGGGTTAAACATCCCCAGCTTCTGAGATATTGCTAGAAGGGGAGGAGAGGAAACATAGTAAAGGTGGCCGGTCTGAAGGCCTAATACAAAAGATGGCTTCCAGGCCTGACAAAACGTAGACTTTCAGCCTGGCCAATGCGAGAAGCCTCACAGAACCTTCTAAGCAGAAGAAGTCTATCTGATTACTGTTATGTCAGCAGGGTGGATAAAAATCAATGGTGTGTTTTTTTAAAAAAAATAAAAATAAGATTTTTAAATTTTCAATTTGATTTTTTTTATTTTATCAAATTTATTTTAGTAAAAATCTATTTAAAGATATTTTTCTATTTAAGATACATTAATAATTTAGTTTATTCAGCATGAAATGGAGCTTAGTTATGTAGCATGAGGCTGTATATTCTGCCATATTTACATTTTTGGAAAATTCATTCAATGAATCTAAGCTCTGCAGGCTGAGATAACATGCATGCATACAATTTCACAGTAACCATGAGATAAATCATACCCTTGTTTCCCCGAAAATAAGATCCTGTCTTATATTTTTTGAACCCTGAAATAAATGCTTGGCCTTGTTGCCATGCGCTCAAAAGCCCGATTTGGCTTATTATCAGGGAATGTCTTATTTTGGGGAAAACGAAGTTCAGGAATATTCCTTTATCCCATTGTTTTGCAAAGCTACATACACTACAAACTGTATGATTGTTGGCGAGAAATGCATCTGTATCACCAGACTCTTGCTGTGAGGAGGAAGGGTAAGCAGTAAAAATGAAAGTGAAAACTTCTAAGCACCTTATAAATATATTATTAAAGAGCACCTGTCATTTCAGATCCAACATGGCAGCACCTGTTAGCGGGCATCCACTTACCTGCTGCCTGCCACGTCCCTCACCTGGTTGTGTCCCTGCCACATCACCAGCCGTCCCATTAGAGTGACTGGGACTGTCGGTGAGTCAACAGAGAGTCAGAGGAGGAGCCGCTGCAGGACAGAGATGACAGGGGCTCTTTAAAAATTATGATTTAAATCGAGTTGATTTAAATCAAGCCTTTTTACTACCAATTTACATCATGATTTAAATCACGATTTCACAAAATCGTGATTTAAATTGACTTGATTTACATCAAATCCACCCTGGATGTCAGCAGATTTAAACTAGCAAAAGAGCCATTCCTAAGAGACAAAAGAGTCATTTTAGTTAGGATCTAGTTGCTCTCCACAGGCAGATGGAAAACTGTACTTCATTCTTTCTTTCTCATTCAGCATCTCCCTCCTGGAGAGTTTTCTGGCTTCAGGGAATGTCTGAAGCAGAAGGTGCATTAAAAAGGCGCCTGGCTGATACTTTACAGCACTCAATTTGGAAGAAATAAGGCAAGGTTTTGACCAGAGTGCTATTTAGTGGCCAAAATCAACGCCGATCTTTCAGCTCCACAGACCCCTGGAGTCTCCCCTGAAACTATGAGACATGGAGACTGTATTAGGAGAAGTCCGGGAGAAACTCTTGGTTGGGTCATTAGTAAGTCAAAGTATATTCACAAAGGATTTTTTTAAGGTGATTGAAAGACCGTGCTTTTCATTCTCTGCTTGCTGTAAAACCTAAGCAGAAAATATTGATTGCCTCTTTTGAGACTTAGCTGAACGCCATTTTTAGCCAAGTAAAATGAACCTCTTGGTTTCTTTTCCTCAAGTACTTTGCCATTTTTTTATTTTAGAATTAATAATAATAATAATAGCAGGATAGTTAGTTTACTTTATTGTCATTGCACCTCGTACAAGGAAATTAAATGCCATCTTCAATGCCCATTATACATAAAAAATAAAACAAAAACACACATCCTTCACATTCTATACAATAACAGATTGAATTACAAATTGAAGCAGACAAAAATCTCAATCACCCAGATTTAAAATTCCTACCAGATTTAACATCTTAGAAGAACGGTATACAAGTAGTCCTCAATTTAAGGCCATTCATTTAAGGACCATTCAAAATTGAGATGCTGCTGAAAAAAGGACTTCTAACCCATCCTGCACTGTCCCTGTGATCATGGGATCAAAATTTGGGTGCTTGGAAACTGGCCTTGATTTACGACGGTTGCAGCATCTGGGGTCACGTGATTGCCACGAACAGCCTAATGATCACATTGATCACGGCAAGAAAGGTAATCCAATCAGGCGTGAATCACTTAATGACCACATCACTTAGCGATGGAAAATCTGGCCCGAATTGTGGTCATACATTGAGAACTACAGGTAGTTCTCGACTTACGACCACAATTCAGAGGAGAATTTCCATTGGGAAGCAAAGTGGTTGTGAGTCACGCCCAGTTTTAGAATCTTTTTTGCCATGGTTGCTAAGTGAACCACAAAGCCATTAAGCAAATCCGCTTCCCCCATTGTTGGAAGCTGGCTGAATGGCCATCACGTGACCCTGGGCACTGCAACCGTCATATATACATACCAGCTGCCAAGCACCTGAATTTGGGCCACGTGGCCCTGGAGATGCTGCAACGGTGGCTAAGTGAGACTACCACTCGTAAGTGACTTTTTTCAGTGCTTTTGCAACTCAAAATGGTCACTAAACGAATTGTTTACCTGTTCCTGTAAAGCCTTCTCGTCCACTAATAACACTGGGCCAGACTCTTATCCAGAGTCTCTGCCCTTAATTTTCACTCAATGTTGCACCAAGAAAATACTCCTACATACTTCTTTCAATCATTCCCATTCAATTTCATGGTAAAATGTCCTTTTGGGTCTGTTTGTTTTTTCAAATAAGAAAAATGTAGTAAAATTCTCCCGACAAGATGCCAGGGTCTTTGCCTTATCCTACTGTAGGTCTCAGAGAAGCAAACAGGTGTGTGAATATCGAGTGTCTCCGTTTTAATGCTGCCCAAACTCTGCAGCTTCCCAGCTTCTCCGTCACCCACGAGAACCAACATAAAGCAACATAAAGTGATCCCCTCTGGTGGCAAAGAGGGGGCAGAGATCAGAGGGGGTGGCACACGCCAACATCAGACTGCAAACACAATGAAAAATGCCATCCACAGAATGAAATTCAAAAGCACCGGAAGGGACCAAACAAGATGAGGGGGAGGAAAGGGAAGACTTTAGCACAGAGCTAAATATGAGCCACAGTGGTGCAATAGTCAGAGTGCAGTACTGCAGGCTAGTTCTGCTGACTGCCGGCTGCCTGCAATTTGGCAGTTCAAATCTCATCAGGCTGAAGGTTGACTCAGCCTTCCATCCTTCCAAGGTGAGTAAAATGAGGACCCAGATTGTTGGGGGCAAGAGGCTGACTCTGTAAACCGCTTAGAGAGGGCTTTAAAGCAGTATATAAGTCTAAGTGCGAGTGCTATTTTTGGCAGAAATGGAGAAGGTAATTAAAGGAAAGTGAAGATGGATGAAAGCGGGCCAGGAGAATTGGTGAGCCTGTTGAGAGTCCAGAACCTGGAACTTCAGACCCCCAAGGCTGGCTACTCAAGGGGTCAACAACATAATGGAAACCCAAAACTGGAAAGAAGCCAGTTCACTTCTTGGCAGCAAAAATCATAATGGTAATATCATCAGCCTTAAAGTTCACATGAGATCAGCAAAGGGCCACCTCCCCTCTGGGCCTCTCCCAAGTCGGTCACAGAGAGCCTTTGACCATGGCTTATTAATTCTGGGTTTCTACCTCTCTTTCTTTCATGTTAGGGTCACCCAAGAAAGTTCCATTATGAACTTTCTGCAATTTTCATTATGCAAAGTTCTACCATGGAGTCTGTTCTATAGTGGCTTATTCCCAATACTTCCTGTCTCAAATAGGATGTGACAAACTTCTCCCTTTCATCTTTTCTCTCTCTCTCTCTCTCATCCTGAACAAAATCCTCCGATGCTCAGCGCTCGAGATGCCTTCCTGGCATCCTGGCAGTTCCGTCTCTCTCACGCTCTTACCTCAAATACTTCCTCGTCCAAGATCCTTGTTCCAAAGACAATGATGCCATTAACGTCAATGATGGGGTGGTCGCTTCGGTCTAGCAATTTGGTGACCTTTTTTTTACAGTCCAAAATCAGAGTGACATTCTTCTTATGGACACTGAAAGCAACTCGATGCCACCTGGGGAAGAACAGGCCCAGCAGAAGGTCAAAAGAAGGTCCACATGTCACGGCTTCCCACGCCCACCTCAGCTTCCCAAAAGGAAGCTTCTAGAACTGCCAAGCATGAAAGCCTCTTCCCTGGACTGCTCGTTACATTTACACAGATGCTTCCTCTATCACTGCAGGACGGAGAAACCACAAGCATTATCTCAGTTCTCAAGAAGTATTAAATGCTAAGCCTAGTTTAATAAACCACATTGGCAACATGCAATCCTCAAGAAAATAAACTCTGATATAAATCAGACGGCATGCCACTTATTTTAGCCTACACTTTCACTTTCCTCCAGGAAGTCCCAAAGGTGCTTTTTCAGGAGGCAACTGGAGTCTCTTGTTTTTTTTCTTTTGAAGACATTTTGCTTCTCATCCAAGAAGTTTCTTCAACTCTGACTGGATGGTGGGGAATGGAAGGATTTATATTCCTTGCAGACAGCTGGTCCTTTGCATCCTTTTAGAGGGTCCTTGAAGGACCTGGAGGTTTCTCTGTGTCCTCAGGACCACCTGAGTGGTGCTCCTGGTTCCTGTAGTCTGCAATTTTTTCTCTGGAAATTGATTCCTACTCCCACCCCAATTCCAAGGGTGTTCATCCCAAATTGTATAGCTAAAAATCTGTAGAGACTCTGTCATCCAGGTCATGGTTGTCCCAAAGGTGCTTTTTCAGGAGGCAACTGGACTTTTATATTCCTGTAAGGAATATAAATCCTTCCCTTCCCTTCCACACTATCCTTTCAGAGCTGAAGAAGCTTCTTCAGCTCTATCCTGTCAGAGGGCTGTAAAGCACTGTGAAGCAGTATATAAGTCTAAGGACTATTGCTATTGCTATCTCTCCAGTTCCTTCAAATGCTGAGATATGCATGACCCTTCCTCTGGATGGTCAACTCACTGGATGCCCTACATTCGCCTCCAAAACTCGGGATGAAACGGGATTTAGAATTTCCATGCATCAGGAAGTGATCTGATTTTCTAGCCAACCACTTCTTCTTTCTTTTTTTTGATTAAAAAGTTTTTATTTAAATTAATAGAAAAGATGCAATTTGGAGATGGTTTTTTAAGAATAATTAGGGCAATTTATGGAGAGCAAACAGCACAGATTATAATCAATGGTAGCTTAACAGAACCTTTTAAGATTGCGAAAGGAACAAGACAGGGATGTCCTTTATCACCATTATTGTTTATTTTAACTCTAGAACCATTATTGGATAAAATACAGAAGTAAAGGAGATAGAGGAATTAGAGTTAGACAGTATGAATATAAGTTAAGAGCTTTTGCAGATGATTTGGTGATTACTTTAACAAACCCTATAAATTCTAGTAAATCTTTGTTGGAAATAATTGATCAATATGGGAATGTCTCAGGGTTTAAGGTAAATCAGAAAAGACAAAAGTGATAATAAAAATATGGCCAGACAACAGAAAGAAAAACTAGAGGAAGTAACAGGATTTGAAATTGTAAAGAAGGTTAAGTATTTAGGGTTTATATTACGTCATCAAATGTGAAATTGTATAAGAATAACTATGAGGTTTTATGGCAAAAGTTCAGAAGGAGTTGATTGTTTGGAAAAATTGCAATTATCTTTGCTGGGAGAATTGCTGCTATTAAAATGAATGTTTTACCTAGATTTTTTATTCCTCTTTCAGATGATACCAATAATTAAGAAAGATAAGAATCTTGAGGAATGGCAGAAGGAATTAACAAAATTTATATGGGAAGGTAAAAAGCTAGGGTTAAAATGAAAATAATTCAAGATTCTCGGAAAGGGAGGTTTAAAAATGCCTAATTTTAAAATTATATTATGAAGCAGCTGCTCTCTGCAATAAGTGATTGGTTTAATTTAACAGAGGACAGAATTTTGAATATAGAAGGTTATGATTTGTTATATGGATGGCATGCATATTTAATTTATGACAAAAAGTGGATAAGGCCTTTAAAAATCATGTGCTAAGAAATGCCCTTCTGCGTGTTTGGAAAAATACTCTTATAAACTAAATTATAAGGTTCCTATATGGGCATGTCCTAGACATACAGTAGAAAATATAAACATAGAACAGAATCAGGAAATGATTACATATAAAGATCTTTTGTATACTGAAAGAGGTAATTTGCAGTTAAAATCTCTGCAAGTATTAAGAGAGGAAGGGAAAAATTATACTTGGTTTCAATATGAGCAATTACATGCTAGATGGAAGGGAGATCAAAAAATTGGTATAGAGCAGAACGAGGGAAATTTGGTAAAGCAAATTAGAAATCAGTCTCAGGAGCATATAAAGAGATTGTATAATGTGTTACTTGAAATAGATTCTGAAAGGGACTTGGTAAAGGACTGTATGATAAAGTGGGCACAAAATTTTCAGGAGCCAATATTATTGGAAACTTGGGAAAAATTTGGGTTAGAAATGGTAAATTCACGCAGGCACAGAATCTGAGGAAAATTTTTATAAAATGTTTTATAGATGGCATCTAGATCCTAAAAAATTATCGTGTATGTATCCAGAAATGCAAGCAAAATGTTGGAGATGTAATTGTGATGACGCTACATATTTTCACATTTGGTGGACTTGTAAGGACATAAAGGCCTTTTGGATAAAAATCAATGGTGTGTTTTTAAAAAATAAAAATAAGATTTTTAAATTTTCAATTTGATTTTTTTTATTTTATCAAATTTATTTTAGTAAAAATCTATTTAAAGGTATTTTTCTATTTAAGATACATTAATAATTTAGTTTATTCAGCATGAAATGGAGCTTAGTTATGTAGCATGAGGCTGTATATTCTGCCATATTTACATTTTTGGAAAATTCATTCAATGAATCTAAGCTCTGCAGGCTGAGATAACATGCATGCATACAATTTCACAGTAACCATGAGATAAATCATACCCTTGTTTCCCCGAAAATAAGATCCTGTCTTATATTTTTTGAACCCTGAAATAAATGCTTGGCCTTGTTGCCATGCGCTCAAAAGCCCGATTTGGCTTATTATCAGGGGATGTCTTATTTTGGGGAAAACAGGGGAAAACGAAGTTCAGGAATATTCCTTTATCCCATTGTTTTGCAAAGCTACATACACTACAAACTATATGATTGTTGGCGAGAAATGCATCTGTATCACCAGACTCTTGCTGTGAGGAGGAAGGGTAAGCAGTAAAAATGAAAGTGAAAACTTCTAAGCACCTTATAAATATATTATTAAAGAGCACCTGTCATTTCAGATCCAACATGGCAGCACCTGTTAGCGGGCATCCACTTACCTGCTGCCTGCCACGTCCCTCACCTGGTTGTGTCCCTGCCACATCACCAGCCGTCCCATTAGAGTGACTGGGACTGTCGGTGAGTCAACAGAGAGTCAGAGGAGCCGCTGCAGGACAGAGATGACAGTGGCTCTTTAAAAATTATGATTTAAATCGAGTTGATTTAAATCAAGCCTTTTTACTACCAATTTACATCATGATTTAAATCACGATTTCACAAAATCGTGATTTAAATTGACTTGATTTACATCAAATCCACCCTGGATGTCAGCAGATTTAAACTAGCAAAAGAGCCATTCCTAAGAGACAAAAGAGTCATTTTAGTTAGGATCTAGTTGCTCTCCACAGGCAGATGGAAAACTGTACTTCATTCTTTCTTTCTCATTCAGCATCTCCCTCCTGGAGAGTTTTCTGGCTTCAAGGAATGTCTGAAGCAGAAGGTGCATTAAAAAGGCGCCTGGCTGATACTTTACAGCACTCAATTTGGAAGAAATAAGGCAAGGTTTTGACCAGAGTGCTATTTAGTGGCCAAAATCAACGCCGATCTTTCAGCTCCACAGACCCCTGGAGTCTCCCCTGAAACTATGAGACATGGAGACTGTATTAGGAGAAGTCCGGGAGAAACTCTTGGTTGGGTCATTAGTAAGTCAAAGTATATTCACAAAGGATTTTTTTAAGGTGATTGAAAGACCGTACTTTTCATTCTCTGCTTGCTGTAAAACCTAAGCAGAAAATATTGATTGCCTCTTTTGAGACTTAGCTGAACGCCATTTTTAGCCAAGTAAAATGAACCTCTTGGTTTCTTTTCCTCAAGTACTTTGCCATTTTTTTTATTTTAGAATTAATAATAATAATAATAGCAGGATAGTTAGTTTACTTTATTGTCATTGCACCTCGTACAAGGAAATTAAATGCCATCTTCAATGCCCATTATACATAAAAAATAAAACAAAAACACACATCCTTCACATTCTATACAATAACAGATTGAATTACAAATTGAAGCAGACAAAAATCTCAATCACCCAGATTTAAAATTCCTACCAGATTTAACATCTTAGAAGAACGGTATACAAGTAGTCCTCAATTTAAGGCCATTCATTTAAGGACCATTCAAAATTGAGATGCTGCTGAAAAAAGGACTTCTAACCCATCCTGGCATTTATGATCCTTGCACTGTCCCTGTGATCATGGGATCAAAATTTGGGTGCTTGGAAACTGGCCTTGATTTACGACGGTTGCAGCATCTGGGGTCACGTGATTGCCACAAACAGCCTAATGATCACATTGATTTGCTTAACGATCACGGCAAGAAAGTTAATCCAATCAGGCGTGAATCACTTAATGACCACATCACTTAGCGATGGAAAATCTGGCCCGAATTGTGGTCATACATTGAGAACTACAGGTAGCTCTCGACTTACGACCACAATTCAGAGGAGAATTTCCATTGGGAAGCAAAGTGGTTGTGAGTCACGCCCAGTTTTAGAATCTTTTTTGCCATGGTTGCTAAGTGAACCACAAAGCCATTAAGCAAATCCGCTTCCCCCATTGTTGGAAGCTGGCTGAATGGCCATCACGTGACCCTGGGCACTGCAACCGTCATATATACATACCAGCTGCCAAGCACCTGAATTTGGGCCACGTGGCCCTGGAGATGCTGCAACGGTGGCTAAGTGAGACTACCACTCGTAAGTCACTTTTTTCAGTGCTTTTGCAACTCAAAATGGTCACTAAACGAATTGTTTACCTGTTCCTGTAAAGCCTTCTCGTCCACTAATAACACTGGGCCAGACTCTTATCCAGAGTCTCTGCCCTTAATTTTCACTCAATGTTGCACCAAGAAAATACTCCTACATACTTCTTTCAATCATTCCCATTCAATTTCATGGTAAAATGTCCTTTTGGGTCTGTTTGTTTTTTCAAATAAGAAAAATGTAGTAAAATTCTCCCGACAAGATGCCAGGGTCTTTGCCTTATCCTACTGTAGGTCTCAGAGAAGCAAACAGGTGTGTGAATATCGAGTGTCTCCGTTTTAATGCTGCCCAAACTCTGCAGCTTCCCAGCTTCTCCGTCACCCACAAGAACCAACATAAAGCAACATAAAGTGATCCCCTCTGGTGGCAAAGAGGGGGCAGAGATCAGAGGGGGTGGCACACGCCAACATCAGACTGCAAACACAATGAAAAATGCCATCCACAGAATGAAATTCAAAAGCACCGGAAGGGACCAAACAAGATGAGGGGGAGGAAAGGGAAGACTTTAGCACAGAGCTAAATATGAGCCACAGTGGTGCAATAGTCAGAGTGCAGTACTGCAGGCTAGTTCTGCTGACTGCCGGCTGCCTGCAATTTGGCAGTTCAAATCTCATCAGGCTGAAGGTTGACTCAGCCTTCCATCCTTCCGAGGTGAGTAAAATGAGGACCCAGATTGTTGGGGGCAAGAGGCTGACTCTGTAAACTGCTTAGAGAGGGCTTTAAAGCAGTATATAAGTCTAAGTGCGAGTGCTATTTTTGGCAGAAATGGAGAAGGTAATTAAAGGAAAGTGAAGATGGATGAAAGCGGGCCAGGAGAATTGGTGAGCCTGTTGAGAGTCCAGAACCTGGAACTTCAGACCCCCAAGGCTGGCTACTCAAGGGGTCAACAACATAATGGAAACCCAAAACTGGAAAGAAGCCAGTTCACTTCTTGGCAGCAAAAATCATAATGGTAATATCATCAGCCTTAAAGTTCACATGAGATCATCAAAGGGCCACCTCCCCTCTGGGCCTCTCCCAAGTCGGTCACAGAGAGCCTTTGACCATGGCTTATTAATTCTGGGTTTCTACCTCTCTTTCTTTCATGTTAGGGTCACCCAAGAAAGTTCCATTATGAACTTTCTGCAATTTTCATTATGCAAAGTTCTACCATGGAGTCTGTTCTATAGTGGCTTATTCCCAAGACTTCCTGTCTAAAATAGGATGTGACAAACTTCTCCCTTTCATCTTTTCTCTCTCTCTCTCTCTCATCCTGAACAAAATCCTCCGATGCTCAGCGCTCGAGATGCCTTCCTGGCATCCTGGCAGTTCCGTCTCTCTCACGCTCTTACCTCAAATACTTCCTCGTCCAAGATCCTTGTTCCAAAGACAATGATGCCATTAACGTCAATGATGGGGTGGTCGCTTCGGTCTAGCAATTTGGTGACCTTTTTTTTACAGTCCAAAATCAGAGTGACATTCTTCTTATGGACACTGAAAGCAACTCGATGCCACCTGGGGAAGAACAGGCCCAGCAGAAGGTCAAAAGAAGGTCCACATGTCACGGCTTCCCACGCCCACCTCAGCTTCCCAAAAGGAAGCTTCTAGAACTGCCAAGCATGAAAGCCTCTTCCCTGGATTGCTCGTTACATTTACACAGATGCTTCCTCTATCACTGCAGGACGGAGAAACCACAAGCATTATCTCAGTTCTCAAGAAGTATTAAATGCTAAGCCTAGTTTAATAAACTACATTGGCAACGTTCATAACATGCAATCCCCAAGAAAATAAACTCTGATATAAATCAGACGGCATGCCAATTATTTTAGCCTACACTTTCACTTTCCTCCAGGAAGTCCCAAAGGTGCTTTTTCAGGAGGCAACTGGAGTCTCTTGTTTTTTTCTTTTGAAGACATTTTGCTTCTCATCCAAGAAGTTTCTTCAACTCTGACTGGATGGTGGGGAATGGAAGGATTTATATTCCTTGCAGACAGCTGGTCCTTTGCATCCTTTTAGAGGGTCCTTGAAGGACCTGGAGGTTTCTCTGTGTCCTCAGGACCACCTGAGTGGTGCTCCTGGTTCCTGTAGTCTGCAATTTTTTCTCTGGAAATTGATTCCTACTCCCACTCCAATTCCAAGGGTGTTCATCCCAAATTGTATAGCTAAAAATCTGTAGAGACTCTGTCATCCAGGTCATGGTTGTCCCAAAGGTGCTTTTTCAGGAGGCAACTGGACTTTTATATTCCTGTAAGGAATATAAATCCTTCCCTTCCACACTATCCTTTCAGAGCTGAAGAAGCTTCATGGATGAGAAGCAAAACATCTTCAAAGAAAAAAACAGAAAGCCCAGTTGCCTCCTGAAAAAATATCTTTGGGATAACCAAGACCTGGATGACTGAGAATCTCTACAGACTTTCCTTCAGGAATTTCCACAGTGAACCAGCTTTAAAATAATCAGGAATTTTCATGAGTGGATGTTCCCTTTTTTAACTTGAACTTACAAATTGAACTTACAAATTCACCTCCATGAATTTCTGCCTATTGTGCGATTGGAGCGTTTAAGGGTCAAATAATAGTTTAACACATCAACTGAGCAAAAACCTATCGTGCCAAAAATGAACTGTGATGAAGGTGAAGTCATAAAAAGAGAGGGTTGGCACACTGCATGCAGCCCGCTCCTGATTTATGGCAACTTGCCATGATTATTAGGCAGCTCCAGATGTGTTGGCCAACCCTGGGAATTCTGGATATTGCAGTTCCAAAACTTCTGAAAGGCAAGATTTGATAAGATTGACTTAGGAAATTAAATTCACTTTGAACCCATTGCGGGCTCCAACATTCTCATATTTGTCTTGTGCTGTTGCAGCCATAAACAGATTGTTTTGCTTATCTGTAAATATAAGGGACTCTTTACTGAGAATGAAAAAGGTTCATATTAAAAAAAAAACTTGCCAAATGCCAAAGCAATGGAGCAGCCCCAGTTTTGGGTCTCAAGAGTCCTCATTCTTTCTGTACATTGGAGAGGAGATTAAAAGAAGCTTGCTCTCACACCACATCTACTCATGAAAACAAAATCCATGTTCAAACTACGGTGCAGTTTTTGGACAGTTGAGTATCCTTCTTTCCAGGGCCATAGAGACAAGAATGAACATGGGTGTAGTAGTTGTTTCTTTATAATATTCCAGGAAGTGGCAGCCATAGCAGAGAGAGAACAATTTCTGGGCAAGGGGGAAGTGTGGTTCAGAATTTACACCAGGGGTCAGCAACCTTAAACACTCAAAGAGCCACAAAGGTCCTAACTGGAAGCACACACACACACACACACACCCCGATTCAATTCTGGAGCTGACCGGAAGTCCAGTTCCCCCATCATAGAGTCTCATCCTAGCGTGGCGTCCTTTCTCCTCTGCCGATTGGAAGCCCAATTTCCCCCCCACACACACACACACACCATAGAGTCTCGTCCTAGCGTGGCATCCTTTTTTCTCTACCCATCCTAACCAAAAGCCCTATCAATTGTGACAGGGAGCTGCAGCAGAGGGATGAAAGAGCCACATGCGGCTCTGGAGCCGTGGGTTGCTGACCCTTGATTTACACCATGTCAAGTTTCAGACTTCCAGTGCCCTCCTGCAGGAGCCCCATCACGGGTGAAGAGAAGGCATGCATTTCCTCTGCTCTCCATCCTCCCTGGTGTCTGTTGATGACGGATAACTTGTTTACATTCCCAGCATTCCTGCTTCTTTCCCGAGAGAGACGGGAACCTTCAAGCCACCAACTGAGCCCTGAACGTTTCTGTGGACAGTCCTGACTGGATTCTTTTTTAAAAGCTTGGAATATCTTAGCAAAAACAAACTCCAGGTATTAGCTGTAGAGCATGAAATGCTCTGGGAATTAGATACTGAAGATAGCAGAAGACAACTTTCTGTTTTACTGCTGGAAAAAGACATGCTTATCTTCGACATATCTTTGAGTCTAATGAATATTATTTGTTGGATGGCTTCTCCTATAATTCACAGCTGCTGCTGCTGCTTCTTTATCACTATAAGTAGATTTGTGTCTTGTTATATTATTTTATTTGCATTTTTACATGTCACCATCTTTGCTCGTTCGTTTCGTGAATTAGAGGCCTTAACTGCTTTGCCAAATCCAGAAGTATTTTCCAGGAAAAATGCAAAATGAATAAACAGCTATGTAGTGAGTAGTAAGATTTAAGGCAAGAAACCAAAGTCAAATCGTGTCATGTAGGCAAAGAATGAATGCCTGGGCATCTCTGCTTTGCTTGGATTATTTGAGCAACTTTCTAAAGCGCACGAGACTGTCGATGGATCTCAGTGTTTGTGAGCAGCCAAAGGAGTGATGAGAGCCCCGAAAGCCCTTTCAGCCACATCTGGCAAAAACAAAACCTTCGGACTTAAAGAAAACATGCCCCGGACAGACCTAGAATTCCATTTCCTCTTGGTTCGCCTCTGCCATGGCTTGAAAAGGAGGAGACGGAGAGATGGCCTTTTCCCACGCAGATCTCCTGAATGGCAGATCAGAGCATCAGGGCTATGCTTGACCTGGGGTGGGGGGGAGGGGAGGCAGGGTGTGGCCAACTGGGTGGGTGTGGCCAACTGGGTGGGCGTGGCCAGCTTGACACCACTCCTCAAACTGCTGGTATGTTTCCTCTTCGCATTGGGTAGACTGGGCCAAAGTGATGCGGGCCAGCCCCTTACATTTTCCAGGACAGCCCAACCATTTCGTGGACCAGACTCGGCCCACAGGCCTTGTGTTTGACACTGTTCTACAGATACAAGAGGCCACTGGAGAGCCCAAACTAAATCACCGCAGAGAGAGTCCAGCCTCTGCCTGCCCCTCCAAGCCATCCTCACACCACTGGATCCACTGCCAGATCACTTTCCCACAAGGTTGCAGCTGGATGCAGAGAAGTGACAAGCTAATGGGAGGGGTTCATACACATACACAAGAAGCCAGAGCCATTGAATTTTTAGATTTTATTATTGGGTTTCTCATTTTTAATTGGGTTTTATGGTTTTAAATGTATTTTAAATTGGGACCAAATTCGAATAAGTTTTTTAATTATTCTTTTATTTGTATTGTGCTATTGATTGTTGTTTTACCTGGCTGTAAACTGCCCTTTGGGAGAAGGGCGGTATACAAATTAAATTATTATTATTATTATTAGGAGGAGGAGGAGGAGGAGGAAGAGGAGGAGGAGGGGAAGTTACTTTGGATTTGCGGGCTCCAACTTGACCTTGGATTCAACATAGGATGGGAACTCAACCACAGTCTTATCGCACTGGGCAGCGTAGGCTGCCATACAAGCCACAATATTGCTTGCCGTGTGCTGTGGTGGCGCAGTGGTTAGAGTGCAGCACTGCAGCTACTTCTTCTGACTGCCGGCTGCCTGCAATTTGGCAGTTCGAATCCCACCAGGCTCAAGGTTGACTCAGCCTTCCATCCTTCCAAGGTGGGTAAAATGAGGACCCAGATTGTTGGGGGTGATAGGCTGGCTCTGTAAACTGCTTAGAGGGGGCTGTAAAAGCACCGTGAAGCTGTATATAAGTCTAAATGCTACTGCTATGCTATTGTTTATCTGGGGCCTCGCATGTGGTGTTAACCTGGATTCAGGTTTTAGCATGCTCTGTGGATGCTTGTCTGCAACTTGATGTTTTATGACCTGCTCTTCTCTTTCCCTCTTGGGAGGCCTCCCATCAGGCCACTTTTGGAGCCCGGGTTCTGGAGCTTCAGAACAAGTTTCATTCCTGACCTGATCATCTCCCAAAGGAGTCCCATTAAACACCCAAAGAAAGGAGACCCGGAATTCCCCACACACACCTGACCCTCAAACCCCCCGTTTCCTCCACATCACTCACTTGCCATCCGAGAGGTTGATGCCGCGGAAGAGTGGGTAGTTCTCGGGGCCCGGCTTCTCCATGTGGTCCTCGTACAGGAAAACCGGGGATCGCCCCAGCTCCACACCAACCTGCTGGATGCCTTGCTCATTGTAAATGGAGATCAAGAAAGCTTGGCCGCCCTTCTTGGCTTTTACTGTGGTCAGGATGGAGAAATCTTCAGGAAACGGAGACGCTGGAGGCAGAAAAGGGAGCAGAGCATAGAGTGGGATCCATTTCTCTCCCAGAGGGAATCACCAACCTTTGCTCTGCAGCTACAGTGGCAGAATTGGGTTGAAAAAGTCAACTGAATGAGGAAGGCCTGCTCTGAGACTTTAGCTACAGAATCAGAATAGTGCTGGAAGGGACCTTGGAGGTCTTCTAGTCCAACCCTCTGCTCAAGCAGGAGACCTGTACCATTTCAGACAAGTGACTGTCCAGTCTCTTCTTAAAAACCTCTTGTGATTAAAACCAGCATTAGTAGCCATGGTGGCACAGTGGTTAGAATGCAGTATTGCAGGCTAATTCTGCGGATTGCCAGCAGTTTGATCCCCACTAGCTCAAGGTTGGCTCAGCCTTCCATCCTTCCGAGGTGGGTCAAATGAAGCCCCAGATTGTTGGGGGCCAAAGGCTGACTCTGTAAACGGCTTGGAGAGGGCTGTGAATCAAGGGTCCCCAATCTTTGAGGCTTGGCAGCCTGCGTGGGGGGGGGCAGTGGGGGACAAGCAGCAGACTGGCATTCATGCACATGCCTGCGCAGCTCGACTTGCACACATTGATTTTCACGCATGTGTGCATGCACGTCAGCCCATCTCTCATACAAGTCGAACTGCACATGCGTGCGCACACCTGGCCCAGTACAGAATAGGCCGCAGACCAGAGCTTGGGGACCCCTGCGGTAAAGCACTGTGAAGCAGTATACAAGTCTAAGTGCTATTGCTATTGCTAGTATGATTGATGGGAAATACTTCCACGTTCACCAGACACACACACAGCACCACTCCATGTGGACTTAGGATCCTTTAGGATCTCTGAGGAATCTCCCCCCTCCCCCACGAAGGGTGTGGGTCGTAGCATTCCAGGTCAAACAACTGGATGCTTTGCACAGCTGGCAGTGGCCAGAGCAGCGACACACCAAGATCCTCAAACTACCAGCTGAGGAAAGCAAACCTTCTAATTAGCCCCAACTAGAGCCTGCCTTGGCTTGGGCCAGAGTGTCTTTTGTGCAGCTACGTGTCACTGCCTCTTCCCCTCGAGACCCTTTGATTGTCCAAGTCCCCAATCTGCGTTTCTTTTTGGAAACCCTCTGCAATTACCTCTGTTGTCTTTACCTCCATCCACTCATTCGCTTGTTTGGAGCTGAACTAACATCTAGTTAGTTGCAGGAGGTGTATTATTAAACGAAAGGAGTGGGAAGCCCAGCAAAGCCCAAGCTGCCTCTTCCCGGCAAGTGGGGACGACAGTTTTCACACAAAATCCCTTCTGCGCCTGTCCGCAACTTCCAGCCCCCTTTTCTTGGCCAGGGCCAAGCCTCAGATTATGTTGGAAAAAATGCCTGGCATCTTGGCCATCGGATCAAAGCAACCCGCTGCTTCTCTTCACATTCTTCAGGCTTTTGCCAAAGAGGACTTCCAGATCCACCCGAAGCGAGGCGCTGCCCCGGCTGAAGAGAAGCATGGCAGTGCCCCGGCTTCGCTCAGAAAGCCAGCATCCCGCCATAAGCCCAGCTGGAGGGGCCTCTGCGTCTCAGCCAAGCAGGACCTGAGTCCACCTGGGCAAGGCAGGAGAGGAAAGAATGGAAGCGCCAGGCTCTGGCTGTCAGCAGGACATGGGCAGCCTAATCCGGTGGCGCAGTGGTTAGAGTGCAGTACTGCAGGTTATTTCTACTGACTGCCAGCTGCCTGCAATTTGGCAGTTTGAATCTCACCGGGCTCAAGGTTGACTCAGCCTTCCATCTAAGTCTAAGAGCTATTTCTATCTATCTATCTATCTATCTATCTATCTATCTATCTATCTATCTATCAGCTGTGATGGTGCAGTGGTTAGAATGCAGTGTTGCAGGCTAACTCTGCCAACTGCCAGGAGTTCGATCCTGAATGGCTGAAGGTTGACTCAGCCTTCCATCCTTTCTGAGGTGGATAAAATGAGGAGCCAGATTGTTGGGGCCAAGAGGCTGACTCTACAAGCTGCTTAGAGAGGTCTATAAAAACACAGTGAAGCAGGATATAAGTCTAAGGCCGAAGGCTATCCTAGAAAGGAAAATGGTGCCATCCTTTCTGGGAAACAGGAGTTGATTCACTAGCACCAGAGGTTGTAATGAACATCTGCAAGCCAACAACCCTCTGATGGCTCAACAGGCTAATGCAGCCTGTTATTAACAGCAGCTGCTTGCAATTATTGCAGGTTCAAGTCCCACCAGGCCCAAGGTTGACTCAGCCTTCCATCCTTTATAAGGTAGGTAAAATGAGGACCCAGATTGTTAGGGGCAATAAGTTGACTTTGTATATAATATACAAATGGATGAAGACTATTGCTTAACACAGTGTAAGCTGCCCTGAGTCTTGGGAGAAGGGCGGGATATAAATGCAAATAAAAAATAATTTAAAAAAAACCAGCCCAGAGAGTACCAAGGACCCCCACAGTTGCACCCAGAGCCACCAACATCCTCTCTTACCAGGGAAAAGCTGCTTGGTTGGGGCACTCAGCTGGGCATCCTTGGTCACGCGATAGGCCACATCTGCTCCCTTGGAAGACCGCCTGCTGGTGCAGAAGCCCGTCGTTTTTGAGATGCCGTCGGGTAAATTATGGAAATCTAAGACCTTCAATAGATCTGCAGGCTCAGCTGAAAGAGAGAGAGAGAAGCCAACATCAGGACTACAGACTCCCAGTGGTGAAAGGAATCCTTTCCTTTCCTAGTCCAACGCCCCCCCCTCCACTTGGCACCTCCAATAGATGACCATTCAGCCTCTCCTTGAAGGAGAACACACCACTTCATGTGACAGCCTGTTCCCCTGGCTGTACCTCTTGGCAACCAGCCTGAAAGTCCTTTCTTTAGGTTTAGCTCAATATTAACCAGAAACACCAATGCAGCTTTATTTTGAAGGGAGGGAGGGAGGGAGAGAGGGAGGGAAGAAGGAAGGAAGAAAAGATGGATCTATTTCAAAGAGGTGCAACCTGTGCAGGTCAGCCAATATAATGAACAGGCCCTTGGAACTTCAGGGGACAGGCCAAGGCTGGCAACATGGGCCTGCATTTTGCACTATGTACACAGCTCCCCAAAGCCAACCAGGGATAGAACTAACCAAGCTGGCTCCTCGCTTGGCCAGGTTGAGCCTGTACGGAGAAGGCCACCCAAAAGGTGTGAGTCCCATCGTGCCCCCGAGGTTGAGTTGTGAACGCCCCCAGATGCCCAGCCAGAGCACCCGTATTTACAGTATTATTTATTTATTTAATTTATAGGGCTGCCCATTTTATTGCAGCAACTCCAGATGGCTACCAACATATAAAAACGCAGACAAAATGACATATTATTAGAAAATTAGAAAATGTATTAAAGCAGTTGAAGTAAATCCTAATTCGACAATAAATTCAAACCACGAGTCACAGGCTCCTAGCAGTCAACTGACTTCCACCTTGACCGATTCAACCTGTTTAGACGGAGGTCTCTTCTCTGGGGGCCCCGGGGACAAATCAAAGCCAATTCTCCTGGTCTTCATTTCCCACAGAGGCCTCTGAGGGTTTCAAGCAGACTTTTGCCAGCCTTCCCATCTCCTAATAAAGGACTCATTGAGTTAACTACAGAGGTTTGGGGAGCTGGGCAGTGGTGGGATTCAGCCAGTTCGGGCGAACCAGTTGTTAAATTGCTGGCTGGCCCCGCCCTGCCCTTTCCAGGGGTCCACACGCACCCCTTTTTGCTCCCAGGGAGGTGCAGGGAGGCCTACGAGGCCCAAAATGGGGTGGGGGGCACCAAGTGCTACCTGTGACACCCCCTGGCCATGCCCACCATGGCCACGCCCACCCAGCCGGTCATTAGGGCAGAGAACAGATGGTTAAATGATTTGTATCCGACCACTGGAGCTGGGTCAGAACATTGAGGAGGCACAGGGCCTAGCACCTACCTTTTTGTTTTTGTTTTTTTTCTTTTTGTCACAACAGTATACACAAACATTGTCATAAATAATAATAATAATAACATATCTTGAAGAAAATATATATACATATATATATATATATAAGTAAAAAAAATATGCATCAACTATATTAATTTGATATAATGAAGGGAACAATAGGACAGGAACGGTAGGCACTTTTGTGCTCTTATGCACGCCCCTTATAGTCCTCTTAGGAATGGGGTGAGGTCAATAGTAGACAGTTTTTGGTTGAAGATTTTGGGATTTTGAGTAGAGACCACAGAGTCAGGTAATGTGTTCCAAGCATTAACAACTCTGTTACTGAAGTCATATTTTCTGCAATCAAGTTTGAAGCGGTTGACATTAAGCTCTGACGTTGCCCTGGCAGAGCTTCCCACCCAACACCCCCCCCCCAAGTTCTCCCCACTTCCATTGGTCCTGCTCTGCCAAAGGCAAAGGACAAGAGCCCAGAGAGAAGAGGGTCGCCTGGGTGAGAGTTGGTCTAACCAGCCTGGCAAGAGACTCAGAAAGAACCCTTTGGGGACTGGGACCAACCATAGCAACTGCATGACAAGAAGAGCACACACACACACACACACACACACACACACTTCCTCTCCAGCAGCTCCTCCTCCTCCCATAAAACAGCTGGACGAGGGAGCGATGTGGGCAGCCAGGAATGTCTGCATGAAGGGAGAAGGTGAATGAAGTGAGGACCTTGGGGGGTTGGGGCAGGGGCGGTTCTTGCAGATCCTGGGACAATGTCCCCAAAAGGAAGGCGGCTGAAGATGGAAAAGGAGCTCCCAAGGAAGAACAAGACAGCTTGGCTGAACTGAGAGCCCAGTTCAAAGTCTGTTAAGAAAGTCTGTTTTCTTAATGCTCTTAGTTTACAAAGCATCCAACCTTTATTTGGAGCCCTCTCTGCAGAATCGTTACAGTTAATCAGAAAATAAATGAATGCATTGCAATAGTGAGGCCACACTTGGACTAGTACTCCATCTCCAGTTCTGGTCACCAAGATTCCAAAAAGTTGTTGAGAGTCTAGGAAGAGTGCAGAGAAGAGCAACAAAGATGACTAGGAGACGGGAAGCTAAAACATATGAAGAACAGGTTACAGGAACTGAATATGTCCAGTCCAACCAAGAAAAGAACTAAGGCTGACAGGATAGCAGTCTTCCAATATTTGAGGGGCTATCACAGAGAAGAGGAGGGTCAGCCTATTCCCCAAAACCCTTGAGGGAAGGACAAGAAGTAACAGATGGAGGATCATTAGAGTAAGATATAACCTACAATTAAGGGGAAATTTCCTGACACTGAGAATTATCAATCAATGTAACGACTTGCCTCCAGAAGTTGTGGGTGTTTCATCATTAAGGTTTTAAAGAAGTGAGTGGACAACCATTTGTCTGGAACAATATAGGGTCTCCTGCTTGAGCAAGGGGTTGGGCTAGAAGACCTCCAAGGACCCTTCCAACCCTGTTATTCCACATTATTCAAAACTGCAAGGGAAATGCTGGGAACCAGCAGCAGAGGCTGATCATGCTCTGTCCAGACAGGAATGGAGAGCTGAAAAGGCAGGCAATTTTATTTTAACTTTCATTAACAAACGGCATTTCAGCTTCTGCCACATCAGGGAAAAAAACTATTATTTCGCAAGGAGTGTGTCCTAAAAGGTACAACTGCATCATGATAAAATTCAACTTCTAACAGAGCAGAAACTAACATGTCCTGGAGGCAGGCAGCAATTATTTTTAAGCAACTGGCAAAGAGGAAAGGCACCTACTCCCAACTCCCTGATACCTCCCATAAGATTTGGAAGGTATTCAAGACAGAGATTTCATAAAGGATAATTAAGAACAAAGTACAAAGGATACATTAAAGCGCCTCCCCTCGATTGAAAAGGACCCTCGTGGAGCCATTTCAAAAATGTGCGAGATAGCATCAGGCAAGTTCTTGGCAGGAAAGAAGCCCGAATTCAGTGCCTTCTGTGCCCTGGGATGTTCCCTCCCGCAGGAGGCTCTCAACAGCAATGGCCAACCGAGAAGAAAGGCGGCTGGGTTGCGGCCAAGGCAGCACTGAAGTCTTGCGAGCAAACACTGCTGCCTCGAGAACCTCAAAGTATTTTCCTCTGGTGTTGCAGTGGCAGAAGGCCTGGCCTGACCTGCCCCAAAGGTCAAGCCCTCTTCTGGGAGAGGTGGCCGAGCAGGACTGTCCTGAACACAGGGCAATGAGAAGAACAAGACGGCTGGCCTCCACAGTTTGGTTCTCCATCCTGACAACATCACCTGATGGTGGGAAAAACAGCCGCTCATTATTCTTGGAGGGGTAGAGGGGGAAGAGAGACTGGGAAGGAGGAGAGTTTTGACAAACAGCCAAAACAGCAGGTTGAAAATCTTGCTTTCTTTTTGTACTAACACTCTGAGTGAGCACTTGGAGTGATGTGGTGGCCTAGAGGTGGAGCTCCCGCCTCACAATCTGGAGGCTGTGAGTTCAATCCTAGAAAGAGGCTGATATTTCTCTCTCTGGGCACACTGGGAATATATCTTCTGAACAAAACTCCGCATTGGTGACAGGAAGTGCATCCGGCCATTAAAACACTCTGCTAGCTCCATTCAATTGCCCAGACTCCACCCCACAAGGGATTATGGGGTCGTTAAATGAAGATGATGATGATGACTCTGAGTCAGCACTTTCAAAGGAAGCCCAACTAGTTGCCCTAGAAAGCCCCAGACATACGTGAACCAAGAGTCGGTTGATCCCGCAGCTCAAGCCAAACGGCCTGGGAGTCAGTGCCCAGGGACCAAGGGAGAGAGGAAAGTGGTCTGTGGAAGTTGGGTCAACCTCAATTCCCCCTTGGTCATGCCATTACTAGCACCAACACCGAGCCGCCATTCTTTTTCATAAAACAAGACTTGTGTCGGGAGAAAAGAAAAAAACGCAACTTGAAACCTGGACCCACGGAAGGAAAACGTAACCCTTTAAACGGGGGTGTTTGTGTTGCGGTCAGCAGAATGTCTGGCTGAACCTTGTGCAGCGCCACCCTCTGCACTCTGCCAACCTTGGGGAAGGAGCTCCACGGACAACTCGGGGGATGAGTGGAGACCCAGGACAACCCCTAAGCAGGTCCAGGTCCAGCCCCGGCAGAGGCCTCTCCTGCCTGCTGAGGGCCGGCTGTCCTGCAGCGCTGGGTCAAGGCTCAGGTCAGCCTGATCAGGCCCAAATCAACCACCCAGAACGGAAGCATGAAGCCAGATTGTCCTGAAGGAAACCATCGCTCAACTTCAGCCTCCGCAGGAAGTAAAGCCACTGGGCTTGGCCAGGGAAACCGGCAGGGCGGCTGCTGGGATCCCCAACCCATCCTCCCCGGCTAACGGCTTGTGCCCACCCGCCTTCCATCTCCCCCTGCACTCCCTTTCCGCCTTCCCTGCCCAGCTTCTGCCCCACCCCATGTTTGCTTCCACTTTCCCCTGTGATGCTCAGCATCTGTGGCCCCACAAACACCTTTACTTTTAAGCTGCAGGATTTGACACCCAGCACACAAATACATATGAATGGAGTGGTGCGGTGGCCTAGTGGTGGAGCTCTTGCCTCACAATTAGGAGGCTGTGAGTTCGATCCTAGGTAGACGCAGATATTTCTCTCTCTGGGCACAATGAGAATATATCTGCTGATCAAAGCTCCACATTGGCAACAGGAAAAGCATCCGGCCAGTAAACCTTCAACTCCATTCAGTTGCCCAGACTCCACCCCGCAAGAGATGTCAGGGTCGTTAAAAGATCATGATGACACAAATACGTATGAATACCAAAGTATTCCTCCCAGAATCCTCCTTAATATGCAGGAGCACAATTACCAGCAATGGGGTGTGTGTGTGTGTTCCAGAGGCGAGGACTCCCGAGCTTCCAGGTCCCAGGATAACTTGCATGAATGTTTCTTGTATGCAATATCCTAACCAGGCCATAAAGTCAAAGCTGCCATGGATTTTCACAGCTAGAGGGGCAATGACAAAAATATCATTTGGCTAATTAATAGCTGTAATAAGCTTGGAGGAAGTCCAGGTGCTCTGGGAGGCATTCTGTTTGAAGTTGCTCACGCACGTGCCTTTCCCACGTGTGATCAAAAGTAACTGTTCTTTAATCCGATGTGAGCACTCGCCTTCTTCCACACTGGGTCACCACAAAGGGGGAGGCGTAACCTGAAAGCTAAAACAAACCACGTCTCTTTTGCAGGGGGCTTGATTTACACACACACACACACACACACACGCTGAGCAGAAGCCACGGCTCGCCTCCATCCTCGACAGAAGAGACCCCGAGAGAGGCCCAGCAGCCTCAGATACGCCCAACTGCAAAGCCTGGAAATCTATGGCACTTCTCAGATGGTGCATCTGGACCTCCCAGGGTTGCCAGCAATTCAAGGGGAAGGTCACATTTTTTTTAAAAAAAGCTGACTAACTGCAGAAGGAGAGGAGGGCCGCTGGCACGTTTGCTCACAGCTTTGCCTGTACAAACCTCAATGGACATTTGGGTTGCACAACACTTCAGAACTGCCCAGAGTCACTTTCTGCGAAATGGGCAGCTACATAAACTTGATAAATAAATAAGTATCACTTAATTATTACACTTCAAACCCAGTAACAACACACATTTTTATTCCGGGGGCAGGGGATCAGGCAATTCCTATACCAATTCAGGGAGTCAAATTCCCAGCAAGTTAGAGAAGCTCAACCAGCCAAAGGCAACTGAGATCTTTGTTCAAGGAGCAGCCTGCTAGTTGTGTTTCTGCACAGAGACTGTATCTCAAGTACTTACTTACAGATTAAGAGTTGGAAGGGACCTTGTAGATCATCTAGTCTAACCCCTGCCCAAGCAAGAGACCCTACACCATTTCTGACAAATGGCAGTCCAGTCTCTTCTTGAAAGCCTCCAGGGATGAAGCTCCCACAACTTCTGTTCCATCGGTTGATTGTCCTCACTGTCAGAAAATTTCTCCTTATTTCCAGGTTGAATCTCTCCTTGTTCAGTTTCCATCCATTAAGTACACCCAGACCAGACCACATCCAGCCAGAAGCTACCTGCTTGTCACTTAAATCCACGGTAAGCGTTCTGGGTCCTGCCCTCTGGACAAAAGAGGAACCCATCATCTTCTATAGCATCTTCTCGGTCCCCTCCATTCTCAGCTCTGCCAACTCTGCCTGTCTCTCGGCACTTGCTCCCCTGACCACCCCGATGACATTTTCTGCACCTTTTCCAACTCGTTTGAAATATTCTCAGGTTGATGCAGTGCCAGAAATACCTGATGGTGACAACTAATGAATGCAGAATATTAACTGGAGTGGAAGTCAGTCGACAATTTTAGTGGCAATTTTCTGTCCAGCCCACCATTCACTTTCCAAGAATGTAAATAAATATAAATGTCTAAACTAAAAATAAGGGCAGAATCACCCCCTCTTCATGTGCTGCATTCATATCCCACGCTGGAGCAAGAATTGCCAATTTCTTTGCACTACTGAAAAACGAATAATTCACAAAACCGGGAAATGCATGGAACCTGAAGTTCAGTGCTCATCTCCGTTTCTTGGCTGAGGGAGGCAGCATGGTCCAAAGATGTTTTCCATGGTCATGTGGCCAGCATGGCTATATGCCAAAGGAGCACGGAATGCTGTTACCTTCTCACCGAAGGGGCACCTATTAATCTACTCACATTTGCATGTTTTCAAAATGCAAGGTGGGAAGGAGCTGGAGCAAGGAACGGGAGCTCACCCCATTGGTCTCGAACCTGGTTTGTCAGCTTTCCAGCTGACAAGCTCAGCATCTTTAACCACTGAGGTGTGTGTGTGTGTGTGTGTGTGTGTGTGTGTGTGTGTGTGTGATCATTATCATCATCATCATTTTAGCCACTGTCTATCCACTGCAGGATGAGGGCCTCTTTTGCATGTTTCCAACCTATTCGGTCCTGAGTTTATATGTATAAATATATATATATATATATATACATATTATACATATTGCCTTGCAATGAGATGAGCAGTAAACAAATTTAATAAATAAAAAATAATTTTAAAAAACATGCACAGACTCCAGACGGAGTGGCTTCAACACATCAGGCTCAGCTAAAATGGATTAGTCACTTTTAAGTTCAATGTGTTGTCAGAATTCAGGAATTATTTTAGCATGCTCTGAGGATAAGGCTATATTAGATAAATGCAACAATTATGTTTTGTTATTCCAAGTGTTATTGTTGTTAGTTGCGAAGTCATGTCTGACCCATCGCGACCCCATGGACAACGTTCCTCCAGGCCTTCCTGTCCTCTACCATCCTCTGGAGTCCATTTAAACTCATGCCTACTGCTTCAGTGACTCCATCCAGCCACCTTGTTCTCTGTCGTCCCCTTCAATCTTTCCCAGCATTAGGCTCTTCTCCAGTGAGTCCTTCCTTCTCATTAGGTGGCCAAAGTATTTGAGTTTCATCTTCAGGATCTGGCCTTCTAAAGAGCAGTCAGGGTTGATCTCCTCTAGGACTGACTTGTTTGTTCGCCTTGCAGTCCAAGGGACTCGCAGGAGTCTTCTTCAGCACCAGAGTTCAAAGGCCTTGATTCTTTGGCTTTCAGCCTTTCTTATGGTTCAACCTTCACAGCCATACATTGCAACTGGGAAAAACACAGCCTTGACTATATGCACTTTTGTTGGCAGGGTGATGTCTCTGCTTTTTAGTACGCTGTTTAAATTTGCCATAGTTTTCCTCCCCAGGAGCAAGCGTCTTTTAATTTCTTGGCTGCAATCCCCATCTGCGGTGATCTTGGAGCCCAGAAAAATAAAATCTGTCACTACCTCCATTTCTTCCCCATCTATCTGCCAGGAATTGAGAGGGCCAGATGCCATGATTTTAGTTTTCTTAATGTTGAGTTTCAAGCCAACTTTTGCACTCTCCTCCTTCACCCACATCAAGAGGCTCTTTAGTTCCTCTTCGCTTTCTGCCATTAGAGTGGCATCATCTGCATATTTGAGGTTGTTGATATTTCTCCCAGCAACCTTATTTTTGATTCATCTAGCCTCGCCTTTCTCATGATGTGCTCTGCATATAAGTTAAATAGGCAGGGTGATAGTATACAGCCTTGTTGGACTCCTTTCCCAATTTTGAACCAATCAGTGGTTCCGTGTCCAGTTCTCACTGTTGCTTCTTGACCCACATACAGGTTTCTCAAGAGACAAATGAGATGGTCTGGTACTCCCATCTCTTTAAGAACTTGCCACAATTTGTTGTGATCCACACAATCAAAGGCTTTAGCATAGTCAATGAAACAGAAGTAGATGTTTTTCTGGAACTCCCTAGCTTTCTCCATGATCCAGCGTATGTTGGCAATTTGATCTCCAGTTCCTCTGCCTCTACGAAATCCTGCCTGTACTTCTGGTAGTTCTCAATCCACATACTGCTGGAGCCTAGCTTGTAGGATTTTAAGCATAATCCAAGTGTAGGATTTAGCATATTGTATAAATTAAGCCCAAATGCAGCCTTAGCTAAAATACTGCATATGAAATATGTCCTTTGAGAAGCAGTGTACCCTCACTTGTGTAAATATTCCACACAACCCTTATATGTTTGGGAACAGTGCTTTGAAAAATTGATGTTTCTAGTAAATATGCATCCCAAATGTATTTAAGTCAATAGAAACAAATGCAAACCGTTTCATTCCTTTTTAAATTTTAATGGATGATTCTTGTGGAAGTTGGATGGAAGAAGAGAAGGTTGGATCCACATGAGAGAGACACTGGTGGAACACTCACTGCCAGATTACCTGGCCAGAGCCAATCGGAACCCTTTGTTTTCTACCTAAAAGAGAAGGTAGCTTGCAAATTAAAACTATGCTATTGGCCAGAGCAACCGGAAGTGGGGCCTTCAGTTTCAAAGGGACACATTAACATAAAAATCTGTATTTTGTGCTGGCACTCAGTTCCCACCCAGAAGTCCTGCCAAGTCCTCCTCCAGAGTCAAATCTTTTTTGACATGGTTAAAGTCGTCCAAAAAGTCAATTCATCTCACCCAAAAGGAAGGTCAAAAGCACAGAAGCTCCAAAATGAATTTCTTCCCCAGCCCACTTCAAGTTTCTACTTTCCTGCCCAAACATTCCTTTTCCGCTGCACTGGGTTGTTGTTGTTAGTCCCAAAGTCGTGTCTGACCCCTCACGACCCCATGGACAACATGATCAAGAGTAGTAACTGCAAGAGGGATCTTGGAGTCTCAGTGGCCAATCATTTAAATATGAGCCAGCAGTGTGCTGCAACCGTCAAAAAAGCCAACACAATCCTAGGCTGCATTAACAGAGGGATAGTATCAAGATCACGTGAAATGTTAATGCTGCTTTACACAGCGCTAGATGAGGCCACCCTTGGAATACTCTGTCCAATTTTGAATCCACCAGGGTTCAAAAAAGATGTTGGGATCTTAGAAAGAGTGCAGAGAAGAACAATAAAGATGATTAGGGCCCTGGAGGCTAAACGTGCAATGAATGGTTGAGGGAACTAGGTATATCTAGTCTAATGAAGAGAAGGACCAGGGGGTTACCTGATAGCAGTCTTCCAATATCTAATGGCTGTCACAGAGAAAAGGGGGTCAACCCATTCTCCAAAGCACCTGAGAGTAGGTCCAGAAGTAACAGGTGGAAAATCCAACCAAGAATAAGGAGAAATTTCCTGACAATAAAAGCAATTAATCAGTGGAATGATTTGCCTCCAGATCTTGTGGGTGCTCCATCACTGGAGATTTTCAAGAAGAGACTGGGCTCTGGAACGGTATGGGGTCTTCTACTTGAGCAGGGGTTGCACTAGAAGATCTCCAAGGCCTCTTCCAACTCTGTTATTCTGTATGCATCTCCATCACTATTATATTTGTGTTTTGCTCTTTTTTCTTGTTCTCTCTTTTGTTTTTAACTAAAAATCAAGCAAAGAAGCTCCAGGGTGACTTCCAGCGCAACAAGTTGCATATGACGGCCACAGGAGAAGAAAGGGAGCAGAAGGATACCTCCAGGTTTGCCATCTTGAGCTTCCACATAAATAATAAATAATGCTCCTGCTAAATTTTATCAAATAAACATTGCACCATAATAACTGCCAGGAAGCTGACAGTCTCCGTTGAAGCAGCCTTGACCCCACAGTCCTGGTCCCCATGGAATACTGGTTGCCAGATATCTATGGGGTGGAAGTGCTTATAAGCAACAGTCTGCTCTGACAGGCAAGCCCTGGGGGGACCCCTTTGCTCCCAGTCCTCCTGGAAGTTCCACAAAAACCCCGACAGCCAAACCCACCAGAAGGAAAACTGGGTCCATAGAGAACGCTTCCGGAGAAAACGCACCCCACTTTCAGGGCCATGGAAGTGGCAGCAACAGCAGCAAAGATTAAGACCGCAACATATCCAGTTTTGGTCACCACACTATAAAAAAGATGCAGAGCCATCTCTCCTGGCACGTGAGCCTGTTGCTCTTCCAGGTTCCGGCACGCCGGCCAGCTGGTCTTCACGTGCGCATGCACACCAGAAACCGGAAGACCAGGTGGCCGGTGCACATGCATATGCCGGAAACCAGAAGATTATCTTCCTGGCGCGCGCATGTGCACCGGGGAGGGCTGCTCATCTGGTTTACGGCATGTGCGCACGTGCACACACACCCCATTTTGGCACTAGGTGCCCAAAAGGTTCACCAACACTGCTCTAGAAAGAGAGCATCTTAGCATGAGGCTGTATATTCTGCAATATTTACATTTTTGGTAAACTGATTCAATGAATCCAAGCTCTCCAAGCTGAGCTAACATGCACTGCATTGATGCATTCATACGATTTCACAGCAGAGATGACGGTTGCTCTTTAAAAATTATGATTTAAATCGAGTTGATTGAAATCAAGCCTTTTTACTAGTGATTTAAATCTTGATTGCAGAAAATATGACTTCAGAAACAGAGTTGTTAATGCCTGGAATGCACTACCAGACTCTGTGGTCTCTTCCCAAAATCCCCAAAGCTAAAGCTTTAACCAAAGACTATCTACTGTTGACCTCACCCCATTCCTAAGAGGTCTGTAAGGGGTGTGCATAAGAGCACAAGGGTGCCTACCGTTCCTGTCCTGATGTTCCCTTTGATTGTATCCAATTTCATATAGTTATTACATACTTATGATTATATTTATGCTTATATATCTATAATTATTTCATGCTTATGCTTATATATAATGTTGTGACAAATAAAAAATAAGTAGATAAATAAATAAAGTTGATTGAAATCCAATCTACCCAGTTATGGATACCAAGGCAAATTGGCAAAGTCCAGTTTCCAGAGAAGAAGGGAAGAATCAGATGATTTCCAAAAGCCCCAGCCAGTTTAAAAATTTCTTTTGCCCCTTTCGTTCATTCTTTTCCTGCTGATCCACAAGAAATGCTGGATCCCAGGACGCAACCTGGGTCGATTTTCAGGCCAGCAAAGTGAAGCAAGCAAGGGAGGAAGAACTCCCTGTCCAGAGCACGTTACAAAGAAGACGACCAAGTATAAATGGCCAACTGTGCTGAGTGGAACAGGGCAGTCACGAAGGCTTGACTAAAATTGGCAGCAGCTGAGCAATTCCTGTCTCTGAGAAGTGATTCTTGCCTTTGAGAGATGATGAATAATTGTTGAAGCGTCCCTGAGAAAATTCAAAGAGCCTCATGAAATGTTGGCCTCCCTCTGAAAAAACTTAGCTGCAAGAATTCAAGTCCTTTGCCATTGGGAATCCATATGATATTGGCAGTACAAACATCCTGTCAATAAACACATAAATAAATTCTACCCAAGCGCTCCTTCTCTCAACATCGTATCAGTCTGCCTGCAATGACAGCGTGTTTCCAGCTAAGCAACCATGTTCATGTTTTGCAGCATCTTAAACCTCGTAAGCTAATTTTTGGAACCATAAGGCACTTCTCTGTAACCAGCTGCATGACCATGCATGAAAAAAGCATTTTGCACTCGGTTATCTTGATTTCTGAGATCACTGATCTCAGGGCCATTTCAATTAGATCTCTCACTCTGGATGAATAACAGAATAACAGAATTTATAGAGTTGGAAGGGACCTTGTAGGTCATCTAGTCCAACCCCCCGCCCAAGCAGGAGACCCTACGCCGTTTTTGACAGATGGCAATCCGGGCTCTTCTTGAAAGCCTCCAGTGATGAAGCTCCCACAACTTCTGAAGGCAAAAAAGAAAGAGATTTTTAAAAAAAAAACAACAGATTGGCAGAACTGTATACCACTCAGGGGAACAGCTGCACTCAACACTCTTAAGAAGTGGGGCACAGTCTTACACAGTCTTGCTCAGGAAACTTTCTGCTCCATCAAAACCATACCTTGTTACATTAGATCAATATGTTAATATTGCTGTCATTTTTTAAAAGAAAATTCCTCAAGTATTTTACCCACAGAGGAACCTCCAACTCCACTCTGAAGCAGATGAAAATGCTGAAGGTGGAATTAGCTCCCATTGGCCTGGAGAACCATTGTACAAGCTCTACCTAGGGAACAACTCTCCCTCCAACAGAGGAAAACACTAGTGGGAAAGGGGGTGGACAGCTGACAGCCCAGAATTCAAATGGAAGCCATCCATACCCAACTGCCATCCATTGCATTCACAAAATAATTCATATCTACCTCTAGAAAAAATGCTGTCCTACTTTTGCAAAGCCTAAGGTCCTAATGCCACTCTATAAAGCCTTAGTGAGACCACATGTAGAATCCTGCATCCCATTTTGGTCACCACACTATAAAAAAGATGCTGAGACTCTAAAAAGACTGCAGAGAAGAGCAACTAGGATGATTAGGGGACTGGAGACTACAGCATGAAGAACAGTCACAGGAACCGGGAATAATGGATGGAAACTGAAGAAGGAGAGATTCAACCTGGAAATAAGGAGAAATTTTCTGACAGTGAGAACAATCAACCTTGGGGAGGAGTGTGGACTAGATGAGCTACAAGGTCCCTTCCAACTCTGTTAATCTGTAAAACAGTTGACAGCCCAGTATTTAGATGGAAGCTATCGGCTCAACTGCCATCTACTGCATTCACAAATTATTTGATTTTCTAGAAGAAAAAGTACCCTTGCAAAGCCTATGGACCTCTTACAAGCAAAGCCACCATATCCTGAAATAAAATGATACGAAGATACAGTAATAACTCATGGAAATCATGGAAATACACTGAAGATGCAGCAAAATGTGAGTTTCAATTCGTAATTATAAGGTAATAAGGTAATCCTTATGATTTATATTGATATTGATTGCTTATTTGTACCCTATGATTATCATTAAGTGTTCTATCATTAAGTGTTAAATTGTACCCTATGACCATCATTAAGTGTTATAAATGTTGTACCTTGATAAAGGTATCTTTTCTTTTGTGTACACTGAGAGCCTATGCACCAAGACAAATTCCTTGTGTGTCCAATCACGCTTGGCCAATAAAAATTCTATTCTATTCTATTCTATATAAACACATTCAACAGCAAAAACGCCCTGGAGCTCCACTCATAGGACAGAGAGAAGGCTCCTCCCCCTGAGTTTGAGGAATAAGCCCCTCCCTCATCCCTCATCCCAATGCTGGACAAGGCATTGTAACCATCAAATTTGTGCTCAGATGCGTCACTGAACACCCAATCAGGTACTCCTGTTCCTGTTGCCACACGTTAACCTTGGCTTCCCCTTTTCAACAAGAGGTGGACGATTCACACACACACGAATTCCCACCCATCCTTGATCTTCCCTTTCCTGAACACACCCCAAAAGCTGCTTACCTAGAGAAGACCTCTTCCACACTGGCTTCTGCATGGGCTCTGAAAGGCAGCTGCTGCCCTGCTTACGTCTTAAAGGTGTGAAGGTGTGAAGTCACACAAACACAGGTTTTCCTGCACCTGACTCAGCCAATTACAGCACAGCGTTAAGAAGTTGTTCTCTGGGTAAAAGAGATTCCTCCCTTGTACAAAATCTTTCATGGTTCCGCTTTCTCCCCTTCCCACCCCCTCCCACACAGCCACACACCCCCCCAACAGAAAGTAGCACTGAGATTCCTCGAAAAGTTTCTGTGAAGGGCGAAAAACCAGCTCAAGAAATGCTCCACTGCAAAGGCCCCATGGTGCAAAATCAGGGAGATTGATGGGCATTTTCTTTTCATACACACCAACATAAGGCAGAATGCAGACAAGGAGTAAGACTGAGAAACCCACCTTGCTCACTTCCATACAACAAAGTACGGAAAAGCTCACCTGTGTGCAGGACTGTGGTCATTTCCATATACTGCCAGGTATCTTTTCACCATTATTGAAGGGGCTTAAAATTTCCCCACCCATTTCCTCCATCTGTAGTCAATATTCTATCCAAGATACACAGTTCGCATCTTCGCTTCAGTTTTTCATCCACATATGTGTAAGACTGTTCAACGGCGGTCCCCATCAGATGTAAAGCAGTTTGTCTTGATACGTTAATTTTCTTTTCTTTTTTTAGTTTTTATTTATACATTTTTCTTTAACATATATGAGTGCTTAATAAACAGTGTATTATCTGAGTCAATTTGCAAATACTACATCATCATCATCATCATAACAATAACAACATTCTTTACTTGTATATAATGGTATTCTTCCAACTTCTAATTTCTACCTTTATTATCTAACGATACATTAATTTTCTGATCAATGTTCCTTCTGGCATCATGTAAGCTATTTATGTAGTTGCATCTCAGGAAAATCCCTGACCTAGAGACTTCCAATGTAGCCATTCGCACGCTTCATGCTGGCATCCGTAACACATGACATACATAATCTTCTCGTACTCCCTCTTTTGCCTGCTAAGAGTTTCGTTGATTTTCATTCATGGTTTCCTTCCCGTTTCCTGCATTCAACAACATTCACGTCCGCCTTCATGCCAAACATTTCATCCTTCCAGGCCTACTCACTTTTTTTGTGTGCTTTCTCTAAACCAACAAAAGGGCAGCCAATTGTCCCTTTCACAGTCACAAATTTCTCAATGACTTCCTGAGAAGCAAAAATCTTGAAAGTAGACACTTTCTCTGCAAGGAACGAAGCTTCCCAGAACTTCCCAGATTGAGCTCACTCCCCAACTCATCTCCCTGTGGTTTCTGCACCCATCCTTCTTCTCTTTCTATTGCCAGAGAAGCCGTAACATTTGCATCATCAGGCTCACAGGCCGCCTGGGCGCCTACTAAACACGCTTCACGGCCGGCCCATCAACAAACCACATTCATCTCATAGCACCGCCCCAGTTACGGCCTCTACACATGTAGTACGGCCATCTGCAACATCCTCACATCTTTTTTTCTTTTCACACATGATAGAATTATCATCTTTTTTGCAGCAATCATTCTCCAGTGCTTTTTGTTTTCTCAAAGTCCCTCTGACTCACGGTTCTACCAAGCATCCTTTTTCACCTTTCTTGTTACTGTGACTGCCTAATCTTTATTTTTCCAATAGTGAAGAGAAGGACCAGGGAAAACATGATAGCAGCCTTCCAGTATTTGAGGGGCTGCCACAGAGAGGAGGGGGTCAAGCTATTCTCCAAGGCACCTGAAGGCAAGAGAAGGAACAATGGATGGAAGCTGAACAAGGAGAGATTCAACCTAGAAATAAGGAGAAATTTCCTGGCAGTGAGGACAATCAACCGATGGAACAGAAGCTGCCTTCGGAAGTTGTGGGAGCTTCATAACTGGAGGCTTTCGGGAAGAGACAGAAATGGTGTAGGGTCTCCTGCTTGGGCGGGGGGTTGGATTAGATGACCTACAAGGTCCCTCCCAACTCTGTTAATCTGTTAAATATTTTCCCAACAGGTTCCACATCCTTTTTTGTATGACTTCCGTTCATTTCATTGGGAGATGGTCTTTTTTTCACTTTTGTGCCCATTTTCTCTCAAAATCTGTAGTACTCTTGACATGATCAAAACCAGTGGCATTCAGAAGGTCCTATTCACCTTCACCGAGTCTACTTCATGATAAGCAATCAAGTCAGCCAACCACCACAAAATATTTCCTCGCTTTCTTTCCGCTGCAGGCCTAACAGCCACCAACTTAACTCTGTACATAACCAACAAATTGTGCACAGAAAACTTCCTAGATAATAGCGCAATTCGCATTTGGTTTTTGCAGAAGATATTCCATCCCTTATTTGCCAGGGGAAAAAAGATGGCCACCACCGTTGGCTGAGCCTCGTGGCCACTAGTCGGTCTCCCACATCTGCAGTTCCCTTGCAAGGACATTCAGGCACATCTGGTGCCGCCGTGCTCAACAGGCAGCGCACATGGCAAGAACAAAAGGAAAAGGAGGAAGTTGCAAAAGGGGGGATGGTGCTATTTGGCGCAGCATGAAAGAGCGAAATAAACATATCTGGCTGATCGAGCAAGAGATGGATTTGAATGGAAGAGAATGAAAATGAAAAGATGGTCCTGGAGCATTTCATTTCTCTCCAGAGAGAACCTTTTCATGGGAGAGGATGTGGAAGTAGAGGCTCAGATGGACGCAAGGATATTTTAAGTTTAACCAATAAAACCAGGGCTGGTGCAAAGAAACAACGGCAGGAGCCTTCCAGTTTAGCAAGAGAAGCGACCGTGTTATTTCCCGGATCAGCAGTCATTTCAGGCGGCATGTCACCTTGTGCAACCTTAAATATGTTTGAACATAAAAATAAAAAAAGCATTTAAAAATAAAATACAAATTAAAAACATTTTAATATCCCCAGTCTATTCTTGAGACTCTGGGGCTCCCTGGCGCCCTGCATTCTTCCCAACTCAGCCCCAGCAAGCTTTTCTGGCAATTTCCCAGCCTCGAGAAACGTCTGGCTCCTACCCCCTCCCTCCCCCACCCCACCCTCCCTGGACCTCCAATTTTCCTTCTGTTGCACACCAGGAGTGTGTGTTGGAGGGATGGGTTGTATGGGAGGCCACACAGTTACAAAACAGCTGTTTTATTTTTTCCAGAAAAGGCAAGGGAGCACGTGGCCTCCGTGGCTCATTCCTAGCCTTAGAAGTCATAATCATGTTTACGCCTCCATCTTCAGATTGAATTTTTGGCCTTCTGTCAAATGCAGAGTGTCAAAGAATGTAAACGTGCACTACGCCTCATTCACTACACGGTAAATTGTGTGCGTGTGTGTTTTTCCCCCACCTGGAATCCTCCTGGTGTTGCAATGAGCACAATGCAACACAATTCCAGGTAGGGATTCTGGAAATCATAACTAAAATGTAGCTTTTGGAAAAGCTCATTTACACTCTCAGCCAAATAAAGTGGATTATTTACCTTCAGATTTAGAAGTCTGCATTTTTCTACGCTATCATTTTTTCCCTTTACTCTTACTTCCTGCAGATTGTGGCAGATGCATTTCCTTTAAATCTTCTCTCCCCCCCCCTCCCTCCAAGGTAGGAGACAGCCTGGGTGAAATGCAGATACTTTGCATGGATGCAGCAGCCAATCTCCCATCCAGAGAATGACAGATCTTCATTTGACTTCATTTACATTTTGGTTTCTGCACCACTGTGCCAATTATTTTATTCGGTGGAAAAAGCAGAAACACTTGCATTAAGTTTAACATTCTTTTTTTAAAAAATACACAGTTCTACCTGTTTAACACTGAAGCAGAAATTGTTAATATACAGGCAATCCTTGACTTATGACCAAAATTGAGCCCATAATTTCTATTGCTAAGTGAAAGACTTGTTAAGTGAACTTTGCCCTATTTTATGATCTTTCTTGCCACAGTTGTTAAGTTAGTAACATGGTCATTAAGCGAATCCGGCTTCCCCATAGATTTTGCTTTTTGGAAGGTCACAAAAGGGAATCACATGACCCCAGGATTCTGCAACCGTCATAAATATGAATCGGTTGCCAAGTGCCTGAATTTTGATCAGATGACCCTCAGGCCGCTGCAATGGTCATTAGTGTGAAAAATGGTCACAAGTCACTTTTTCAGTGATGTTGTAACTTTGAACAGCCACTAAATGAACTGTGGAGGACCACTTGCATTGTGTTCTGAAACACTTAATTTTTGAAGGTATGAATTTAAGCGTGAACTAGGTCTCCCTTTTCTTCAGCATTTGAAGTGATAAGCCCATAAATGTGGAGGCAGAGCATGGAATTCTGGAATGGCCCAATCAGCCTTGCATTTCTTTCATTAAAAATTGCAGCAACCCTCAGATTTATTTATTTATTTATTTATTTTTCATATTTTTATACCGCCCTATCTCCCTAGGGACTCAGGGCGGTTCACAGCCAGATAAATATATATATATAAATACAAATAAAACATCCATTAAAAAACTTATTACAAATGGCCGAATAATTAAAAATGGCAATAAAAATAATAAAATCACCATTAAAACCAATTCGAATTTAAAATCTAGTCCAGTCCTGCGCAAATAAATAGATGTGTCTTAAGCTCGCGGCGAAAGGTTCGAAGGTCAGGAAGTTGGCGAAGTCCTGGGGGAAGCTCGTTCCAGAGGGTGGGGGCAGATCTGGATGACGCAGAGACTGGGGGAGGGCCAGGCATCCTGAACCCGCTTTGGGTGGGCGGGTGGGCTGGGACGATCCCATTCAGCGTATCCTGTGAACTGGGCCAAGCTGTTCACAGTCGCAGAGTTTATACACTGGTCTTCATATATTGCTATGTTATATGTTCTCTCTCTCTCTTTATCTCTCTCTCTCTCCTCTGTGCGCACACGTGCACCTGGCTCTTGTTTAGGATTCCTCATTTAGCATCTCATAGAGCTGCTAATAGAGTTCTGCAAAGGAAGTATTGAGTCTGCCATTTGCACCTTTGTAACTGTTTGGTTTGGCACAGCAACCAAACAGTACAGATACAGACTTCAACCGGTAGTTAGGACTGCAGAAAAAACAATTGCAACCAGCCTGCCTTCCACTGAGGATCTGTATACTGCACTAGCCAGAAAGAGGGCTGTTAAAATATCTACATCATCCTGGAAAGAAACTTCTTCCCTCAAGACAACGTTATGGGGCATTGCACGCCAAAACAACTAGACACAAGGACAGCCCCCCCCCCAATACCATCACTCTGTAAACAACTAATTCCCACAACACCGTCTTATGCCCTGGGATGTCAAACCACCTAAGTAGGGCTGTGTTACTGTTATCCTTCTCATCTTTCCTATTACTTATTTCCTTACCTTCTCATGACTATAACTTTGTTGTTTTTATCCTATGATTTATGTTGATTGCTTATTTTGCATCCTAGTATTTAGTCACTGAGTGTTGCATCATGATTTATGATGAACATATTTTTATAAAGACTATGATCACGATTTACCACTTATAGCTTTTATGTACACTGAGAGCTTATGGACCGAAGACAAATTCCTTGTGTGTCTGATCACACTTGGCCATAAAGAATTCTATCCTATCCTATCCTGTCCTGTCCTGTCCTATCCTATCCTATCTTATTTCTTATTCTATTTCTATTCTATTCTATTCTATTTCTAATTTTTATTCTATTCTATTTCTTATTCTAATTCTATTCTATTCCATTTCTAATTCTATTCCTTTCTATTCTATTCTATTCCTTTTCTATTTCTAATTTATTTAATTCTAATTCTAATTCTAATCGTATTCCTATTCCTATTCTAGTCTATTCTATTCTAGTCTATTAATTCTATTCTATTCTAACCCAACCCATCCCATCCCATCCCATTTTATTCCCATTCCCTACTCTATTCTATTCTATTCCATTCCATTCCATTCCAAATTCTAATTTATACTATCCTTTTCTATTTCTATTCTATTCCTTTTCTTATTCTATTCTATTCTATTTTTATTCTATTTCTATTCTATTCCATTTCTAATTCTATTCTATTCTATTCTGTTCTATTCTATTCCTTTTCTATTTCTATTTCTAATTTATTTTATTCTAATTCTATTCTATTCCTTTCCTTTTCTATTTCTATTTCTATTTCTTATTCTATTCTATTTTATTCTATTCTATTCCAATTCCAGTCCCAATCCCAATCCATTTCAATCTTGCCACCCCGTTTAATTATTTCCATTCTGCCTTTGGGAAGATGCCAGATCCCTGTCTCCTGCTTAGACAACGAGATAGGCGGAGTCTGAATTTAATAAATAATTAAAAATAACACCACTGTGCCCCAGGATCCAGCTCCCGGTTTAGGAATGAAAGTGAATTACAAAGTGGATTAAGGAAAGCACCTGGATTCTGATGCACCAGCACATGTGCATGTTTGAACATACTTGGTGGTATGGGATTCTTTTGCAAATACTGCCGGCAGAGTTGCTAGACGTGATAAGCAAAGAGTAAATCGTATCTTAACTCAGAGAAGATGAGCACTTCTGCCTTTCAATCTGTGGACAGAACCAATTACATATGCTGGCAAGGGGAAAGCCCAAAGCCAAGAGGAAACAGGCACTGACAGTGATGTGCCCATCGGGACCACTCTGCTCTCTTCCTCCTTCTTCAGCGAGTTGGAGAATACGCAGACATTGGGGGTTGTGGAGGGGGGGGGGGGAAGTTAAATCTGTAGGAGAGCCCTAGAAAAATTAGCACACAGAACAAAAAACTGCCCTGAAAACAAGCAGATAGGAAGTACAATTACACAATTATAGAGCACAGTAAATGAAAACATAGTAATCAACCTGTGTGCCTGGGAATTAAACAGCTCTTTTCACTTTTTCTAACGGCAGGCAATGAAATGATGAACCGTTAAAGACTAGCAGGTATGTCTCGTTTACTAAAGAGAAGGATTAGGGGTGACATGATGGCTGCCTTCCGGTATTTGAGCAGCTGTCAAAGAGAAGAATTAGAATTATTAGAACAGAATGAGCTGGAAGGGATCCTAGAGGTCTTCTAGGGCAGCCCACTGCTCCATCTGAGATCTACTACCAAGGTAGCAATGGGTGGAAGTTTGTTCAAGAGAGATCCTACCTGACAATCATAACAATCAATCAACTAAAAAAATTGTGTCTTGGAGTTGCGCGTGCTCCATCACTGGAAGTTTTCAAGAAAAGACTGGAAAGCCATTTGTCCGGGAAGCAATACATTCTCCTGCTTGGGCAGGGGGTTGGACTAAAAGACCCCCAAGTTCCTTCTATGACATCTTAAGAGAGCAACTGTGCAAACGGTCCTTTGCCTATTATACAGGAAGTCCTTGACTTACAACCACAATTAGGAGCTGAATTTCTGTTGCTAACCAAGGTAGTTGTTGAAATGAATTGTGCCTGATTTTACCTGTAATTTCAAACCGTTGCTTAATGAATGGTTGTACATTGAGGACTACCTATAGAGCAAACATGGCTTGGGCAACCAACTTATTTCTATAATAAGGAGAAACTTTCTGACAGTGAGAACCATCAACCCATGGAACAGAAGTTGCCTTTGGAAGTTGTGGGAGCTTCACCACTGGAGGCTTTCAAGAAGAGACTGGACTGCCATCTGTCAGAAATGGCATAGGGTCTCCTGCTTGGGTGGGGGTTGGTCTAGATGACCTACAGGGTTCCTTCTAACTCTGTTTATCTGTTAAATTGAGGACAATGCTGGGAAAGATAACAGTTACAGTAAGCATTTATTTATTTATTTATTTTGCATGCCACAGACTCACAATGGATCTGGGCTTTTTCATGTGATGTGAGCATAAAACTCTTGGCCCTGTTTGCCACTAGACGCCACTGCAGTCCTCTTGGAGGTCACATCTTCAGAAAGAAATACTCAAAGGCCCAAAATGGCCCAAAGCCTCTATAGTCCTTGGCCTGTATCTGAATAACCCCAAGATCCTGCTTAGACCAATTTCAAAGACCCATAAAAGGGAAATGCTTTTAGGGTTAGTGTTCTCTTCAAAGTTTGAGCAACCAGGCTGCAGGAGTAATTCCGATGGGCATTTGTTCCTGAAATTGGCACTAGATGGGAAAGAGGTTCTCAACCAGATTAAACCATGAAGTTGGATGCACAAGCACATGAGTTACAAGCAGGTTTTTCACATAATTAGGCATAGAAGCGCCACAAGTCAATACTAACAAGCTGCCACTCTTAGTGTATATTCCACCCATGTAGGAACTGGTGAGAGAAGGAAGGGGAGGGGGGGTTGGGGGAGGACCAAAACATGTGAACAGCATGCTTTGGGCTCAGATCAGTGGATGGAGAAAATTATTGGCAACCAGCAATTCAGAGAATTTGCATGTGAGATGATCAGGGCATGAACCGGCTGAGTGCAAAACCAACCAATCCTATGAATGTTCATTAAGGAAAAGTTATAAATGTTGGTAGTTTTGCTGATGAAAGATTTTACATAACGTTTCTGAACAATATAGCTTGCAGCTGGGAAGCCAAAAAGAGAAATGGAGAGGTCGTTAATTGTTTAATTGTTAGTTTGTTTAAAGCAAGACCAACTTGTCTCTATTCCACAGAACCCTGGGCAGTTCAGTAACAACAATGGAATGGTACAAAAACCAGAAATCATCAATCAAAGTAGAATTAGATACACACCCAGGATAGCAACCGAGCCAAGCCCTGGACAGGCACAGTTTAGCACATATCCTAAAAGTTTCTCTCTTCTTCCTATTCAGACCCAGTCAATCAATCGATCAAAGCAGAGCTGGAAGGGACTTTCTGTGGAAAGAAATCCAGCCTTAAAACAGGCCAAGGCATTCGGAAGGGAAGGAAACTGGCAAAAGAGTTTGTGGTTAAGATGCTCAAAACAAACAAGTCGTTGACTTTGGTAAGTGTCAAGACAACTTTGATGGGACGAGAAGGCGCAACCCTGGGCAGAGTGGAGTAAATCCTCATTTGCCTGCTTCGTGCCATCTGAATTTGGCAGCCTCCTCCATTTTTCTCTCCAACTGTAACATCCAAGCATCTTTGGGCATGTATTTATTTATTTGACTGTACTTGCATGACATCTTGAGAGCCAGTTTGGTCTCTAGCGGTTAAGGCCTGAGGCTGGAAACCAGCAGACAGTGAGTTCTAGTCCTGCCTTGGGCATGAATGTGGGCTAGTGACTTTATGCCAGTCCCTTTCTCTCACTCAACCCACCTCACGGGATTGTTGTGGGAAAAAAATAGGAGGAAGGAGTATTGGGTATGTTCACCACCTTGAGTTATTTATAAAAATAATTCATAATTCATAAATAAATTCAGGGGACTTAAGGAGTAACTTACCAGAAAGTTACACACTCATCCATTAATTCCCACCAGTGACCTCTGCCAAAGGTCTCTTTCACCATTTTGGAGAATGAAAAGAACATTATCAGGCTCCTTCTGCTGACTGCCGGCTACCTGCAATTTGGCAGTTCGAATCTCACCGGCTCAAGGTTGACTCAGCCTTCCGTCCTTCCGAGGTGGGTCAAATGAAGACCCAGATTGTTGGGGCAAGAGGCTGACTCTGCAAACCGCTTAGAGAGAGCTGCAAAGTACTGTGAAGCGGTATATAAATCTAAGGGCTATTGCTATTGCTATTGTCAGCCCAGGATGCAAGCTGCAGCCCCAAAGTCCCCCTTCCAGATTCTCACCCTTTAGCCTCTCATGAGGAGGGGGGGCGAGATTTGGCAGCATCCCCTCCATCTGCAGGCATTGGCTGGACAGGTTCTGGCTGGACAGGCAGTCGCAGTTATCTTGGCCTTGAGACCCAAAGAGCTTGGCAGGACCCTGAACTGGACCAGAAGGCCACTGGGTGGCCAGGGCAGCCCAGGTCAATTGAAAAGGGCCTGAGTAACGATTGTTAAGGCCTTCCGCATCTGATTTGTCCTTTTCCACCCTGTTCCTCGAGACGTCTTCTTCCTAGCAAGCGTCTCCATCCCGCTGCTTCTTCTTACAGGTGTCTCAAGGAATGCAGGCCAAGCGGCAAACCCAGAATTGCTTGCTTGTTGCAACAAGACTCATGGTGCACTTCCAGGCCAGGAACAAGAGTAACCAAACAGTTAATGGGAAATGGTTCTGTGGACTGAGCGTGAATGCCAACCACAAATGTGCCAAAAACACAAACTGACTCATAAACAATCTCGGTTGAATTATTAACGTGTGCTATATCAAAGTCAGAGCTTGTGAGGCATCCAAGAACAACAAACCTGCGAGATTTAACTTAGGATGTAATTAATCCTTGCCTGGATCTCCAACCAGAGGAGGCACATCTGGTCTTCTTCAGGAAGCTGCCTCTGGCCCTGGTCGCTTCCTTGATGGTTGGGGCCCCTGGCGGCCTTCTCCTCAGCAGAGCCACAATTGTGGTCTGTTGTCCCTCTACTGAGGCCGTAGGAGACAGCCCGACACGACTTCTGTGGGCTTCCCATTCCTTCCAAAGAGAAAGCCCAGGGAAGTGCCCCTGAGGCAGGCAGGCAGGCTACCCTTCCCCACAGTGGGCACTCAGGGTGCTCCAGCATCAGAGGTGGGATTCAGCCGGTTCGGACCAGTTAGAACGAATCGGTAGTAGCGACCCGGACACAATCCTGTCCTATATTGCGGTGTTTTTGATGCCGCACACATACATGTGCAGATGGCACGCATGAGCGAATTGCTGTGTTGTTTGACATTATACACGTGTGGATAGCGCATGCGAGCGAATTGCCGTGTTTGGTGATGCTGCATACATATGCGGTTGGGGCGCACACTCACATTTCCAGTGCTGGGCGAACCAGTTGTGGCAGAATGTGAAGCCCACCTCTGTCCAGCATCCAAACCCTGGTCTGGCTATAGTGAATCTGAGCAGCCTGGCAGAATTCATGGACCCTACTTGGTGTCGCTTCTAAGTGCACCCCAAGCATTCACAAGAAGGCTTTTTGCAAGCAGTCCACTCCAACTCAGCCACATTCCAAAACTGGAGCTGTTTGTGCAACTTGGCCCCTTAGTTAGCCAAGACAATGTCAGAGCATTGTAAGCTGTTCATCCATGACAAAAGGCCTGGCTCCTTGGGGGCTCAGGGGAAAATTACATGTGAGCTGGTTGTTGTTCAACCTGGGGGAGACAGAGCAGGAGATGGGAAGCCAAGGCTGGACTTTCTGCCCTTCCTCTTGTTTTCCCTCCTTCCCAGGCTCTTTGCAACGGACGGTTTTACTCATGTGCTGACTGACATTAAGCAGATGCAACCTACCTGGCTGTGTCCATCCCACTGCTGTCACCAGTTCCTCACTAAAACGGAAAAACCGATTCCGCTCCATCCAAAGACTCACAACCACAAAGATGTGCTACAGAGTTTGCATCCCTTCTGAATTCCTTCCTATTCTCATAAAAACAGAGGTCTTCTAGTCCAACTTCCTGCCCAAGACAGGAGAGCAAATGGCTGCCCAATCTCTTTCTGACATTCTCCAGTGATAGAGGATCCACGACTCTGGGGGCGCAAGCCATTCCACTGGTTAATTGTTCTCGCCCTCAGGCAAGTCCTCCTTACTTCCAGATTAGGTCTCTATCTGAAGCTTCCACCCACCGCATCTTGTGCTACTCACACACAAGCACTTATTATTATTATTATTATTATTATTATTATTCGAATTTATATACCGCCCTATCTCCCAAAGGACTCAGGGCGGTTCACAGGCATATAAAACATCAATATACAAATTAAAATAATCCTTAAAAAACTTATTCTAGCGCCCGAATTATTAAAAATAGAAATATAAATATAAAATATAAATATTAAAATCAATTTAAAACCCCTCTAAATTTAAAATCTAAGCCAGTCCTGCACAGATGAATAAATGTGTCTTGAGCTCGCGACGGAAGGTTCGAAGGTCAGGAAGTTGACGGAGTCCTGGGGGGAGTTCGTTCCAGAGGGTGGGAGCCCCCACAGAGAAGGCCCTTCCCCTGGGCATCGCCAAACGACACTGCCTAGCTGACGGCACCCTGAGGAGTCCCTCTGTGAGAGCGCACGGGTCGGTGAGAGGTATCTGGTCGCAGTAGGCGGTCCCAGATAACCCGGCCCTATGCCATGGAGCGCTTTAAAGGTGGTCACCAAAACCTTGAAGCGCACCCGAAGGCCACAGGTAGCCAGTGCAGCCTGCGCAGGATGGGTGTTATGCGGGAGCCACGAGGGGCTCCCTCTATCACCCGCGCAGCCGCATTCTGGACTAACTGCAGCCTCCGGATGCCCTTCAAGGGAAGCCCCATGTAGAGAGTGTTGCAGTAATCCAGGCGAGACGTCACAAGAGCGTGAGTGACCGTGCATAGGGCCTCCCGGTCCAGAAAGGGGCGCAACTGGCGCACCAGGCGAACCTGGTAGAACGCTCTCCTGGAGACGGCCGTCAAATGATCTTCTAGAGACAGCCGTTCATCCAGGAGGACGCCTAAGTTGCGCACCCTCTCCATCGGGGCCAATGACTCGCCACCGATGGTCAGCCGCGGATTTAGCTGACTGTACCGGGATGCCGGCATCCACAGCCACTCTGTCTTGGAGGGATTGAGCTTGAGCCTGTTTCTCCCCATCCAGACCCGTACGGCCTCCAGACACACTAGGCTTGGGGAATAGTTCTGAACAAAGTTTTGAAAATGATTTGGTCACCACAATATAAAAAAAGTTGCTGAGGCTCTGGAAAGAGTGCAAAGAAGAGCACTGGAGGCTAAAAGATAAATTCAAATTCAGAAGGACCTCAGAGGTCTTCTAATCCAGCACCCTGTTCAAGCAAGAGACCCTAAACCATTTCAGATAGGTGGCTATCCAGTCTCTTGTTAAAAACTTCCACTGATGGAGCACCCACAACTGCTGAAGGCAAGCAGTTCCGCTGGTTAATTGTCCTCACTGTTAGGAAATTTCTCCTTAATTCCAGAGGGGGGGGTCAACTTATTTTCCAAAGCATCAGAAGGCAAGACAAGAAGCAATGAATGGAAACTAACCAACGTGAGAAGCAACCTAGAACTAAGGAGAAATTTCCTAACAGTGAGAACAATCAACCAATGGAACAGCATGACTTCAAAAATTGTGGGTGCTCCATCATTGGAGGCTTTCAAGAAGAGACTGGACAGCCATTTGTCTGAAATAATATAGGGTCTCCTACTAGAGCAGGGGCTTGAACTAGATGACCTCCAAGGTCCCTTCAACTCTGATGATATTCTATGATGAATAATTCAACCTCTTCTTCTCTGTAACATCCCCTCAACTGACAGAATACTGCTATCATGTCATTCCAGCCTCTCTCTTTGATATACTAGACATACACAGTTCCCGCAATTATTCACTGTACACCTTATCCTTTGGTACCCTATGACCTTTTTTGCTCTTCTCTCCACTTTTTCTAAAGTCTAAACATCTTCTTTGTAGCATAGTGACCAAAACTGGACTCAGGATTCCATGTGCGGTCTTATCAAGTCATTATAAAGTGGTACTAATACTTCACGTGACCCTCTGTTGATGCAGCCTATGACTGCATTGGCTTTTTTGGCAACTGCAGCACATTGCTGGCTCATATTTAAACGGTGGTCTACAGACCAATCATACCTGGAAATATCCTGGAAAAGATAATCAAGCAATGAATCTTCAAACACTTAAAGGCAAACAAAGCTATTGCTTGAATAAACCCAACACAGGTTTATTAAAAACAGATTATGCCAAAGAAACCTTTATGGCATTCTTTGACGAAGTGACTGAATTAGTGGATCAGTGAAATGCAGTGGACATAGTGGACTTCAGTAAAGCAGGCGACCCGTCACCATTTCTGACAGATGGCAGTCCAGTCGCTTCCTGAAAACCTCTAGTGATGGAGCACCCACAACGTCTGAAGGGAACTTCTGTTCCATTGGTGGATTGTTCCCCCCAGAGGAGAACCTTTGTCAGTTCACAGTGTTGTTCCCCCTAATCAACCAAAATGCCTGTTTTTTTCCTCTGCTTAGAAGGGAAGGGAAGGGGAGAGCAGGGATAGAAGAAGCCTTGCCTGTGTATTTGCTGGGTGGGCTGAGGGCGTGATGCATTCACATTAACAGAGTTGGGAGGGATCTTGTAGGTCAACTAGTCCAACCCCTCCACCCACCCAAGCAGGAGACCCTACACCATTTCTGACAGATGGCAGTCCAGCCTCTTCTTGAAAGCTTCCAGGGATGATGAGCTGCCATCTCAGAGTGGTTCAAAGTGCCCAGGACTGCACGAAAGAGGCTGCCTCAGGGATGCACTGTGATATCGCCCCAAAATATTTTTCCTTGTCATGGAGGGGAAGAAGAGCCAACATGATACAGGTGTCCCTCCTGTTTCTTTTTCCAGCTGAAAGACTAACTTTTAGAGGAGCCCAACTAGATCTGGATGGCTATTTTTCACCCTGGACAAAATGAAGAAGCGACCACAACTACGGCCTTTGGGCCCACAAAAGCTCCCCCTACCACCTGGAAGACGCCCGGTTCTCTCTACAGCTGAGGCAGCCAAGTCGGTCCCGAGTCCCCTTTCAATTCCCAGCCAGCTGCCTCTCCCTGTGTTGGGAGACCCCCAGCAACACCCATAAGGAGGAAACCAGAAAGCTTCACTTACAATCTCGCCTCCGCTAATGGTCAAAACAAATAGAATTGTGGGGGCAGCTGTGCCAGCACGGAGCTCTCTGCTGACTCAGTGTTTCTCAAACAACTGCCAGATGTGCTCTGCATAAAACCCAAACGCAGCTCCAGTGACATTTGAGAATCCTGCAGCTTAGAGAAATCTAACAGATGCCTTATTTTTAAAGATATTTCTTGGATAGTTTTTGCATCGCTTGTTGACCAAAAAAAGTCCTGCTGGCCTCTCCTCTCCGGGATCGACTTTTTCCCTTCCCCATTTTTGGTGGAAAGAGCCATTCTCCAAGCAAAGCTGCCTTTCTTGCTGTCCTGTAGATAATGGGGGTGGGGGGGCTCTCTCTTGGGAGGGGGGGTTTGATCTGAGGATGTTACAGCCAAAAAATAAGCGGCAGGCTTTTCTGCCAGGTTGCTCCCCATTTGAGGGTCTTTGTGACAAACTCGCACTGGCTCCTCTTTCGCCTTTCCCTACTTCAGAGTTCTCCTGCTCAGCGTGGGACCACGTCCCTCTCTTGCTCTCTTCTTTATCGGAAAAAAAACTGCCATCGGATCACAAGGGTTGTTTCACCAAAGCCAGACTACACTGCCCACTTGCCTTGGGTACATTTCTTGAAGACTACATGGAAAACTATCCTAAGAAGTGAGGATCCAAATCATAAGTTCGCCAAGAGGTCGGTGTTTTGATACCACCGAATTAAGCCTCCCCCTTGGGTCTAGGAAATTATTGGCCAATCAGCTTGAGATCAATAACTGGGAAAATCCTGAAGAAGATAATCAGGCAGTGCATTTGTGAGCACCTAGAAATGAACAAGATGATTATGAGAAGCCAGCATGGGTTTGTTAAAAACAGATCATGCCAGACAAAACTTATTGCCTTCTTTGAGAAAGTGACTAAATTAGTGGACCAGCAAAATGCTATGAACATAGTATACTTGGACTTCAGTAGGGCACTTGACAAAGTAGACCACAACCTACTACTTGGTTAAGATTGAAAAATGTGGGATAGACAGCATCATCACCAGATGAATGGATGGATTCATAACTATCTGACATTCAAAGTGTCATCCTCAGTAGAAACACATCTACATGGAGGGAAGCATGCATTGGGGAACTCCAAGGTTCTGTTTTAGGCCCAGTACAATATCTTGATAAATGATTTAGATGAGGATACAGAAGGGGAACTTGTCAAATTTGTAGATGACACCGTGTGTGTGTGTGTATGTGGAGAGCTGGAATTGCTGACATTTTTGGAAATAGACTCAAGATTTGAAGGATCTTTGACAGACTTGAGCATTAGGCCCCATCCAACAAGCTGCAATTCAGTGGTAAAAAAAGTAAAATCCTGAACCTAAGGAGGAAAAACCAAATGCACAGGTACAGAATAGGCAGCACGAGAAGTGATAAAACCAGTTTATACTGTCCTAGTAAGGCCACACTTGGAATGCTGCATATACTTCAGGTCATCATAGGACAAAACAAAGTGCTTAGATCTTAGAAGTGTGAAGAGAAGAGCAACCAAGAAGATAAAAGGCTAAACCATATGATGAATGGTTGAGGGAGTTAGGTATGTCTACCCTATTGAAAAGAAGAATTAAAGTGGACCTGACTACTGTCTCCCGGTACTTGAGGAGCTATCACAGAGAAGAGAAGGTCAATCTATTCTCCAAAGTACCTGAGGGCAGGACAAGAAGTAATACAACAAAAAATATCAGAGAGATCCAACCTAGAACTAAGGAGAGATGGTGAAAACAATTAATGACTTGCCTCCAGAAGTTGTGAGTGCTCCATACCTGGAGGTTTTCAAGAAAGGATTGGACAGTCACTTAGCTGGAATGGATTAGGGTCTGTTGCTTGAGCAGGGAGTTGAATTAGAAGACCTCCAAGGTCCCTTCCAACCATGTTATTCTATGACCTGCTTGAGGCCATCAGGACAAATAAAATGGCCACCAGAAACAGGAGGCCTTCGGAACCACGGCCAGCCAGTCTTTCCACATTGCAGGGTTTGGTTCAACATGGTCCGGCACGTCAGAAAACATCCAAACTGAATCTGGATATAATCAGGGATACTAAAATTAGACCAAGGACAAAATCCAAAGTAATATTTGTGCTGTTTTCCCAAATGTGTTTTTTCAAGAGGCAATTGGGCTTTCTGGTTTTTCTTTGAGGGCATTTTACTTCTCATCCAAGAAGCTTCTTCAGCTTCTTCAGAGAAGCTGAAGGTATTTTGGGCCCATTCTTCAGAGCTGAAGAAGCTTCTTGGATGAGAAGTGAAACATCGTCAAAGAAAAACCAGAAAGTCCACTTGCCTTTTGAAAAAGCCCCTTTGGGACATGACCTGGATGACTGAGAATCTCCATCAACAGCTGTGCTGTTGTTGACTAGAACATGATACATGAGAAAAGCAGGAGGTAAGTAAAACCAGAGGATGATATTATTGCCACTTTTTAACCAAACCAGATAGACTTGAACCCTTAGAATTTATTAGCTGTATTTCTCCTGATCTCGGATCTGTCTTCCTCTCTCGGCTCCTGCACAGGTTTGGAGAAGACTGGCTATTGACTTATTCAAAGAAGAGCTGTTTCCAATTATTAAGCTATATTTTGTTGCTCTATGTCTTGCCACAAAAATGTCATTTTATTTATTTATTTATTTACTTTGGAGAATAACACACTCTTTCTTGAAACTTTTTTCTGTATGTTGAAACCATCTGCTTTTATCCTCAAGTCTAACTGGAACATCTTAGGTACAGTATTTCCCTCATAAAAGAAAACTTAGCCATGCTCCTCCTGGGAAAGAATCCATGGAAATAATTTTGCTTACACCTCTTTTCAATTTTCAGTTGAAACCTTAAAAAGAACCTTCTGTACATGCTCTCACATAATTTATTTTGTAACTCCTGTGAGTTCCAAAGGATTTACTGCCCCGAAAGTTTATGTGAAATTGTTTCTTCCTCCTACGATCTAATCAGGTTTATTGGGAAAGAAATCTCACTGAACCAAATGAATTTGCATAGTATGTAACACAATTCTATTTATGTTCTACTCAAGAAATCTTAACATCAAATGGTGGTGACCTGAATCTCCTTTTCCACAGCACCTAATTCAAGGAGGAACAACCTCGCTTCTTGTTTTCTTCTCTCCATCCCTACTGATTTCCCCCCATGGCTGCATTCTTGGCCTGCACTCCGTGAGTCCTGAGCCCTTCTTTCTTCCCAGCCTTTGACTCTGAATTCAGCCAGCAAGTCAGAGGCAGAACCCTGGGCACGAAGGGAAGGCAAACTCAAACCACCTCTGGAATCGAAGAAAACCCACTGATTCTGAAAGTGCCCTAGGGGAGAGGGAGCTACCTTCAGGGGTCTGCACCTGCAGGGCCATGTCTTCTGAAAAGATGAGCTGGAAGGCAACTCCTGCTGTTCTGATGGGATCCCACATGAACCAGGCAATCAACATCCAGGTCCAGATCAGACCTGAGCAGTTGGATCCAAGTGTCTTCCCACTGCACACCCTAGGAAGCAGCAGGACCAGGTGGAGCTCTCCGAGTGGACGGAGGAGGCTGGGGCCTAGGGGATTCATCAAGAACCAGGTGGTCCATAGGCGTCGGGAAGAAGGATGTCTGGGAAGGAAGGGCCAAAGGAGTAACTCTCATCTGTGGCATCCATGGACCCCAGAGATGAGAGCGGCAACCGAAGCTAGAATAGTTTGACAATGGCAAGGAGGAAAGCTGACCAGCTGATGAAGCAAGCCATGAGGTTCATGATGAATGCCTTCCAAATCTTCTAGCCTCAGGAACCACTACAAGCGAGGCCTCGAGGCCTCGAGTGGAAGACAAAGAATGGAGGGCTTTCCCGGTGGCCATCACGTCGGGTGCTTCGGCAACCCTTGCCGCCATGGCTGCAGGTGCAGGAGCAGCGTCAAAGGGTGCCACAGGTGAAGGTGAAGAGTTAGAAGACACCACCCCTCAGGGTGAAATTTGATGGGGACCCCCAGCAACTGGAGTTCTTCTTGGCTCATGTCCTGACCTACACGTATGGGCTCAAAATATCTACGGAAGGCGCCACAGTGAGGGGCATCATCCTGGTGCTTGAAGGAGCCATCGCTCACTGGATGGTCACACTTCACCATGAAAATGCCCTTGACCCTGGCTGACCGCAAAGAGAGGGATTGCATCAAGACCATCCGCCAGGGTCGCAGAGGGATAGCCGAGTACACCGAAGAGTTCTGTGCTCAACGACTGGCTGGAAGACTTCCTCATCAGCTGTTTCAAGGATGGGCTGAACAATGACATTTACAACGCCTGCATCTCGAGAGCCCCCACCACCACCACTTCAACCCTATGTGATTGGTACGAAGTGGCCATCGACTAAGCTTGCAACAAGTACCACTCGGGGCGAGGATGGAAGAAGTCACCTCTGGAGAAAAGAGAACCAACAAAACCACTGAATCCAGAACCCCACTCAACTGCTTGGTTCAAGTGCAGGCAAGAGGGGCACCGAGCATCAGAGTGCAAAACCAGGCAGCCTACCAAGAAAGCTGCCCTGGCCCTGCCGGGAAATCTGCTAAGCTGTCACAACATTCCCAAGAAATGGCATTGAAAAGGCTGGAGGTCGTCGAGTTAACTCTGTCTCCCAAAAGTGTGTGTTCTATATGGATGAGAACAGAGGATGAGTTCTGAGCCATTCTCAACTACTAGGAGGGATGGCCAGCAAAATCCAAAGATGGCCCATTTTGTCCATTCATGGTCTTACTTCTGCACCAGGCTTGATTCCCAGCAACCAGGCCTTGGCCCAGCAAACAGATACAGGTAGTTTAGCTCAGAAATTAAGCCTAAATTTATTTAGAAGCCCAGCCTGATTGTCAAATATGGCTTTGTTCAGGATGTGATGGCTGTTTTTGATGGACTATGACTACAAAACATATTCAACCTCACTGCAAATTAACGATGGGAGACTAAAAGTAAGCATTTAATTTTACATTTAAAAAAAAAACCTAGCACACAAACCAAAACTTAATTCTCATCAAAATGTGAAGTTGTCCAAAATTTGTTATGTGCCTTTGTAATGCGTATTCAGGAACAATCCACCCAAAAAATACATATATTCTGAACAAACGTGCAGAATAAAGTACATTATGAGAAAATATTTGTAAAAGTTATACACAGTAGACAAAATTGTTGAAAAAAATGCATCTAAAGGTTAAATGCACCAAAATGAATGTAATTTTCAGTGTAAACTATTAAAAACCTCAATTCCAAAAATTGAATTTGAGCCAGTAACAAAAGCAATAAATTAAAGTTGCCAAGTAGTACAGATTTCCCCATCCTTATTAAAGAATGCCTCAGTTATGAGATCACCATAAATGCACATGAGGACACTAGTATATTAGTTAAGGAAGAAATGAAAAATGCAGCAAAATACAAAGAGCATCAATTTGGTTCAGTAGTAAAGGCACCAGGAGGGAAAGCAGGAAGTTCTGAATTCACCTTACAGATGAAAGCCGGTTGGGTGACTTTGGGCCAGTTCTTCCTTCAGCCCAGCCTACCTCACAGGGTTCTTGCAGAGAAATAGAAAGAGGGAGGAATACTATGCATGTTGAGTTATTTTTAGGTATAAAAAAACCCGAATCTCATAAATAAATAAATAAATAAATAACCATGGCATTGTAGGAACCCACACCCTGATTGGAGCACAGACATTCAGGGTTCATACCCTCCCAAGCAACTCTTGTTTCTATGGCAGTCATCCAACTGGGCAACTGCTGAGCTCCTCAAACCGACCAGGACAACCCCCAAAAGGAACCCAGAAATCTAACCCCCTCTTGTGCATCTGGCTACAACCACAACCTAACGGTTCGGCGCGCTTGTAACCCCAGAGACGTTTCCAGGTCAGGGGGAACCTTCCCTGGGGAAGTCCGTTCTCAGGTGCTGCTGTCCTTTGGTCAAAGTCAAGAACTGAAGTGATTTGGGAGGAGGAGATTTGGGGAATTTTGTTTAAGTGCGGATTTCCATTCTCTGACTCCTGATCACTTCCTATACCAAAAAAAGGAGAGGCTTTTTTAGCATGTGAAGTGAAGTTTGCCATCTGTCAGAAATGGTGTAGGGTCTCCTGCTTGGGGGGGGAGGGGTTTGGACTAGATGACCTACAAGGTCCCTTCCAACTCTGTTAATCTGATTCTAAAAGAAAGCTTCCATTTCTGCAATTGTGTTGAACCTCAAGAGCAGTGGCACCTTGAGATGTGGCTGATCAGCCGATTTCAGAGGCCCAGCAGAAGCACCCATCGTCCACACCTCCAGCACAGGGCAAGCCAAATAGAAAGCATCTGGACCGGATTCATTCCATCAGAGCAGGCGCCGCCTCCCAAAACAGCCCCTTTGATTACGCACAGCCTGCAAGAATCACCAGCCATCACTCTGGGCTTTTGAAGTCAGCAGTGCCAGAAATGAACTCACTGATTGCTCCACTGCATTTCCTCCTGCCCTTGTGGCTGGGGTTGGGGTGTTCAGACACACCACGGAGCAGCATCTTACAGGGCTGCTCTCCTAACATCAACACACACACACACACAACCACACTGCCCATGGCTCTTCTGATTTCTGGGGAAGGAACTCAGACAGACCAATTTCCACTCACTGAATGACACCTGCAGAAGGCTTCTCCACTCTGTCCCGTTTGGTCTGGAGAAGGCCTCCCTTTCATACAGTCAGATTGTAACAAACCAGCAGGATTCTGCCAAGCAGCTTCCAAATCACTCCAATGTGCCTATTTTATTGAGACTCCAGAAAGAGTGCAGAGAAGAGCAACCAGGATGATTAGGGGACTGGAGGCTAAAACATGCAAGGAACGGTTGCAGGCTTGGTTAGTCTAGTGAAGAGAAGGACCAGGGGAGACCGGATAGCAGTCTTCCAGTATCCGAGGGGCTGCCACAGAGAGGAGGGGCTCAAGCTAGTTTCCAAAGCACCTGAAGGCCAGACAAAGAATAATGGTTGGAAACTGAACAAGGAAAGATTCAACCTAGAAACAAGGAGAAATTTCCTGACAGTGAGAACCATCAACTGTGGAACAGAAATTGCCTTCAGAAGTATTGGGGGTTTCATCACTGGTGGCTTTCAAGAAGAGACTGGGCTGCCATCTGTCAGAAATGGTGTAGGCATGTGGAGCCATATCTGTGGGCATGTGAGCGTTGCCCTAGCTCAGCTCCAGCATGCATGCGCACACCGGCCAGATGATTTTGGGGCCTTCCGGGCCCTCCAGAAGTCGGGAAACGGGCTGTTTCCAGCCTCCGGGGGAATGGGGAAAGCCATTTTCACCCTCCCCAGTCTCAGAAAGCCTCTGGAGCCTGGTGAGGGTGGAAAATGGGCCTTCCAGTCCCAACAGAAGTCAGGAAATGGGCCATTTCTGGCCTCCGGGGGGGGAGGGGGAGGCCTTTTCGAAGGGCCATCACGTGCCAAAAGCCCGGGGGGGGGGAAGCTTGGGGGGGTCGTGCGTGCATGCGTGTGGCACATTGAATTATGGGTGTGGACACACGCATGTGTGACACCCCCCCTGTGCTCCCCCCACTTTTGGCACACAAGGCCATCACTGGTGTAAACTCTCCTGTTTGGATGGGTCCCTTCCAACTCTGTTAATCTGTTAAATCTGTTCAACCTCTTAGGGTTTCATGCTGGCTATCCTGTACAGGTATTCCTTGACTTACAACAGTTCATTTAGTGACTGTTCGAAGATACAGAAGTGACTTATGGCCGTTTTTTACACTTATAACCGTTGTAGCATCCCCATAGTCACACGATCAAAATTCAGGCACTTGACAACTGACTCGTCTCTATGACGGTCGCAGTATCCTGGGGTCATGCGATCCCTTTTCAGACCTTCTGATAAGCCAAGTCAATGGGGAAGCCAAGTTCTGTGTTGCTAACTTAACAACTGCAGTGATTCACTTAACAACTGTGGCAAGAAAGGTCATAAAATGGAGCAAAGTTCAGTTAACAACTGTCTCACTCAGCAACAGATTGGGCTCCATTTTGGTCATAAGTCGAGGACTACCTGTATATTTAAAATGGATGCTATTCTTCCCAAGTGGTCTCAAAGACACAAAAATAATGAAGTTATATTTCTGGCCTGGCATATATCAGCCTGAACAGTCTTGAAGATTTCAGAGGTAACATCAAGAGACGTATATCCTTTCCACCATCAACCTGCCTCCCTCTCAATAAAATTAGAGTCAAGTAAATCTGCATACAAGAATTGCCCAGCTGGGTCAGAATGCTAAAAGGTTTCCCAACCATGCTCTCTCCGCCTGGGGACTGATGTCAACACCTATCAACTGCAACCACCCTAGATAAAGGACGATGGGAGGTAGAATCTGAAGCAACTGAAGGGGCTTAGGCTATGAAAGGCTGGTCTTGTGAACATCTGGTTGCCAGAAGGCAGCTCTTGTGAAACACCATATATATTCCTGATACAGAGATTAACAGAGTTGGAGGGACCTTGTAGGTCATCTAGTCCAACCCCACCCCAAGCAGAGACCCTACGCCATTTCTGACAGATGGCAGTCCAATCTCTTCTTGAAAGCTTCCAGTGATGAAGCTCCCACAACTTCCGAAGGCAACTTCTGTTCCATGGGTTGATTGTTCTCATGGTCAGAATCCCAGCATCTGGCATTCAGAGATGTTCTCGCTCTCTTATACTTGGATATTCCTAGATTCTTCATATCTTCTGCTTGGCAGGGCAAGTGCTATTTTCCCTCCCTATAATTCTGTTTATTTATTTGTATTTGTATATTGTGAGCCACCCAGAGTGGCTGGAATTGGTCAGCAACAAAGGGAGAATATACAAATAAATATATGCAATCCATATTGTCTTATTTGCGTATTTAACAAATTTGAATACTTGGGACCTGGGTTCAGGCTGAGGTTCAGACTCAGGATGGGCTTTTGCCACCTACTTAAACTAAGAAGGGGCAGAAAGTATATATACCGAAAGGCCCGGAGACTCTCAGACTTGGCCACAACTTGAGACATTGACCCTCTGTTAAGCGGGGAGGGGGACTCTGGCTGAGCAATGCCTGGTCAAGAACCTGAAGTCAGATTGGTGATCCCTTGCTGAGAAGGTTCAGGAGACGGGGCTTCTGGTATGCAACCATTACTTCCTCCTTCCGGTCCCTTTACAGGTGTCAGATTAGGAAGCTGGTCTCATCCTCTTTATCGTAAGGACTGGATTCATAAGACAGCCATGCAACTCCAAGATCCTCTCACAGTTACTGCTATTAAGCCTGGGTTCACCGAGTCTATATTTGTCCTTTTGGTTTTTCTTGCCTAAGTGTAAGACTTGACTTTACATTGAATTTCATTTTGTTAGATTGAACACTGGACCCTATCTATTATAATGAATATAGAATATAGAATTTTATTGGCCAAGTGTGATTGGACACACAAGGAATTTGTCTTGGTGCATATGCTCTCAGTGTACATAAAAGAAAAGATACGTTCTAACAAAATGAAATTCAACATAGAGAAAAGTAAAGACTTACATTTAGGCAAGAAAAACCAAAAACACACATACAGTCCGGGTGAAACCAGGCTTAATATCAGTAACCGTGAGAGGGATCTTGGAGTCCCAGTGGACAATCAGTTAAATGTGAGCCAGCAGTGTGCAGCAACAGCCAAAAAAGCCTAAATTGCATTAACAGAGGGATACAATCAAGATCAAGTGAGATACTAATATGACTCTACTGCATCCAGTTTTGGTCATCACCCTATAAAAAAGATGTTGAGACTCCAGAAAGAGTGCAGAGAAGAGCAACCAAGATGATTAGGGGACTGGAGGCTAAAACATACGATGAACGGTTGCAGGAACTGGGCGTGGCTAGTCTAGTGAAGAGAAGGACCAGAGGAGACAGGATAGCAGTATTCGAAGGGCTGCTACAGAGAGGAGGGGCTCAAGCTGTTTTCCAAGGCACCCGAAGGCCAGACAAGAAACAATGGATGGAAACTGAACAAGGAGAGATTCAACCTGGAAATAAGGAGAAATTTCCTGACAGTGAGAGCAATCAACCCATGGAACAGAAGTTGCCTTCAGAAGTTGTGGGAGCTTCATCCCTGGAAGCTTTCAAGAAGAGACTGGACTGCCATTTGTCAGAAATGGTGTAGGGTCTCCTGCTTGCATGGGGGGTTGGACTAGATGACCTACTGGGTCTCTTCCAACTCTGTTAATGTAATCTAATCTAAAACCCCACCAAGCCTGCTAAAATAGCTAAATTGCACATGGGGAGGAATTCAGATTGCCACAGCTGGCGAAATGAAACTTTCTGCGAGATATTTCTTGTCTGTTAAACAGAAAATAGGGGCCCGCACCTCTAACATGTCACCAATCTTTCACAATGTCGGCCCAGCGGCCCAGTTGCGAAGGGCTGCAACCTCAGTGCTGGCCCCTCCCATCGAGCACTTAGCTGGGGCATCTAGGAATCACTTCCCTCTTGGCTTTGGAGCTGAGTGATGGACAGATGTCACTTTCCTTCTCAGGAATCACAAGCTCCACCAACAGCAGAACCATCAGACATTGGGAAACTGAAGTGGGGGGGGGGGACAAGAAAAGCAGTGAAGTCTCTTTGCGATTCTAATTAGCCAGGAATGCTTGGTTCCAAATGTCATAGTTTGGAAGTGGAACAGTCAAAAGCAATGAACCTTTCCATAAAGATAAAGACAGAAAAAACTATTCTGTTGAATATCAAGAAAAAAGAATGAACCGTTTCAGAAGCTTTGGCATTCTCAGAATGTCCTATCTTCACTGTTTTTGTAAGCAAGATTGAATTTTCCGCAGAACGTTATCAATTTCCCAGGAGCTTCATTGGAGTTCTCTGCCAGGTCCCAAGACTCAGTTATTCTAACAGATTAACAGAGTTGGAAGGGACCTTGTAGGTCGTCTAGTCCAACCCCCTGCCCAAGAAACAGCCTCTACACCATTTCTGACAGATGGCAGTTCTGTCTCTTCTTGAAAGTTCCCACAACTTCCGAAGGCAACTTCTGTTCCATGGGTTGATTGTTCTCACTGTCAGAAAGTTTCTCCTTATTTCCAGGTTGACTCTCTCCTTGTTCAGTTTCCATCCATTGTTCCTTGTCTTCAGGTGCCTTGGAGAATAGCTTGACCCCCTCCTCTCTGTGGCAGCCCCTCAAATATTGGAAGACCGCTATCATGTCTCCTCTGGTCCTCTTCACTAGACTAGCCAGGCCCAGTTCTTGCAAACATTTATCGTATGTTTTAGCCTCTAATCATCCTGGTTGCTCTTCTCTTTACTTTTCTAGAGTCTCAACATCTTTTTCTAAGAGTTCTCCAGTGAAAGCCAAGCCCAAAGCCCCTTCCACTGTCTGATGTCCTCCAGATAAGATGGTGCTGCAATTGCAAAGCCAGTAAGCCAGATTCCCAACCTATCTGGAGAGGGCCAAGTTGGTGGAGGCTGCCAACAGCCTTGGCAGCTGTACATGGATGCCCACTGAAAGGAACTGTGAGCAGGCTTGTTACATGAAAGCAAATGTCACAGAAAGTTCAGCTACTTCTTTTTACAAATACAACACAGGAGAGAAAAGTATTTTGGACTGCATTTAAGACGCCATTCCTGATTAAGGTCTACATTTGGGTTAGGGCAAGATCCACATCCTAAGAAGCTGTAGGAGAAAGGATGGCAGAACCTGGGGTGGAGTCAAAAGAGGGACCGGCCTAGGATCCCTAAGTAGCCACAAGAGAACTAGTGCCATAGACCCTTATCTAACTCTAAGACCAGTAGTTGAGAAGATTCATGTGCAGAGGCATGAGTAACAATAAATCAATTAATCAAACTTTCACATATGCACCTGGTCTTCCACATTTGATAGAAGCCCCTCACCCACCCAGGAGTTTGTGCTCCTGTAAAATCATCCAGACTTTATAAAGAGTCACTTGAGGAGAGCCAGAAGCTCCGTCCTTTATGCCAGCCAGTCCTCTTCTCAGGTTGGCAATTACAAGCACAATAAGCAGTGGCTGCTGGGAATTCTGCCTGCTGACCCCGTAATACTATCACCGGTGGTATTCTCAAAGTTAACCGCATCACTTCCAGGCAAGGCTATAATTGACACTTCATGTTCCGACTCAGTATTTTAAATTAAGGACTCCAGCTGGTTTCTCTGGAACAGGGATCTCCAACCTTGGCAACCTTAAGCCTGGCGGACTTCAACTCCCAGAATTCCCCAGCCAGCAAAGCTCTGCTCTGGAAGACTGAAGGGTGCCAAAAGTGCTTTTTTTTCAAGAGTCAACTGGACTTTCTGGTTTTTCTTTGAAGACGTTTCGCTTCTCATCCAAGAAGCTTCTTCAGCTTCTTCTCATCCAAGAAACTGAAGAAGCTTCTTGGATGAGAAGTGAAACATCTTCAAAGAAAAACCAGAAAGTCCAGTTGCTTCCTTAAAAAAAGCACCTTTGGAACAACCATGACCTGGATAGGATAGGATAGGATAGGATAGGATAGCCTTTATTGTCATTGTACATCAACTAAATTGGTTTTAGCCTCACTGGTGCAATCCATGACAACATAAATAGTATAAAGAATAATCCCTATGCAAGTAATTAGGGAGGAAAAGAACAAGAAAGAAAAAGAAAAACTAGTCACACATTTCCGCATGTGCGTGGAGTGATTGTGATTGTGGATGATTGAGAACCTCCATGAAATTCAGACTGAAGGACAATTGTTGTCCCTTCCCTCCAATTGTTGCTGCACTTATTCATCAAACCCCATTTCCCAGGTATCTCTTTCAACAGCCTTGAGACAGTGTGACTGCAGAAGTTCCTCTGACACCCACAGACACATTTTTATCTAAAAGGCAAGCTTAACTTAACCAATCTTGGTCTGCGCGTCCTCCTGCAGCCACCTTAGAAAACCTTTTGTTTTCCAGCTGCTTTCCATGGAAGTGGTGTGCCCTTGACTGTTCTTGTACGATGCTCCCAAGGCAAAAGGAACCAAGGGGCCTTGGAAAATGGCAACCATCCTGCCAACATCGCCCCTCCTGAGCATGACGTCACATCCACGCCTGCTCACGGCCTTTCATCTCCCACATCTGGATTTCTGGCACGCAGCAGAAGCACAAAGAAGAAAACCAGCCTTGTTTCTCTTCATTCCACTTCATTTTCAAGCTGGCCTGAATGTAGCAAAGGCAGCTTACGTGAATGCCACTAAATCCATTTCCGATGCCCGCCATCTGCCTCGGATCAAACGCTATTGCACTGCTCTCCTCAGGGCAATGCCCAAGGCTGGAACTCTGCTCAGGGGGGTCCCTCCAAATGCAGGATCTGCTCCTTCCCCTGCAGAAGAACCACCAGGTGGAAAGGCTCCCCAGCTGACCAGCAGCCTCTTGAACCTCAGGCCTGAATCACTGCAACATTCCAGGATTTGGAGCAATGAAGCCACAGAGTGGGGAAACAATGATCAACCAGGGGAGGAAGAGTGCTGCACGACCGACTTCCAAAGCCAAGGGGCTTTTCTCCTGCAACTGCTTCTTTTCTCCACCCCCACTCCCCCCCAGCAAGATCTGGCAGATAAAGACCCATGATGCAACCCCACTTCACTGGTGGAAATATGGAAAGTCATCGCAGCGCTATTACATCACGCATTTTGCTTGATTAGGGAAAGGCCTGGAGCCAGGCTGCTGCACTGAGAGGGGGGGGCGACTTCTTGCAGCAAAGCAGCCCCCAGGCTCAACCCCAGCGCATCTGGGAGACTTGCTGGCCGGCCTTGAGCCAGGCACTCTGGGGCCGGGTGGGGCCGTTCTTCCATTCCAAAAGAGCACTCACCAACTCCAGAATAAACAACTTCTGGCTCTCTGAAATCTCTGGTGTGAATTGTATAATGCAAAATGGATCCTGACGACCTCTCCAGAATGAATTCCTTCTCCAAGGTTTTCCAGATCCAGGAGGGGCAAGAATGTCATGGCAGGAAAACCCAGCGTTGAAAAAAAGAGATGGACTACAGCCAAGCGTTCTTCCCGCCCATCCCTTCCAGATCCTCGCCTGATCCCTTCCCAGGCCATCAACCCTGGAAGCTGGGATCCCTGCCCAACTTCGATCCAGGATGGAATCTGTTACTGTCTCATTCTAATGCCACAGGCATAGCCAACGATAACCTCCTGAACGCAGAGGAAAGATGGGAAAAGGCCTGGCAAATGAAACAGCTCCTGATGGCTCTTGTTAGGAGGCAGCTGTGGTTCATCTCCAGGGCAAGACGGAAGGTGGCCTGTTGCCCAAGAGCCCACTCGGGCCTCCTCTGTCAGGGCAAAAGGCACAATTGCCTCCCCTTCTCACTTCATCATACTGACTGATTGATGAAATCTGAATCAGTACAAAGTCTCCTGCTTGAGCAGGGGGTTGGACTAGAAGATCTCCAAGGTCTCTTCCAGCTCTCATCTATCCTATTAATACATTCATCCCTCATCAGGGTGGAATTCCATTAGCCAAACCCACATGACATGCAAGGTAATGCATTCAAGATCTCATCAATCCCACAAAACAGGGCTTCCCAAATTTAAGGCAAGGACTGCTAGGGGATGAGATCCCAAATTTTGAAAAAGGCTCCTGCAAGCATGATATCTGAGCTCAGACTGCCTGAACCCCAATGAAATCACACAAATCCTCCCTCCTTTGGAAGGGGCCAGTCACAGTGCCACCAAGTGCAGGAAGGGGTGCCAATGCTCCCACCAGTAACCCCATGATCCCCAAATGGTGCAGCAGGGGGACACACCGGGCATGCTCAGATACTCCGTACTTGGCCTTGATCCTAGCTGGCACCTCCGTATTTCCCTGAACAGCTGCACACCTGAACCCACCTGGAGGTTCTTATCAGTTTCTCCCCCTCGGAAGAGGCAGAGAATAGCCAAGTTTACAGCCACTGGGAGGGGGGGAGGCGGAGATGCGTTCATAGGTTATGGTGACTGTGTCCCTAGCCTTCCAGAAAGCTGGCAGTTGACAGTCCTTGGCCTAAAGAACAGCATACAACCACTGAATTCCTTTGAAAAATGTCCTTTTCTTGGCAAGCATTTCTTTTACCACCAACTCTAAATAATTAATGGAATCTATACAATACACACTTGGACAAAAAACTCCGATTCAAATGAAACTGTCTATATATTAAAGAAGCATTAACTGCTACCCTTAATAGCAAAGTTCTGGAGATCCTTTGGGGAGTTGGGCATTTACACTTGCAAAAACTTTCTGGAGTCTGACCTTCAAAGCCACTTCGTGGGTCCCAGTTCCCACGAGATCTGTGCCGGCCTTGGAGCAACTCTGCTTCCACTGTGGCTGCCAAGGCAGTTCTGGCTTCCCGAGGTTTGCCAAGCTGCACTCCCTTCCCCGGAGCTTACTATGGGCAGCTTCTCACTCAAAACACGAAGACAGAGCCGGCCAGCAGCAAACAACCCCGACTGGTCAGCTCTTGGGACACAGATGCCAGTTATGAGGTCAGCTGCCTTTGCTTGCAAAGCTGAGTGGCATCGCCAACCTGTGAGTGAGCCATAACAGGGATTCCACTGGCATGGAGCCCTGTGCATCTCTCTCTGGCACGCTGGGTAAAGTTTTGGTGCCACGGTAGCTGAGATGCACATACGAACTTGCTGCACTGAACATCCAGGGGCTACTGTCATTCTCTTTCGTGCTCAGAAAAATTTGGAGGGTCAGGTTTTGCTGGGGGGGGGGAAACCTTGGTATCAGTCCTTTATTTCCCATAGAGTGCAGATAACTCAGTTTAATCCCCAACTTTTCACCCAACTATCACAACCCCAATGCCAGCCTCAGAATAAACAAGCAAAGGTGCTGTATCTTCCCAGTTTACTTCTGTTCCCATCTTTTTTTGAGGTTGGTTCTCTCTCCCGATTCTGTGTTAAGTCCCTGGGTATTCTACAACCTGTCACCGTGTCATGCTTGATTGATTTCGCTACAGAAATATAGAAATACAGCATGCATCTTAAAAACCACTGTTAACAGTGGCACATTTCAGCATTTTCAGATCACAATATAGCTTTGCAATGTAAAAAAAGGACTTCAAATCCACACCCAAACATTGGAAAAGAAGAATGCCAGTTATCATCGCTCCTGGGTGGCTGATATGAAATGAATATTGGGAGCCTTTTTCTTCCAAAGGCCTGTTGGCAAAAAAACCCTTTTCTTACAGGCGTCGGAGCCGCATCCACTCGCACGTTAAGGGCAGCGCCGGGTCCCACCGAGGCGCAGAGGCAGCACATGGGGGCGTCCGCAGACTAAGTTCCTTCCCGTTTGCAAAGTTTCAGATTGTCCCTAGGAAAAAGTTTGCAGCAACCGGCACAGATTTTGTCCGCCACAAAGAAACAATTCCAAAGTAGGGACTGTTGCAGGGCAGGAAAAATCTTTTCCGTTTTTCAATAACCGCTACACACACACACACACACACACACAGAGCCGTCTCCCGTCGCCTAAGACTTCTCCACGGCTTTGCCCCCTCCAAAGCAAAGGTCCCGACTGCGCCGCTTGCTCGGGCCGCGGGCTCCGGCTCCAGCCCGGCAGGGATGCTCCGGCGCTCTCTTACCTGCGCGGCTGTGGGCGAGGGCGGCGAGCAGGAGCAGCGCCAGGCTCCCGGGCCGGTTCAGCCAACTCCGCCGTTTCCACCGGGTGTGCGTGTCCATGTCGGCGGCTGGTCCGGGCTAGGCGCAAAGCGGGACGGCGGCGCTCCGGGGCGGCTGCTCTCCCGACACCGGCCGGCGCTGCGGGAGGCTTTCGGACTAAGAAGCGGGCGCCTCCCCTCCCCTCCCCTCCGCCCCCGGCAGGACCCTCCTAGGCGGCCATCGGCTGGGCGGCGGCGGCGGCGGCGGCTCTCCCTGCGCAGCCTGCTGGCCCGGCGCGCGGCTGGAGAGGTTCGCGGGCTCGGCTTGCGCGGGGAAGGTCCGGACGCTCGGCTGCCCCTCACGGCGTCTCCTCCCCGCCTCCTTCCCGGCTCCCTCCGCCCGACCTCCTTCCGGGGCGCCGCTCGGCAAAGTGAGGTCGCCCCGCTTTCCTGCCCCGCGAAACTTTCGGGTCCCCCCCCCGCTCGCCCTCTCCCCTTTCCCCGCGTCAAGCCGACGGGGCCGAGCTGCCAATCCGGGGGGCCGTGGCCAATCGCGGCGAAGAAAGCCCCCGGCCCCGCCTCCGCTCCGAAGGCGGGGGCGGAGGGCGCCACGAAGCTTTGCCTGTGTGGCAGGGGCGGCCGGCGCTCCCCCCCCCCCGCTCCCCATCCCTCCCGCGCGCCGCCCCCAACAGGCCCGCGCGCCGCCCCAGCCCAGCCCAGCGCCGGGTCCGAGCGCCCCCGATGCCCGGACTGGCCCACGGAGTCGGCGGCGGGATGCGGATGGGCCGGACGCCGCTCGAGCCGGGCTTCGCTTGGGGTCTTGGCAGGCGGGCTCCGGGCGGCCCCGCGCCACTTTCCTCCCGGCCCCGCCGACTTCGGTTACGGGCGCCGAAGCCTCCCTCAGCCACAAGCCCTGTACTCGTCTGGAGGCTCTGTCGTCCCGGTCCTTCCCAGGCATCTTTAACAGATTAACAGAGTTGGAAGGGACCTGGTAGGTCATCTAGTCCAGCCCCTCCCCCCACCAAGCAGGAGACCCTACATCATTTCTGTCAGATGGCAATCCAGTCTCTTCTTGAAAGCCTCCAGGGATGAAGCTCCCACAGATTCCGAAGGCAACTTCTGTTCTCATTGTCAGGAAATTCCTCCTTGTTTCCAGGTCTCTCCTTGTTCAGTTTCCATCCATTCTTCCTTGTCTGGCCTTCGGGTGCCTTGGAAAATAGCTTGACCCCTTCAATATTGGAAGACTGCTGTCATGTCTCCCCTGGTCCTTCTCTTCACTAGACTAGCCAGGCCCAGTTTCTGCAACCGTTCATTGCATGTTTGAGCCTCCAGTCCCCTCATCATCCTGGTTGCTCTTCTCTGCACTCTTTCTAGAGTCTCAGCATCTTTTTTGCCTCGGGAGCAGCTTTTCGAGGCCCAAAGGTACCTTCCAACTCTGTTGTTCTGTTTTCATTGCAAAGCAAGTGATAACAGATATAGAAATAGACAAATAGTAATGGCTCAAAATTTAGGGCTCCTTCAAGTGCCTGTTTTATTCAGAGCTAGTTTATTATACTAGTTAAGTGCTGGCCATGGCTCTCCCCCCCACTCCCCGTGGCATATGAAATGTCCTCTCATAATTTGGGGAGATGCCTGCCTGTCCCCTCCTGGGCAGACCACAGCAAAGGCTACCTCCCCGTCCTCTGGGCTTGGAGTCAGAAAGGAGTTCCCTGGCCAGCCTCCCCTTTTAGCCCCAGAGGGAGGTAGCTGGGAAGACCCCTCTGTCCACACCTGACTCTGCGGATAGGCAGTGGGGCAGAGGATGAGGGGAGAGAGACATACCCCCCATCCTGCCTCATGCCCCAGCCTCCAGATCCCCAACTGGCCAACCAGGCCGCCTATGGGCCCAGACCAGTGTTCCCAAATCCCCAGGGGAGTTTCTCAGTGGAAGGATGCAAATGACCAGCTGTCGGCAAGGAATATAAATCCTCTCAGAGTCTAGTCCAACCCCCTGCCCAAGCAGACCCTACACCATTTTTGATAGATGGCAATCCAGTCTCTTCTTGAAAGCCTCCAGTGATGAAGCTCCCACAACTTCTGAGGGCAACTTCTGTTCCTAATTTCCTAAATTGCAATTTAGGATTGCATTGGCTTTTTTGGCTGCCGATGCAAACTGTTGGTTCCTATTTAATTGGTTGTCCACTAAGACTCCAAGATCCCTCTCAGAGTTACTGCTATTAAACCTGCCAGTGTGCCTGGTTTCACCCAGTTGAGTGCTGCTAAACTTAATGGGAAGTAGTCACCGCAGGGCAACCAGCCACAATGGGTGTGTGTAAACGGGAAATTGAGGACACAACCATAAAGTTACAGCCATACAACATGGGTAAATATACTTAGACATAAGACACTGTATGTAGTATGAGAATTAGCTGTTCAGATGATGATATGAGAGAAAAAACTGTCCCTGTATAGAGTTGTTTTGGGATGCAGTGCCCTGGTCAATAGCACTGTCCCGAAGGGAGGAGCTGAAATAGTTTATGTCCAGGATGTCAGGGGTTTGCAGATATTTTCTCAGCCCTCTTTTTGACTTGTACAGTATACAGGTTGATTTGATTTGATTTGATTGAGGTCCTCAATGGAAGGCAGGCTGGTTGCAATTTTTTTTTTTTGCAGTTCTAATTATCCTTTGGAGTCTATACCTGTCCTGTTTGGTTGCTTTACCAAACCAAACAGTTATAGAAATACAAGTGAGACTCAACAATTCCTCTGTAGAGCTGTGTAAACAGCTCCTGGGGCCGTCTGAACTTCCTTGTTGTGTCGTTTTAATGATGGTTCTAATGTTAGGTGTCCATTTCTAGTCCTGGGAGATTATAGAACCCCAAAACTTGAAGGACTCTATTTGTTGTGTCTGTGCCTCCCCCCCGAGCCGGGCCCCCTGCCAGAAAGTGAGGGGGAAGGGCCATCAGGACTTACCTCTGGAGCACCAGCTTTCCTGGCTCAGCTCCAGGAGCCAGAGGCAGGCCAGGTGGAGGAGATAACGAGGCCTCCGTCCCCTGACTCTTCCCCCCCAGGCCACGCCTCCAGACCCGGCTGATGGCAATCAGGCCTGGCTGGATCCCAGGTTTCAGAGATACGAGAGGCGGCTACAACAAAGGAAGGGGTGGGGCAGGCCTAGAGAGTGCTGAGTCACGGAGCCACACCCCACAGAGTATAAAAGCAGCCCAGGCTGCTCTTCTGCTCCATGACGAGCAAAAATTGAGCTGAACTATTTGACTCATGGAGAAGTGAGCTGAACTCTTTGACTCATGGAGAATTGAGCTGAACATTCGGCCTGGATTGCTGACTTCCTGGTTGCCCGGCAACTCCAAGATAAGGGAGACTTTGGCAGGCAGCTGCAGAATCCCTGCCAGGACTGATAGCAGCCGTGAACTCAATTACTGGCTCATTTAGCCAGCTCGCGTGGCTGAGGCCAGGACAGGACAGAACACTATTGCTGATACCAAGCTGTCTAATATAGTATTATTTTTTTATTATTTTTTTATTTTTATTTATTTTTTTATTTATTTATTTGTCAAACACAACAGTATATATAAGTATAAGCATGAAATAACCATATGAATTGCACACAATCAAGGGAACATTAGGACAGGAATGGTAGGCACGCTGGTGCTCTTATTCACGCCCCTTACAGACCTCTTAGGATTGTGGTGAGGTCAATAGTAGATAGTCTTTGGTTAAAGCTTTGGGGATTTTGGGAAGAGACCACAGAGTCAGGTAGTGCATTCCAGGCATTAACAACTCTGTTACTGAAGTCATATTTTCTACAATCAAGATTGGAGCAGTTCACATTAAGTTTAAATCTATTGTGTGCTCATGTATTGTTGCGATTGAAGCTGAAGTAGTCTTCGACAGGAAGGACATTGTAGCAGATGATTTTATGAGTTAAACTCAGGTCATGTCGAAGGTGGCGGAGTTCTAAATTTTCTAAACCCAGGATTTCAAGTCTGGTGGCATAAAGTATTTTGTTATGATCAGAGGAATGGAGAACTCTTCTTGTAAAATATTTCTGGACACGCTCAATTGTATTAATGTCCGAAATGAGGTGTAGGTTCCAGACAGGCGAGCTGTATTCGAAAATTGGTCTAGCAAATGTTTTGTATGCTCTGGTTAGTAGTGTAATCTTTCTGGAGAAGAAGCTACGCAAGATTAAGTTTACAAATCTTAAAGCCTTTTTTGCGATGTAGTTGCAGTGGGCTTTGGCACTTAGATCATTTAATATGAAAACTCCAAGGTGGGGTGAGGGTCATCTACAAGCAGTGGTGGGATTCAGCCAGTTCGCACCACTTTGGGGGAACCGGTTGTTAACTTTCTGAGAAGTTTGGCAAATTGGTTATTGGAAGAAATCATTATAGCAGAGAACCAGTTGTTAAATTACTTGAATCCTACCACTGTCTACAAGTAATGTCCATCAAGCTTGTATTTAGTGTTCTGATTCTTTTTGCCAATGTGTAAGACAGAGCATTTGCTGGTTAAGATTTGGAGTTGCCAAATTTTTGACCATTCCGACACAAAGTCAAGGTCTTTTTGAAGGGTAGCCGCAGTGTTGGCAGTGTTAAATAGAATAGAATAGAATAGAATTTTATTGGCCAAGTGTGATTGGACACACAAGGAATTTGTCTTGGTTCATATGCTCTCAGTGTACATAAAAGAAAAGATACGTTCATCAAGGTACAACATTTACAACACAGTTGATGGTCAATATATCAATATAAATCATAAGGATTGCAAGCAACAAGTTATAGTCATACAGTCATAAGTGGAAAGAGATTGGTGATGAGAACTATGAGACGATTAATAGTAGTGCAGATTCAGTAAATAGTTTGACAGTGTTGATGGAATTATTTGTTTAGCAGTTTAACATCATTGGCGAAGAGAACACAATTACTTATAATATGGTCACAGAGGTCATTAATGTATAATATGAAGAGTGTTGGTCCTAGAATGCTGCCTTGGGGGACACCGCTATTGACAGGAGCAGGATTTGATAGGGCACTGCCTATTTTGACCACTTGTCTGTTTGACAGGAACGCTGTTATCCAATTATGGAGGGGTCCGGAGATGCCGTAGGATTTTAGTTTCAGAAGAAGTTTGTTGTGTACCACTGAGTCAACAGCTTTACAGAAGTCTATGTAAATTGCATCTATTGCTTTGCCCTGATCAAGATTTGTAGTCCATATGTTTTTGCAGTGAAGAAGTTGTAAATTACAGGATAATTTTTTTCTGAAACCAAATTGTTTATTAGAGAGTAGGTTGTTTGTTTCAAGGTGGAGGGTGATGGATTGGTTGATGATTGATTCCATTACTTTGCAGGTGACGCAGCATAAAGAAATTGGTCTGTAATTTTCAACTAGGCTGGGGTCACCTTTTTTGAAGACAGGGATGACCTTGCCTAGTGACCATAGTTTGGGAAGGGACCTGGTCCTGAAAGATGTTTCAAAGATTATGCTTAGGGATTTTGCTATAACAGTGGAAAGCTTTTTTAAGAAGTATGCACATAGACCATCAGGTCCAATAGATAGAGATGGTTTCAATCTGTGAAGGGCCTTTTCAACATTATCTTCTGTGAAATCTATTTGTGTTAGATCTATCCAACAAGATGCAGTTTCCAGGTCCTGAACTCAGGCAGGAAAAATCAAATGCATAGGTGAGAGGGATCTAGGTCTTCTGGTGGACCATCATTAAGTGTGAGCCAGCAATGTGCTGCAGCTGCCAAAAAAGCCAGCGCAGTCCTGGGCTGCATCAACAGAGGAATAGTATCAAGATCACAAGAAGTGATAGCACCGCTTTATATTGAATTTGTGAGGCCACACTTGGAATACTGAGTCTAGTTCTGCTCATCATATAAAAAAGATGTTGAAGCTCTAGAAAGAGTACAGAGAAGAGCAACAAAGATGATTAGAGAGCTGGCGACTAAACCATATAACAAATGTAAAGGGGAATTAGATATATAGCCAAAAGAAAAGAAAGTTTGAGGGACACGATAATCTTCCAGTTGTTGAGGGGCTCTCAGAGAGAAAAGGGAGTTGAGTTATCATCCAGAGCACCAGAGGGCAGCTTAAGGAGTAATAGATGAGAGATCCAACCTAGAAGTAAGGAGAGGTTGCCTTTTGGAGTTATGGGTCCATCACTGGAGATTTTCAAAAACAGACTGGACAATCATTTGACCAGGATGGTATAACGTGTCCTACCTTGGGCAGGAGGTTGGAATAGAAGACCTCTAAAGACCCTTCCAGTCCTATAATTCTATTTCTATGTCTAACCTTGGGCACTGTGGGACAAACACCATTGGCAACACTCAGGGAGCATCCTTTGCGGTAAAGAGAGCAACAATGCATAAAGGGTGCCCTTATTTGCATCTCCAAGAGATTGGACATCCATTTGCCTGGAATGGTACAACATCTCCTTCTTGAGCAGGGGCTTGGACTAGAAGACTTCCAAGCTCTTGTTATTCTGTGACTGGTAGGATTTCCTCTCCCTGAATAGTTGAAGAAAATGTAAATGGAGCCAAGTGAGTTACGCACAACTATGCAACTTGGATATTAAGTAAAGGTCAGTGACCCTTCCAGCTTGAGATCTTTTTCTGGTGGAAAATCTTGGGCCTTTTCATGTTGGAAATGACAGGAAACTTGGCAATGTTACTTTTGTGGCCTGCCAAATGATCGCGGGCAGGCAATTGGGAGCCCTGTGTTTTTATTTTTTGGGCTTTATTTGCTGCCAGATGTGGCCTGGCTTTCCTTCCCAGACCCATTCAAACAGCTGACCTTTTGGGGAGATGGGATGGGGTATCAGCACGGACACCTTGGAAGGTGCTGAGGGAATCCAGTCCCTCACTGGCCGTGCAGTTGCCCCAGGGGGTGTGTGGCAGATCCCCAAAGGTTCCACACAAGCGAAGGATAGCGTTTCATTGGACAATCCAGGGAAAGGTCAAAGAATTGGGAAAGGCCAGGTAAAAAGTAGCAGCAACTCGGGAGAAATTTAAGAAATGTAGTTGGCTTTGAGACAATGGAAATTTTAGCATGGGGTGAACGCCGGAGTTGCAGAAGATCTTTAGAAAGAAAGGTTTGGAATTCCTGAAATGCCTTGGAAGGACATTGAATACCCAGGAGGAGAATATCCACATTTGCCACAGGTAGAAAGTGAGGATGGAGATGGGCTCTGTAGCCTGAAGGGGTCGTCTGACTCCCGGTTGCAATGGAGCAGAGTCAAGAGTCCACTGCACAAGAGGCTCCACAAGTAGGACGTTCCAAGGCTTGGCTGCCCTGGCAGAGCCGGTCCAACTCATTGACCAGCTAATCAGGGGCAACTCACTAAACTCCAGAAGGAGAACTGAAGCTGCAATGCCATCTGTACCACCCAACCCCTGAAATCTGCCAAGGACTTCAAAGAGCTCCAGGTCCTTGCTTCACTTCCCCTTGAGACCATGATTCACTCACAACTCAAATTCAAGCAGCCCTTTGATGTTTCACACACAGCCCTAGTGTGTTTATGGCTCTTTGCAGGATCTTCCAGAGCTCCTTGTTCTCGTCTTACTTTTTCAACCAGAGAAATTTCTCTCCCTTTTAAATAGCATTGATCCAATGCATCTTTAATTGGTTGGAGTCTTGTGATAACAAAGCCATGTGGACCAATGCAATCAATTGCTTCTGTTTTGTTGATTTATACACCTCAGGAAACATGAGCAATAAATCAATAGCAGTTTGTCTGACTTGGTTGTGAGGTCCACTTGTTTTGCATGGTGCTTACTTCAACTCACTTCCTAGACCAAAGCTATCAACACAGAATGCAACTTTTTGTTTTTCAGCCTGACAAGACTAAGAGGAGGATTGGCCATGATGGACCATTGTCTCCCACACCTCTGGGAGGACTTGAACCTGGATCTCCCCATGTCTTGTCCAGCATCTGGGGTTAGGGAAGAGCCAAGGCTGACATCCCATGGCAGATAGGTGGACACCCAACTCAGCAATGTGACTGTGTTGTCTGTTAGGCCAAGCAGTATGCAATAAAATAAAAAATGCTTGAAACTAAAGCAGTTTATTTGTATCAACTGATTTCAAATAATAATTCTACCAAGAATTAGAAAGGTTTAGAAATAGAATTGATAATGAACATTGCTATGATTTAACTTCAGTTTTAATTTTGTTCAAAGAGAGGAATAATTAGTTTTCATTAAATCTTTTGTAAAATAATTTCTAATTATTCAAGTCCACCTGATTTGCAATGGTCGACTCAGATGAACCACAACTTTTGCTGGTCTACATTTGCTCCCCCGAGCAAGATATCAATGGGAAGATCAGTTGAGACAAGATAGCTTCCTCCCCTGAAGCAGGAGTGTCCAAAGAGGGTTTCAGATGATTCCCAAAAGGGCAATTGTGGAAGATAGAAGTGCAGTTAGCAGCTACCCACGGAGTGAGAAATCAACCTTCCTGTTCTGTTTGGAGAGGGAACATCTGTATTGCTCCCCGTTCACTGCATGGTGCCCCTGGTTGAAGAGGGTGAGAGAGCAGGAGAGGCTGCTGGAGATCCAGGAGGCCACTTTTGGAAGCTGCTATTGGAAGAAATATCCAACTGGGTTCAGTTCCAAGTGGGGAGAAAGAAACTGGAAACATGGAGGCTGCTTGGAAGGATGGTTTAATGGAGCAGAACCATCAATCACATAGTCCTGGTGCAGCTGAACACATAGAATGGAGAGTGAGTATTATTTATACCCTCTCTTGGGCTTTGCCCTAGAGCTTCCTGTTCTGTGCAAGAAACGTATCCTATTGATTGCTGTAGGGGTCATGTGCAAATCCTAGCAGTTTGTTTGAGATAAGCTTGGTTGAACTCTGCTGGGTGATGTAATGAAGGGGCTTAGTTGTGCCATACGGGTATTCTGTTGCTAGATGGGTAGGGGGCAGGGGTGAAATGCTCCCAGATCGGACCAAATCGTGCAATCCGGTAGCGATCGTGGCTGGTAGTTCGGCGATCTGGTAGTGATCGCAAAGCTCCGCCCACCTGTACAGGTGTCATTACTTCCTGGTTTTAACCAGGAAGTAATGTGTTTTTTACCTTCTGTGCATGCGCAGAAGGTTTTGTGCATGCACAGAAGGTCTGCATGCATATGTGATGCAGCGCGTGCACTTCCCGACCAATAAGGAAGGTAAGTAGATTTCACCCCTGGGGCTAATCCTATTATGTCCTGAGGGTCATGTCTTAATCCCATCAGCCTGGAGCTGAAATCTTTTGTTTTGTAGATAGGCTGGCCCAGTCTTAATGTGCACCAAATATCTGCTCAGAGCAGGGAGCTGCTCTTTGTCTTTAAAAAACTGTGTCTTCTTTTCTCATCCGGGGAAATACAATATTCTGCCTTTTTAATATTTCTTAAAATATTTCATTCTTCTAGGAGAGGCTGGGTGGGTGCTAACTTTCTTCACTGCATATCTCCTACAGAAGCGTGGAAGCCTCCCTGGGAGCAACCCACTGACTGAAAACCAGCACATGATTTCTTTTCAAAGTTCTATCCCCAGAGGAGGAAGAAAACCCACCTCTCCATTTAAATTAACAAATCACAAAGATACCCATGGTGAAAAATAGCTAAATCTTCAAGCCTCATTCCCTCCAGTGATGCAAATACTTGGGACTTCCAACTGCCAAACTCGATAGGAGAAATAAAATGCGACGCTCTAAATCACCCATTTAAAATGCCCAGGAAATGGATTCATCCCTATCAAATGACGTACTGTACAAGTAATTTGGAAAACGAAGACAAGTATATTGAGTGGGGGGTGGGGGGGGGGGACTCAGCCAGAAGGATCAGACCCTTCCCTGAGCCAAGCCCTCCATGCCTTGCAAAGTGGTCAGACTGGCCACAGCTGCTCCCTAGGAAAGAATGACCTTTGACTCCACAGGTGTTAGAGAAAAGGTACTTTTCCTAGAGATGCTGAGTGCAGCGGGGCCGAGGCAAGCTCTGGGAAAAAAACAGCGCAAAAACCGTATATTGAAAGCAACCCCCAATGTCCAGAATCCTCCCCTTGGGAGAGTAGTCCAGTCAGATTCCATTCCGATGTGTTGGGAACCTGGTGCCTCAAGTGCCACTGTAAATTCCTTTCCCAGGGCTGGCATCCTTGAAGGCATGAAGATGACTCGGTTTGGCACCTCTGGTTCCTCTGGTCAGTGTCCATACTCCCCGATTTCCCACTGCATCCTTTAACACCTCCAGCACTCTTCCCCTTCCAAATACCTTCCCCCTCCCAGTTATGGCAGTTCCTAGCGAGTTTCAAAGACAGAGAAGATGGCAGCTGACAGGCTGGCCGAATCCCAAATACTGGGAGTGGAATAGGAATAGGAATAAAAATAATAGAGTAGGGTAGGGTAGGGTGGAGTGGAGTGGAGTGGAGTGGAGTAGAGGAGAGGAGAGGAGAGGAGAGGAGAGAAGAGAAGAGAAGAGAAGAGAAGAGAAGAGAAGAGAAGAGAAGAGAATATCAGACTTGGAAGGTATTCTTGGAGGTCTTCTAGTCCAGCCCCCTGCTCAGGCAGGAAACCCTACACCATTTCAGACAAATGGTTATCCAATCTCTTCTTTAAAACTTCCAGTGTTGGAGAATTCACAGCTTCTGGAGGCAGATTAATTGTTAATTGTTAACTGGTTAATTGTTCTGTCAGGAAATTCCTCCTTAGTTCTAGGTTGCTTCTCTCCTTGATTAGTTTCCACCCATTGCTTTTTGTCCTACCCTCAGGCGCCTTGGAGAATAGCTTGACCGCATCTTCTTTCTGGTAAACTGCTGTCATGTCATCCCTGGTCCTTTTTTTCATCAGACTAGACGTACCCAATTCCAGCAACTGTTCTTTACATGTTTTAGTCTCCAGTCTCCTAATCATCTGTGTTGCTCTTCTCTGCTCTACAGCAGGCTGATCTCCCCATCCAGCTCCTGGCAGATGATCCTACATGGCCGAAATGCAAGAGCGAAAGAGAGAGTAAGCAGCAAGTAAGTCCCTGAGACGATTATCCAAAATATTCCCACTCATTTCTTGCTCTTCCAGTGCAAACGCAACATTTGCTTGGATGTTATTCACCCGTCTGGTTCTTTTGGCTGGATGGTGATTCAATTCCAAAATCTCCAAGGCCAGATCAGCACCAGGAGGGAGCCTGGGCGGAAATGACGGAGGTAGGACACATGGGGGAAGATTATTAATGTCAGAGTTTCTAATCTAGCCTAGAATATTTTCCTTTTGTTGTTGCCCTTGTGAACGTTGTTTTTGCTTTCATCTCTGCAGGAACAACTAACAAATATTATACCAGACGGAAATTAGTTTTAGAAGTCCAAGAAATGCTGTAATGCAGCCATGAGACAGGGAATGTCAATCGAGAAGGATGAAATTTGAGGCTAACCCAAACGTAACTAATGATAAAAACATCCAGAAGGTTTCTATATTTGGCCTGGATCTTATTCCAGAAGAGAATGCATAGATTTGAGGTAAAACATGGATACGTGTGCCCCTAAAACAAGCAGATTCAGTTTCCATGTTGTTTCCTCACACTCAAAACCGGTGGCTGTAAAGGCAGATTAACAAATCTGAGTAGCAATTTATTGTAATCATTGATCAGAAAACATAGTAAATGGTTTCAGAATTTGTGTGTGTACAATTCCTTAGCTTCATCACTGGAGGCTTCCAAGAAGAGACTCGACTGTCATCTGTCAGAAATGGTGCAGGGTCTCCTGCTTGGGCAGTGGGTTGGACTAGATGACCTACAAGGTCCCTTCCAACTCTATTAATCTGTAAATATCTGGTGACAATCAGCACTCTGAATTGCATCTAGAAGCCGGTTGGAGTCAGTACAGCTTGTGTCGTAATAGTGAGAAGAAGACTGGGATGAGGAGGTGGGTGTTTCGCAATGGTAGGTCAAACAATTCTTTCCCCAGTAGGCCTTTTCATACACCAGGTGGACTATTGGTCCACTGAAGCAAAAGGGTGGAAAAGCACCTTCAGGATCTACAAGGTCACCAGGACTGAAATTCTGGTCAGGTGGGAGGTCGACATGCTTCTTAATAGAACTGGAGATTCCCTGAATACGCATGAAGCCAGGCTGAAGAAACTGGGGTCTGCAGTTTGGAGGGAGGAAAACGGAAGGGAGTATATAATATTGGGGTTCAGATAATAAGCCGGTGCCTGAGAAAAAATGGTCAGGAACTATTTTTCATTGGGTTAGGACCAGGTATAAATTGCAGCAACAAAGGTTTTGTTTCAACATAAAGAAAATCTTCGAAGATCTCTTCAACAATGGAACTCCTGTAGAGGTTGTGAATTTTTCCCATTTCTAGAGGTTTCAAAGAACAGGCTCCTGAGGTAATTTCACTATTTTCCCTGCATTTGCAGAGGATTCTAACCTGGCTCTTCCAATTCTTAATAATTCCAATTCTTAATAAGTCTTACATATTGGAAAAAAGAACCCAAACACTAAGTACAAACTTGATGGACATTACCTTACAGATGACCCCCCACCCTGTTAAAGACCTTGGGAGTTTTCACATCAAATGATCTAAGTGCCAAAGCCCACTGCAACTACATAGCAAAAAAGGCTCTAAGAGTTGTAAACCTAATTTTGCGTAGCTTCTTTTCCAAAAACTCTACACTACTAACCAGAGCATACAAAACAACACACACCAACCGCTACTTAAACGCACAATCAAATCACCAGCCTGCACAGATCAGCTCCATAGCCAAGACTCCCATCTCTAGGACCAAACGCCTAGCCAACAAAGACCACCTGAAAACTGAATTACACGCTCTCACAAACGTATTAATCTCCAACAAATACCAAAGAAACACAATTACCAGCCTAATCCAAAGGGAGACACCGCCCAAGAACCAAGACACAGAACAAGACAATGGCATCGCCCTCCTCCCGTACATTTAAGGCACCGCAGATAAAATCAGCCAAATTCTCCACAAACACAACATCAAGACAGCCTTCTGCACAGACCAAAAAATAGCCAACATCTTAAGAAACCCCAAAGACAAGATCCATCTAGAAAACCAAGGAGTCTATGAAATACTATGCAAAATCTGCCCTGCCACATACATTGGACAAACTAATAGGAGAATAAATGCATGCATCGCAGAACACAGAAACGCAGTCAGAAAAGAAGAAAAAAACCTCCTCCCTTTTCCAGCACCTTAAAACCACAGGACACGAAATTGATTTTGAAGGAACCAAATTAATCTCCAAAACTGAACACTATAACAAGAGAATAATTATGGAACCCATTGAAAAAGAGAAACACCCCCACAATATGAACAAATGGGACGACACCTCCCACCTACCAGACATCTGGAAACCAGCCTTGGTCAGCAAACGAGTCCCAGCCACGAAAATTGACCCCGGACCCAGGACAACACACAATGCCACCACCAATCATCCTCACCAGATTCAAACCCAAACCCATCCCACAGACGAAACACAACCACCATCCAGAAGCCAGACCATGCTGACACCACTGGCTGCTGCGCCCCCCTCCGATCCCCACACAAAGCAGGCTGACACACATCAGGAACACATGACAGGACCTCTGACTCGGAGCCAAATCAGGGCCCAGGATGCTGCATCACAGCCATTCGCTCAAGACATCACATCATAGTCTGATATCTACGTTAATAGATACGTTAACGTAGATATCAGACTAAGAGTTATCAGACTGTTTTTGAATGATTATGATGTATTATTTTTGATTGTTTTCGGGGGAAGTTAGGAATTGATGATTGTAGGGGTATAATTAAGTTGGGATGAAATTTTTTTAGCATATGTTTGTTTTATTTTTAACTATACCTTGTGTTCGTTCCGGGAAGTCGGGGGGGGGGAGGGGGAAAGGGGGAAAAAATTTTGTAAAACTTTTTGAATTAAAAAAAAAAAAGACATCACATCATAGAACTTCAGACGCCACAACACCAAAGCTCAGGAACAAAAGACCAGGACCACACCCACACAGGATGCTACAAAACAGCCGACCAATCTGCAAACACCCACTCCATCTACCAATCAGGATGCAACCACAGAGCCAACCAACCCGCTCACAGCAACACTCCCCACCTCGACCAATCTGCAAACACCCACTCCATCTACCAATCAAGATGCAACCACACAGCCAACCAACCCACTCACAGCAACACTCCCCACCTCCCCACCAGTATTTATAGAGAGACGGCAGCTTCAACCACTCTTTGCTCAAGAAGCACGAAGCCGAAGACACCAGCCTGAAGATGATGAGTGAGACCTCGTCAAAACGTCACCAAGATACTCTCAACCTTACACGGGAAAAGACCCGAAAATGCCAAAACCTACATACCTATACCCATGAAAACTTACAAAAACATATATATCTATGTATGTATGTATGTGTGGCCCAAGACCATTTCTGTTCACTCGCTGTGGCTCAGACAAGCCAAAACATATTGGTTTGATTCTATGTAGTTTGTGGGCAGATGGGAAAATCCATTCTCAGATCTGGTTGTCCCCCAAAAATGTGATTGTTGTCCTTTGACTACCAAATGTAAAATTACAAAACTTAGTTGCTGTCAAATTTATAGAGTTACAGAATTTTTTTTTATTTTGTCACAACAGTATACACAAGCATCAACATAAAACAACAACACATCACACAAGCATATATATGAGCAAAAGTATGCAACAACTATATCAATCTGATACAATTAAAGGAAACAATAGAACAGGAACAGTAGGCACTTTTGTGCTCTTATGCACGCCCCTTATAGTCCTCTTAGGAATGGGGTGAGGTCAATAGTAGACAGTTTTTGGTTAACGCTTTTGGGATTTTGAGAAGAAACCACAGAGTCAGGTAGTGTGTTCCAAGCGTTAACAACTCTGTTACAAAAGTCATATTTTCTGCAATCAAGATTGATGCGGTTAACATTAAGTTTAAATCTATTGTTTGCTCTTGTATTACTGCGATTGAAGCTGAAGTAGTCTTTAACAGGAAGGACATTGCAATAGATGATTCTATGTGTTAAACACAGGTCTTGTTGGAGTCGGCGGAGTTCTAAATTTTCTAATCCCAGGATTTCAAGTCTGGTGATATACGGTATTTTGTTGTTTTCAGAGGAGCGGAGAACTCTTCTTGTAAAATATTTCTGGACGTGTTCAATTGTATTAATGTCAGAGATGTGTTATGGGTTCCAGACAGGTGAGCTGTATTCAAGAATAGGTCTAGCAAATGTTTTGTATGCTCTGGTTAGTAGTGTAGAGTTTTTGGAAAAGAAGCTACACAAAATTAGGTTTACAACTCTTAGAGCCTTTTTTGCTATGTAGTTGCAGTGGGCTTTGGCACTTAGATCATTTGATGTGAAAACTCCCAAGGTCTTTAACAGGGTGGGGGGGTCATCTGTAAGGTAATGTCCATCAAGTTTGTACTTAGTGTTTGGGTTCTTTTTTCCAATATGTAAGACTTATTAAGAATTGGAATTATTAAGAATTGGAAGAGCCAGGTTAGACTCCTCTGCAAATGCAGGGAAAATAGTGAAATTACCTCAGGAGCCTGTTCTTTGAAACCTCTAGAAATGGGAAAAATTCACAACCTCTACAGGAGTTCCATTGTTGAAGAGATCTTAGAAGATTTTCCTTATGTTGAAACAAAACCTTTGTTGCTGCAATTTATACCTGGTCCTAACCCAATGAAAAATAGTTCCTGACCATTTTTTCTCGGGCACCGGCTTATTATCTGAACCCCAATATTATATACTCCCTTCCGTTTTCCTCCCTCCAAACTGCAGACCCCAGTTTCTTCAGCCTGGCTTCATGCGTATTCAGGGAATCTCCAGTTCTATTAAGAAGCATGTCGACCTCCCACCTGACCAGAATTTCAGTCCTGGTGACCTTGTAGATCCTGAAGGTGCTTTTCCACCCTTTTGCTTCAGTGGACCAATAGTCCACCTGGTGTATGAAAAGGCCTACTGGGGAAAGAATTGTTTGACCTACCATTGCGAAACACCCACCTCCTCATCCCAGTCTTCTTCTCACTATTACGACACAAGCTGTACTGACTCCAACCGGCTTCTAGATGCAATTCAGAGTGCTGATTGTCACCAGATATTTACAGATTAATAGAGTTGGAAGGGACCTTGTAGGTCATCTAGTCCAACCCACTGCCCAAGCAGGAGTCCCTGCACCATTTCTGACAGATGGCCGTCCAGTCTCTTCTTGGAAGCCTCCAGTGATGAAGCTCCCACAATTTCTGAAGGCAACTTCTGTTCCATGGGTTGATTGTTTTCACTGCCAGGAAATTTCTCCTTATTTCCATCCAACTGAATGGATGTTCAGTTTCTATCCATTATTCCTTGTCTGGCCTTCAGGTGCTTTGGAAAATAGCTTGACCGCCCTCCTCTCTGTGTCAGCCCCTCAAATATTGGAAGACTACTATCCTGTCTCCCCTGGTTCCCGTTCTTCGTATGTTTGAGCCTTCAGTCCCATAATCATCCTGGTTGCTCTTCTCTGCACTCTTTCTAGAGTCTCAGCAACTTTTTTTATAGTGTGGTGACCAAAACTGGATGCAGTATTCTAGGTGTGGTCTTATTAAGGCTTTGTAGAGTGGTATTAGTACCTCCTTTGATCTTGATTGTGTCTCTCTGTTAATGCAACTTAATTCACCTGTAAAGCCCTTCAAGATACCTGGTCTGGTTATCTGCAGGACCACTTGCCCTCCAGTTCATCTCAATTAAATGTTGTCATTTTGTGGGACCACAGAAGTGTGCCTTCTCCATCACGATTATCTCTAGAATGATCTCACCCTGAGATCCAGATGGCTCCCACTTTCCAGGGGTAGTGTAGCCCCTGTTGTGTTTTTATTGTGGGATATGGTTATTTTTTGGTCTGTGTTGTTTTGCTGTTACATTTTTAATAGTTTATTGTACAGTATGTTCTATTGTGTAAGCTGCCCAGAATGGTTTGGAGTGGGCAGCTATAATAAATTAAAATCATCCCCATCATCATCCATCCTAATTTCAGGACAGATTATGGGGTGCTAAGACGTTTCTTAGAGTTTCAGGCAGCCTCTTTTCTAAAGGCGTAAATATTTAATGGATATATCATTGGAATATATCAGGATTGTCAAACTCAAGGCCTGCGGGTCAGATCCAGCCTGCAGGGTGCTTAGATCTAGTCCGCGGGACCGCCCTGGAAACAGCAAAGGGCATGCCTGCGGTGCCTCTGCCAGTGAAAAGGAAGCCTGGGAGGGCTGTACGTGGCCCTCCCGAGCTCCTTTTTTGCTGTCAGAGGGTTGCAGGAGACGGGTGCAGCGGAAAATGGAGCTTGGCAGTCCATTTTCTCTGGCAGAGCACTTGGGCCACCACAGGCGCCCCGGACACGAGTGATGTCGAGCTGGCCACGCCCACCCGGGCCACACCCACCGCAGCCCCCCTGAAATTAAATACAACCCTGATGTGGCCCTCAATGAAATCGAGTTTGACACCCCTGGAACACATGAACTAATAGAGCCATTAAGTGTCTTGTGAAATGACTTTTAAGTCACATTATATGCAAAAGAGTGTAAAAGAGTTTAGCAGTGGCCAATAACATTCTTCCAGGCAAATTTGGTAACTTTTTCCAGTGTTTCCTCCAGGAGCAGAAACATGTGGATGCAAAACATCTGAAGTTTTTAAATTGCTCCGTTAAATGCCCATTCTGAACTTTTGCCCTTTTGCAAATGTCATTGTTGTACGAATTTTTTTTTCATTTTGCTTTTAAATTGTCATTCATTTATCATTTGAAATTCTTGTTCTGAATTGTTTTCCTGAAACCCACAAAGGCAGGGGTCCCCAAACTTTTTAAACAGGGGGCCAGTTCACGGTCCCTCAGACTGTTGGGGGGCCGGACCGGCTGGGTGAGCGTGGATAGGTGGTCATGTGACTGGGTGGGTGTGGCCAATTTAACAGTCCATTAAACAATGCACATAAATTAAACTTTTGATTTGTTTTGCTCCTGGGGGTGTTTTATTGGCTTTTGTTTGCATGTTGCTCTTTTGTTTGACTTTTCTTTTTACTAGTTCATTTTTTTAGTTGTTTTGGAGTCTAGTGGTCCACTTCAGAAAACTCAGTTTTGCAGCAATTCTTCTCATCTCCAAGGAGCTTACAATCAAGTCTCTCTATGTGTGCCTGTCTTCTCTCTCTCGCTCTCTCTTTTCTGGAGGTGGGGGAGGTGAAAAACAGGCTGTTTTTGCCCATTCTTTTGCCTCCTGGGGTGTCTATCCACCCCATTTTTCACCTCCCCCACCTCCAGCAGCGTTCTGCAGGCAAAAATTGTTGGCCTTATCTTCCAGTCCCAGCCTGCGGGGCCTGTGAAGGCAAATCCTGCGCTCGGCTGAAGGGTAGGCAAGGCGATGTGGGCTGGGCATCCTACTGGTCCTGCGTGGGCCAGATTAATGGCTTCGGTGGGCTGCATGCAGTCCACGGGCCGTAGTTTGAGGACCCATGCACTAAGGGGCGATGGAAAGAACTGGTGCTTTGCCAAGATAAGTCTTATGAGCCAATTTGAGAGAGTGGAAGCTCGACGACCGGCGGCTTTTTACCACGGAAAGATATTCTGTATAAACGGGGGGTGGGAAGGGCAAGGATGCCCCTGTTGAAGTTAGAATATACCTAGCCAGGTGTCCTGATACTTATGAAATCCCTCAAAACCCTCATTTATTTCATTTCATTGGTTTCCTAAACAGAATTCTGGGCGATGTCCTGCAGCGAACATCCAGGCTATCTGGGAAAAGCAAGTTGTAAAGTAGGACATCCTTATGGGGGCTGCTTCTTGTTCCAGTCCCTGCCTCAACAAAGGTGCCATTTTCACAGATACACCAGGTTACTGTAGATTTTAAACTTCTCTTTATGAAGGCAACTAAGCATAGAAGACATGGGCAAAAGGCAGTATCTCCGAAGGGCAATAACCAAGGTTCTCCATTGTTCCTTGTCTGGCCTTTAGGTGCTTTGGAAAATACGTTGACCCCCCTCTTCTCTGTGGGCAGCCCCTCAAGTATTGGAAGACTGCTTTCATGTAACCCCTGGCCCTTCTCTTCACTAGACTAGCCAGGCCCAGTTCCTGCAACCGTTCATCGTATCTTTTAGCCGCCAGTCTCCTAATCATCCTGGTTGCTCTTCTCTGCACTCTTTCTAGAGTCTCAACAACTTTTTTGACTCGGGAGCAGCTTTTCGGGACCCAAAGGTACCTTCCAACTCTGTTATTCTCTTATTAACATCTCTTTTATAGTGTGGTGACCAAAACTGGATGCAGTACTCTAGGAAGATAGATATCAGGAAGGATCCACCCCTAGAACAGATGGTTAAAGGAGGGGGAACTCCTTCCCAGAAGGTGCTGAAATAGAAGCTGGCTGGAGATGCAGAAGAATGGATTCTTGCTCTGGACAAGAGGTTGAACGAGACAGTCTCTAAGGCCCCTTCCATTTGGTGGTCCCATTTCTGCAGCCTCCATCTTTCACATCAGTGTTTCTGATTTTAAAAAAAAAGATATCCCCCAAAGTGCGCAGGGCCAGGTTATCTGCAGGATTCCATTACCCGTCCTACAAGGTCAAAAAGGGTGGGCATACCCCTAGCCCTTTCCTGGTACTGGCCACTCAGGCGGTGACACGAGGCTGGCTCCAGAGGATTATCAACGCTTCTTTGTTGGATGGGGTTTTCCCTGCCGCCTTGAAAGAGGCGGTGGTGAGACCCCTCCTTAAGAAGCCCTCTTTGGACCCAGCTATTTTGGCTAATTATCGTCCAGTCTCCAACCTTCGCTTTGTTGCGAAGGTTGTAGAGAGTGCCGTGGCGCGACAGCTGCCCCAACACCTGGATGAAGATGTCTATCTAGACCCGTTCCAGTCCGGCTTCCGACCCGGATACAGCACGGAGACAGCTTTGGTCGCATTGGTGGATGATCTCTGGAGGGCCAGGGACAGGGGATATTCCTCTGCCCTGGTCCTATTAGACCTCTCAGCGGCGTTCGATACCATCGATCATGGTATCCTGCTGCGCCCGTTGGGGGGATTGGGAGTGGGAGGCACCGTATACCGGTGGTTCTCCTCCTATCTCTCGACCGGTCGCAGACGGTGTTGACGGGGCAGAGGTGGGCGAGGGGCCTCACTTGTGGGGTCCCTCAGGGTCGATTCTCCCCCCCCTGCTGTTCAACATCTACATGAAGCCGTTGGGTGAGATCATCAGTGGTTTCGGGGTGAGATACCAGCAGTACGCTGACGACACCCAGCTGTACTTTTCCACCCCGGACCACCCCAATGAAGTTGTTGAAGTGCTGTCCCGGTGTTTGGAGGCTGTACGGGTCTGGATGGGGAGAAACAGGCTCAAGCTTAATCCCTCCAAGACGGAGTGGCTGTGGATGCCGGCACCCCGATTCAGTCAGCTGCAGCCGCTGGCTGTTGGAGGCGAGTTAGTGGCCCCAAAGGATAGGGTGCGCAACTTGGGTGTCCTTCTGGATGATCGGCTGTCGCTTGAAGACCATCTGACGGCCGTCCAGGAGGGCCTTCCACCAGGTTCGCCTGGTTCGGCAGTTGCGCCCTTCCTTGATCGGGATGCCTTATGCACAGTCACTCCGCGCGCTGCTACCTCTCGCTTGGATTACTGTAATGCTCTACATGGGCTCCCCTGAAGTGCGCTCGGAGGCTTCAGTTAGTCCAGAATGCAGCTGCGCTGGTGATAGAGGAGCTACGTAGTTCCCATGTAACACCGCCTCCCGCGCAGACTGCACTGGCTGCCTGTGGCCTTCCGGGTGCACTTTAAGGTGTTGGTTATGACCTTTAAAGCGCCCATGGCTTAGGACCTGGGTACTTACGGGACCGCCTGCTGTTACCATATGCCTCCCACCGACCCGCGCTCCCACAGAGAGGGACTTCTCAGGTGCCGTCCAAACAATGTCGGCTGATGGCCCCAGGAAGGGCCTTCTCTGTGGGGCCCCACTCTGGAACGAGCTTCCCGGGTTTACGCCAAATACCTGACCTTCGGACATTTCGTCAATTCAAGACTCACCTTTTTATCCGCGCGGGGCTGGCTTAAATCGGGATTTTAATCTTAAATTTATTAATTTTAAACGGGGTTTTAGTATGGTAAATTTTAATCATTGGGCTAATTTAAATAAGTTTTTTAAATCGTATTTTAAATCTGTATATTGTATTGCCGGTTTTTTATTATGCCTGTACACCGCCCTGAGTCCTTCGGGAGAAGGGCGGTATAAAAATCAAATAAAATAAATAAATAAATAAATAAATGTGAGCATCTTTGAGGACCTAAGAACCTTTCTGTGGCAGACCCAACGCACAGAATGGCCTCCTCCTTGAAGTTCAGCAGGCCCCCACTCTCCTCGCCTTCCCAAAAGCTCCGGAGGCCCGGCTTTTCCCCCAAACCCTGAGTTAGGATAAGGGGGACAAGAGGACCTAAAGGACGGGTTGCCTGTGAAAGCTTAAAATAGGTGCCAAGTTTTCAGTGCTTATGGTTTTATTAGATCTGTTTATTATGATGTCTTATTATTATTAATGTTGTTTCAAGTCCTGATTGGGAGATGCCCGGAGCTCGATATAAAATGGGCAGTTACATACATGTTTTGAATAAATAGACAGACAAATTCCCTTGGCCTCTCCTCAAGGCCCGAAGAGCGAAGTGCACTCGGTAACTGGGACTTGGCAGAACGAGATCCTTCTGGAAAAACGACGTCATCTTTTCCAGCTCCGCTGAAACCGAAGAAGAGAAATCCAGCCACATCTGTCAAAGATTAAAAATGGCCCCAAATCAAGCTGGAAAAGTCATTTGCGAAGCCCTTTCCAAGGGTTGCCTCGCAAAGAGGGAAAGATGAATGAAAAGGGAGAAAACGCTGGGACTCCAGATGACAAGAGGCTTGGCCAGGCTGTGGCGGAGAGGATCCCTCTTCAGCCTCGTGGCGGATGAAGTTTCTCCGCTTGGTTGTTTCCTGTTGGAATAGCAATGCACAAGGAGGGTTGATGATGTACAGTGGCAACTTGGGATGGTTTTGTGCAGCAAGAAGCCTCCTTCCCTGTCCTGGAAAGGGGCCCGACACAAATGGCTCTCTCAGAACATGTCAGCTGCTGCTAGTATAGATTAATGAAGTGATCCCCCCTCCAATCCAGGATTTGACTCAGATACCTTTTTTTTTTTTTTTTATTGAAAGAGTTTTAAAAAACAAAAACATTTCCTTTTTCCCCTCCTCCCAAAAAAAAAAAAAAAACAACCCTTCCTCCCCTCGGCTTCCCGGTCAATCACAAGGTATTGTTATACATAAACCAAGCATAGAATAAAATTTTCCCTTCCAATCCAAATAACCACATCCAAAGCTTTTCATCTCCCAACCCCCTCCCCATTACATAAAATAACTTTCTAATTATTCAAAGGCAATCTGATATTTCTTAATCTGATATCTGTTTTGTAGATAATCCATTTTTTCCATTCAATTAAATATCTTTCCTGCGTATTGTCTTTTAAAAACGCTGAGATTTTAGCCATCTCAGCCAAATTAATAACTTTCAATATCCATTCTTCTATTGTAGGTATCTCTTCTTTCTTCCAATATTGTCCAATCAACAGTCTTGCTGCTGTTATTAAATTCAGAATCAATTTAGTCTCAATCCCTGTACAATCCGTTATAATTCCCAAAAGGAAAAATTGTGGCAGGAACTTTATCTTCTTCTTCAGTACATTTTGAATAATCCACCAAATTCTTATCCAAAAGACCTTAATTTTCTTGCAAGTCCACCAAATATGAAAATATGTAGCATCATCACAATCACACCTCCAACATTTCGCTTGGATATTAGGATACATACATGATAATTTTTTGGGATCTAAGTGCCATCTATAAAACATCTTATAAAAATTTTCCTTACATTCTGTGCTTGTGTAAACTTAACATTTCTAACCCAAATTTTCTCCCATGTTTCCAACATTATTGGTTCCTGAATATTCTGTGCCCATTTTATCATACAATCCTTTACCAAATCCTTTTCCGAATCTATTTCAAGCAACACATTATACAATCTCTTTATATGCTCCTGGGTCTGATTTCTAATTTGCTTTATTAAATTTTCCTCCTTTGCATTATACCAATTTTTGATCTTCTTTCCATCTAGCACTTATTTGCCCATATTGAAACCAAGTATAATTCCTCCCTTCTTCATTTAATACCTGTAATGATTTTAATTGCAATCTACCTCCTTCAGCATACAAAAGTTCTTTATAAGTAATCATTTCCTGTTTCTGTTCTATATTTATATTCTCTATTGCATGTCTAGGGCTCGCCCATATAAGGATCTTATAATCTAATTTATAGGAATATTTTTCCAGACCATAAAGAGCACTTCTCAACACATGATTCTTAAAAGCCCTATCCACTTTTTTTTCATAAAATAAGTACGCATGCCATCCATATAACAAGTCATAACCTTCTATATTCAAAATTCTTTCCTCTGTTAAGTTAAACCAGTCACTTATTACTGAAAGGGTTACTGCTTCATAATATAGTTTAAAGTTAGGCATTCTTAAACCACCTCTTTCCCGTGAGTCCTGTATTATTTTCATTTTAACCTCGCCTTTTTACCCTGCCATATAAATTTGTTAATCCCAATCTGCCAATCTTCCAAATTTTTATCCTTTTTAATTATTGGTATCATCTGGAACAGAAACAAAAATCTAGGTAACACATTCATTTTAATAGCCGCAATCCTTCCCAATAGGGATAACTGCAATTTCTTCCAGCCACTCATATCATTCTGAACTTTTTGCCATAGCAAGTCATAATTATTCTTATAAAGTTTCTTGTTCGATGAGCTAATATAGACCCTAAATATTTAACCTTTTTTACTACCTCAAATCCTGTCATTTCCTCTAGTTTTTGTTTCTGTTGTATAGACATATTTTTAATTATCACTTTTGTTTTATTCTGATTTATTTTAAATCCTGATACCTTTCCATATTTATCAATTACTTCCAACAAAAATCTACTTGAATTTATAGGATTCATTAACGTAACCACTACATCATCTGCAAAAGCTCTAACTTTATACTCATATTGTCTAATCTTAATTCCCTCTATTTTCATTAATTCTCGTATTTTATCTAATAATGGTTCCAGAGTCAAAACAAACAATAATGGTGATAAGGGACATCCCTGTCTCGTTCCTTTCGCAATCTTAATAACTTCTGTCAAGCTACCATTTACTATAATCTGTGCTGTTTGCTCTCCATAAATCGCTTTAATTATTCTAATAAAACAGTCTCCAAATTGCATTTTCTCTATTAATTTAAATAAAAAATCCCAATGCAATCGATCAAAGGCTTTCTCTGCATCCAAAAAAATAAGTGCCGCTGAAGTATTCTTCTTTTCCAAATATTCCAATATATTAATAATCTGTCTGACATTATTCCTCATCTGCCTCCCTTTTATAATAGAATAGAATAGAATAGAATAGAATAGAATAGAATAGAATAGAATTTTATTGGCCAAGTGTGATTGGACACACAAGGAATTTGTCTTGGTGCATATGCTCTCAGTGTACATAAAAGAAAAGATACGTTCATCAAGGTACAACATTTACAACACAATTGATGATCAATATATCAATATAAATCATAAGGATTGCCAGCAACAAGTTATAGTCATACAGTCATAAGTGGAAAGAGATTGGTGATGGGAACTATGAAACGATTAATAGTAGTGCAGATTCAGTAAATAGTCTGACAGTGTTGAGGGAATTATTTGTTTAGCAGAGTGATGGCCTTCGGGAAAAAACTGTTCTTGTGTCTAGTTGTTCTGGTGTGCAGTGCTCTATAGCGTCGTTTTGAGGGTAGGAGTTGAAACAGTTTATGTCCAGGATGCGAGGGATCTGCAAATATTTTCACGGCTCTCTTCTTGATTCGTGCAGTATACAGGTCCTCAATGGAAGGCAAGTTGGTAGCAATTATTTTTTCTGCAGTTCTAATTATTCTCTGAAGTCTGTGTTTTTCTTGTTGGGTTGCAGAACCGAACCAGACAGTTATAGAGGTGCAAATGACAGGAAAAAAAAATAAAACCAGATTGATCAGTATGAATTCTTTGTTGTAAAACTAACATTAATCTATTTGCTATTATTTTTACAAAAATCTTATAATCATTATTTAAACGTGAAATCGGCCTGTAGTTACCAGGTTTAGAGCAGTCTTGCTCCTCTTTTGGTATCAGTGAAATAAAAGATGTTTTCCATGACGGGGGTATTCCCACTCCTAATTGTATCTGATTAAATAATTCTTTAAGTGGGCCTAATATTTCATCCTGTGTTTTTTTATAATAAGTTGCTGTAAGACCATCTGTACCAGGGTTTTCCCATTTTAATTGTTTAATTGCCTCCACTATTTCTCCAGTAGCTATCGGCCGATTCAACTCCTCCCTCTGTTCTAATGTTAGAATATTAACCTTATAATCTTTCAAATAATCATAAATGTCCCTATTCAATATTTTGTCTTTGCATATAGTGCAGTATAAAATTCTGAGAATGCCTTTTAATTTTATCCTGTTGGTATATCTCTTTACCTTTATATTCTATTTTTTGTATGACACGTGCTTTCTGTTTCTTCCTTAAATTATATGCCAACCATCTCCCAGGTTTATTTGCATTACAAAAGGTATTATGTTTAGCATATTGTATATTCGTTGCCACCTGGTCTGCCATTAACATATTAAATTGACTCTGTAATATTTTTATAGCCTCTTTAAGTTTGTGATCTTGTGGGTTTTGAATTAATAACTGTTGCTTCCTTTGAATTTCTTCTTCCAAATACCTACGCTACCTTTGTTTATTATTCCTTTGCCTATTGTCCAAGTAAATCAATATCCCTCTAATAAACGCTTTGCTCGCCTCCCACACAGTTCCTATAGGTGTCCCTTTGTACATATTAAAATCAAAAAATTATTTTAACTGTTTCTTACAATAAGTTACATTATCCTCATATCTAAACAGATTTTCATTCAACCTCCATGTTCTACCACCTTTTTTCCCTTGTAATAATTCCATCCATACTGGGCTATGGTCAGTTAAACACCTCGGAAATATCTTCGTTTTCTTCACCCTAGAAAGCAAGTCATTAGAAATTAAAATAAAATCAATACGTGAAAAAGATTGATGCCTATCAGAAAAAAAAGTAAAATCTCTCTCATCTGGATTCCGTAACCTCCATATATCTCTAAACTCAAAGTCTTCCATCATTTCAAAAAAGGATTTTGGTAATTTTGCATGTATAGGTATCTTCTTGGAGGAGGTTCTCTTATCCCTTCTTGTATCAATTACTCCATTCCAGTCTCCTAATAAAATAAACGAACTATAATCCCAGAGGGTCAACCTCTCATGTAACATTTTGTAAAACTTTTCTTGTTGCTGATTAGGTGCATAAATACCTATCAACAAAGTCTTTTTTGCATCTATCACCAGTTCAATAGCAATAAATCTTCCTTGAATATCTGCCTCAATTAACTTAGCTGGTATATCCTTCCTGATATATACAACAATTCCATGCTTCTTTTCCAAAGCTGATGCAACAAAATGGTTACCCAATTTTGAATTAATTAAATATTTTTGGTCTGATAATTTTATATGTGTCTCTTGCAAACAAATCACATCATTTTTAAATTGTTTCAAGTAGTGAAATATTTTCCTTCTTTTCTGAGCTGAATTCAAGCCATTAACATTCCATGACAAGATTCTATTTGCCATTACTGGCCTCCTGAAGCTTTGAAGCAGACAACGAAAGCTCCTCCTCCGGTATCTTCCGTCTAGCTCCTCCCACAGCTTCCATACTGGGATCCTGACTTTTACTTTGAGACTGTTGCTCTTCTTTACGCTTAAGGGCTCCTCTTGTCACCCTTTGCTCTTGTGGTTCCTCTAATACTGGCAGCAATAAAGGCTCTTGGATCACCACGCCTTCTTGAGTCTCTTGAAGTTTTTCTATCACTTCTATTTCGACTTTCAAAACTGTAGAAAGAAAATCCTTTGCCTTTAAAACAGTGTCAATTCTATATCTCCTTCCTTGATAGAATACTGTCAGTCCAACTGGCACCTCCCATCTGAATTGAATCTGATGTTTTTTAAGTTCTTGTGTAAAAAAAGCAAATTCCTTCCTGTCTCTTAACATCTTTGAAGGAATCTCTTTCAACACCTTCAACTCCTGTTCTCCAATTTTTAAAGTTGTCTGATATGAAACTTGCAGAATCTGATTTCTCATAGTCCTTTTCACAAAATAAACCACAATGTCCCGAGGAAGCTTTCTCTGTCTTGCAATCCAAGAATTAACTCTATATATTTTATCAATTTGGTAAGCTACCTCTTGGGGGTCCACTTCAATAAATTCAGCCAATGCTTCTGATATAATTTTTCTTAAGTCTTCTCCTCGCTCTTCTTGCATACCACGAATTCTAAGAGCTCCTTCCATAAGTTTATATTGTAATATCACAACCTGATCTTCATTTTGATCCACTTTTTTCTGAACACCTTTCATTTTGTCTTCTAAATGCTTATTTGACTGAGAGATCTGTTCCATTTCCACTTCCAATCCCTCAATTTTTTTACTCAGTCCTTGAACTGCCATGAGAATATCTTCTCTTATTTTTGCATTAAAATTCTCCATCATCTCTTTTTGCCTATCTTCAGAAAGTTTTAATTGTTCCTTCAATATTTCCTCAAGACTTGGTTCAGATCCCCTTCTTCCAGAAGGCTTTAAAGGTTTAGCTGCCATTCTGTCTTCAAAAGAATCAGGAATGCAAACTTAATAACTCTCCTTCCCTCCTTTCAGTATAAAAAAACTCCGTTTGTAACAATCCACAAATAACGCTGCTTCATCGTACTAAAAATTTTTACTTTCACTTTTAGACGCCATTTTAAAAGTCAATTAATCAAAGACAAAGAAAGGTTTCAAGTTTCAAAAAGGGAGTCGGTACTTGCCGTGCTGATTCTTCATCAAAGATCGAACGCTTGTGAAATTCCCGTCTGCTTAGAATATCAATCAATTTAATAAGTCCTTTTGAGCAGAAGCGACATTCCTCTCCTTTTCCTGATAAAAACAGGGCGTGCTGAAGTTGGAGGTAGTGGAGTTCGGTGGGATAATAAATCCAGGAAAATTCGCTCTTGAGAGCAAACCCCCTGTCAGACCTGCCACTCTTCCACAACTCTGATAACCTCTTTCACCCAGAGATTATGCTAAGCTCAGTAAACAGTGATTTTTTTTCTGTTTCACTGAGTTTTACAATCTTCTAACACGGAGTGCTCTGTTAGAGCACCCAGCAGGAGGGTGACGTCACTGGAGCCTTGACTCAGATACCTTGAGCAGTTCCTTCCCATTCACTGGACTTAGTTCTCCTAGAAGTAGCCATAAAACGTGGAGCCCATTCTCGACTTGTGTCGGGCAAAAGACTCCGCTGATTTCTGCAACCGAGAAGTTTAGTCACTGAGTTCTTAGAGGTCTGCGTCCTTTGGTGACCTTCGACAGCATCGATGGAGGCTCTGCAATTAATGGTTGGCTTTAAGTCAAAATTCAAAAAATGTATTTGACAAATACAATAGCATATAATTGTGAAGTTGTTACTCTTAATTCTAACCCAATAATCCTTAGAAAATGTTTTCCTCCAGTGAAAGATTATGGTAGACCAGATTTGATTTTTTTAAAAAATCTTCCTTACTGATTGGAGTTCTTGGAGTTCCTTCGGCATCTACTTACAGGTGGGACTCTCAAACCGGCCGCCAAACCATCCCGTCCCCTTCACTAGCACATCTGCAAAGCACACAGCTGAGAAATACTGCTTGCATTTTTTAAAAGTCTTCCTGGAATTCTGCAGATATTTTGCATGAGAAGGCCTAAATTGGCAAAGTTCAGGATATTTCTCTTTTTCTTCCTAATAATTTTATCTGAAGATTATATTATATAAGTAAAACTTCTACAATTACAGAATAAAGAAATACAAAAACGTAAAAAATAGAAAAGTGCAGAAAAAAAAGAAGAAAAATAACAATAGAAAAAGGAACCTCCCCCTTCATCCCTGGCAAGTATTAAAATGCATCTCTTAAATAAAAGGAAAAATCCCTTCATTCCATACCTCACCCCGATTTTTATAAACCCATTTCTAAAATCTCCCTATTAAAAAATCCAGTAAGGGTTATTAGATATAACAATATAAACATTACAAATTGTATCTGTTATACCTAATCTGAATCCTTCCTTTCCTTTCAAACAAATTCCCCATTTCCTCTCTTCATATAATCAAAATTTATTTCCACCCAGAAAACAATTAAAATGGGCATTTTTGAGCTAAATGGCAATTACAGTATGTATGTGTCAGAGAGAGAATGGCCGAGCTGGGGGAAGGAGTCAAGCAGGGAATTAGTCTGGAATCCTTACACAGGCACAAGTAAGCCAAACCCCTTTGATTACTGTTGAGCTAATCTACTCTGACTCGCAGACAACCTGTCTGTTGGAGAGGATTCCTGTGAAATAGGCATGAGCAATAAAGTAGCTAACTAGACCTCTTTACAGCTGGGTCTTATTGCTCACGCCTGACGTGTATATTATGTGTATATATTTAGCAGACTTCTGAAGTCTTCCACTCACCAAACAGCATCAGACAGCTTACATAGCTAAAAACAATAAAAATAAAATAGAGAATAGTTAGATTTCAAATAATCAAACATGATCTTTAATGGCAGATTTCATTAGAACTAGTTCTAGTCCTGCATTAGGCACGAAAGCCATCTGGCTCTGAGTTCTAATCCTCCCAGGCATGAAAACTTTCTGGGTGACTATGGGCCGAACGCCAGGAGACTCTTGAGTTCCAGTCCCACCGTAGTACTTTTTGATTGGGGGTGTGAAACTTGGACATGTTTTCTCAGATTAATGTGGGATACCAGAATTAGGCATTCCTAGAGTGTGAGATGGCTGCAGTATTGTGTGGTGTGAAGGAGGAAAGTGAAATTGTGTGAAAACGCCTGTTCCATGTTGAGCAAAGCCATAAGTCACTGCCTTCAGCTTGTGGGAGAACCAGAGGTATTTGTGTGTTCATTGCAGGGGTGAAATCCAGCAGGTTCTGACAGGTTCTGGAGAACCGATAGCAGAAATTTTGAGTAGTTCAGAGAACCACAAATGCCACCTCTGGCTGGCCCCAGAGTGGGAATGGGGATTCTGCAGTATCCTTTCCCTGCCACACCCACCAAGCCATGCCCACAGAACAGGTAGTAAAAAAAATTGGATTTTACCACTGGTTCATTGTGAATGTAAGACTGATCTTGGTCTGATCCATCAAAGCTTTTCTTTTCTCCTTAAAATGGAATTTGCAAAGGGATTCTATTCACACTTAGGAGCCATTCCATAACCTAAACGTTGATTACTAATTGATCAGCAATTTCTGTGGTTGGAAAGCAGAATAACTCCCATGGGTGCATCTTCCTAGAAACTTAGAAATCCCCACTCTTATTCACCCCACCATAGTTATTTTACTATTGTCAATATTTTAAAAAGGATCAAAAAATATAATTCTATCAAAACTATTAAAGCTAGGAAGAATTTGTCTTCCTCTGTAGGTTGTCTTGACAAAAACACCAGATAAAATAAATGCCCTCTGCAAATTCACCACAAAATTTCCTTTGTTTCAAAGGAACATTTATTATCATTCAGTTGGAAGGCCAACATAATTGATGCATTTACACATATAGCCAGTCCTATTTTAATTACTGCCTCTTTTAGTGACCATTTGCAGTTATGGCAGCCCAAAAAAGTAACTTTGTGACCAATCCTCCCATTTATGACTTTTGCTGGTCTGTAAAGCAAAAGGAAAGCTGAAGTAAGATCATAAGCACAGTTGTGTTTTGATTTAGCAACTGCTTTGTTCAACAACTGAGTTGCCAGTTGCAATTGTGGTTGCTAAATGAGGACAACTTGTATCTAAATCTAAACAAACAATATTTTCTTAGGTGCAGGGAAAATCTATGAAAAAGTGAGTGATTTACTTCAAAAGTTGCCTTAGAACAGGGTGTCAAAAACAAGGCCTGTGAGCCGCATCTGGCCCACGATGTGGTTGGATCTGCCCTGTGGGGCCGGCCTGGAAAATATAAGGAGCCAGCCTGCATTCAGTTGTGGGTTTCAAATAATTCCACCACCGATTTACTGAAAACGTGAGCATGCGCACATGTACATGGCTTCCGCCACGCAGCGAGGCTCAACCAAGCAGCCTTTCAGGGCCTGCTCCCCTCTATCTCTGTTCTCTGGGGCAGCAGCAGCTTCTCTCTGCACTGCTGGGAGAGTGTCTTGTGCAATTTAGCAGCTGTGAGCTGCCACTTTCCTCTAATCCCATCCAGAAAGTGCTGTGGCTGAGAGAAATAGCATTCAACATGGCTGCTGCTTCTCTGTGCTGCAGCACTTTCCAGATGGGACTTAGAGGAGAGCTGTGGCTCACAGCTGCTAAACTGCAGAAGACGCTCTCCCAGCAAGAGCAGCAGTGGAGAGAAGCAGCTGCCGACCTGGAGAGTACATGGAGTGTCTCCACAAGTGACCGAGGCTGGGCAAGGGACGGAAGAAGCAGCTGCAAGATCTCCACTGCAGCGGTCTCCGGATGGGACTTCTTACAGGTAAGAAGAACCATCCAGTCCATTCCCAAACCGCAGCACGTGGGCAGAAGGATGGCAATTGGCGAGATCCAGTCCCAAAAGGCTGCAGACCCTCGCCATGTCCACCCCAAGGCAGCCCTTCGGCTGAGCGCCTTACCAGGCAGCCGCAGTGAGCAGAACGGGCAAGGCGTGGAGATCAATTGGCCGGTGTGGTAGGCCACGACAAAGGCAGACAAGCTGGTGGCATCATGTGGGATGGTGGGAGGCAGCTAGCTAGGCCACAGCAACATGTGGGATGGAGCTGCAGCGGCGAAGCAAGCCAGGCAAACTGGAGGCCAGGGACGGGGGGGACAACAGGAGGAACAACAGCTAGTTAGGCCGCGACTCGCAGGCTTACTTACCTGGGGAGATCAGGGCTGCTCAGTTGGGCACCGCTTGGGAAGGCAAGCAAGCCGCAGAGACTGTGATCAATGCAAGCAAGGAGCCACACAGTCTGCTATGCCAAGGAGGCGAGATGAGGAGTGACTGAGCAGGGTGGGGAAGGGGGTGGGCAGGGCAAGTGGGCAGGGACGGGGCCAGCCAAAGGTGGTATTTGGAACTACTTAAAATTTCCCCTACCGATTTGCCTGAAACCTGTCCGAACTGGCTGAATACCACCTCTGCCCGCGTTCCTTCGGCCCGGTCTACCCAATGCAAAGAGGAAACTTGCCAGCAGGTTGGAGACTGGTGTCAAGCTGGCCGTGCCCACCCAGTCGATCACGCCCACTCGCCCCCCCCCCCCGAGGTCAACCACAGCCGTGATGCGGCTCTCAATGAAATTGAGTTTACACTCCTGCTTAGATGAACATCAATCAAGCATCCAGGGATGTTCAGAACTATTCTGTGAAATGCTGCTCTGAATTTATCCCTCTGAGATGAGTTGACAAAACTCTACCCCAACTGACCCAGCATGGCTTTCACTTTGCATCACTCTCCTTTTGCAGCCGAAGCCACATAGTTGCCCCAAGAGCATGAGAACATTAGCACTTACCGAGGCTTTGATCCTCCGAAATTATAGTTTTTGCTTCTCTGAAGCCAGGCGATGCTACACACCCTCTCATTTGAATGTGGCTTTTAGAATTCCTTGGGGTCCTTGCCCCAGCTGGACCTGGAAATTATAATGCAATGGAGAAGGCCCCATGAGCCCCGTTCTGTCTCCTCCCAGGGCAGCACGGGTGGGGCACAGGCAGCACTGCAAGAAAGGCCAGCAAAATGAGGTTTGTTCAGGGCAACTGAGTCATTGAACAAACAATTTCCCAGTGACCCCCAATATGACTAATCGCTATTTCTGTCTGTTCAGTGTTTCCAACAAGGTACCTTCAAAAAATAGATGAACCAAGACTTTTTTTCCCCACTTCCCTGCTATTTACTTTCCCCTGATTGAATTTTCTACATCTCTGGCTGGCTGGGAAACTTCTGGGGAAGACAGCAAGGAGCTTCTTCTGGATTTGTAAATAAGTAAGTAATAACTTAATAGTAAGAAAGTAAGTAAGTAAATACCTTCCAAGACAGAAACTCTGGCACTGCTGGGAAGCATGCGCACGCACACACACCCCTAACGGTAGGGAATCCCAAAGAAGCCGAAGGGCATTTCACATCTTCTGTTCCAGTGTCTGCGAGAACCTTTAACAGCAGTGAAAACAACTTATTGGTTTGGGCAAAGCCCATTTTATAAGGTGTTTTACATATCCACCTATTGCAAGTTTCAGCTGGGTCCCTCTTGGTGCCACAAAGGCCTCGTTTGCTGTCGTTGCACCTCCCAGCAGGCCCCTCCAGGCAACCTGCTTCGGCTGAAGCGGGAGAGAGGAAGGAGCAAAAGGAGGAGGAAGGGAAAGGTGTCTGAGGCAACCCTGCAGGTGCAACTTTGCAGGTGGGATGAATATTTTTAGGTTAAACTAGTTGTACTAAAATTCAGTGGCACAAAACATTTCTGTCCATCTGGCATATATTTAAGATGAGTGGAACATCACTAGAAAGTTTGTTTTATTTATTTATTTGTCAAACATATAGATAGCAGATAAAAGTATAAACATGATTATGAATACGTGAGATGGATATGAATAAAAGAAAACATTAGGACAGGGACGGTAAGGCACGCTTATGCACGCCCCTTACAGACCTCTTAGGAATGGGGTGAGGTTGACAGTAGACAGTCTAGGGTTAAAGTTTTGGGGGTTTGGGGAAGGAACCACAGAGTCAGGTGGTGCATTCCAGGCATTGACCCCTTTGTTGCTGAAGTATTTTCTGCAATCAGGTTTCGAGCGGTTTACCTTAAGTGTGTATCTATTGTGTACTTGTGTATTGTTGTGGTTGAAGCTGTGGTTAAAGTCATTGACAAGTAGGACGTTGTAGCAGATAATTTTGTGTCCTATCCTTAGGCCAGCCCAAAGGCGGCGTAGTTATAAATTGTCTAATCCCAAAATTTCAAGCCTGGTGGCGTAAGGGATTCAGTTGTGAGCAGAGGAGTGGAGGACTCTTCTCGTGAAATACCTCTGGACTCGCTCAATTGTATTAATGTCCGATATACAATGTGGGTTCCAGACAGATGAGCTCTTATTTGAGAATTGGTGTAGCAAAAGTTTTGTATGCCCTAGTTTGCGGTACAATATTCCCAGAGAAGCTTCACAAGGTTAAGTTAACAACTCTTAATGCCTTTTTGGCAATGTTATTGCAGTGAGCTCTGGCATTTGAGACGAGTATTCCAAGGTTCTTGACAGAGTGAGGGTCATCTACGAGGTCGTATCCGCCCAACTTGTATTTGATGTTCTGATTTTTTTTGCCAATGTGTAAGACAGAGCATTTGTTGGTTGAGATTTGGAGTTGCCAATTGTTTGACCATTCTGACACATACTCAAGGTCTCTTTATAGGGTAGCAGCATTGTCGGTGGTGTTGAATAGTTTTACATCATCAGTGAAGAGAACGCAGTTGCTTATGATATGATTGCAAAGGTCATTTATGTAAAATATAGAGTGTGGGTCCCAAAACACTGCCTTGGGGGACACCGCTGTTAACAGGTGCAGGGTTTGATAGGACACTCCCTACTTTGACTACTTGTTGCCTGTTTGACAGGAACGCAACTATCCACTTATGCAAGGATCTGGAAATGCCATAAGATTTGAGTTTTAAAAGTAGTTTGTCATGTGCCACTGAATCAAAGGCTTTGCAGAAGTCTATGTAAATTACATCTATTGCTTTACCCTAGTCGAACTGTGTAGTCCATATGTTTTTGCAGTGTAAGAGTTGCAATTTACAGAATAAACTTTTCCTGAAATCAAACTGCTTGTGAGAGAGTAGGTTGTTTGTCTCTAAGTGGAGGGTAATGGATTGATTTACGATTGATTCCATGACTTTGCGGGTGATGCAACACAATGAGATTGGTCTGGAATTTTCAACTAGGCTGGGGTCACCCTTTTTGAAGATAGGGATGACCATGGCTAGTGACCATAAGTTAGGCAAGGAGCTGGTTCTGAAAGATATTTCGTAGATTATGCTTAAAGGTTCTGCTATGGCAGTGGAAAGCTTTTTTAAGAGTAGGCAAATAAGCCATCAGGGCCAATAGATAGAGATAGTTTTAGGCTGCGTAGTGCCTTTTCAACATTATCTCCTGTAAAATCGATACGTAGTAGATTGTTGTAATTAGTTGTGGTATGACTAGGAAATGTGGGGCATGAGCCATTGCTGTTTACAAAGACTGAACCGAAGAACATGTTGAAGAGGTTGGTCTTAACAGTCTCATCATTACAGTCTTTCCCGTTAGGTCCTTTTAGGGGCGGGATGGATCTTGAGGCTTTAAGTTTGTTGTTTACAAAATTATAGAAGGTGCAGGTTGGTTTTGTGCGTAGAAGATTTTCCTCTTGTTTGCTGTGATAAATATATTCTGCCTTTATCTGGCGGCATATGGTTTTGTAGCGGCTTTTAAAGTTAGCTACATGGCCAGTTTTGTTTTTTCACCAAAGAAATTTTTCTTTGGATTGAAGCTTCCTTATTGTTATGGGTAATTTATTTTTTCTGGTTTTGGGGGTTATTAATGGTACGTATAGTTTAATGACTCTTTTGACTTCGAGCAAAAAAGTGTTATAATGATCTTTGGCAGTATTACAGTCAGTGAAAAGAATTTGCCAATCAAGAGATGAGAGGACAGCAGTTATGAGATCATAGTTGGCTTTTTAAAAGTTATAATTTGGGATTCTGTCATTGTGATCATCTTTGTAAGGACATAAATTGAGACAAAAGTCAATCATGCTGTGGTCACTGTTGGAAAAGGGTTCTTTTATTTGTAGACCATAAATTGAGTTTAAACTGTTGCAGAAGATGAGATCAAGGCAGTTGTTGAGTCTAGTGTTGTTTGTTACTAGTTGATCCAGTCCCAGATTAGTAACAGCATTGTACAGGGTTGCATGTATGGGTTCAGTTGTACATTCGTTTAGGGTCCAATTAATAACATAACATAACATAACATAACATAACATAACATAACATAACATAACATAACATAACATAACAACAGAGTTGGAAGGGACCTTGGAGGCCTTCTAGTCCAACCCCCTGCCTAGGCAGGAACCCTACACCATCTCAGTCAGATGGTTATCCAACATTTTCTTAAAAATTTCCAGTGTTGGAGCATTCACAACTTCTGCAGGCAAGTCATTCCACTTATTAATTGTTCTAACTGTCAGGAAATTTCTCCTTAGTTCTAAGTTGCTTCTTTCTTTGATCAGTTTCCACCCATTGCTTCTTGTTCTACCCTCAGGTGCTTTGGAGAACAGCCCGACTCCCTCTTCTTTGTGGCAACCCCTGAGATATTGGAACACAGCTATCATGTCTCCCCTAGTCCTTCTTTTTTTAAAACTAGACATACCCAGTTCCTGCAACCGTTCTTCATATCTTTTAGCCTCCAGTCCCCTAATCATCTTTGTTGCTCTTCTCTGCACTCTTTCTAGAGTCTCAACATCTTTTTTACATCGTGGCGACCAAAACTGGATGCAATATTCCAAGTGTGGCCTTACCAAGGCATTATAAAGTGGTACTAACACTTCACGTGATCTTGATTCTATCCCTCTGTTTATGCAGCCCAGAACTGTGTTGGCTTTTTTAACAGCTGCTGCACACTGCTGGCTCATATCTAAATGGTTATCCACTAGGACTCCAAGATCCCTCTCACAGGTACTACTATTGAGCAAGGTACCACATATACGGTACTGGTGCATTTTGTTTTGCCTAAATGTAGAACCTTACTTTTTCACTGTTGAATTTCATTTTGTTAGATAGCGCCCAATGTTCAAGTCTGTCAAGATCTTTCTGTAACTTGAGCCTATCTTCTGGAGTGTTGGCTATTCCTGCCAGCTTGGTGTCATCTGCAAATTTGATGAGTTCCCCATCTATCCCCTCGTCCAAGTCATTGATGAAGATGTTGAAGAGTACTGGGCCTAAAACAGAGCCTTGGGGTACTCCACTGCATACTTCCCTCCATGTGGATGTAGTTCCGTTGAGGACTACACGTTGAGGTTGGTCAGCCAGTTACGAATCCATCTGGTGGTGGTGCTGTCTAACCCACATTTTTCTACTTTATCTAGTAGTAGGTTATGGTCTACTTTATCAAATGCTTTACTGAAGTCCAAGTAAATTATATCGACAGCATTCCTCTGGTCTACTAATTTTGTCATTTTGTCAAAGAATGCGATAAGATTAGTCTGGCATGATCTGTTTTGACAAACCCATGTTGGCTTTTGGTTATTACTTTGTTTGCTTCTAGGTGTTCACTGATTCGTTGCTTGATTATCTTTTCCAGAATCCTCCCCAGTATTGAAGTCAGGCTGATAGGTCTGTAGTTTCCTGGATCTGTTTTTTTTCCTTTTTTGAAGATGGGAACTACATCAGCTCTTTTCCAGTCCTCTGGCAGCTCCCCTGTGCTCCAGGATCTTTGAAAGATATAGTTCAGTGGTTCTGAGATCACGTCTGCCAGTTCCTTCAGAACCTTGGGGTGTAATCCATCCGGTCCTGGTGATTTGAACTCATCTAGGGTAGACAGGTGTTCACTTACCATTTTCTTCCCTATTTTAACTTGTGTTTCTAATCTGTTTTTTGTAGTGCTGTTTTTGATAGGTTGGTTTTTTCTTTTTGTGTAAAGACAGATGCAAAATATGAGTTAAGTAGATCTGCTTTCTCCCTGTTGCTTGTCATCTTCTTGCCACTTTCTCCCAGCAATGGGCCAATTGTTTCCTTGACTTTTTTCTTGTTTTTAACATGTTGGAAGAAGCTTTTTTTGTTATTTTTTACTTTTGTCGCTAGCCTTTGTTCATTGTGAGCCTTAGCTTTCCTCACTTCATCTTTACAGGCTCGGGCTATTTGCTGATATTCTGCCTTAGTTATTTGCCCCTCTTTCCACTTTTTATATTTGTCCTTTTTGTCTTTCAATTTGTCAGATAGTTCTTTTTTTTTTTTAATTAAACTTTATTAAACTTTTTTACATTAAAAGCATTAAAAAAAGGGAAAAAAAGGCTTATATCATTTAACAGCTTATTTGTGGTGTTTTTCATCTAATAATAATCCATGCAATAATGACAAACATTAAATTATACATATTTGTGTTCTTATTTTATCTATTGATTATGTTTAGTAACTAAATATTCCTATCTCCTTTCCATCCATCCATACCACCGTTCCCATATACCATAAAATACTGATGTCTCCTTATCCTTCAGACTCAAAGTTAGTTTGTCCATTTCTGCGCAATTCATAATCTTTTGTACAATAAGTCTCTCTGTGGGCACACATGGCTGTTTCCAACATTGAGCAAAGGCCATCCTAGCAGCAGTTAATATATGTAGTATTAAATATTTTATACTCTTCACGTATTTTTTTTTAAAGATCCCCAATAAAAAAAGTTCGGGTTTTAGATCCAATTGTTCATTCGTGATTTCTTGTAGCCACTTTTTAATTTTTAACCAATATTTACGTGCTTCGGGGCAAGACCACCACATATGGTAATATGTTCCCTCTTTATTTTTACATTTCCAGCATATGGGAGACATTTTGGGATACATTTTCGCTAATCTCGAAGGGGGCAGGTGCCACCTATAGAACATTTTATATGCATTTTCTTTGTATGCTGCTGATTTGGTTAGTTTATAATTTCTGTTCCATATTTTCTCCCAATCTGATAAATTTATATTATGTCCAATATTTTGACCCCATGCGATCATACATCCTTTCACTACTTCTTCTTCCAATTCTACTTCTAGCAAATATTTATAAATTTGGGTAATATTTTTTTTGTCTGGCCCTAGTAAAATTTTATCTAATTGCTGTGGTTTAAGATATATTCCATATTCTTTTATATCTTGTTTGTATCGATTTTGTAATAATCTCACTTTTCAAAATTTCCCAAGCTTCTTGAGTTGTTTTCCCTCTGAGGATTCTCATCCATTGAATCCTTTTCAAGATCTCTCTAAGTTTATTGAAATTAGCTCTCTTAAAGTCCAAGACTCTAGAGGTAGAGGTAGATTGAGGCCACCAAGAAAGATAAGAGGGTATGGGCAAGAGGCTGCCCAGTTAGTAGTGAAGTTAGCTTGTTTGCATGTACGAGGTTGTAATCAGAGGCTCTGTAACATAGTAAGAAGCAAAGTATGGTATTTAAGGACAGCTCACAGATGATGGTCTCAGGAAGAGCAAGCTCCTGGGTAACTTGAATATTTTTTAGGGATTTTTTTATAGAAAATAGCAATACAACCCCCTCTATGGATTTCACGGGCAGACCAGTAAACATGATAGTCACTTACTGTGGTAATGTAGTCTGGGAGGGATGCATTCACCCACATCTCGCAGACAAATATAATGTTGAATATAGCCATGTTTAGTAAGAGGAGGAATTCAGACATTTTCTCTAGGAGGCTATTGGATTGGGCAATGGAGGAGGCACGAGACCAAGCTAGTGACAACAGCTCTTTTATTTAGTGTGAGACTTCAGCGAAGGGCACCGGTAAAAAGTGCCCCTTTTATCCTTACCTGGCTGAGGCACCAGCCAATTAGATTTGAATGTTTTCCCATCAGATTTTTCCCCCAATAGGATCTTACGCAACACTCCTCCCCTCCCAGAAAGCACTTCGCCTGTTTATTCATTTTTATTTGCATGTGTAATCATGCAAGTAGGCAGGGCGTTCCCTGAGCCTACTTGACCTGCACAGTTCAGTTTTGGCAGGGGAAGCATGCTGGTAGGAGGTGCTTTCGGTTCCTCCCAACTCTTCCATTGGGGCCTTTGTTTGTGGATTATTTGCTGTTGGTTCTTTGTTCTTTTGTGGATTACTGGCTGTTTGGTTGTCAATGGGAATTGCTGGCGGACCCGAACAGCGCTGGACACCGAAGTCTTCAGGTAAGTTCCCCAGTTCCCTCGGGCTTGAGTTAGCTGTTGGAAGGATTGTATTGTAGTTAGGGCCTGGCTTTTGTGGTACTTAGACTGCTCGTTTGCGGAGTTGGTCTATGTGTTTTCTCTCGATCCTGCCGTTGCCCATGTCAACGGTGTAGGATTTGGGTCTGGTTACCCCTGTCATCCAGCTGGCCACCCATGTGGGGCCTTCAGCGTAGTTTTAGCGAAAACCGGTGCCCCTATTTGAAATCCCCTTGGGCCTTCCCCTCCCCCCGGTACTCGTCTGGGGAGTAATTGGGGTTGAGTCGGTCTAACGTGCACCTAAGCTCCCATTAGGAGCTTGGCTGGGCTTAGGCCCGTGGCCACACAGGGTGTCCCATGCTGGGCTGTTAGAAAAATGTCGAGCCGCTCTTGTCAGTCCCCGGCCGAGGCGCTAATGCCTCCTTGGTGGATTGTACAAATCTCTCTGCCAATCCATTTGTTGCTGGCTGGTAGGGGGCTGACAGGGAATAGCAGATCCCTAATCCTGCTAGGAAACCCTTGAAAAGGGTCACGGTGAATTGGGGCCCATTGTCTGAAACTAAGATGTCTGGTAGCCGTGGGTGGTGAATAATTTCCGGACAACCTTAATTATGGCATCTGCCGTGGTTGATTTCATTAATATGACCTCCAGCCATTTGGAGAAAGCATCTACAACAATCAAGAATGTTTGGCCATGGAATGACCCTGCAAAGTCAATATGGATGCGGGACCAGAGGCCTGGGGCGGTCCCATTCTCACAGAGGCTGAGGGGTTGGGTCTGGACTCCTGGCACTGAGGGCATTGGGCCACCAGTTTTCTATCTCTGTGTTCATTTTGGCCACCATCGTAAGACCGGCCAAACCCTTCATTTTGGATCCTGGGTGACCCTCATGTAGCATTTCCAAAACCCTTGTATGCAAACAAGCTGGAACAACTCTGCGATCACCAAAACACCCCCTTGTGTGGACAGCTCATTTTGATGTGTTTCGTAATGTTTGAATATTCCTGCCACCCATTCCCGGGCCAACCCCTCTGCACCCAGCCTATTACAGTCTTAATGGTAATGTCTCATGCGATGCCCTCACCACCTCCGCTGATGTTAGAGGCCCAGAGCTAGAGAGTCAATGAGCAGTGCTGGTCTCCCGGTGTTGGGTCCTCTACCAGTTTTGAAGTGGACACCTGCTCAAACATCGACATGGCTCAAATCTTTGCGGGGCAATGGACCAGGGTGTAATTGTAACTGCCAGGAATAGTGCCCATCTTGTCATCCTCGGTGACATGGCAATGGGTGTGGGCGGTCCCCGCCAACAGTCCTAGCAGTGGTTGGTGGTCAGTGATGAGTTTGAATTTTCTTCTGAATAAGTATCGTGAAACTTTTTATGCGGCGACTGCAGCCAGGGCTTCTCTGTCCAGTTGGCTGTAGTTCCATTCTGCTGGACAGGATTCGGGAAGTAGGCGACTGGCACCTCGGAGCCACTGGGCAGCCTGTGGCTTAAAACAGTGCCCACTCCAAAGGGGATGTACAGACCAGGACTAGGGGGAAGGTGTGATTGTATTGGATCAAGAGGCTATCATCTGTCAGTAGTCCCTTGACCCCTGCGAACGCTGAGTTTTTCTCTTTGCCCCAGACCCAGGGGCTTTTCTTCCCCAACAACCTATGGAGTGGCTCCGCTATGGTGGCTTTTTGTTTGAGGAAGATGGCATAAAAATTCAGCAGTCCCAAGAATGTCTGTAGCTCAGTTTTGTCCCATGGAGTGGGAGCCTCTCGGATTGCCCTGATCTTAGATTCGGTGGGGTGGATGCCTGCCTGGTCAATGCGGTAGCCCAAGAATTCGACAGAAGGGACTCCAATCTGGCATTTCCCAAGTTTAAGTTGCAGTCCTGTATTCCTAAAGGTGGTCAGGACCTTGCGCGACCTGTCCTTTAGTTGCTGGTGGTTTTCAGCTGATACCAGGACATCGTCGAAGTAGGACACCACCCCGGGGATCCCTTGTAGTAGCCTCTCCATTAAGTTTTGGAACAATCTGGGGGCGACGCTGACCCCGAATTGGAGTTGGATGCACTTAAAAGCCTCCCAGTATGTGACGATTGTTTGTGCCTCTGCAGTGGCATCGTCCACAGGCAACTGTTTGTATGCCTGTGCTATGTCCAGTTTGGCAAAGATTTTTCCGGATCCTAGGGAGTGCAGCAGATGCTTGACAATCGGCACTGGATAGGCACTCTTCTGTAGGGCCTTATTAAGAGTCGCTTTGTAGTCCGCGCAGATGCAGATGGATCCGATGGATTTAATGGGGGTCACTATGGGGGTCTCCCATCCAGCATAGTCGATGGGAACGAGGATCCCTTGCTGGACTAGTTGTCCAGCTCTTTATCTATTTACGGCTTGAGTGCAAAGGGAACCCGCCCGGCTTTAAGTCTTAGGGGGGCGATGCCAGGGTCGAGGTTGAAGGAGATAGGGGTCCCCATGTACTTGCCCAGGGTTCCAGGTAAGACGTCTTGGAATTCACACAGAAGGTCCTTCATGCTTCCACAGGTGATGCGAATCTCCCTGACTCCGTAGAAACCCATTCCCAGGGCTCGGATCCAGTCCCAGCCCAGGAGGCTTGGGAAGTGTCCGTGGACAATGGTGACTGGTAGCTTCTTTTGGTAGGGTCTGTACTTGACACTGATGGTGGCGATGCCTTCCATGGGGACCCTGTTCTCTTGGAAGTCACATATTTGGAGTTGTTGGGGCTCCAGCTGGTTTTTTCGGATGTGCGGGAGTGACTCGTGGACTGTGTCCCAGGAGATGATTGTGATGGAAGATCCAGTGTCGATCTCCATCTCGATCTGTTGTCCATTGATGCCGACTATCGTGAACGTTTTGTCCTCGGGGCTTGTTTTTGCATGGCCGATCCTGACTTGGTTTGAATTCGCGCTCTTTTTTTGGGTGGCCATTTTGGTTGCGCCTGTGCGAAGATGGCTGCTGGCTGGTTGGCTTCCATTCCGCACGGTTTCTCTGGTGGGAAGGTTAAATTGCTCTACACACACGGGCCAAGTGGCCCCTCTTCTCACACCAGCGGCATATGGCGTCTCGGAAACGGCAGTCGTTCTGATGATGGTCACCCCCGCAGCTGGGACATTCATTCTCGCTGTCGTGGCTAGACTGATCCGTCCGGAAAACTGCTCTTCTCTGACTTCCTCGTCTCCGTCCCCGGTTTGGACGGCTCCTTGGTGCTCAACTTGGGCGACCCCGTGGTGGATTGGCATTGCAAAGGTTGGGGTTTTGTTTGCCCCTGGGCGCTGCATAGATTCGGCGGCCTTGCTGGACAATTTGTGCCTTTGGCTTTGTCGATTGCTGCTTGCCATGTTAGATTGTGCTTGGAGAGCAGCTGCCGTTGCAGTCGGGTATCTCGTACCCCGCATATAAATTGTTTGAGTAGGGCGTCGTCTAGGTGGTCCCGGTACTCGCAATGGATAGCCGCTCTCCGCAGGGCAGCAATGTAGGTGCAGATGGTTTCTCCCTCGCGCTGCAGCCGCTGACGGAGTTCGAACCGCTGGGCGAATTTGGACAGGGTTGGCACATAGTGAGCCTTGAGTGTTTCCTTCAGATCATTCCAGGGTACTGTTTGCACCGGGGTTGGATCAGAGAGTGATTCCGCCACGTCGAAAACGGCAGGCCCGCAGTGATGGAGAAAAACGGCTCTTTTCCGATTGTCCGGCAACCTGTGGAGGTCGTTAGCTTTGAGGAAACAATCAAATCTTGCCATGAACATTCCCCATTTCTTGGTAGCAGGGTCGAACGGCGTTAGGGAGTTGGTGGGGTTGGCCATTCCGTCAGTCCGTGCAGTCATCAGTCTCTCGTCGTTGGTCTCATGCCAGCCTCGATCCCATCCTCGTTGCCAATGTTGGATTGGGCAATGGAGGAGGCACGAGACCAAGCTAGTGAAAACATTTCTTTTATTTAGTGTGAGACTTCAGCGAAGGGCACCGGTAAAAAGTGCCCCTTTTATCCTTACCTGGCTGAGGCACCAGCCAATTAGATTTGAATGTTTTCCCATCAGATTTTTCCCCCAATAGGATCTTACGCAACACTCCTCCCCTCCCAGAAAGCACTTCGCCTGTTTATTCATTTTTATTTGCATGTGTAATCGCGCAAGTAGGCAGGGCGTTCCCTGAGCCTACTTGACCTGCACAGTTCAGTTTTGGCGGGGGAAGCATGCTGGTCGGAGGTGCTTTCAGTTTCTCCCAGCTCTTCCATTGGGGCCTTTGTTTGTGGATTCTTTGTTGTTGGTCCTTCATTCCTTTGTGGATTACTGACTGTTTGGTTGTCGATGGGAATTTCTGGCGGACCCGAGCAGCGCTGGACACCGAAGCCTTCAGGTAAGTTCTCCGGTTTCCTCAGGCTTGAGTTAGCTGTTGGAAGGATTGTATTGTAGTTAGGGCCTGGCTTTTCTAGTGTTTGGATTGCTCATTTGCAGAGTTGGTCTATATGTTTCCTCTCGATTCTGCCGTTACCCATGTCAACAATGTAGGACTTGGGTCTGGTTACCCCTGTCATCCAGCTGGCCACCCATGTGGGGCCTTCAGCGTAGTTTTAGCGAAAACCGGTGCCCCTATTTGAAATCCCCTTGGGCCTTCCCCTCCCCCCGGTACTCGTCTGGGGAGTAATTGGGGTTGAGGTGGTTTAACATGCACCTAAGCTCCCATTAGGAGCTCGGCTGGGCTTAGGCCCGTAGCCACACAGGAAAAACGTCGAGACGCTCTTGCCAGTTCTCCGGGCCAAGGCGCGCTAATGTCTCCTTCGTGGATTATACAAATCTTTCTGCCAATCCATTTGTCGCTGGCTGGTAGGGGGCTGACAGGGCATGGCGGATCTCTAATCCTGCTAGGAAGCCCTCGAAAAGAGTTGCAGTGAATTGGGGCCCGTTGTCTGAAACTAAGGTGTCCAGTAGCCCGTGAGTGGCGAATAATTTCCGGAGCACCTTAATTACGGCTTCTGCCGTGGTCGATCTCATTAATATGACCTCCAACCTTTTGGAGAAAGCATCTACAACAATCAAGAATATTTGGCCATGGAATGGCCCTGCAAAGTCAATATGGATGCGGCGGGACAAGAGGCCTCGGGGACGGTCCCATTCTCGTACAGGGGCTGAGGGGGGGGTTGGGTCTGGACTCCTGGCACTGAGGGCATTGGGCCACCCAGTTTTCAATCTCTGTGTCCATTTTTGGCCACCATACGTAAGACCGGGCCAACCCCTTCATTCGGACGATCCCTGGATGACCCTTATGTAGCATTTCCAAAACCATTGTATGCAAACAAGCTGGAACAACTACGCGGTCGCCCCATAGCAAACACCCCCCTTGTGTGGACAGCTCGTTTTGATGTGTTTCGTAATGTCTGAATACTCCTGCCACCCGTTCCCTGGGCCAACCCCTCTGCACCCAGCCTATTACAGTCTTAATGCCCTCTCCACCTCCAGTGATGTTAGAGGCCCAGAGTTGAGAGAGTCAATGAGCAGTGCTGGTCTCCCCGGTGTTGGGTCCTCAACCAGCTTCGGAAGTGGGCATCTGCTCAAAGCATCGGCATGGCTCAAGTCTTTGCCGGGGCAGTGGACCAGGGTGTAATTGTAAACTGCCAGGAATAGTGCCCATCTTGGTGACATGGCAATGGGTATGGGCCGGTCCCCCGCCAACAGTTCTAGCAGTGGGCGGTGGGCGATGGTCAGTGATGAGTTCGAATTTTCTCCCGAATAAGCATTCGTGAAACTTTTTTACGCCGGCGACTGCAGCCAGGGCTTCTCTGTCCAGTTGGTGTAGTTCTGTTTGGCGCTGGACAGGGTTTGGGAGAAGTAGGCGATTGGTGCCTCGGAGCCATTGGGCAGCCTGTGGCTTAAGACAGTGCCCACTCCAAAGGAGGTGTCACAGACCAGGACCTAGGGGAGGTGTGGTTGTATTGGATCAGAAGCTATCCTCTGTCAGAAGTCTCTTGACCCTCACGCTGCACTTTCCTCTTGCCCCAGACCCAGGGCTTTCTTCCCAACAATCTATGGAGTGGCTCTGCTATGGTGGCTTTTGTTTGAGGAAGATGGAATAAAATTCAGCAGTCCCAAGAATGTCTGTAGCTCAGTTTTGTCCCATGGAGTGGGAGCCTCTCGGATTGCCCTGATCTTAGATTCGGTGGGGTGGATGCCTGCCTGGTCAATGCGGTAGCCCAAGAATTCGACAGAAGGGACTCCAATCTGGCATTTCCCAAGTTTAAGTTGCAGTCCTGTATTCCTAAAGGTGGTCAGGACCTTGCGCGACCTGTCCTTTAGTTGCTGGTGGTTTTCAGCTGATACCAGGACATCGTCGAAGTAGGACACCACCCCGGGGATCCCTTGTAGTAGCCTCTCCATTAAGTTTTGGAACAATCTGGGGGCGACGCTGACCCCGAATTGGAGTTGGATGCACTTAAAAGCCTCCCAGTGTGTGACGATTGTTTGTGCCTCTGCAGTGGCATCGTCCACAGGCAACTGTTTGTATGCCTGTGCTATGTCCAGTTTGGCAAAGATTTTCCGATCCTAGGAGTGCAGCAGATGCTGCAATTGGCACTGGATAGGCACTCTTCTGTAGGGCCTTATTAAGAGTCGCTTTGTAGTCCGAGCAGATGGAGATGGAAGTGATGGATTGAATGGGGGTCACTATGGGGGTCTCCCATCCAGCATAGTCGATGGGAACGAGGATCCCTTGCTGGACTAGTTGTCTAGCTCTTTATCTATTTACGGCTTGAGTGCAAAGGGAACCCGCCCGGCTTTAAGTCTTATGAGGCGATCCCATGGTCGAGGTTGAAGGAGATAGGGGTCCCCACATGTACTTGCCCAGGGTTCCAGCGAAGACATCTTGGAATTCACACAGGAGGTTGTCCTTCATGCTTCCATGGGCGGTGTGAATTTCCTGACTCATAGAGATCCATCCCAGGGCTGGATCCAGTCCCAGCCCAGGAGGCTCGGGAGGTGTCCGGACAATGGTGACCAGTAGCTTCTTTTGGTAGGGTCCGTACTTGACGCTGATGGTGGCGATGCCTTCCATGGGGACCCTGTTCCTTGGAAGTCATGAACTTGGAGTCGTTGGGGCTCCAGCTGGTTTTCGGATGTGCGGGAGTGACTTTTGGACTGTGTCCCAAGATATGATCGTGATGGACGATCCGGTGTCGATCTCCATCTCGATCTGCTGGCCATCGATGCCAACCATTGTGAATGCTTTGTCCTTGGGGCTTGTGTTTGCATGGCGATCCTGACTTGGTTTGAATTCGCTCTTTTGGGCAGCCATTTTGGGCAGCCAACCAGCCACTGGCTGGTTGGCTTCCATTCCGCACGGTTTCTCTGGCGGGAAGGTTGAATTGCTCTGCACACACGGGCCAAGTGGCCCCTCTTCTCACACCAGCGGCATATGGCGTCTCAGAAACGGCAGTCATTCTGATGATGGTCACCCCCGCAGCTGGGACAATTGTTCTCGCTGTCACACCTGGACTGATCCATCCGGAAAACTGCTTCTTCTCTGACCTCCTCGTCTCCGTCTCCAACTTGGGCGGCCCCTTGGTGTTCGGCTTGGGCGACCCCTTGGTGGAGTAGCATTGCAGTGGTCAGGGTGTTGTTTGCCCCTGGGCGCTGCATAGTTTTGGTGGCTTTGCTAGACAGTTCGTGCCCCTTAGTTTCATTGATTGCTCCTTGCCATGTTAGATTGTGCTTTGAGAGCAGCTGCCGCTGCATCCGGGTATCTCGTACCCCGCATATGAATTGCTCGAGTAGGGTGTTGTCTAGGTGTCCCCGGTACTCACAATAGGTAGCCGCTTTCCTCAGGGCAGCAATGTAGACACAGATGGATTCTCCCTCTCTCTGCAGCCGCTGGCGGAATTCGAACCACTGGGTGAATTTGGACAGGGATGGCGCATAGTGAGCCTGGAGCGTGTCCTTCAGGACAGTCCATGATACTGTCTGCACCGGGGTTGGATCAGTGAGTGATTCCGCCACGTCGAAAACGGCAGGCCCGCAGTGATGGAGAAAAACGGCTCTTTTCCGATTGTCCGGCAACCTGTGGAGGTCGTTAGCTTTGAGGAAACAATCAAATCTTGCCATGAACATTCCCCATTTCTTGGTAGCAGGGTCGAACGGCGTTAGGGAGTTGGTGGGGTTGGCCATTCCGTCAGTCCGTGCAGTCGTCAGTCTCTCGTCGTTGGTTTGTTCAGCTTGCTCATGCCAGCCTCGATCCCATCCTTGTCGCCAATGTTGGATCGGGCAATGGAGGAGGCATGAGACCAAGCTAGTGACAACAGCTCTTTTATTTAGTGTGAGACTTCAGCGAAGGGTACCGATAAAAGGTGCTCCTTTTATCCTTACCTGGCTGAGGCACCAGCCAATTAGATTTGAATGTTTTCCCGCCGGATTTTTCCCCGAATAGGATCATACGCAACAGAGGCTTCTTGCGTTAAGTAGCTTGCATTTAAAGTCTGCAGTGGTGGAATATTGAGGAAGTCGGGGCGTGCATGCCTAGTATAGGTTGTTGGGGAGGGGTTGTGATGTGGGCCATTGGTCTTACTTTTGATTTAGTCAGTGTGGTAGTCAATGTATAACTTAGTCACTCCTTGGTCCTGATGTCTTTTGAGTTCTGAGCAGAGTTCATGGGAGCAGATATGTTGTAGTATGGATAGGTCAGACTGTGAACAAAGTTTGTTATGGTTGGTGTTGCTTATGGCGATTGAGTTAATAGCATGAATGAATTTGCGTTTGCTGGACTCATTCTTGTAAACGATTCTGCAGAAACATGGGGCCACTGAGCCGTCACTGTTCTTGAACTCAGGGCCGTCATGGGAAATATCAATGATTTCATCAGGGGAGATGGTTGATGTCTGATGTTGCAAACCTTTGGGATATCATCAGACTCGTTGCTGTCCTCTAGACCAAATAAAATAGCGTTGGGACATTTTTGTCCACGTTTGATGGCATCTTTGATGAGTAAGGAGATATTATTTGCTGGGTTGGTGGTTATTTGTGGTTGTGGCTGTTGAATTGAGAATGGATTTTGAGCTGTTGGATGTTCGTTTTTCTGCATTGTATTTTTTTCCCCAAGAGATTTCAAGAAGTTGATCCAACATCAAGAAACCTGGTTTGTTTAATGTCCTGGGGGGTGGGGAGATGAAAATGCTCAGCAGGCAAGAGAGCTACGAAGTCATCCGATTGCATTTGAGTCTGGACCAGAGCGAGGAAACTGAAAAACGCCCAGGCCATGGGGAGACCTCTTATTTGCACTTCAGCCCCCTCCCCTCAGGAGGTGTAGCAGATTAAGTGGAAATAAAATCACTCCTAGAAACAATTCAGAAGGCCAAATTCAAGTCTCAGCACTCCTCATCAGGCAATGCAATGGGGCCCAATGCCATGCAATCCATACAGAAATGGGTCTCGTCCAGCTGGGAATATAAAAAGCAGAAGTTCCAAGCTTTCCATTCAGCCCAAGGCAACCGAGGGAACCAGAACCACAGATACAACAAAGGAGGTGGATTTAGGCTGAACACAAGAAGGAAGAAGAAAAGGAAGAGCTGCTTCACGGAGGAGTAACTACTTCAGGAATGGTGGAGCCTGCAGTCTGCTTTTTTTCTTCACAGAATATTGCTGGCCCTCAGAACCTGAAGGCTAAACAAGGAATAATGGATGGAAACTGACCAAGTAGAGATCTGGAAATTAGGAGAAATTTCCTGACAGTGAAAACAATCAACCAATGGAGGAGAAGTTGCCTTCAGAAGTTGTGGGAGCTTCACCACTGGAAGCTTTCAAAAAGAGACAGGATATATCTGACATATCTGTCAGATATGGTGTAGGATCTGCTTGGGTGGGAGGTGGACTAGATGACCTACAAGGTCCCTTCCAACTCTGTTAATCTGTATCTGTATTGTAACCTCTTCTCACACATCTCTCTAACCAAGGGATCTGGACAAATGTTCATATGGAGCTTGCAAAGCTTTCTGGTCCACGAGAGAAAGTTCCTTTTATCTCCTCCACATGGAGCCATTCCCAGAGGGGCTCAAACCACACCTTGATCTGGCTTTCCGGGCCGCCTGTCCCAGAGGCTTCCCACGGCTCTTTCATAGGATGTGTTCTTGCTACTTTAACATTCTATGGAACATCTGTTTCTGTTGTGTCATGTGTTTTATTGCTATGGATGCTTGGGGTGTAGTCTTATTAAGTTGTCTGGCTTGTTTCTTATTGAACTGATGTGTGTGTGTGCCACTTTGGATGACTTTTGTTAAAGCAGAAAGTGTGGCTTATCCCTGTCTGTGCAAACTAATTAGTGGAATAGCAGATGTGCTTTTCAGAAGCATTGAAGTTAGCTTCAGACCAGTTTTAATAAATATGGATCATGCACTAAAATTGAATGTAAACCCCTCCCTCCCTTTCTCTCTCCCCTCTCCTTCCTTCCTTCCTTCCTTCCTTCCTTCCTCCCTCCCTTCCACCCTTCCTCCCCCTCTCTCCTTCCTTCCTCCCTCCCTCTCCTTTCTTCTTTCCTTCCTTTCCTTTCCTTCCTTCCTTCCTTCTTCCTTCCTTCCTTCCTTCCTTCCTTCCTCCCTCCCTCCTCCCTCCCTCCCTTCCCCTGACCACTTAAAAAATTACTTGGCTTTTTCTTAAGCTTACCCCTGGAATAAATATGGGCAAATTCATCATGAGCATTAGTCGGGCACTGCCAAACTCAAGTCACTTTTCAGACAGACAGCAGCATTCTCAAAAATATATGGATACTTAATTAATCCCAGAAGAGACCAGAGTGAATTTAGCTACTGTAAACAGAGTCCTTCATTTGATGGAACAATTTGAGGCAAGGATAGCAGCGACCATGGAACAAGCAGCATCAAACATTGGAAAGTGTAAGTAACCTTTTTTTCCTGCCGAGTGTGCAGAGGGGAAGGGAGGGAGAGGCAGTTTCCCTCAACGTCGGTGGAGATTCTCAATCACCCAGGACAGATGCTGGTTGTCCCAAAAGTGTTTTTTCAAAAGGCAACTGGACTCCTCTTGGTTGTTGTTTTTCCTTGAAAACGTTCTGCTTCTCATCCAAGAAGCTAGGTTTAGAACTGAAGAAGAATGAGATGAAATGAGAAGAAAAAAACAAGAAAAGTCCAGTCACCTTTAAAAAAAAAAACCCACCTTTGGGACTCCCTGAATGGTGGACTCCATCCTGTGCTGCACGGCAGAGGAGCCTCCAACTCCTTGGTGGCCCAAAGAGAAACGAAGCCACCACCGATGAGGCTCTGCAGGCCTCATTCCCCTTCTGGGGAGGGGGGACTGTAGCAGGAGGTGGGCAGCCAGGAGGGCTAGGACTTGAAGGGGTCTGTTCCAGAGCACTCACCATCTGCAGAGAAACGGAGGTCCTGGTTGAAGTCCAACCTGACTTGAGATGAAGGAGTCCAGATTTGTGCTCCTCAACATCTCCCGTACAAAGCAGCCCAGCATCTCTTGGGGTGATTGGTCCCACCGTCCTCTGGCTCCTACAGTTAGGAAGATTTTTTTTTTCTAATTTGCCTTCTGATCACCTCAATCTGTTATTTTTCACCCTTGTTATCCTTTCCTGAATCGGTTCCAGTTCTCTGAATATTCTTCTTAAAATATATTGCCCAGAACTGCTTAAAATATTCATACATACTCCAGAAGAGTCCAGCAATAAAAACCTACCTTTCCCCACTGGTTCTGGCAAAAAGGTTCTGGCAAAAAAGGGCCGGTGAATAGCACAGGCTGGTAATGCCTGTTATTAAGAACACAAAGCCTGTTATTAAGAACACAAAGCCTGCAATTACTGCAGGTTCGAGCCCGGCCCAAGGTTGACTCAGCCTTCCATCCTTTATAAGGTAGGTAAAATGAGGACCCAGATTGTTGGGGGGGCAATAAGTTGACTTTGTAAAAATATACAAATAGAATGAGACTATTGCCTTGTACACTGTAAGCCGCCCTGAGTCTTCGGAGAAGGGCGGGGTATAAATGTAAACAAACAAAAAAAAAACAAAAAAACAAAGCTCTTTGGCAGGAAATTAAATAATATATATTTTTAAAATCCCATATTTAAATTGTACCCTGCTCAGAGCAGCACTCCTGGTTTATCACACCCAAATGCCTGCAAATATTGGCTTATTTGTGGGGCTGGTTCAAAGAAGCACCGTCCCAGCGCTCGGAAATGCCCCTGCCTGCCCACTCCGAGGGTTTCACAGAGGCCTCCTGGGGCAACCCCCGTCGGGGGCGGGGGGGCTTTGGATTTTCAGAGTGTGTTATCTGGATGAAGCTGGTGTTCTCTAGGGCCAAAGTCCTGCCAGAGCCTCTCATCCCAGAAGTTCTCCCTTGAACTGAGTTTATTGGAATTAAGTACATGATGTAGGATGAAAAATCCTTCTGGTTCCAATCCAGGGAGAAAGGCGCTGGAAATAAAATGGAGGCTGATTGGAAAGAAGGATTCCGTTTATTGATGAGCAGCATCCGCATGTGGTTCTGGGACAGCCGACCAATTGGTTGAATGAATGGATGGATCTTTATAGGTTTCTGTGACCTTGAAGTTTGAACTGTCTGGGGATTGTGCAATGAAGGGGCTTTTGAGTCCTTTGCTACTTCAAGGGTGGTGGGTTAATCCTTTTATGTCCTGTCCCTCTTAGTCTCATCATCTGGACCTCAGGGGTTTTGTCTGGAATAGGCTGGCCTGGATTTCTTAATGGGCACAAAATATCCATCTCTAAAGATTTCAGGCATCGTCTGGAGGCTGTTTTACTAAGCAGGGAATTGGAGCTGCTTTCATTCTCTGGGGAGGGGGTGGGCTTCCCACAATGGTAAGATCTTTAATTCTTTAAAATTGTAACTCACTGATTTGCTTTTTTTAAAAAAAGGATGTTCAGCTCCTTATTCCAAATGTTTTATAGGTTGTCAAAGTTCATCTTCAGAATGTTTATGATGCTACTGGAATGTCTGATCAAATCATGAAGAGCCTTTCATCCCATAGGTGATCCCAAATCCTCCTGCGATAAGAGAAAGGTTTCAAAAGGCTGATTAAACAGGGAGCCAGCAGCACCAGGTTTATTTGGCCCTAAACTAAGAAACAAAAGCTTACCGTCCGTTTTCAAATGAGGCATTGATTTCTCATGGAAATAGGAATTTTATTTTATTTTATTTATTTATTTTTGTCACAACAGTATATATAAGCATAAGCATAAGCATGAAATAACTATACAGTAATTAATTTATCTGCGCATGTCCAAGATGGCGCCGTGCCGCTGAGTAGGAGATGCGGCAGCGGGCCTTTCTGGACCGGACCGGACCGGGCCAGGGGAGGACCTTTTGAGAGCTTAGGTCCCCCGCCCGGGTAGAGGACAGTCCTGCCAGCAAGGAGATGGGCGGCTGGATGCTGGGCGGCTCCGTGCGGCTTCGGGAGGAGCTCCAGAGTTGTCTCCCCCCCAGCGGCGATGGCCTCAGCGGTTTTGCGGTGGCGGCAGCGACGGCCTGGCTCAGCAGTCGGTGGCCTGGCGGTCTGGCTCAGCGGTCGGTGGCCTGGCCCAGTGGTCGGTGGCCTGGCCCAGCGGTTGGCGGCCTGGCCCAGCGGGCGGCGGCCTGGCCCGGCGGGCGGGCGCGCGGCCCGGCGGTCGAGCAAGCAGCCTTTTTGGTCCACTCTGGAGGATGTCTTCGGGCTGGCTGCAGAGGGCCCCTGAGATCCTGGACCCCCCGCCCAGACCTTGGGTGAGAGATGGCTCTCTCCGGGGGTGCCGGCGGCCCCGCCTGGTTTGGTGGCCGAGTGGGCCGGGTGGGCGCCCTCCCGGGCCGGCTCGAGTGCAGGGGGGGACCCGGTGAGTGCTTGGGCCCCCCGCTTGAGTGCTCGAGGGATGTGATGCTGCCTCCAGCTGGGGGAGATGAGGACGGTCCTGGACAATCCTGGCTGGGGCCGACTGGGATGTTTTTTCCTATGGCGGCTTGGCCTGGAGGGCGGCGCCACCGTCAGCAACGTTGAGAGATGTTGCTGGAGAACTGCCGGCAGCGGTCTGGGGCAGTTTTGGACTGTTCCGCTGCTTCGGTGCTGCTGGGTCGCTGAGGGCGGTGTCCAAGAGAGGTGTGGTCCCCGTTATGTGGCCCCCACCTCCCGGAGTGACTATGACCTGTTACGCCACATCGTGCCTCGACGATGACGAGGATAAACGAAAACCTGGGCTGTTGTGACCCAAGTTCCTGGACCCGGACTCCTGGACTCGGATGATTCAGAAAGTGAGGGAGAAGACCTGGCCAGCCCTGCTTCTCGTGAGCCCTTTCCCTCCCTGGCACCCACTCAAAGGGAGGAGGAGGGGCCGGCAAAGCCTGATTCCATGGAGCCTCCTTCTGATTTGGCAACGCCCCAAGAACAGTTTTGGAGTGATGCAAGATTACGAAGACGTGATCGGCGTGCGCAGCAGCGGAAGAGTTGGGACAAAGCCAAGTCATAATTGTCATGCAGTGACATCTGCAGAGACTATAAATAGGAGGCGGGACTTCCTGGTTTTTTGTCTTGGACAAAGTAATGAATTTGCGCGGGCAATCTGTATCAACGGAGGGAAGAATATATTCGTGAGTAATTCTGGCCTTATCTGTAATTTCCTTGTTATCTCCAGAAACTTGGCAGGCCCGTGGGTAGACGTAGCCAGGACATTTATATATCTGTAAATAAATCAGAAAAGAGGCCTCTGACTGACTCTTTGCTGGGAGTATTGGGGGAAGGGAAACAGAACATGGGCCTTGAGAAAATCTGGACCTAAACCTGGACCTGGACTCCGACCCTAGTTGGAGTCCAGGCGGAACCCTGGTAGCCCATGTCATTGTAGGACTCCTTTTTTCCCTCCCCCCCCCCCACAGACCACCCTTGGATTGCCTATGTGGGGTTGATTAACTGACTGGACAAAGCGGTTCTTTTTCCATCTGCCGTCTAAGAACTGATTCTCTGACTGTTCTGACCCGGAAGGCTGGCATTGTCATTTTGCCATCTTGACCGGCCATGATGGGTCTGCTTGCCGGATTTCTATTATGCGGATATTTTCAGCGGCTGACCTTTTTGCCTTCGAGATTCCCCTCTCTCGCGGGTTTGGCCCTCTACATTATCGAGGGCCCACCTTGAGGACGGGTTTTGGAACCCCGAGAGGTGGCATGCTAAAAATAGGAGGCTTAGGGGATTTTTAATTAATTGTTTTAAGTGTTTTTTTAAAGGGAGTTTTAATGGGAATTTTAAGGGGAGGGTGGGAACTGACGGGTTGGGGTTGGGGGGTGGGAGGGGAAACCCGTCGGGGAGGGAGCCAGTCCTTGCGAGTGCTCGCGACGATTCTTTATTAGGTTTGGAGGTGAAGGAATTTTCCAATTCCTGAGGGTTGTTCCATCAGCACGGTAAGTGGGAAAGGCAGATATGGCAGAAGCGGGGGGCCGTATCATGTTCGGGGGATGCGCACTCGCTGTTTAAGAGTGATTGTGCGCTCCGGCCCCTCAGACTTTTCCCATTCTCCAAGTGGTCAGTATCCCCAGGGCCTGGACCTTCGGCTGATGTTATGCAATGCAAGGTCCGTAGTGAATAAAGCCCCCCTGATTTATGATCTTATACGGGGGGGCTGCGGTCCTTATGGGCATTTCGGAAACTTGGTTGGGCACCGAAGGGGAGGGGGGTGCCCCTTGTAGATATGTGCCCACCGGGTTTCCGAGCATTCCATCAGCCGAGGGCCCAGGATAGGGGTGGAGGGGTGGCGGTTGTTATTAAGGATAGTCTAGAACCGAGGGAGGCCACTGTACCTCAAATAGCCGGTTGTGAATCCCTTTACGTGAAGTGGGGGCATAGGATGCAGGTGGGCTTGTTGGTCACGTACCTGGCTCCTTGCTGCGTGACAACAGCCCTGCCCGAGCTGCTTGAGGTGATAGCCGGGATGGCAGTTGATACCCCTAGGCTTATGGTCATGGGGGACTTCAACTTGCCATCGGCCAGCATGTCATCAATGGCAGCTCAGAAGTTCATGGCCTCCATGACAGCCATGGACCTGACCCAACTAGTTGACGGCCCCACCCACATTGGGGGAAGCACACTGGATCTGATTTTTGTCTCTGGACAGTGGCTGAATGATCTGGAACTAGGGGATCTAGTCATTGAAACTTTGTCATGGTCAGATCATTCTCTCCTTCGTCTGGACTTTCGGACCACCACCCAACACCACAGGGAGACAGGGCCGATGCGTTGGTTCTGTCCCAGGCGACTGATGGACCCGGAGAGGTTCCTGACGGAGCTTGGGCCACTCCCTGGGGATCTGGCCCATGGCTCTGCCGAGGACTTGTCGCGACCTGGGAACGGGCTGCGGCGGGCTCTTTGGACCGTGTCGTGCCTTTGCGGCCTCTGACCCGGCGTAGGTCTCAACCGGCTCCCTGGTTTTCCGAGGAGCTGAGGGAGATGAAACGCCGGAAAAGACGCCTAGAGAGTGTCTGGAGGCCAGCCATTCTGAAGCTGACTGAACACTAGTTAGGTCTCATATTCAGACCTACCTAGTGGCTCTGAGGGAGGCCAAGCGGGCCTATGTCTCTACCCTCATTGCGTCAGCAGATAACCGCCCGCCCTCCCTGTTTAGGGTGACTCGCTCTCTCCTCCATCAGGAAGTGAGCGATGATCCCTTACAGGGTTGTGCCGAGGACTTTAGTAAGTATCTGTACAATAAAATCACTCAGCTCTCCGGGACGGTTTGGACCAAAATTGGGTAGTCTCAGGCGAAGTGATGGAGGCAAGTCTTGTTGAGCCCATTTGGGAGGAGTTTGATCCTGTGGCTCCCGAGGACATGGACAGGTTGCTGGGGCGGCTGAATGCCACCACATGTTTATTGGATCCGTGTCCCTCCTGGTTGGTACTGGCCACTCGGGAGGTTACACGAGGCTGGCTCCAGGAAATTGTTAACGCTTCTTTGAGGGAGGGGGTTGTGAGGCCCCTCCTCAAGAAGCCATCCCTGGACCCAGCTGTTTTGGGCAATTACCGTCCAATCTCCAACCTTCGCTTTGTGGTGAAGGTTGTTGAGAGTGTGGTGGCATATCAGTTACCCCAGTACCTGGATGAATCTGTCTATCTAGACCCGTTCCAGTCCGGTTTCCGGCCCGGGTACAGCACGGAGACGGCTTTGGTCGCGTTGGTGGATGACCTCTGGAGGGTTATTCCTCTGCCCTGGTCCTGTTAGATCTCTCAGCGGCTTTTGATACCATCGACCATGGTATCTTGCTGCGCCGGTTGGAGGGTTTGGGAGTGGGAGGCACCGTTTTGCGGTGGTTCTCCTCCTATCTCTCTGACCGGTCGTAGACGGTGTTGACAGGGGGGCAGAGATCGACTTCAAGGCGCCTCCTGTGTGGAGTGCCACAGGGGTCGGTTCTCTCACCTCTCCTGTTCAACATCTACATGAAGCCGCTGGGGGAGGTCATCAGTGGTTTTGGGGTGAGTTATCAACTGTACGCTGATGACACCCAGCTATACATTTCCAGCCCGGACCACCCCAATGAAGCTGTCGAAGTGCTGTCTTGGTGTCTGGAAGCCGTGCTGGTCTGGATGGGGAGAAACAGGCTCAAGCTCAACCCTCCAAGACTGAGTAGCTGTGGATGCCGGCACCCCGGTACAGTCAGCTGCAACTGCTGCTGACTGTTGGGGGCGAATCATTGGCCCCAATGGAGAGGGTGCGCAATCTAGGCGTTCTCCTGGATGGATGGTTGTCTTTTGAAGAGCATTTGGCGACTGTCTCCAGGAGAGCCTTCTACCAGGTACGCCTGGTTCGCCAGTTGCACCCCTTTCTAGACCAGGATTCCCTATGCACGGTCACTCATGCCCTCGTCACCTCTCGCCTAGACTACTACATGGGGCTCCCCTTGAAGAGCACCCGGAGGCTCCAGTTGGTCCAGAATGCAGCTGCGCGGGTGATAGAGGGAGCCTCTCGTGGCTCTCATATAACACCTCTCCTGCGCAAGCTGCACTGGCTACCTGTGGTCTTCCGGGTGCACTTCAAGGTGCTGGTTACCACCTTTAAAGCGCTCCATGGCATAGGACCCAGATATCTACGGGACCGCCTTCTGTTACCATATGCCTCCCACCGACCGGTGCGCTCCCATAGAGAGGGTCTCCTCAGGGTGCCGTCAGCCAAACAATGCCGGCTGGCGACCCCCAGGGGGAGAGCCTTCTCTGTAGAAGCACCTACCCTCTGGAATTTATTTTTATTTATTTATTTATCACATTTGTATACCGCCCTATCTCCCTAGGGACTCAGGGCGGTTCACAGGCAAATAAAAAAGGTACATATAAATACAAAATAAAATAACAATTAAAAAACTTATTCTACATAGCCAAATTTTTAAAAGAACAATATAAATAATAAAACCCATTAAAACCAATATAAATTTAAAATCTAATCCAGTCCTGCGCAGATGAATAGATGTGTTTTAAGCTCGCGGTGGAAGGTTCGGAGGTCCGGAAGTTGACGAAGTCCTGGGGGGAGTTCGTTCCAGAGGGTGGGAGCCCCCACAGAGAAGGCCCTTCCCCTGGGTGTCGCCAAACGGCACTGCCTGGCCGACGGCACCCTAAGGAGTCCCTCTCTGTGAGAGCGCACGGGTCGGTGAGAGGTATTCGGTAGCAGCAGGCGGTCCCGTAAGTAGCCCGGCCCTATGCCATGGAGCGCTTTAAAGATAGTTACCAAAACTTTGAAGCGCACCCGGAAGGCCACAGGTAGCCAGTGCAGTCTGTGCAGGAGAGGTGTCACATGGGAGCCACGAGGGGCTCCCTCTATCACCCGCGCAGCCGCATTCTGAACTAACTGAAGCCTCCGGATGCCCCTCAAGGGGAGCCCCATGTAGAGAGCATTGCAGTAATCCAGACGAGACGTCACGAGGCGTGGTGACCGTGCATAGGGCATCCCGGTCTAGAAAGGGCAACTGGCGAACCAAGCGAACCTGGTAAAAGCTCTCCTGGAGACGGCCAAATGATCTTCAAAAGACAGCCGCTCATCCAGGAGAACGCCCAAGTTGCGCACCCTCTCCATCGGGCCAATGACTCGCCTCAACAGTCAGCCGCGGACTCAGCTGACTGTACCGGGATGCCGCATCCACAGCCACTCTGTCTTGGAGGGATTGAGCTTGAGCCTGTTTCTCCCCATCCAGACCCGACGGCTTCCAAACACCGGACAGCACTTCGATAGCTGTTGGGGTGGCCCGTGTGAAAAGTACAGCTGAGTGTCATCAGCGACAGCTGGTACCTCACACCAAGCCACTGATGATCTCACCCAGCTTCATATAGATGTTGAACAGAAGGCGAGAGATCGACCCCTGCGGCACCCCACAAGTGAGGCGCCTGGGCCGACCTCTGCCCCCTGTCAACACCGTCTGCACCGATCAGAGATGGGAGGAGAACCACCGATAAACGGTGCCTCCCACTCCCAATCCTCCAACCGGCGCAGCAGGATACCATGGTCGATGGTATCAAAAGCCGCTGAGAGGTCTAATAGGACCAGGGCAGAGGAACAACCCCTATCCCTGGCCCTCCAGAGATCATCCACCAACGCGACCAAAGCCGTCTCAGTGCTGTATCCGGGCCGGAAACCGGACTGGAACGGGTCTAGATAGACAGTTTCATCCAGGTGCCAGGGAAACTGACATGCCACCATATTTCTACAACCTTCGCCAAGCGAAGGTTGAGACCGGACGATAATTACCTAAAACAGCCGGGTCCAGGGAAGGCTTTGAGGAGGGCCTCACCACCATCTCTTTCAAGGCGGCTGGAAAGACTCCTCCAACAAAGAAGCACTGAATCGCCTGAGCCAGCCTCGTCACCTCCTGAGTGGCCAGTACCAACCAGGAGGGGCACGGGTCCAGTAAACGTGGTGGCATTCAACCTACCCAGCAACCTGTCCATGTCCTCGGAGCCACAGGGTCAAACTCATCCCAAATAATGTCAACAAGACCACCCTCAGCGCCCCATCTGAATCGCACAATTTTGGTCCAGACCGTCCCGAAGCTGAACGATTTTATCGATAGATAACCGTTAAACTCCTCAGCACGCCCTGCAACGGGTCATCCGCTCCCCTGGTGAAGGAGGAGCGGTCACCCAAACAGGGCGGCTGGGCGGTTATCTTGACGCAATGAGGGAGGAGGCAACGCCTCGCTTCCTCAATGCCACTAGGTAGGTCCTAGTATAGGACTAACTAGTGTCCGATCAGCCTCTGAACGGCTAGACCTCCAGGAACTCTCTAGGCGCCTTCTCCGGCGCTTCATCCCCTCAGCTCCTCGGAGAACCAAGGAGCCGGTTGGGATCGCCGGGTCAGAGGCCGCAGAGGCACGACACGGTCTAAAGCCCCAGCTGCAGCCTGCCCCAGGCCGCACTAGTTCCTCAGCCATGCCGTGAGCCAGACCCCCAGGAAACGGCCCAAGCTCCGTCTGGAACCTCTCCGGGTCCATCAGGCGCCTGGGACGGAACCAACGTATTGGTTCCGTCTCCCTGCGGTGTTGAGTGGCGGTCAGAAAGTCCAGGCGAAGGAGAGAGTGATCTGACCATGACAAAGGTTTTGTGACTACATCCTTCATGTCCAGATCCTTCAACCACTGACCAGAGATAAAAATCAGGTCCAGTGTGCCTCCCCCGATGTGAGTGGGGCCATCCACTACTTGGGTCAGGTCCAAGGCCGTCATGGAAGCGATGAACTCCCAAGCTGCTGTCGATGACGAACCGGAAGATGGCAAGTTGAAGTCCCCCATGACTAAAAGTCTGGGGGTCTCTACTGCCACCCCAGCAAGCACTTCCAGGAGCTCGGGCAGGGCAGCTGTCACGTAGCAAGGAGCCAGGTACGTGACAAACAAGCCCATCTGACACCTATGACCCCATCTCACAAAGAGGGATTCACACCCGGCAATCTGAGGTACAGTGGTCTCCCTCGGCTCTAGACTCTCTCTAATAACAACTGCCCCCCCACCCCTACCCTGAGCCCTCGGCTGATGGAATGCACGGAAGCCCGGTGGGCACATTTCAACAAGGGGCACGCCCCCTTCAGTGCCCAACCAGGTTTCCATCGCCTATAAGATCCATGGCACCCCCTGAATAAGATCATGTATTAGGGGCCTTATTGACCACGGACCGTGCTGTGCATAACATCAAGCGAAGGCCCAGGCTCTGAGGGTCTAGACCGTCCGGGAAACGGGAGAAGTCAGAGGGATCGGGGCTCCCTCCTGGACTCCGTCAACTTCCTGACCTCCTGGCCTTTCGCCGCGAGCTGAAGACGTATTTATTCTTCCGAGCAGGACTGGCATAATATGGGTTTTAAATTGGATTTTAAACGGGGTTTTATATCATGTCTTTTATAATTTTAATTTGGCCAAGGTTGAATAAGTTTTTAAAATAGGTTTTATTGTATTTTGTATTGTATTTTATCTGGCTGTTATCTGAGTCCTTCGGGATATAAAAAAATATTAGTAGTAGTAGTAGTAGTAGTAGTAGTAGTAGTATATAAGCATATATATAAGTATGAGTATGAAATAGCTTTATTAATTGTATATAACGAAAGGAAACAATAGGGCAGGGACGGTAGGCACGTTGGTGCTCTTATGCATGCCCCTTACAGACCTCTTAGGAATGGGATGAGGTCAACAGTAGACAGTTTTTGGTTAAAGCTTTGGGGATTTTGGGAAGAGACCACAGAGTCTGGTAGTGCATTCCAGGCATTAACAACTCTGTTACTGAAGTCATATTTTCTGCAATCAAGATTGGAGTGGTTAACATTAAGCTTAAATCTATTGTGTGCTTGTATATTGTTGCGATTGAAGCTGAAGTAGTCTTCAACAGGAAGGACATTGTAATAGATGATTCTATGAGTTAAACATAGGTCCTATTGAAGGCAGCGGAGTTCTAAATTTTCTAAACCCAAGATTTCAAGTCTGATGGCATAAGGTATTTTGTTATATTCAGAGGAGTGGAGAACTCTTCTTGTAAAATATTTCTGGACACGTTCAACTGTATTGATGTCTGAAATGTGGTGTGGGTTCCAGACAGGCGAGCTGTATTCTAGAATTGATCTAGCAAATGTTTTATAAGCTCTGGTTAGTAGTGTAATGTTTCTGGAGAAGAAGCTACGTAAGATTAGGTTAACAACTCTTAATGCCTTTTTTGCGATGTAGTTGCAGTGGGCTTTGGCACTTAGGTCATTGGATATGAAGACTCCAAGGTCTTTGACTGGGTGGGGGTCATCTGTAAGGTAATGTCCGTTGAGTATTTAGTGTTCAGGTTCTTTTTTCCAATGTGTAAGACAGAGCATTTGCTGGTTGAGATTTGGAGTTGCCAAGTTTTAGACCATTCTGACACGAAGTCAAGGTCTTTTTTTTTTTTTTATTCAAAAAGTTTTACAAAAAAATTTTTTCCCCTTTCCCCCCCTCCCCCCTCCCTTCACAACCCCCCCCCCCGACTTCCCGGAACGAGCACAAGGTATAGTTAAAATAAAACAAACATATGCTAAAAATTTTCATCCCAACTTAATTATACCCTACAATCATCAATTCCTAACTTCCCGAAAACAATCAAAATAATACATCATAATCATTCAAAACAGTCTGATAACTCTTAGTCTGATATCTACTTTGAATATAGTCAATCCATTTTTCCATTCCTTTAAGTATCTTTCTTGCGTATTGTCTTTCAAAAGGCTGATATCTTCGCCATCTCAGCCAAATTGGCAACTTTCAATATCCATTCTTCTATTGTAGGTACTTCTTTTTCTTCCAGTATTGTCCTATTAGTAATCTTGCTGCTGTTATTAGATTTAAAATCAATTTAGTCTCAATTACTGTACAATCCGTAATAATTCCCAACAAGAAAAAATTGGCAGGAACTTTATCTTCTTTTCAAAACATTTTGTAAAATCCACCAAATTTTTATCCAAAAGGCCTTTATGTCCTTACAAGTCCACCAAATGTGAAAATATGTAGCGTCATCACAATTACATCTCCAACATTTTGCTTGACATACGATAATTTCTTAGGATCTATGCCATCTATAAAACATTTTATAAAATTTTCCTCAATTCTGTGTCTGCGTGAATTTAACATTTCTAACCCAAATTTTTTCCCAAGTTTCCAATAATATTGGCTCCTGAAAATTTTGTGCCCACTTTATCATACAGTCCTTTACCAAGTCCCTTTCAGAATCTATTTCAAGTAACACATTATACAATCTCTTTATATGCTCCTGAGACTGATTTCTAATTTGCTTTACCAAATTTCCCTCGTTCTGCTCTATACAAAAGTCAAGGTCTTTTTGAAGAGTAGCTGTATTATTTGTAGTGTTGAATAGTTTGACATTGTCAGCGAAGAGAACACAGGAATCCTGTTGGATTTTCTTTCCTAACAATATCCAAATATATACGGCATTTTCTTTCCTAATGTTGTGCTTTTAATACCCACAACCACACACACAGCCCACTAAGAAATGTGAAGAATGTGCTTCTGGGTAAGAATGAGTGTCTACTCGGTCCATATCAAGGAGCAGCCAAGGAGATGTTTTCGAATCTGAGTGCCCCCCACAAGCTCTGCTTCTCCCTTCTTGCACTGAGCGGAACTTTGGGGGGTGTTGCACACAGCAGCAAAAGCTCTGTTGTGGAGAGCTTTGGTCTCCTCCAGGTCAGCTCCTGTCCATCATGCGTCTTGTGGCAAGGAGACCTCCGAGTTAATCCCAGCCAGGGCGATGCAGAGTCAGAGGGCTGGAAAGATTCGTCTCCACATCCCTTCTGCAACCACAGTGTTTATGGATGATTTGGGGCCAAATACCAATAGAACAGTACAGAAATCTGCTTAGTACACATTTTAATACAAATCTAACTTGCACTTTCCAAAATAAATAGATTCGGTTTCCCTTCTGATTTGTACAAAGTAGGAATCTATTGGTTAAATTTACACTTTGCTTTAGGGAAAATGAGCTGGGCCATGGCAAAGTCTTCTTCAACCCAACACCCCCACCCCCCACAAGCCTTCGCCTGCCTGGCAGTTTTGCTTCCATCTGCTATGTTCTCCGTTCTAACATCAACCAGATCTTTCTTAAAGATCAGGACTGTTGATGAAAACAAAGCAGAAATACTCAGGACCATTAATAGTCTCTGTGCTTCAATGGTGGACTTCCAGGAGAGGGCCCTGGTGAGCATTTTCATGTTCTTTTCATATCAGGTGAAGAAACCCACAACTGTGAAACAATAAAAAGAGATTAAACTTTGGGAGCAGAATAAAAGGCAGCTTTGCTAAAGTATATTGCTTGCAAAATGATGCCCGGTGCTGGAACAAACAGAATAGAGGAATTAACCAACCCACCCTTCCCTTCACCTTAGACTGAGGGAAGTGTATTCATATTAATTAGTATTAACTGAGCGTGGGATTTTGTGGATGCACAGATCACTAGATGGCAGACAAAAGGCATTTTTTTTCTATTTTCTCTGCTGCCATCTAGAGATTGTCTGGACCTCTGCAACACAGGTCCTGTGATCATTATGCCTTCTGTTATGAGCTCCGACAATAAAGACCCTTCGTTTACATAACGTGCAAAGAATCACCACCAAGAAGAAGCGAAGGTCAATCTGGTTTTATGGTTTTATTATAACGCTAGAAATAAGGAGCTGCTGACAAGGAGCTGCTGATCCAATTCTACAGAGGAATTATTGAGTCTGTCATTTGCACCTCTATAACTGTCTGGTTCGGTTCTGCAACCCAACAAGAAAAACACAGACTTCAGAGGATAATTAGAACTGCAGAAAAAATAATTGCTACCAACTTGCCTTCCATTGAGGACCTGTATACTGCACGAATCAAGAAGAGGGCCGTGAAAATATTTGCAGATCCCTCGCATCCTGGACATAAACTGTTTCAACTCCTACCCTCAAAACGACACTATAGAGCACTGCACACCAGAACAACTAGACACAAGAACAGTTTTTTCCCGAAGGCCATCACTCTGCTAAACAAATAATTCCCTCAACACTGTCAGACTGTTTACTGAATCTGCACTACTATTAATCGTTTCATAGTTCCCATCACCCATCTCCTCCCACTTACGACTGTATGACTATAACTTGTTGCTGGCAATCCTTATGATTTATATTGATATATTGACCATCAATTGTGTTGTAAATGTTGTACCTTGATGAACGTATCTTTTCTTTTATGTACACTGAGAGCATATGCACCAAGACAAATTCCTTGTGTGTCCAATCACACTTGGCCAATAAAAAATTCTATTCTATTCTTCTAAAAGAGAGGCTCCCCATGACTGGACGGGTTGAAGCCAAGATGGACGGCCATCTTCTGGAGGTTTTAGAGGGAGGGGCACCCTTTACGACCCAAGTGCTCCTCCCAATAATTCCATACATTTATAATTGTAGAATCTCTTATTATGTTTGCTTGGTAGAATAGCTGCAGTTAAAATTACTATGCTTCCAAGATTCCTATTTTTATTTCTGGCATTCCCAATTCTCTTGCTGACTATTTGGGGGTTTTCTTTCATCTATAGAATGAAAAGTGTTCTTAAATGTAGAATTTTGCAAAATCTTACATTATAAACAAGACAGGATGGAACCTTAGGCACTCTAAATTACAGGCATCTGACTTTCAACAAATACCAAATAACGGTCTGTGGGCAGGCAGTGAGTTGACACTGAGCACCATGGCTGCTAGAGCAATTCTTTCTCTCAATATTTAGAAAATAATACCTACAATTTCAAAATCATCTTTTGAAATTTGAACTTGTAAAGTGTTATCAGATACTTAATTTTTTAAAAAGCTTAAGCAATGTTTTCTCCTATTCCTTGATTGGGAAAATAAATGCATTTTGTTTAGAAACAGAAGCATACAGATTTTTATCATTAGCAAATAAAAGCTTGTTCTTAATACCTTCTTCAAATGAAGCAATGAGTATCAATTGGATTTTACATACGTTCAATCCTTCCTCTGCAAAATATCCCTGTCTGGGAAACTAAAGCTGTTAATAATACAAGGAAGCCTCAATTTAACAGGCCCTTTGGGATGAAGGGGTGGCTATTAAAGCCAAACATGTGTTAAATCATGAGTTGTGAAATTGGCATTCTTTCTGTACTTGTTGATATTCTTATGTCATTTTTACCAAAGTGAAGTAAATTGATATGAATGTTGTAACATTGTCAGTTATGGTATTACACAAATGAGGCCAATGGTGGAAATGTCATTATTTCTTTGTTTGTTTCTACAATCCTTTTATACTGACTGCTTCCGCGAATTCAGGGCAGTCTTCCTAAACCTGGAAAATAAAAATATTTCTATATTAGTTAATGCATTTGTTCTGTCACCCACAGCAATCAAGTGACTCTTGGGAGCCTGTGGGGCCACCCAAGAAAGCCAAACATTCCTGGACAGAAATCCAGGAGTTGGAGAGGACATCCGCAGCCAGAGGGTCACTCAGAAAGTTCCAGCCCATATCGAGGGGGCTGGCCCTCAAGGGTTGATGGAACTGGGAGCTGCCCCTCCAGAAAGAGTTCCCCACAAGGAAGCGGTCAGGATGCCCATGTCAAAGAAGCTGGGGAGCGGGGTGTCCCACAGGTGGTTTTTCAGGAGGCAACTGGACTTTTTCTTGTTTTTTCTTTGAAGACATTTCGCTTCTCATCCAAGAAGCTTCTTCAGCTTTGACAGGATAGTGGGGAATGGAAGGATTGTATATTTATTTAATTTATTTATTTATTTATTTAATTTAATTTTTATACCGCCCTTCTCCCGAAGGACTCAGGGCGGTGTACAGGCAAGATAAAAACCAACAATACAAATATACAAGTTAAAATACCCTTTAAAAAACTTATTTAAAATAGCCCAAAGTTAAAAAATTGCCATCAGTTAAAACCCCATTTAAAATTAATAAAATTCCCCTTATTAAAATCCAAATTTAAGCCAGCCCCGCGCAAATAAAAAGATGGGTCTTCAGTTATGACGGAATGTCCGAAGGTCAGGTATTTGGCGTAAACCCGGGAAGCTCGTTCCAGAGTGGGAGCCCCCACAGAGAAGGCCCTTCCCCTGGGGGCCGCCAGCCGACATTGTTTGGCGGACGGCACCCTGAGAAGTCCCTCTCTATGGGAGCGTACGGGTCGGTGGGAGGCGTGTGGTAACAGCAGGCGGTCCCGTAAGTAAGTACCCATTGGCATCCTTTTAAAAAAAGGAACCAGGAGCACTACTCAGGTGACCCTGAGGACACCTCCAAGTGCTCCAGGTGGTATTCAGCCGGTTTGCACCGGTTCGCATGAACTGTTGGCGGAAATTTGGCCAAGATCGCCAAACTGGTAGTGATGGCTGGCTGGCCACGCCCTTGAACTGGTCCCCCAGTTGCTGCTTGCTCGCCCTGCCCGCCATGTTCCTCACTGCCATGTTCTTCGCACATGCACATCCCATTGCCTTGCAAGTCCAAGGCCTGCAGCCATGGAGGCTTCTTTGCCACTGCCGCTTTCCAGTAGCAGTGCCTGGCTGGGGCCGCCGAAAACTCCGGTCAACTTGCCTTCCGAACTCTGGACCAGCCGCCCACAGAAGGTAAGCAGCCCAAACAAAGAAGCGGTGGTGGAGGAGGAAGCGGGGCTAGGGCCGGGGCCACTAAAGGAAGGGAAACGGGGGCGACTGGCCAAGGGAGGGCAGAGGTAGATAGGTGGAAATTCCAAAAATTTTCCTACCTTTTCCTGTGGGCGTGGCTATGTGTGTGGGGGTCATGTGACTGAGTGGGTGTGGGCGTGAGTGATGTCAAATTGTCCATGCCCACTCAGTCACATGCCCCCCCTCCCATGCCCACTGAATCGGTAGCAAAAATTTTGACACCACTGATTTGCATCCTTTCAGAGGTCCTGAAGCACCTGGAGGTTCCTCTGTGTCCTCAGGGTCACCTGAGTGGTGCAAATGGTCCCTGTAGTCTGCAATTTTCCCTCTGGAAATCCATTCCTACTCCAACACCATCCAAAGGGTGTCGATCCCCAATTGTATAGCTAAACGTCTGTAGGAATGGATTTCCAGGAAAAAAAAATGCAGACTACAGGAACCATTTGCACCACTCAGGTGACCCTGAGGACACAGGTCCAAGTGGCCTCGAGGACCCTCTGAAAGGATGCCAATGACCAGCTGTCTGCAAGGAATATCAATCCTTCCAATCTCCTCTATCCTGTCAGAGCTGAAGAAACTTCTTGGATGAGAAGTGAAATGCCTTCAAAGAGAAACAAGAAAAGTCCAGTTGCCTGGACTTTGGGACAACTCAGGACCTGGATGATTGAGAATCTCTACAGACTGGAGAGCCGGGTGTTTCATGTCTTGTCTTCAGCCTTCCAGGAGCCTTTTCTGAGGAAAAAGAAGCCCAATAGGAACCATAAAGTAATCTTATTTGTAAATGATTCAAATTAAGTTTAAATGAATTATATTATGCTCTGGGTCCTGCTGTCATTGTCTTGGCCCTCACACATTGGACATTGCAGTCCGTAGAAAAGACTATAAAGCTAAATGTCAGCCCCTCCCCAAAAAGATTGGTTGTCTCCTTCAATATACTGGATCGCTAAATGCCAACTCATGATTGCCAATAAGAATTGCAATCCAATCCAATGCTTTTGGAATAGGCACATGTAAAATACAAGATACTCTCAATGTTTGTTGGGCCCAGTTACATCCATTTGGCAATGGCCCAGTAGAAACTCTTAAGTAGTTACTCTGCTCTTTTTTTTGGTAAGACAGACCTTCATTTACTCAATCATGAAGAAATTTCAGGTAGGGGTGTGATTCTACTTAATGTTTACTTTTCTCAGACTAAACACTATTTTCCCAGGTTGCCCAGTCTTGTGCTACCATCTGCACAATATATGTAACCCTCATTTATCGAACAATTGTTTAACAACCATTCAAAGTTATGATGGACTTATGTCCCATTGTTGAAGTTATGTTTGTCACTGTTGGACTTGCCACAACTTAAATCTCTGAAATCCTTGCAATCCTTGGCTCCATTTGTTGAGAAAGGTATCATTTTATTAGAGATCAAGAGTAGTGCAGTAGTGCAAAGCCAGAATCTAACTACCTTCCCTCCCTTAGCTGCCTCCCACCGCCCGCCCCAGTGCAACCAATCAGATCCAGGCAAGGTGTTTTCCTAACAGCCAGTCCAAGCATAGCTTGGTATGCACCCCCACCCCTTCTTCCAGCTGGTGACCTTGAGGCAGAGTCTGGAGGAGATACAGCGCTTACTTTTGCTTCCCGAAGCTTCAAAGTGTATTCAGTCTGCTTTCACTTTTACTGCTTCATAGCTTGCCAACAGACCTGGGGGTAAGGGAGAGAGAGATTGAAATGTTTATTCCAGACAATAATGAGAAACGGTCTCATGGGAACCAAGGATGTTTCAGCAGGTGTCTGCCAGCGTCGTGGAGACTTTCCCACAACAACACCTGGACACCTAATTGGACAATGCACTAATGAAGGGAGGGGAGATTCTATACTTTAATTATATTCAATTGACTGGGAATTACCCAGAGCTGTTTTTGCTTTCATTCTGTGCCAAAATGATGTACTCAATAAAGTTTTGCATTAAGAGATTGGATCGTCTCAACAAGGCTTGCTTGGTTGGGTTCATCAGTGGGAACCTTGACACCTCCCTGCCATCCCCTTCCCCACAGTTCATGGCAGTCTGGAAGCGCCTAGCAGCGAAGCACAAGAAAGCATAAAATGGCAGATCACAGAGACACAGGACACAGAGTCACATTTTGGATGCTTGGCAATTGCCTCGCATTAACCACCATTGTAAAAGTGGTCATATAGTTGAATTCAGATCACATGGTAAACCCCATAATGCTTGCAGTGCCTTAAGACTAAAATCCAAGGAACAATTGTGAGTGTAAGTCAAGAACTACATGCACTTCCAAATTAAGTTTGGAACTTCATACAATATCTTTCTGTTTTACTTTATTATATCTATTCTTAATTATTTTTAGACTGTTATTATACTTATCATTTTTCTGTTACATATATAATACAAATACGTAACAGCTTTACTATGAGAGGTTTTATTCTATCTGTGCTTACTAAGCTGATTCGTTTCAGAACAGCCTTGTGCCTCTCTTGGTTCCAGAGTTATGCTCCGGGGCTGAACTTCAGGCCTTCAATGAAATCTGTCTGTGTATTTGCCCAAATACTGTATGTTTCTAAGAAGAGCCTAGACAGTAACTAATCTGAAATGCTATAGGTTCTCCTGCTTAAACAGGGGGCTGGACTAGAAGACTTCCAAGGTCCCTTCCAGCTCATTCATTCATTCATTCTATTTCCCATGTCCTGCAGAAATTCTGAGTGACTTTGACTTCTTCACAGTCCAAGATAAACAAACCATGATGGGTTCCCCTGCCTCCATGGCTTATTGGAAAGGTGTGGCCTTTTTTTTTTTTTTTTTTTTGTTTACATTTATACCCCGCCCTTCTCCGAAGACTCAGGGCGGCTTACAGTGTATAAGGCAATAGTCTCATTCTATTTGTATATTTTTACAAAGTCAACTTATTGCCCCCCCAACAATCTGGGTCCTCATTTTACCTACCTTATAAAGGATGGAAGGCTGAGTCAACCTTGGGCCGGGCTTGAACCTGCAGTAATTGCAGGCTACTGTGTTCTTAATAACAGGCTTTACCAGCGTGAGCTAAACCGGCCTTAATGTTGTTAATAGATGAAACATGACAACCTTTGTTTCTTCTCAGATGTCAGATCACCTCATGGATGAGGCCAGTTCTGGGAATTAAGTGAGCCTCAGTTGTGAAGGAAGCAAAGCTAATTGTACTTTTGGGCTGAGCCTCTTGGAAAAGAATTTACTGTAGGAAGATAAAAGTAGTACACGGGATGAGAAGAGGTCTTCTCCTGCAAGGCCATACCAGGTTCTCAACAAATGAGGTTTAACATTCCCTTACCTAAAATTGCAGAAAAACCTGGCTTGTCAGGGTGAGAGTTTTCCTTGCCATTCCTTCTGGCATGCAAATTTCATTTTGTGTGTGTGCTTTTTTCATTCTTCTGTTATTTGCATGCTGCTCCATATTACCCAGGGGCTGGGAAGTCAGGGGCTGATTTCCTCTGGACAAACTCCAATTTATCTTGCTCTTCCTAAAATATGATGCCCAAAACCAGACAGAATATTCCAGGTATGGTCTGACCAATGCCAAATATAGCAATAGCAACAGCACTTAGACTTATATGCCGCTTCACAGTGCTTTTACAGCCCTCTCTAAGCAGTTTACAGAGTCAGCCTCTTGCCCCCAACAATCTGGGTCCTCATTTTACCCACCTCGGAAGGACAGAAGGCTGAGTCAACCTTGAGCCTGGTGAGAGTCGAACTGCCAAATTGCAGGCAGCTGGCAGTCAGCAGAAGTAGCCTGCAGTACTGCACTCTAACCACACTCTAACCACACTCTAACAGCAACTGCTTGCAATATTGCAGGTTCAAGTCCCACCAGGCCCAAGGTTGACTCAGCCTTCCATCCTTTATAAGGTAGGTAAAATGAGGACCCAGATTGTTGGGGGGCAATAAGTTGACTTTGTATATAATATACAAATGGACGAAGACTATTGCTTGACACAGTATAAGCCGCCCTGAGTCTTCGGAGAAGGGCGGGATATAAATGCAAACAAAAAACAAAAAAAAACCACTACGCCACCATGGCTCTTGCTGTTATTATTGCCTCAAATATAGAGGCAATAACAAGAACAACAGTAATATAATAAAAGTTGAGTACAGTAGCTACTTCAAAGCCACTTCAAAGCATAAAAACTGACCATTAGGAAGATCATGGTTGAAAATGCTTCACCCAACCCAAAATGTTGACCCAGGAGAACCCTGTGAATGATTTGGAGGTCATTCTCAGTGATGCTGAAGAAGGATTGAGGGAGACGGAGAGGGCCAGGATAAAGAGATGCAAGTACCCTCAATCTGCTTATTCCTTGCTCATCTCCTTTCTTGCACTCCTTCAATCGGGTCGCTTTTATGAGAATGCACAGTTTCCCCATTTTTTGTGGTTTTCCTATATATTTTAACCACCTGTTTAATTGCCTGTGTTTGGCTTCCGTCTGCTGGCAGAAATCTCCCCTGAAGAACAACCATGGATTCTGATCAGATGTCTAAAGTTTTCCATGTAAGTAGCCAAGTTGTAGAGTAGAGGAAGAGTTTCTAAGAAAAATGCAGAGATGTGCACATAGAATGAAGCAAAACTATGAGGGGAGCAAGAAGGAAGCAGGAAAGACTTGACATGCTGGGGGGAGGAGCAGAGTGTTTTCTTTCCTTTTTAATTTTTTTTTACCAGTTACCTTTTGTAATTTGTGAGTCTCCTTGAATGCACGTGAAAGTCATACCAATAATTGCAGCTCCCATTGTGGGAAGTACACCCCAAAAGGACAGCGCCAGGAACCTCAGAAAACAGTGCCAAGAGACTCAAAGAAGCCCTTCCCCCTTTAAGACAACCAAGAAGTACCGGCTGAAAGGAAAACTCGGAGCAGCCATGCTAATGGCTGTTACAAAAGTAACAGAAACACTTAAGTAGAGCCATTAAGATAAGGGGAATCAGTCTAAAAATAAACTCTCCAAGGTAAACCGAAACTCCTTTTTTCCTGCCCCTGACAGGATTAAAACCCAAGGACAGGAAAAAGAAAAGACTTGGGAGAAAGATTAACCCAGAAAACAGGAAAACAAAATCCAGGGCAATCAGAAACACATCAAAACCCATCTAGGTGCAGGACCTTCAAAGGGGAATTGGCTTGCAGGAAGGTTCAAGCTGTGTCACTTTTTGCTTCTTGCCTTCCTACATTAAAAGAATTCCACTTAAATTCCACCACACTATAAAAAAAGAAGTTGAGACTCTAGCAAAAGTGCAGAGAAGAGCAACCAAGATGATTAGGGGATGGGGGGCTAAAACATACGATGAACGGGTGCAGGAACTGGGCATGGATAGTCTAGTAAAGAGAAGGACCAGGGGAGACCGGATAGCAGTCAACCAATATTTGAGGGGCTGTCACAGAGGAGGGGGTCAACCTATTTTCCAAAACACCTGAAGGCCAGACAAGGAACAATGGATGGAAACTGAACAAGGAGAGATTCAACCTGGAAATAAGGAGAAATTTCCTGACAGAACAATCAAGCCATGGAGCAGAAGTTGCCTTCAGAAGTTATGGGAGCTTTCAAGAAGAGACAGAACTGCCATCTGTCAGAAAAGGTGTAGGGTCTCGTGCTTGGGGGTGTTGGAAGAAATATCCATCTGGGTTCAGTTCCAAGTGGGGACAAAGACACTGGAAACATGGAGACTGCTTGGAAAGATGGTTTAATGGTGGCCAGGATCACATGGCTTGAGATCCTGAACAGAAAAGGGCCGAGATCCTGTCTGCTCCCTGGCTTTATGCTTTTTCTGAGCTTTGAACTTTCTGGGGCACAGGAAGAGTATTCTGATTGGTTGTCAAACTCCCAGGGGGTGGGAGTCTTAGCTAGCGTTGTAGGTTGTCTCTCAAGCTTGCCTGAGCCTTGCCATGTGGTGAGTTTCTGTTCTATTGTGTTGCAAATGATGGTCATTGACAAAGGTGGGGGGATTGAGTGAGCTTGGCTGAAGCTTTAATGGCCCATTGACAAAGATGAAGTCAGGAAGTTGCAGGAGCTGCTTTGTCTTTAAAACATGTTTCTCATTTCTCATCCAGAAATATATTCTGCCTTTTAAGTATTTTCTAAAATATTTCATTCTTCTAGGAGGGGGGTGGGCGCTAAATTCCTACAGGGGATAGGACTAGATGACCTACAAGGTCCCTTCCAACTCTGTTAATCTGAAGTAGGGTATCCAAGGTGCAGAATGAACTTGCTGGACAAACCTTTGGAGTCCAGATGACCAGAGGAAGGAAAACACCCCTCATTTTCCAAAGGAAGGGAAAAGAGGATTTGGGAAACTCAGGGAGATAAAAAACAACCAATCTGGAAGCAACGAACCAAGCCAAGTGAAGTAGTTTCGAGAGGTGCTTCATGTGAGCATTCATTTGCATTTGCAGTTGCTTCCAACCCCAGTGATGACTAGAAGTCAGCTTGAATTTGCCAAGAATAAATGAGTTCATTATTTTGTTTGGACGGCATCCTTAGTAAATTATGGGGTTGATGTGGTGTGGATATAATATAACTTGACTTCAGCAATTAGCCAAAGTATCCCATGACATGCAAATTAGCAAGTTACATAAGTGTAACATGAAAATTAAGGAGATGCATAACTAGCTTGAAACGGGAGGGTCTGATTGGAAGGGGGCTCTGAGTGGGGGCTCCATAAAGTTCAGTCCTGAATCCGCTACTCTTCAGTTTATTTATTTATTTATTTATTTGTCACAACAGTATATATAAGCATAAGCATGAAATAACTATACGATATATAAGCATATATATAAGCATAAGTATGTAATACTTATTACATACTTATGGTGGCTCAACAGACTAAGACAGTCTGTTATTAACAGCAGCTGCTTGCAATTATTGCAGGTTCAAGTCCCACCAGGCCCAAGGTTGACTCAGCCTTCCATCCTTTATAAGGTAGGTAAAATGAGGACCCAGATTGTTGGGGGCAATAAGTTGACTTTGTATATAATATACAAATGGATGAAGACTATTGCTTAACACAGTGTAAGCCGCCCTGAGTCTTCAGAGAAGGGCGGGATATAAATGCAAATAAAAAATAATAATGAAAGGGAACATTAGGACAGGAACGGTAGGCACCCTTATGCTTTTATGCACGCCCCTTACAGACCTCTTAGGAATGGGGTGAGATCAATAGTAGATAGTCTTTGGTTAAAGCTTTGGGGATTTTGGGAAGAGACCACAGAGTCAGGTAGTGCATTCCAGGCATTAACGACTCTGTTACTGAAGTCATATTTTCTGCAATCAAGATTGGAGCGGTTCACATTAAGCTTAAATCTATTGTGTGCTTGTGTATTTCTGCAATTGAAGCTGAAGTAGTCTTCAACAGGAAGGACATTGTAACAGATGATTCTATGAGTTAAACTCAAGTCATGTCGAAGGCGGCGGAGTTCTAAATTTTCTAAACCCAATTTCAAGTCTGATGGCATGAGGTATTTTGTTGTAATCAGAGGAGTGGAGAACTCTTCTTGTAAAATATTTCTGGACACGCTCAATTGTATTAATGTCTGAAATGAGATATGAGTTCCAGACAGGCGAGCTGTATTCAAGGATTGGTCTAGCAAATGTTTTATATGCTCTGGTTAGTAGTGTAGTGTTTTTGGAAAAGAAGCTACGCAAGATTAGGTTTACAACTCTTAGAGCTTTTTTTGCTATGTAGTTGCAGTGGGCTTTGGCACTTAGATCATTTGATATGAAAACTCCAAGGTCTTTAACAAGTTCTTTTATTAAAGAGTTACCAGAGGCAGAGAGACAAACACAAAAATTCTTCATTTAAAGACAGAAAATGTTTGGGTTTCTAGAAAGCAATGAAAATTTAAACAATCCCAAAATATAAAGCAATATATGTAAAAATGTCAAAAACTAAACTGGAAAACTAACAAAAGAAACTCACATACATGCGCTGGAATAAAACAATTAAATTATCTTTGATTTTGTTGCAAGTCTTTGTTCATTCCGAGCCTTTGCTTTCTTGACTTCAGCTTCAGCTTCAATCACAACAATACACGAGCACACAATAGATTTAAGCTTAATGTGAACCGCTCCAATCTTGACTGCAGAAAATATGACTTCAGAAACAGAGTTGTTAATGCCTGGAATGCACTACCAGACTCTATGGTCTCTTCCCAAAATCTCCAAAGCTTTAACCAAAAGCTATCTACTATTGACCTCACCCCATTCCTAAGAGGTCTGTAAGGGACGTGCATAAGAGCACCAACGTGCCTACCGTTCCTGTCCTGATATTCCCTTTGATTGTATACAATTTCATATAGTTATTGTTAAGTTCTGGAAGTAACGAGGCTGGAGACCAGGGTAGTGACAACAGCTCTTTAATATAGGGTGAACCCAGCAACAGGCTGGGGAACAAACCTCTCCTTTTATACAGTTCTACGGACGGCTTCGTCCAATCAGCAACGTGCTGATTTCCCGCTCAAATATTTAAAGGAACATACAAGAATACATAACACTCCTCCCCTCCCAGAAAACACTTTGCCTCTATTTGCATTTTATTTACATGTTATTTTTCGACGTAGTCACGCAAATAACCTGGGCGTCTCCTAGTTCTTTCAGACCTGCGCGGTTCAGTTCTGGGTGGTGTTTTGAGCTGTTCGAGGGTCTATTTTCTCCTCCCAGCTCTTTCTCTAAACCATCGGGCCCTGGATTATTGGCAGATTCTTTTCTTGGCCATCCGGCCCTGGATTATTTTGTAATTTTCCTGTTGTTTCTCTGGAACCAGATGGCGTCAGCTGGACCTCCGGGACCTCAGCTAAGTCTGCGCCTCCCGGGTCATTGTCAGCTGTGGGTTCAAATAAGGAGGGGTCATAATTTATTTCTTGTGGCTTAGGTTGTTCAGTTATTCGTCTCCTTATCTGATCTATGTGGCGCCACCATACTCGGTTGTCTTGTAATTCGACCAAGTATGACTTTGGGCCGGTTGCTTTTATTATTTGTCCCATGAGCCAACCGGGCCGTCCCGTAGTTGCGGGCCCACACTCGTCGCCTATGCCCAATTCTCTTGTTTTGTCTATTTCCTTGTAACCCTCTGTGTGTAATGGGGACTCAAGCGTCAAGTGGGCACCGGAGTTTCCGTCCCATCAATAGTTCGCTGGGCTTCTGCCTGTAGCAGTGCTTGGGGTTCTGTGCTGAACGGCCAGAAAGAAGTCTATCTTTGTTTGCCAGTCACCTGGCTTGAGCCTGGACAATGCCTCCTTAGCGCCCGGACGGAACGCTCTGCAAGGCCATTCGACGCAGGGTGGAAAGGCGCAGAGAGGGCATGTCGGATGCCCTCCTCTGCCAAGTATTCTTCAACTGGGCTGCCGTGAATTGCGCTGTCGGACACCAGAGTGTCAGGCAACCCGTGGGTTAATAGGTGGCGAGGGCTGCGATTACTGCCTCGGCCGTAGTGGATTTCATGAGTATGATCTCCAACCATTTAGAGAATGCATCAACAACCACTAGAAAGTTTGGCCATGGAAAGGGCCAGCAAAATCAATGTGGATTCTTGACCAGGGCCCTTGGGGTTTTCCCATTCCTGACTGGGGCGTTGGGGTAGAGGTCTGACTCTTGGCAAGCCTGGCATTTCCCTACCCTCTCAGCAATCTCTGAGTCCATGAGTGGCCACCACACATAGCTTCTTGCTAGCCCCTTCATCCTTACGATCCCTGGGTGACCTCGTGGAGGAGGTCCAGTACCTTCCCTTAATTTATCGGGGATTACACCGATCACCCCATAACAGGCACCCCTTGAGCCGAGAGCTCATCTTTTTTAACAAATTTTAAACGCTCGCCCGGCAGCGGCCACCCTCTTGTACCCAACCGAGTACAGTCCTTAACATAATGTCCGGTATGATGCCCGAGCCACTTCCTTAGATGTGACTGGGCCAGAGTCCAAAGAGTCAATAACAGGATGGGCCCCGGAGTGGGGTCTTCGGTCGCCCCTGGTAGTGGGCATCTGCTTAACGCGGCCTGCATGCCCCACTTCTTTCCTGGTCGATGCTGCAGCTTGTAGAATAAGCGGCTAAGAATATAGTCCATCGGGTCAAGCGTGGCGAAAGTGCCACAGGCGTTGGCCGGTCGCCAGCCAGTATCCCTAGTAGCGGTCTGTGGTCAGTCACGATTTCAAAATTCCGCCCAAAGACATATTCGTGGAATTTTTTAACCCCTGACACAATGGCTAGTGCTTCTTTATCTAATTGGCTGTAGTTCCTCTCTGGGAGGACATCGTTCTAGAGTAAAAGCTATAGGGGCTTCTGTGCCGTTTGAAGTCTATGGCTGAGTACAGCCCCACCCCATAAGGGAGGCATAAACCAGCACTAGGGGTAATGAGTTGATATTGGATGAGCAGGCTATCACTTGAGAGCAGGTTCTTTACTGCTTCAAAAGCCCTATTTTCCGACTTTCCCCAAGACCAAACAGTATTTTTCCTAAGAGCCTATGCAGCGGTTCCATAGCAGTTGCTTTGTTCTTTAAAAAGACCGTAAAATTCACTAGGAATGCCTGCAGCTCTCTGCTTTGTTTTTGGGCGCTGGAGCCTTCCTAATTGCCTTGACCTTGCTCTCAGTGGGTGAATTCCTTTCTTGTCTATCCGGTAGCCCAAGAATCGGATTCGACCCCTATCTGGCATTTGACTTTTAATCCGGCTGTCGGAAAATGCCCAAAACCTTTCTTAACGCTCCCCAATTCCTCCATGTTTTCCCTGAAATTAGGACATCATCGGTAGGAACTACCCTGGGAGCCCTGCAGTAGTCGTTCCATTAGGTTTTGGAACAGCCCTGGTGCCACACTCACCCCAAATTGCAATCGGGTGCACTTGAAGGCCCCCTGTGCGTTACAATCGTTTGGGCTTGGCTGTCGTCTACTGGGCAGTTGTTGGTAGGCTTGGGCCAAGTCTAACTTTGCAAAGACTTGCCCTTGCCCCAAAGAGTGCAAGTGTTGCACCACGGAACGGGTAAGCGCTTTTCTGTAAGGCTTTGTTAGCGTCGCCTTGTAGTCAGCGCAAATTCTAATTGACCCGTCCTGGTTTTATTGGGGTGACGATTGGCGTCTCCCACTTTGCGTGATCGACTGGCACCAAAATCCCTGATTTATGAGCTTATCAGCTCCTTATCGATTTTGGTTTTAGGGCAAAGGACTCTCCTGCCTTAAGCCTAATGGGGCTACCTGGGGTCTAAGTTGAAGGAAATAGGGGTCCCCTTGTACTTGCCCAGGCAGTCCTTGAAGACATCTTGAACTCGTTAAAGAGAATGTCTTTCAGGTTACAGTCACTTCTGTAGATGCCAGTCACTCCCATGCCCAGGGCACGAAACCAGTCTAGTCCCAACAGACTGGGCAGAGTTCCGATCGTGATGGGCAGGGTCTTCTTGTGGTCCGTGCTCGACTCGGACGGAGGTGGTCCCTCGAACAGGGATGCGATTCCCTGGTAGTCGTGGACTCGTAGCCGTTGTGCTTGCAGGTGGCGCTTGACTGGCGGCAGTGACTTGCCAAAGTGTCCCAGGACATGATGGTGATCGCTGATCCGTGTCTACTTCAAGCCGGCACCGTACTCCCTCTATTTTTGGCTTGGTGAAGATCTTCTTCTCCACTCGGTGCGTGACCTATGACCACAGTCGTTTGGTTGAATCCGCGCCTTTTTGTTTGAGCCAATCGCGTGCCGATTCCGCTCTGATTGGCGATTTGAATTTTCGGCGGAAGGTTGGGCGCTCGACAAACTTGAGCTAGGTGCCCTTTCTTCCCACACCGCCCGACATGTCGCGTCCTTAAACTTGCAGCGTTGGCGCTGGTGTTGACCAGCTTCGCGTCGTCTCGGTCCCCTTTGCCGGCGTTTCTCGGTTCCTTCCTCATCTTCACCGGATTCGGTCTGAACCTCCTCCTGGTGCACTGGGTTGGCCTTTGGCTGCCTTTGGTGGGACCGGCTTTTGCAGTGTCTCCGCCGCTTGGGTGGACATTTCATGTCTGGCCGTCAGGCGTTGGCCAGCGATAGGTTGCTCTTTGCTAGCAGCCGTCGCGCAAGCGGATATGTCTTTGACCCCTCGGATGAGTTGCTCGAGGAGCACCTCGTCTGGGTCGCGGTATCCGCAGTCCTTGGGCACGCTTTCTTAGCGGCCATGTAGTCACCGATGGATTCGCCTCCATCTGTCTTCGCTCTCAATTCAAACCGCCTCACGTATTTGGACGTTGGCGGCAGTGGTTCCTTAGTAAAGTCTGTAGAGTTGGCCACGACACTGATTGTAGCGGCGTTGGCTCTGCCAGGGCTTCGCGATATCAATGACCTCGGACCGCAGTGACTTAAGAAATAAGCCCTTTTCCGGTTATCTGGAACTCCTTGCAGTTCGTTGGCTTCTAAGCTTTCAAACGGGTCATATACGTTCCCCATTTCTCTTTAGCCGGGTCAAACGGTGCGGGCGGAGTGTAACTGGCCATCTCCGCTTTTCTGCCCTGTGTTTGCTGGGTTCGGGTCTGTCGTGCTTCAGCTCGGTTCTGGTTCTCCTAGCCTCGAGATCCCATCCTCGTCGCCAGTGTTAAGTTCTGGAAGTAACGAGGCTGGAGACCAGGGTAGTGACAACAGCTCTTTAATATAGGGTGAACCCAGCAACAGGCTGGGGAACAAACCTCTCCTTTTATACAGTTCTACGGACGGCTTCGTCCAATCAGCAACGTGCTGATTTCCCGCTCAAATATTTAAAGGAACATACAAGAATACATAACAGTTATTACATACTTATGGTTATATATATGCTTATATATCGTATAGTTATTTCATGCTTATGCTTATATATAATGTTGTGACAAATAAAATAAATAAAAATTATATATGATGATATATGATATGATATATGATATGATATGACATGACATTACATTGCATTACATTAGATTTCCTGATTGCTTATTTGTACTCTATGACTATCATTAAGTGTTGTATCATTAAGTGTTAAATTTGTACCCTATGACTATCATTAAGTGTTGTAAGTGTTGTACCTTGATGAAGGTATCTTTTCTTTTATGTACACTGAGAGCATATGCACCAAGACAAATTCCTTGTGTGTCCAATCACATTTGGCCAATAAAAAAATTATATTCTATTCTATCTTTGCAAATTCTGGCTAGCTGCTGATATTCTGCCTTAGTTATGTGTCCCTCATTCCATTTTTTGTACTTTCCTTTTTGTCTTTCAGTTTATCAGAGAGATCTTTGTGCAGCCATGCTGGTTTCTTCTTGTATTTCTTATTTTTCTTTTCAGTGGTATTGTCTTGACTGATGATTATATTTTCAGTTTTTCAAGCTTCTTGAGTTGTTTTCCTCTTTAGGATTTTCATCCAAGAAATCTTTCTTAAGCGCTCTCTGAATTTGTTAAAATCAGCTCTTTGAAATTTCTAAGATTCTGGTATGATTATGTTCTCTTACTTGTGTTTGCATTATGTTGAATTCTAGCATTTCATGGTCACTCTCACCCAAGGTTCCTGCAGTTTCAACTCCCTCTATCACTTCTTCTCTGTTTGTAAGAATTAAGCCAGTATGGCTGTCCCTCTAGTTCCTTCCTCTACCTTTTGGAGAACAAAGATTTCAGCTAAGTTAGTCAGGAACCTATTCAATTTCTCACTTGAGGCAGAATTAGTGTTCAGTTGAAGTCAGGGTAATTAAAGCATTACTGTTGTAGTGTATCTCACATATTTGTTAATTAGTTAATGAAAAGTGTATTCTTTCTGCTTGGTTGGGTGTCCTACACTTATGGCAATGTCATTCTTCTTTTATATTGACCTATATGCATTCTAGGAGGTTTTCATCTTTGGTTTTGAGCATTTCCATAGGAATATAGTGGCCTTTTACCTATAATGCAACTCCACCTCCTCTTTTATGGGGTCTGTTGTTGTTTTTAACAGTTTGTATTCCATCAGTACTTACAGTCATGGATTTCATCCTAGCAAGTTTTAGTGATTTTAATATATATTTACATGTAATAATAAGTTCATGTTTGAAACTTTGCATTTGTCCCTGAATTTTCTGATTATTACCCAGATGATCAGAAATGCAGAGACTCAACAAGGTCTGACCATGGAAAAGTCCCAGTCATGGCAGAGGTCTATCAAGTAGAATGCTCTGTCACAAAGGTAGATACAACTTGCATATGCCAAATGGCTTTTATAGTAGCAGAAAGATAGCTGTCTAGTTTGGGATGCTCCAAATTTAAACATATTTGAGTGAGCATCTTCCTTCACAGCTTAAGGCCTTTGCACCAGATGCACCTGAGCAGATAACAACCTTGATCTGTTTCCAGGCAATCCTTTTAAGAGCAACTCATTGCTTCAAATATTTGAGATTATGAACCTGGCCTTCCTGTCCCAGCTTTTCTTTCTGGTTTCTTCCTTTTCTTATCAGTTGCCATTGACAAATTGTTAGATATGTGATTTCAATCCATTTTAAATGTTTTGAAAGTTTACTTATCTTACTTCTGTTATTTCAGTTTGGTTTCCCTTGGAATGGCCTATGAAACCAAGCAATTCTTTGGGAGACACTGACATCAAGCCATTCCTTCAGGCTACAAATGAGTATGAAAGCCTGATGAGTGCCCAGGTGGCAGGAATTCTGCCGCTTTAGGAGAGATCACTGATGGTACAGAATAAAGAAACTTTATATAATGAAATAAGGGAGGAGGAGGAAGTGAGGAAGGAAGAAAAGGAAGGAAGGAAGGAAGAAGGAAGGAAGGAAGGAAGAAGGAAGGAAGGAAGGAAGGAATAAATATCATCTGGTTCAGTTCCAAGTAAAAAGACACTGTATAGAGGCCAATTGGAGAGATGGTTTAATGGAGCAGAACCATCAAGCACATGGTCCTGGTGCAGCTGACCACATGGAGTTTATTTTCATTTTATTTTATTTGTCACAATAGTATATATAAGCATAAGCATGAAATAACTATACAATATATAAGTATATATAAGCATAAGTATGTAATAACTATATTAATTGGATACAATAGAGGGAAACAATAGGACAGGAGCAGTGGCCTTTGTGCTCCTCTTGGGCTTTGAACTTAAGCTTCCTGTTCCTGTGCAAGAATATGTATTTTATTGGCTGCTGTCAGACTCCCATGGGGCTATGCAGGGTTCATAGCTGAGGTTGTCTGAGCTCCCAGGTTTGGTTGAAGCTTGCTGGGTGATGCAATATAATGAAGAGGCTTGTGTTCTGAAAGGGTGTTGGGCAATTCCTATTGTGCATTAATGGCTTTGGCCTGGTTTGGATCTTGAGTGAGGGCTAATCCCATCACCCTGGAGCTTTTGTCTTATAGATAGGCTGGCCCAGTCCTGCTGAGGCTATTAAGAAAGGTGGGGCTGCTCTCCAAGAGCATGTTTCTCCTTTAGGGAAATATAATTATATTTAATAATTATAATAATTATTATTATTAATAATAATAATAATTAGGGCTGGGAAGTGGCTCACCAGGCTAATGCAGCCTGTTATTAAAACACAGCTGCTTGCAATTACTGCAGGCTCGAGTCCCACCAGGCCCAAGGTTGACTCAGCCTTCCATCCTTTATAAGGTAGGTAAAATGAGGACCCAGATTGTTGGTGGGGGCAATAAGTTGACTTTGTATATAAATATACAAATAGGATGAGACTATTGCCTTACACAATGTAAGCCGCCCTGAGTCTTCGGAGAAGGGCGGGATATAAATTCAAATTAAAATAATAATAATAATAATATACTGCCTTTTTTAATATTTCCCAAAATATTTCATTCTTCTAGGAGAGGGGTGGGTGCTAACTTTCTAAGGAAGGAAGAAGGAAGGAAGGAAGGAAGGAAGGAAGGAAGGAAGGAAGGAAGGAAGGAAGGAAGGAAGGAAGGAAAGGCTTTTGCACTGAGCATGTAATCGCCCACCAGAGGAAAGAAGGAAAAAAGGAAGGGAGGGAGGGAGGGAGGATAAATCCATAAAGCATGAAGGCCTTCCATTAATTTAGATATATCTGGGGCAAGTTTTCCAGGACCAGGAAGAGAAAGTCTTCTGTACTCTGTTTGGAGAGCGCGGGGGGGGGGCTGAAGGGGGGGCAGTCTTATGCTTTCAGTGTGGGACTATTCTAGCTTATTACACAATTTCATTCTTACAGTAGTAAATCTTCTCATTAACCTAGGTACTGCTGATCCTCTGACTTCACCTCTGAGATAACGTGGGCCAAACATAACTGATTTTACAGCATTAAAGCCTTAGGAGGAAATCCTTCCTTTAATGGAGGTAATCTAAAAGCAGTTACCTTGCCTCACCTGGGACGGAATATCGAGAAGGGCAGGGAGGCTGGAGAGAAGCTGAATGGGTGCCTTGTCTTTCTCCTCACTGAGGACCACATTGGTCGAGAGCAGTGCCAGGTGGCCTATTTTAGGAAAGGAATGGTAGGAAATGAAGCAAAAGCTGGCTTTCAAGGTGCAACATTCTGGAAGTCACTAACCAGAACTGAACACAAGCAAATAATTGGAGCTTAACCTGAAATCTTCAAAAGTGTTCTAATAATTGTAACCTAATACGTTTGGTACCAATAGAAGATACTATTTGTAGCTCAGGGCTAAACTGTGCAGTCCTTGATACTCTCCGAGCTTAGTTGTTTTCTTACAGATGCTTCATGACCCAACTAGGCACCATCAACATCATCAAGTTGAGTCTTCTACAAAAATATGAAATAGATATCATGCCCCAAACTTCTGCTTCGGTGCCAACATAATGCCAAGTTAAGAGTGAAGGAAAAGCAATATTAGCCATTCCAGGAACTATGAACTATTCAGATTAACATCTGTTCTGGGGAAATGATTATCAAAGACAAAAATTAAGGACATAGAAGTCATTAGAAGAATTAACATGACATCTGTTAAGGTCAATCCTGTTTCACTAATTGTTTAGGCTTCCCTATGAGAATCAGCTATCAGAGATGGATGAAAAGTGCATATTGCTTGCTTGGGTTTCCCAAGAACTTTGGACAAAGTCTTTCATAAGCAATCCTATACAATCACAGGATAGGAGAAGTTTAAACAAGCCAGAAAGGCTGGGACTGAATAAAGCATGATGACACCCCAACATCTTTAGCACAAGTAGAACAAAAGAGGTGGTGGAAAGTCCAAACAAATCCCTCCCAAAAGAGCAGGAAGGGGGCTTTAACCACAGGATGGGCTGGAAAAGGATCTTAAGGTGCTCTGATGGGGGTCTGAACTAGGGGTGGTAACTGACCAGGAAAAGGAATTTGGGGTTGCCGGATGACTTCACAAAAAGAATTGCCATATTGAGCAGTAGCAGCAAAGGAAACGGGGCATTTCATGTTGGGCATCATTAAGAAAGGATCAAAAATAAAATTTCAAAACACCATCACGTTTTATGCAAAGCAGTGTCTCTTAAAACACCGGGCAGAGTTTTATTCAATGCCTCTCAGAAAGGATACAGAAAAAATGAATGATTTTTGATCATTTGAACCGAGATCTTTTGAGTAAAGATGTAAATGTTGGGGCATTTTACCTTTAAAAAGGTGAAGAAGGAGGTCAAATTAGAGATGCATTACATTCCCCGTGGCATGTACTAAAGACACGTTCTCTGCCAAAACAAGGCTTCTCTCAAAGACGAGAGGATCTGGAGTGGCAGAATGAATCAACAAGAAGGTCAATGTCTATAGAGATTCTGAGTCATCCAGATCATGGTTGTCCCAAAGGTGTTTTTCAAGAGGTAACTGGATTTTCTGTTTTTTCTTTGAAGACGTTTTGCTTTTCATCAAATCTCAAAAAAGACTCTACAGGAGCTCCTCCATAACAGAAACAAAGAGAACAATAAAAAAAGCAACATTGTCATTCCATACACTGCAGGCATATCGGAAAAGCTCAGGAGGATCTTCAGCCAACACAACATATGTGCACACTTCAGATCCAAGAATACACTAAGACAGAAGCTTGTCCACCCCAAGGATAAAACACCCAGACATAAACTGAGCAATGTGGTATATGCAGTACAATGCAGTGAGCCACGAGCAGATCTGTATATTGGGGAAACAAAACAACCACTTCATAAACGCATGGCACAACACACCAGGAACAAACACATCAGGACTAGATTCAGCAGTCCATCTGCATTTAAAAGTCACAGGCCACTCTTTGGAAGAAAGCAAAGCCCACATTTTAGACAGAAAGGATCTCTGATTTGAAAGAGGGGTCAAAGAGGCCAGCTATGTCAAAATTGAACAGCCCTCTATTGACATAGGGGGAAAATATGACATCATCTATCTCCAATCCACAACACGGTCCTTTCAACAGTTCCAAGAAGGCTCCACACCCATTTGTACCACTCAGGTGACCCTGGTGGCACAGATAAACCTCTAGGTGACCATAATGACTCGCTAAAAGAATGCAAATGACCAGTTGTCTGCAAGGAGTATAAATCCTTCCATTCCCCAACATCCAGTCAGAGCTGAAAAAGCTTCTTGGATGAGAAGTGAAAAGAAAAACCAGAAAGTCCATCTGCCTCTTGAAAAAGCATCTTTGGGACAACAGAAGGTCAACAAGAAACACAACTCAGTTGCAAAAGGAGTTCAGAGACCTACTAAAACTCAGACCTGCCTCAGATTGAGAAAAACGCTTTTCTGGGCCAAATCCAACATCCTTTCCTCTCTACAGCTAGTCCTCAACTTGTAACCATTAATTTAGCAACTGTTTGCAGTTAGAGGGGCACTGAAAAAGTGACTTGCAACCATTCCTCACACTTACAACCACCACAGTATCCCCATGGTCAAAATTTGGGCACATGGCAGCCAGCATGTTTTAACAATTGCAGAGTCACCATTGGCAACCTTCCCAGCTGGCTTCCAAGGAGCAAAATCCACAGGGAAAGGTGGACCCTTTGAATCATTAGAATAGAATAGAAGCTGGAAGGGATCTTGAAGGTCTTCTAGTCCAGCCCCCTGCTCAAGCAGGAGAACCTATACCATTTCAGACAAGTGGCTGTCCAGTCTCTTCTTAAAAACCTCAATTGATGAAACACCCACAACTTCTGGAGGCAAGCTGTTCCACTGGTTAATTGTCCTCAGGAAGTTTCTCCTTAATTCCAGGTTGCTTCTTTCCTTGATTAGTTTCCATCCATTGTTTCTTGTCCTGCCCTCTGGTGCTTTGGAGAATCGGTTGACTCCTCCTCTTCTTTGTGGCAACCTCTCAAATACTGGAACGCTGCTATTATGTTCCCCCTAGTCCTTCTTGTCCCTAGACTAGCCAGACCAAATCCTGCAGCCGTTCTTCATAAGGTTTAGTTCTAGGCCTAAATGCATGATTTACCTAACAACTGCAATGATTTGCTTAATAACCTTGGCAAAAATGGTTGTAAAATCAGGTGTGGCTCACTTAACAATCACTTTCCTTAACAGCAGAATTTCTGGTCCCAATTGTGGTCATAAGTTAGAGGCCACTTGTACTTTGCAGGTAGATATCTGAAGGGGGCCAACTTTGGATCCCTTTGGTCAAAGAACTTGTACAATGGGGGTCCAGAAGAAGAAGAAGGGTCTTCTCTATTGCAGCGCCTCTGTTTGGAATATTCCACCCTCTAAGGTAAGATATGCCCCCCTCTCCCCCGTCCCATCATTCTGCAGGAGCCTGAAGACCTGGCTCTACTGGTTGGCCTGGGGACCCAGTGGGGGAGTTCCATGCTGGAGGGGACTGCTGGGTTGATGGCAGATTCTGACCCCCCTCAACCCTCCTCCCCCTCTGCTCTCCAACCATCTATCTTAATCCGGTTTAGTAGCAGTAACTGTGAGAGAGATCTTGGAGTCTTAGTAGACAACCAGTTAAATATGAGTCAGCCGTGTACAGCGGCAGCCAAAAAAGCCAACACAATCCTAAACTGCATTAACAGAGGGATCAAGGGAGGTACTAATACCACTCTACAAAGCCTTAGGAAGACCACACCTAGAGTACTGCATCCAGTTTTGGTCACCACACTATAAAAAAAGATGTTGAGATTCTAGAAAGAGTGCAGAGAAGAGCAACCAAGAGGATTAGGGGACTGGAGGCTAAAACAGACGAACGGTTGCAAGAACTGGGCATGGCTAGTCTAGTGAAGAGAAGGACCAGAGGAGACAGGATAGCAGTCTTCCAGTATCCGAGGGGCTGCCACAGAGAGGAGGGGGTCAAGCTGTTTTCCAAGGCACCCAAAGGCCAGACAAGAAACAATGGTTGGAAACTGAAGGAGGAGAAATTCAACCTGGAAATACGGAGAAATTTCCTGACAGTGAAAACAATCAACCCATGGAATAGAAGTTGCCTTCAGAAGTTGTGGGAGCTTCATCACTGGAAGCTTTCAAGAAGAGACTGGACAGCCATCTGTCAGAAATGGCATAGGGTCTCCTGCTTGGGCGGGGGGTTGGACTGGATGACCTACAAGGTCTCTCCCAACTCTTAATGTTTAATATCGATGCATTCTCAGATTCTTTTTCCTTCTTTATTTTATGGTTCTATTATTTTAATTCTGTTCTCTTTACACTCCTGTCATTTTCTCCCTTTTTATTATTGTACACTGCCTAGAGTAATCCCACAGCAAAATTGGTGGCAAATAAATTTAACAAATAAATAAATATTCTGAAACCTCAGTAGTTGAGCTCATTGGCCTGTGCAGACTAGAAAGATCAACCTCTCCTCCTGTGATATTGTAACTTCTCTTTATTTTTTTGCTTTATCAGGACAATATTCTAAAGGAATAAAAGTATTTGCTGTCTCACCCCATATCCAAAAATCTATCCTTTTCTTCAATCCCGGAATTCCATTTTTGCAGCAAATTTCATTTTTTAAAAAGTAGGCTTGTAGCCCTTTCAATTATTTAAGTCTTTCTATAGTCCACCTCGCTCCTCACCGGTTCTGGGGTGAGTTCAACAAAGTTCAGATGCAACAATGCATCGTATTTATTTATGTATAAGTGAATTAGAGAAATCAACAGTAAAAATTAAGTGTGTCAGAGGCGCCTTCCCTTAACTCTTGGGTCCTGCTGGGACAGTCCTGCCTTTTGAATCCTTTGCAGAGTAGGTTCCTTCTTATATGCTGGGTGGGGGAGGGTGTTCCATGAACTGGGACAATTTTGAGGTTTGACTCAAAACTTCAATTATTCAATAATTGCTTTGATTTTAAATTGCTTTTAAAAAATTTGCACGTTGGCTTAAAACTTTCTGATAAATGGCACTAGATATTGTTTGTAGTTGAGCCTTCTGCATATTCTGGATGGATGTCATCTGCAAGAGCTGAAAGTTATGGTAAGTTTACGGTGACTTCTGCTTCACATCTTCATCCTGAGGCTGCTAAAGCCATCCCAGCAAATCCCAGCCTTTGTGGTACTTGATGACCTTGGGAAGCTAAACAGGATCAGCCGTGGTGAGTGTGTTAGATGGGAGATCAGTTGGAGATATAGAAGACCATCTTGGGAAAAGACAATCCTTTTTCCTGGCTGCGGAGAAAGCCACCTGGGATCCAGGACTTTTGGTGAGTTTCCAGAGTTTAATGAACTGGCCAAACTCACGTTTCTTTTCCTTTGAAAATGACTAAATCCCCCCCAACTTCATTGGCTTCAGGGATGAGAACTTGGTTGAGGAGTTCAGTGCATTTCCGTGTCAAATGTGGGGAACTAAACTTGAATGAGATGGATTTATGGATTAAAATTAAAAGATCATTAATTTCATTAATATTGTTGATATAAAGTAGTGAAATGGTTAGTGTAAGTGCTTCTAATGAGCTGTGGTGGCAGTGATTAGAATGCAGTACCGCAGGCTAATTCTGCTGACTGCCAGCAGTTCAATTCTGACCAGTTCAAGGTTGACTCAGCCTTCTATCCCTGTGAGGTTAGTAAAATGAAGACTCAGATTGTTAGGCGAAATAGGCTGGCTCTGTAAACTGCTCAGAGCCCAATGAAGTGGTAGATCAGTCTAAGTCAGGGGTCTCAAACTCGATTTCATTGAGGGACGCATCAGGGTTGTGTTTGACCTTGGGGGGCCGGGGAGGGCATGGGCAGCTCAACGAGTGGCGGGTTGCTCCCGGTTCACAGCGGTTCAGGAGAACCGGTAGTAATGGCGGTGGGAGGTTCCACCCACCTGCCCGGAAGTCATCAAACACGCTCTGCGCATGCACGAGCGAACCAGTAGTAAAGGTAAGTAAAACCCACCACTGAGCTCAACGTCACTCATGTCAGGGGTGCCTGTGGTGGCCATAGCGTTCTGCCAGAGAAAACGGGCTCCTGAACTCCATTTTCGGCTGCAACAGCCTCCTGCAACCCTCTGCCCGCAAAAACAGAGCTCGGGAGGGCCACGTACAGCCCTCCCAGGCTTCCTTTTCACTGGCAGAGGCACCGCAGGCACCTTTGCTGTTTCCAGGGCGGTTCCGCAGGCCAGATCTAAGCACCTCGTGGGCCGGATCCGGCCTCCAGGCCTTGAGTTCCACACCCCTGGTCTAAGTGCTATTGCTATTCTACAGAGCAAAGCCAGTTTCATGGCTGCCAGCACCCTTTTCTCCCCACCACCACTTCCTTCCTTCCTTCCTTCCTTCCTTCCATTCCTTCTTTTAAGGAGGTTCTTTTTAACCTTTTAAAAGCATTGGAAGGAAGGAGCCCCAGCACAAGGCCAGTCGTATGGAAGCTGGATTGCTAATCAGTATGATTAGAAGACAAGGTGGCTTGAAGCACATGGAGGCCAGGAAAAGCCAGCAGGCCACAGTTACTTGAGTTGAATCCTTGCTCTCCTCAATATGATAATATTTCCAAAAATCTTCAGCACCAAAAAATTGAGTCCTTGCCAGCTGGATCCTAATCCTAACATTGAAAATTATGGGGTTTTGCCTGGAATCTTCAGCCGCTACTTCCCCGCCCCCCACCCCCCAGTTACTTGTTGATTATTCCTTATAAGACACCTTTTTTAACCTGCTCATTGAAAATGAGCTGCAATGAGATTCAATTAATTCAATGAATTTAAGGCAACAAGAGTTAAATTTAAAAAGCCTGAAAACTCGCCCCGGAAGGAGAAACCAAGGGAGTGCAAAGGCTGGTGCCCTGAGCCTTGACAACCGTCCATCTCCTGCCAGGACCTTCCTGAATTGCAACTCTGTTTATTTTGGAGCATCTTTCCCATGTGGCCACATTTTTGGAGCCAGCACATTTTTGGACAGTGAGTCAGCTGCAAGGGAGCTTCTTCATCAAGCCGCAAACATGCCTGATTTATGCAACTTTCCACCAAGTAACGTTTGCCGATGTGGGGAAGGTTAGCCAGCAGTTGAGGTCGTGGCTGCTTCCCCAAAGGGATCGGCGGCAGAGATCCCGTTTCCAGCTCCCTTCCCTGCCCCCTTTGCGTGGAGAAGAAGCATCAACAGGCAATGTTTCTTTCCTTTGGGTTCGCCCGGAAGGAAGAAAATCCTACCAGTAGCAAAGGGTGAAATTCTTCGTCTTTGGGACAAGGCGTGGCAGATTCAGAAACAAGATGCACAAAAGATCCAAACTGTGCAGCCAGCTTGCAAGCAGAGAGGGACCTGCCCTATACCCCCCCATCGCCCCCCCCCCCAGGCTGATTGGGAGAAGAGAGCCCGGCCTGCACCCAGGGTCAATTCTGTTTGGCAACATTTGGAAAGCTTAAAGTTATCATTTCTAAATAAAATTATCCTAAAATAGGATAATTTTAAACGTCTTAATTGATTTCCTTGGGTTTGATTCTTATCCTACAATGGCCTCTTTTGGGGCAGATCTTGTTCCCATAAAAATTGGGGGGGGTGTTAATGTTCCCCATTCTGGCCCCTCCAGGGTAGCCCAGTGCTTCTTTGGCACTTGAACTGGTGGAGCTGCGGAGGAAAAGAGAGCCAACCGAGGTATGCTGGAGTTGGGGAGGGGGTATGTTAGGATCAAGTGATGGCTGCCTTCGCCTTCCCTGAATGAATGAATGAATGAATGAAGAATTTGAAGAATCTGGGGAAAAAGCATACCGGTGAATGACTTCCATCAGAAGCAAAACAAAACTGCACTTTAAGCTAACATTTCTTTAATGCCTCTTTTTAAGGTGCAAATGCCATATGACAAACTTGGTTTCTGATTTGCATAAATCCAGTACAGGTAGCCCTTGACTTACCAGTTCATTTACTGACTGTTTCAACAGCACTGAAAAAATTGACTTATGACCTTTTTTCACAGTTATGACCATTGCAGCATCCCCATGAAAATTCAGACACTTGGCAATTGGTTCATGACAGTCGTAGTGTCCCAGGGTCACATGATCCCCTTTTGCAATAGCCCTTAGTACTTCTCAGTACTTTCCAGCCCTCTCTAAGCGGTTTACAGAGTCAGCCTCTTGCCCCCAACAATCAGGGTCCTCATTTGACCCACCTCGGAAGGACAGAAGGCTGAGTCGACCTTGAACTGGTCAGAATCGAACTGTTGGCAATAGACAGAATTAACCTGCAATACTGCGTTCTAACCACTGTGCCACCATAGCTCTTTTGACAAGTAAAGTCATTGGGGAAGCCAGGTTCACATGACAACTGTGTTGCTAACTTAACACTTGCAGTGATTCACTTAACAACTGTGGCAAGAAAGGCCATAAAATAGGGCAAAACTCACTTAACAAATGTCTCACTCAGCACAGAAATTTTGGGTTCAATTGTGGTTGTAAGTCAAGCACTACCTGTATGGAAATCATGGTTTACATAACCCTGAAGATTTCCCTATACATAAAGGTCAAATCAGGGTAATGTAAAGAGGAATCATTTAAATTAGGACAATGTTAATACAAAGCCTAGAGAGGACTTGCTAAGGGTCCCATCACCAAGAGAAGACCACTCCCCCCCACCCAGCCATAGAGTTGGAAGGGACCTTGGAGATCTTCTAGTCCAACCCTAGCCGGAGACGCTGTACCATTTCAGACAAATGGCTGTCCAGTCTCTTCTTAAAAGCCTCCAGAGATGAAGCTCCCACAACTTCTGGTGGCAACTTCTGTTCCACTGGTTAATTGTCTTCACTGTTAGGAAGTTTCTCCTGAATTCCAGGATGCTTCTCTCCTTGAGTGGCTTCCATCCGTTGTTTCCCTTCCTGCCTTCTGGTGCTTTGGAGAATCAGTTGACCCCCTCCTCTTCTTTGTGGCGGCCCCTTAAATACTGGACGACTGCTCTCATGTTCCCCCCCCCTTCTTTCCCCTAGACTGGCCATCCTGCCCGCCCCCCAAATGCCTCTCCCACCATCTTGCACGAAAGCCTCGCGTCCATCATCTCACGCAGGCCCGCGGGGGAGGCTGGCAAAGGTGGGGGCGAAGGCGGCTGACAATTTCGCTGACTCCCACCACCTGCCTTGGGGGTCACCCGAGCGGCCCAGAGGCGCCGGCCTCGAGTGGAAAGGGGCCCTTTGTGTCCCGGGATGTCCGTGCGCTCGCCAATCCAGCGCCCTCTTCCTCCTCCTCCTCCTCCTCCTCCTCCTCCGCCCGGGACGCGCCTGCCGAAAGGAGCCGCGCAAGAGGAGAGCGGAGCGCCGGAGGGGAAGGCGAGGGGAGCCGAGCGTCTCGCCTGGCCCGCCTCCATCCCTGACTCGCTCCTGAGGAATGTCCTGAAGGGCTTCCTTTCCAAAAAACGTACAGCGCTACCAGGCGGCCCATCCCTCCGGGTCGGTAGGGCTGAGGCCCCGTTCGCTCTCTGGCCGCCGCCGCATCCCGCCCGTTCCACGCGGAGCTCCTGGCCTGGGAAAGGACCCCGTTCCCGAAGCCTCCGGCGACGGTGGGAGCGGAGCGCTCGGCCCTCAAAGGAAGACTCGCTTCCCACCCCCCTGCTAGTCAGGGAGAAAACAGCCCACCCCTCCACGCGTGCCTGTGCACACGAGCACTCACACACGCGGGAAATGCGTGTCCTCCCACCCGTGGGAAGGTCATGAATCCCACCCCAAGATTTCCTGCTCAGAAGCCCCTCCAAGGGGCCCGGCCGAGGCCTTGAAAACCTCCCGCCTCAATCTCTCCCCCCCCCCCGGGCATTTCGGACGAGGGTTGGGAAGGTGCCCAAGTGGCCACTGGAAGACGAGGCGCTCTTGAGGCTCCCCGCATTCTGCCCTTCCAGCCGGCCCCCGATTGGAAGCGGAAGGCCGCCTCCGGGCGCCCCAGAAAGGATTGCGGAGGTTGCGAATGCCACACGCGGAAACTTCAGAGAGAGGAAAAGGTGGCAGAGCCAGTATTTCTTTGATTTCATGCCTTCGTTAATTGCATTTGTATACCCAGCCATCTCGTGAGAAGCGGCTCTGAGTGGAGTAAATCCTCAAAACCAACATGTGACAGTGTCAGTGGGTGCGACCATCACCCTCGTTCTAGCCGCGGTCTATTTATCCCCTGAAGGGCGAAGGCGGCGTCTGCCTATTTCCAACTCAGACGGTCCCGAGATTGTCTTGCAATACTTGCTGATGTCACCCATCCGTCTTCCTTTTAGGTCTCCTTCATGGACGCTTTTTATCAAGTGGGATCCCATTTTATGACTGCCTTAGGCCATCTGCCATCAGTTCTTCTTGCCCTGTGACCGGCCCAGTTCCATTTCCATTCTTTTACTCTTTTGAGGGCATTTTATCCAGCAGGTTCTGACAGGTTCTGGAGAACCAGTAGCGGAAATTTTGAGTAGTTTGGAGAACCAGCAAATACCACCTCTGGCTAGTCCCAGAGTGGGGTGGGAATGGAGATTTTGCAGTATCCTTCCCCTGCCACGCCCACCAAGCCACGCCCACAGAACCAGTAGAAAAGAAATTGAATTATATGAATTTGTTCTCTAATTCACATGCAGATCTTTCCATCTTGTCTTGTGAGCATGCATCTTTCCAAGGCTCTTTGCACCACGCGTAGCTTTTGTGTCGATTGTGAGGTTAGTGTCCATGTTTCAGCGGTGGATGTTACAGCAGGTAGCACACACTGATCGAAAACTTTCCTCTTCAGGCCCAGAGGGAGGTGGTTCTTGAGGATTACACTTCACTTGCCAAATGCCTGCCAACTATATTGAACATGCCATTCAATTTCCTTTATTGCATCACCTTCCATTGAGATCCGTTGGCCAAGGTATATGTAGTGGTATAGTTCTTCTTCAGATATAATTTTTTTTCTTTCTTTGGTGAATTTATTAAACATAACCGGGCTCTTTTTCAGGTTTATTTTTAAACCAAATGGTGTGTGTGTGTGTGTGTGTGTGTGTGTATTGGGTGAAATGTAAAATTTGTTACTACTGGTTCTGTGGGTGTGGCTTGGTGGTGGGGTAATGTGACTGGTGGGCGTGGCCAACTTTTTTTGTTTTTTGTTTACTTTTAAAAGTATTTTTTCTACAACCTTTTCAGCGGAAGAAAAAATGCTTTTAAAAGTAAAAAAAAAACCTCTGATGATCGCGCGGCTCAGCTGGGCATGTGGGGGGGGAGGGATTTTTGCTACCGGTTCTCCAAACCACCTGCCACCATTGCTACAGGATCAGGTGATCCGGTCCAAACCGGGAGCATTTTACTCCTGGTGTGTATGCATATGAAAACAAGCATTTAAATATAAAAATCAACATTAAAATAGAGATTAACTAATATTACAATATACACAAACCCCATGCAGAGAGAGAGAGAGAGACTACAGTCTTCTCACTAGTTCCATGAGATCTCAGGAAAACCATAGCTGAAAATGATATTGAGCTGAATACCATGAATTTGGAAGATTCTGAATTCTACCAGTCTTCAATCAACCTGATGAAAAAGAATTGGCTTTCCACACTTCTTTCAAAGAAGAAGAGAATTCTGATGTGGTTTTTCTGAGTAGAATATGAAAAGTTATGGAAAGGAGGGGTGCCGCTGTCCTGACATTCGTAGCATCCCCTCTGCAGACTCCCACCCCACTCCACAGAACCCCCAAGGAAAGTCCTCCAGGGTGTCAGGTTGCAGGGGCTGGATGGAGGGAGGAAACAGCCTCAGGTAAACTCTGTGTGGCTGTGGGTTTGGGGTCCTAATATATGGATCAGGGGTGGGTTCCAAATTTTTTTACTACTGGTTCTGTGGGTGTGGCATATTTGGTGGGCGTGGCTTGGTCATGTGACTGAGTGGGCATGGCCAACTTGAAGTCACTCAGGGCAAGGTGGGGTGGCACCTTGCTGTGAGTGACATCAAGTTGGCCACACCCACTCAGTCACATGACCAAAGCTGCAGAGACAGGGCGACTTCTCCTGGGGGACAGCCAGAGCTTTGCCGCCTCCTCTTTTCCTCAGAGGAGCGCCTCCAAGTCCTTGCGAAGGGACACCCACCCACACAACACAACACAACACAACACAACACAACAGACTCATACACAATGTAAAAGCAGCTGCACTTCACCCAAAATGGCCCCTGCACCAAGAAGGAACCTCACACAGCCACAAAAAGCTCAAAAACCAACTTTCACACTTTACACACTCAAAACACAACTGACTTTCTCACACACACACACACACACACACAAAATGCCACATACAGCTTTGTGAGATTTTGTGTGTTTGTGTAGTTAGAGTGAAACACTACAGAAACACACCAAATCTCAGAAAGCTGCACAAATATTTTATTTTATTATTTTATTTTATTTATATATTTTAGATCAGGAGTCTCCAACCTTAGTAACTTTAAGGTTTGTGGACTTCAACTCCCAGAGTTCCTCAGCCAGCAAAGCAGTTGCTGACTGAGGAGATGGATTTCAGGCAGGCAGCTTCAGTTGCTAGCTGATGCAACTGATGTAAAGCATGGCTTTGCCAACCCAAAAAGAAGCTGTAATCAGGTAAGTGAGGAGGGGGGGTTGGGTGGGCCAGAGGAAAAAAAAATTTTAACGGCTCCTCTGACAATCCAGCTGAAGTTGCCTAATAGCAGCCCAGAAGCTCTTAACTCAGCTGGGATCGCCAGAGGAGCCTTTTAAAACCTTTTGTTTTAACAACCTCTTTGGCTGAAAAGAGATTTTAGAATTTTAATTCTTGCTATTGGGGTTTTAATTCAACTGGTTTTATTGTTTTATATGTATTTTATATAGGGCCGTATTTGATAGGTTTTTTAATTATTGTTTTATTATATTTATTATTATGGTTTTATATGGCTGTCAACCGCCCTGAGTCCTTCGGGAGAAGGGCAGTATAAAAATCTAAATAAATAAATAAATAAATAAAAATAAAAGGTTGTTAAAAAAAAACTTTTAAAGGGTTCTGATGCCCTGCTCAGCCACGCAATCATCAGAGGGTTTTTTTTACTTTTAAAAGCCTTTTTTTGGCTGAAGAAAAGATGCTTTTAAAAGTAAAAAAAACCAAACCTCTGATGATTGGGGAACAGGTTCGGGGGCGTGGCCAGCCAGCCATTACTGACCGCCTGCTGTTACCTTATGCCTCCCACCGACCCGTACGCTCTCACAGAGAGGGTCTCCTCAGGGTGCCGTCCGCCAAACAATGTCGGCTGGCGGCCCCCAGGAGTAGGGCCTTCTCTGTGGGAGCATCGACGCTCTGGAATGAACTCCCCCCTGGCCTACGTCAAGTGCCTGATCTTCGAACCTTCCGTCGTGAGCTAAAAACATATTTATTTACTCAAGCGAGACTGGCATAATAGTTTGGTTTTATATTGGGGTTTTATCAATATTTTAAATTTTAAATTCATTTTTAATTATCAGCCGTTTAGTAATTGCTATATTTTAATTCCTTTTTAATTGTATATATCTTGTATTTTATTTCTGGCTGTACACCGCCCTGAGTCCTTCGGGAGAAGGGCGGTATAAAAATTTAATAAAAATAAATAAAAATAAATTACTCTCTGAATGCCAGCAGATTTTTACTACCGGCTCTACAGAATCGGAGCGAACCGGGAGCAACCCACCACTGATATAGATCCTGAAACTCCAGATATTTCACCTTTGAGCAGGTGTAAGTGTGATTGTACTACCCTACTGGGATTCAAGTGCATCCCAGGTGGCAGCCAGGTGGACCTCAGTCTTAGGAGCCAGCTGTGCCCACTCCTGGAATGGGATCACTCCTGCCTTAGTCAGCTCCTGATTAGATCATTGCACCACGGTGGCGCAGTGGTTAGAGTGCAGTACTGGAGCTACTTCTGCTGACTGCCGGCTGACCGTAATTTGGCAGTTTGAATCTCACCAGGCTCAAAGTTCACTCAGCCTTCCGTCCTTCCATGGTGAGTCAAATGAGGACCCAGATTGTTCGGGGCAAGAGGCTGACTCTGTAAACCATTTAGAGAGGGCTGTAAAAGCATTGTGAAGCGGTATATAAGTCTAAGTGCTTTTCTATTGCAAGAGAGGGGCTGCCCTTGAAGCTTCAATTGGTCTAAAGCAGAGCAGCAGAGTTAAGGACATCCCTTGTTACACCCATGTAATATCTCTGCTTTGTGAGCTGCATGGGTTCCCCTCAGACATCTGGGGGCAGTTAACAGGTGCAAATTATCAAAAAGGAAGCTTTTTGGAGCCGGATTATTTGCAGGGCTGCCTCCTCCCAAGGGAATCAGTTATCACTAGAGCTAGAAGGGGTGCAGGCAACCAGAAGTGGACCAGACCTTCAAATGGCTAAAGGTAAAGGTTCCCCCGCACATATGTGCTAGTGATTCCCGACTAGGGAGCGGTGCTCATCTCCGTTTCAAAGCTGAAGAGCCAGTGCTGTCTGAAGACGTCTCCGTGCTCATGTGGCCAGCATGACTAAATGCCAAAGGCGCACAGAACACTCTTTACCTTCCCACCAAATGTAGTCTCTATTTTTCTACTTTCATTTTTTACGTGCTTTTGAATTGCTAGGTTGGCAGAAGCTGGGACAAGTAACAGGAGCTCACCCTGTTACACGGCACTAGGTATTCGAACCACTGAACTGCCAATCTCTCGATCAACAAGCCCAGCATCTTAGCCACTGAGCCACCATGTCCCCAAATGGCTAGAAACCAGCAAACAAGGGAATTAGTCTGTCAGCCTCTTCATAGTTTGGTGTTGTGGTTTCTCGGGAAACATTGAAATGGACCTCAGAGCACTTCAAGGCTCTCTCGAGCTACTCGACCGCATGTTACATTTCCCAATGTTTGGTTTTCAAGGCGCGCTTGGGACAAATGACAACCACCACAACAGATGGAGTCTCTCCTCCTGCTCTTGGGGTTCCGTCTAGTGTTCTGGTAGGCAAAAAATGTCAAGCTTTCACTCTTTTCTTGCACCTTCTCCCAGTTTCTTTCAGAGCCAAACTCTCTCCTCTTGCTTCTGACAGTAAGTACCAGGGTAACTGGGAAATGACACGGTTTTCTTTTTTAACACAGAAAGATGTCAAGTTGTCAAAGATGTCAAATTTCCTAACAGTGAGGACAATTAACCAGTGGAACAGCTTGCCTCCAGAGATCATGGGCCCTCCATCACTGGAGGCTTTTAAGAAGAGACTAGACAGTCAACTTATCTATTTCAGATAGGGGGCTGGACTAGAAGACCTCCAAGGTCCCTTCCAGCTCTATTCTAAGTTCAGTGTTTTTCTGAACAATTTTCACGCACATACACATCCTTGGTAAAATGACTCAAATGTCTCCCGCCAAAGTCTAGTGTTGGCCAACCTCTGGCCAAGCCTCTCCGATCTCCCCAAGGCCAGCAGGGGGGCCTGGCAGCCGCCACCTGGGAGCTGACTCAGGCCTTCTCCAGCTGCTGCTCCCTGTGGGGCTCTTCCTTTTAAGGGCAGGGAGCTGGCCTCAGGAGCTGTCCGTGCCTTTCCCTGCTTTGCAGCTTCACTGGGAAAAAATGCAGGATCCAAGGAGAACTTCTCAAGGTTGTTCTTCCCTGGGTCAGCCCTGGTTCCCTCCCACATGAAGAACCAGCCTCTTTCCAGCGTGGCGTTTTGCTGCTCCATGCAGATGTCTGCCTCAGGCGGCTGTTGCTCATGACAGTCCCTGAGGGGCCATGTGGCATTGCAAAGAGGGAGGGGGGGCCATTCCATTCACGGTCCTGATGATGAGAACAGATTTCCTTTTTTCAGTTGGGTTTTTTCCTCTGGATTTGGCACAACTTCTAGGGATCTAGAAGCCTAACTAATCTGGATTCTAACTGCAACAGGATCAGCTCTAGTCTGGATTTTCTGCTTGGGAGCAGCTGGGCTTTTCTTGAGAGCGGGGGGGGGGGGGTCAAACTTGATTTCATTGAGGGCCACATCAGGGGTGTGTTTGACCTGGGGGACCGGGATGGGTGTGGCCAGGGTAGGCGTGGCCAGCTTGACATCACTGGTGTCGGAGGGGGGGGGCACCTGTGGTGGCCAAGTGCTAAGATGATCACCAACATCTGATAATGGATATGGCACAAGAAGAAGAGAAGGTCTCTGGCATCTCACCTTCCCTTAGGTTGTCTCTTGAGTGTAGTGAACACCTGGAGTGTACACCTGGAGGTACTGATGGAAATCACTCTTTTAATGTGCAAATTATTGAAAACTGGGATTTTAAGTTGCTCTTCCATATCTACAGTTGGTTTAGGGAAGGTTCTGTTATTCTGATTCCAGCATATTGATCTACACCTCTGTGATTAAGCTTGCCTGGAGCAAAGGAACTGTGAAATTTGTTGCCATTTGATGCTTTGTATAGATATTGTCAATACATTGATCATTTTTAAAGGAAGCTACCTCAGCAGCTATTTGCTATTTCTAGCATCAATAATAAAGGGCATTATTAAATGACCAAAGGAGAATAAGAGTGTAAAAGAGAGATTGTCTTCCTACCCATTTATGAATGCACCCACATGTATTTACAGAATACAGAATAACAGAGTTGGAAGGGACCTTGGAGGTCTTCTAATCCAACCCCCTGCTCAGACAGGAGACTCTAGACCATTCTGGACAAATGGCTGTATAATCTCTTCTTAAAAACCTCCAGTGATGGAGCAGCCACAACCTCTGGAGGCAAGAGTTTCTGCTGATTCATTCTTCTCACTCTCAGGAAATTTATCCTTAGTTGGCGGTTGGATGTCCCTTTGCTAAGCTTCTGTCTCTCACTTCTTGCCCCTCCTTCAGGTGCTTTGAAGAATAGGCCATCCTCCCTTCTCTGTGATAGCCCCTCAAATAGTGGAAGACTGCTATGTCACACCTAGTCCTTCTCTTTATTAGACAAGATAGACCCAGTTCCTTCATTGTATGATTTAACTTCCACACTTCTGCCCATTTGCTGCTCTTGTCTGCACTCTTTCTAGAATCTCAACATCTTGTTTGTATTGCAAGGACCAAAACTGAACACAGTATTCCAAGAGTGGTCTTAAATGCATTTGTAGTCAAAAATGCATTTGGGGAGGAAAGGAAGGGAAGGGAAGGGAAGGGAAAGATTGCAAGATAGCAAACAGTAACAGTTAAACAGTACATTCCTTTTCCATCCAAATGGAATTTAAAATATATAAAAGTAGCACAATTATGCATCCAATAATCTATCCTCATTTGTAATGATTTGGTCTCAGGTTATGTATTTCCACCCAGGGAGGAAGTCTAAACCCCAAGAATTCGCTGGGATGCAAAGTTCTGGAATAGGAGAAATGTTTGATTACAGTCAAGGAGTTAAGTTCATTCATTCCAAGATGAATTAAGAATAGAAAGATTATACAGTATGTAGGATTACCTAAAGTAGGATTTTTTTACTCAAAGAAGAAATGCCTTTCTCATCTCTCAGGAAGGTGGACAGCACATGTCTGAAAAATGTAGACAACCACAGAAGGGCAACTGCCTTTGATTTCCAAGGAATATATGATCTCAACCAGGCAGGGAGCAGTGAATGCAGGCTGAGAATCCCTCAGTAAAAGGGCAGCCCTGAATCATGGGCCACAAATCTTGCTCCCAGGGTCCAAGGCTGCCCTGCAGACAGAGGACACTTCAAGGAGGGGGAGGGATACATTTAAGCAGATAAAGGCTTTCACCAGCTGCCTCTTGTTCTCCAGACAGAAGGTCTTGGGCACCCTGAGGCCCATTGATGGAACAAGGCCTCCTGGATCCTTTATCTGAGAAGCCTTCAAAGCTATAGAACAAGTAGAATAAGAAACACATTCCAAACTTTATATTCCTCTATATACAGATTAACAGAGTTGGAAGGGACCTTCTAGGGACCATCTAGTCCAACTCCCCCACCCAAGCAGGAGACCCGTCACCATTTCTGAGAGATGGCAGTCCAGTCTCCCCATCAAAGCCTCCCGTGATGAAGCTCCCATAACTTCTGAAAGTGTTGTGTCTTGTCCGCTCTCACCGCAGCCGGGGCCTTCTTATCTGCTCCCGAACACGGAGGAATGTATGCCTCCCGGCCCCAGTCCTGGCTCCATGCCCAGACAAGCTGCAGAGGAGGGGGCACCTCCCGGTCCCAGCCCTGGCTCCATGCCCAAGCAGGCTGCAGAGGAGGGAGCATCCCCCGGCCCCAGCCCTGGCTCCATGCCCAGGCAAACGGAGCAGCTAGACCCCTCCCCCTCCTCCACAGCACGTGAGCCTGAGGAAGGTTTACTTCCAACAGCTGATTGGAGTGACCCTCGCATCAGAAGATTGGATAGGCGGAGGCAACAGAAGGAAGGGAGGGGCAGGCCTTAATGAGTGCTGAGTCATGGAGCCACACCCCATGGCCTATATAAAGGATCTGCTTTCTGGCAGTCTCTGAGTCAGGCAAAGTCGAACTTATCTTGCTGAAGTCAGTTACTGGTCTCCTGCCTGCTCTGAGGACTTTGCTAGGACTTTGGGCAGAGCTGCAGAGGCAAGCCTGATTCGGATTTCCCTGACCCGACCGTCAGCGGAGGAGTGGGACACGACAGAAGGCAACTTGTGTTCCAGTGGTTGATTGCTCTCACTGCCAGAAAATTTCTCCTTATTCCCAGGTTGAATCTCTCCTTGTTGTTTCAATCCATTGTTCCTTGTCTGGCCTTCTGGTGCTTTGGAGAATAGCTTAACCCCCTCCTCTCTGTGGCAGCCCCTCAAATATTGGAAGACTGCTATTCTATGTCCCCTGGTCCTTCTCTTCCTAGACTAGCCAGGCAGTTCCTATAACCGTTCATCGATGTTTGAGCCTCCAGTCCCTCCAGCCAGGCCCAGTTTTACAACTGTTCATTGTATGTTTTAGCCTCCGGTCCCCTAATCATCCTGGTTGCTCTTCTCTGCATTCTTTCTAGAGTCTCAACATCTTTTTTATAGTTCGTGGAGACCAAAACTAGAAACAGTGCTCTAGGTGTGGTCTTACTAAGGCTTTATAGAGTGGTATTACTACCTCACTTGATCTTAAATAATAGAATAGAATAGAATAGAATAGAATAGAATAGAATAGAATAGAATAGAATAGAATAGAATAGAATTCTTTATTGGCCAAGTGTGATTGGACACACAAGGAATTTGTCTTAGGTGTATATGCTCTCAGTATGCATAAAGAGAATAAAATACATTCATCAAGATACAACACTTAGTAATAGTCAAGGTTACTAATAAGCTATTAAATCATACTAGGAATCAAATAAAAACAATATAAATTGAAAGATACAAGAAACATGTAGTCATAAGTGGAAAGGGATAGATACTAGTAAGGAAGAGAAGAATAATAGTAATACAGTCTTACTAAATTATTTGACAGTGTTGTGAGAATTAATTGTTAAGAAGAGTGATCTTCGCCTAGAGAGTTCCTGGAGGTCTAGCCGTTCAGAGGCTGATCGGACACTAGTGAAGTCCTATACTAGGACTTACCTAGTGACAATGAGGGAAGCGAGGCGTTGCTACGCCTCCTCCCTCATTGCGTCGGCAGATAACTGCCCAGCCGCCCTGTTTCGGGTGACTCGTTCCCTCCTTCACCAGGGGGAGCGGGATGACCCGCTGCAGGGACGTGCTGAGGAGTTTAACGGTTATCTATACGATAAAATCGTTCAGCTTCGGGACGGGTTGGACCAAAATTGCGGTGACTCAGGTGAGACGCCTGAGGTGGTCTTGGTGACATTGTTTGGGATGAGTTTGACCCTGTGGCTCCGAGGACATGGACAGGTTGTTGGGTAGGTTGAATGCCACCACGTGTTTACTGGACCTGCCCTCCTGGCTGGTGCTGGCCACCAGGAGGTGACACGAGGCTGGCTCCAGGCGATTACGACCGCTTCTTTGGTGGAGGGTGTCTTCCGCCGCCTTGAAAGAGGCGGTGGTGAGGCCCCTCCTAAGAAGCCTTCCTGGACCCGGCTGTTTTAGGTAATTATCGTCCGTCTCCAACCCGCCGCGCGAAGGTTGTAGAGAGTATGGTGGCATATCAGTTTCTTGCACCTGGATGAAACTGTCTATCTAGACCTGCTCCAGTCCGGTTTCCGGCCCGGTTACAGCACGGAGACGGCTTTGGTCAAGCAGGATGATCTCTGAGGGCCAGGGATAGGGGTTGTTCCTCTGCCCTGGTCCTATTAGACCTCTCAGCGCTTTCGATACCATCGACTATGGTATCCTGCTGCGCCGTTGGAGGGATTGGGAGTGGAGGCACCGCTTATCGGTGGTTCTCCTCCTATCTCCGACCGGTCGCAGTCGGTGTTGACAGGGGCAGAGGTCGGCCCCGAGGCGCCTCACTTGTGGGTGCCGTAGGGCCGATCCTCTCGCCTTCTGTTTAACATCTACATGAAGCCGCTGGGTGAGATCATCAGTGGTTTCGTGTGAAGTACCAGCTGTATGCGGATGACACCCAGCTGTTTTTCACACCGGACCACCCCAACGGTTATCAAGTGCTGTCCCGGTGTCTGAGGCCGTACGGGTCTGGATGGGGAGAAACAGGCTCAAGCTCAATCCTCCAAGACAGAGTGGCTGTGGATGCCGGCATCCCGGTACAGTCAGCTAAATCCAGCTGACCATCGGTGGCGAGTCATTGGCCCCGGCGGAGAGGGTCCGCAACTTAGGCGCCCTCCTGGATGAACGGCTGTCTCTAGAAGATCATTTGACGGCCGCCTCCAGGAGAGCGTTTCACCAGGTTCGCCTGGTACGCCAGTTGCGCCTTTCTGACCGGGATGCCCTATGCACGGTCACCACGCACTCGTGACGCCCCGCCTGGATTACTGCAATGCTCTCTACATGGGGCTCCCTTGAAGGGCATCCGAGGCTACAGTTAGTCCAGAATGCGGCTGCGCTGATAGATGGAGCCCTCGTGGCTCCCGTGATAACACCTATCCTGCGCAGACTGCACTGGCTACCTGTGGCCTTCCGGTGCGCTTCAAGGTTTTGGTGACCACCTTTAAAGCGCCCATGGCATAGGGCCGGTTATTTACGGGACCGCCTACTGCTACCGAATACCTCTCACCGACCTGCGCCTCACAGAGAGGGACCTCAGGGTGCCGCCAGCGAGGCAATGTCCTCTGGCACGCCCAGGAAGGGCCTTCTGTGGGGCTCCCACCTCTGGAACGAACTCCCCAGGACTTCGCCAGCTTCCGACCTTCGACCTTCCGTCATGAGCTTAAAACATACTTATTTAATTGCGCAGGACTGAGTTAGATTTTAAATTTATGGGTTTTAAATTGGGTTTTATGTCTATATTTTTTTAATTATCGGGCTTTTAGAATAAGTTTTTTAATTGCTTTTATATTGTATTTATGTGTTTTTAAGTGCCTGTAAACCGCCCTGAGTCCTTCGGGAGATAGGGCGGTATATAAATATGATCAAATAAATAAATAAATAAATAAATCTTGATTGAATCCCTCTGTTAATGCAATTTAGGATTGTGTTGGCTTTTTTGGTGGCGGCTGCACACTGCTGCTTGATGATTGATAGACTAATAGATAGAACGTAGATGTGTGTGAGAGAGAAGAGAGAGAAGGGAGAGAGGGTGGGAGGGAGGGAGGGAGAGATGATAGATGAGACAGGATGTATGAAAGAAACAGATGTCCTTATGGAAACCTCTTTCTATGACTATAAACACCAGGATTACGTGCATTTTAGCCTGGCAATGGGAGAAGTGAGCAAATACAAAATTGGCTCAACTTATTCGGGAAGGATACCCCTTCCCCCAATAAGGAAATTAGAGATTAAAGATAATAAAAGATTTAGAAACTTTACAGAGTACATTATTTTTTCACCATGAAAATTTCCCTTGCTCTTTTTTATGTCTTGTAATATCAAATAAATTGTTTGGTGTCTTGGTGGTGCAGTGGTTAGAGTGCAGTACTGCAGGCTACTTCTGTTGACTGCCGGCTTCCTGCAATTTGGCAGTTCGAATCTCACCAGCCTTCCATCCTTCCCAGGTGGGTAAAAGGACCCAGATTGTTGAGGGCAATAGGCTAACTCTGTAAACCACTTAGAGAGGGCTGTAAAGCATTGTAAAGCGGTATATAAGTCTAAGTGCTATTGCTATTATTCAAGAGAAGGTTAAAATACAAAACTTGAAAAAATGCAAAAAGGAGAAAAAAGAAAAAAAACATAAAATGACATTAAAAAAGAAAAGGTGCATCCAACATGATGTCCCCTAATTAAATACTGATTAATACGTTACTATGTCATTGATATCAAATATTTTTTTTCAGTCCATGCTTGCTTTCCCTCCTTGAAAAGGTAAATTCATTGTATTTCTGAGTGGGCTATAATTCTGGGCATAAGAGCTGAAATGGCCAGAATATTTTGGATCATCAAACGATCAGCCAGATGTTCAGACTGGATTTGGCATTTTTATCCACCTATCGAGTCCTTCTCAAGAACCTGGGACAGGCAGTTGCAAATTTTTTATGGTGTTACAGATATTGTTGCAGGATGGAAGCCGTTCCAAGTAAAGCTGCCTTTTGCAATTGACTGATGGCAAATTTGTCAATGCCGATGTTGTTCAAGTGGTGCTCCAGTTGTTTTGGGATTGCACCCAAGTTGCATGTTACTATTGGTGCTTGCTTTCTTTTGCACAGTCATTCTCTTTATTTGCAGGTCTTTGTATTTTGTTACCTTCTCCAGTTTTTTCTCTTATGCTGTCTCCAAGTCCACTATCCAGACTTTTTGGGCTTTATTATTGACAATAATAAAGTTTGGGACAAGTTTGGGTGGTCAGAGTGGCCTGTTGGAAGTACCAAAGCACTTTAGCATCTTTATTTTCTATTACTTTCTCTATTTTATGGTCCCGCCAATTCTTGCTTGCAAGCAAATGACATTTCTTGCAGATCTTCCAATGCACCATTGTTGCTACTTTGTCATGCTGCTGCTTGTAGTCTGTCTGTGGGCAATCTTCTTGTAGCAGCTTGTAACAGTGGTCCACTGTTTCTTCAGTTGCTGTTGTTTTTTTCAGAGGTGGCACTTGCTCTCTATTACTGTCCTCTCAATTCTGGCTTTGTATGTATTTGTTCTTACGGGTGTTTATGTTCCTTTGAACTATGTACGTATTAGATAGAAATTATCAGCCGGACAAAGAAAAGGGATCATCTCTTATTCTTAAGAAACCAACCCTTAAATGTTGGAGAGAGAAATTTATGGCCTCAGTAATTCAGTGAATTGAAGACCTACTGTTTACTTGCAATTCATTGCTTACAGAAACAGATTCTATACAGACAATAAAATACGGCCATTGTTTATTGAAACTCTTGTGTAAAGCTATATACTGTATATATATGAAAATATTTTGTATATATCAGTGAAGGCTTGTGAAAATATTGTGGACCACCAAGGAAAAAAAGCAAAAGATCATCAAACACATTGACCCAGAGGTTTAACACAAGGCACAAATGACCAGGATCAAATTGTCCTTCTTCAGAGACATTATTCTCTCTAGAGAAGACTCTGATGCTGAGAAATGTAGAAGGAAGGATTAATAGATTAAAAGAATTGGAAGGGACCTTGTAGGTCACCTAGTCCAACACCTGCCCAAGCAGGAGACCCTACACCATTTTCTGACTGATGGCAGTCCAGTCTCTTCTTGAAGCTTCCAGTAATGAAGCTCCTACAACTTCGGAAGACAACTTTTGTTCCATTGGTTGATTGTTCTCACTGTCAGAAAATTCCTCCTTATTTCTAGGTTGAATCTCTCCTTCTTCAGTTCCCTTGTCTGGCCTTCCGGTGCTTTAGAGAATATTCCTTGTCTGGCCTTCCGGTGCTTTAGAGAATAGCTTGAGCCCCTCCTCTCTGTGGCAGCCCCTCAATTATTGGAAGACTGCTCTCCTGTCTCCCCTGGTCCTTCTCTTCCCTAGACTAGCCAGGCCCAGTTCCTATAACAGTTCATCGTATGTTTGAGCCTCCAGTCCCTTAATCATCCCGGTTGTTCTTCTCTGCACTCTTTCTAGGATCTCAACCTCTTTTTTATTAGTATGGTGGCTAAAACTGGGTGCAGTATTCTAGGTGTATTCTAGGACAAGACAAGAAGGACCAGCAGCAAGATTGGTGGACTCAAGAAGGACCAGGTAAATGACAGATCATGATGGAGAAAACCTATCTACAGCATGTGGAGCTAGGACTTAAAAACAACTTGATAGCATGTCATATTTGATTATACCTTTATCACATTTTTCTACTGTTTGTTTCTTCCTTATTTTCCCTTTTTCTTCTTTTTTACTATGTTTTCATTGCTTTTTAATGAAATAAGAGCAAAAAAAAAAATCCCCACATAAGCTGCTTGGGCTGAATGAGGTGACTAAACTTTCCGGACTTCTTTTTCAGCAACCAGATATCACCACCAGCAGCTTCCAATTTCTTTCTGAATCTTCTTGAAGGTGATGGTTTCTCCTGCCTCCATGGCCCTCCTTGCCCTGGGACCAGAATACCTCAAAGGTTCTTTCCTTGCATTTGTGTTGTGAGTATGGAGCCAGTGATCCAGAGAGGTGAAGGCCAGATGCCTTTCAGCCTCTGTTTGAAGCTTCTGGTGACAAGGTCACCACTTCATGTGGCTGTTCCCAGTAATAGCTCCTGCTGTCATGATCGTCCTCCTGATTTCTAGCCTCAACCTCCTTCCTTGCAGCTTGAATTTCTTGGAGCTGGTCTCTGGGGCAACCGAAAATAAGTCCTCTTCTTCTCTGTGACAACTTAGGTATTTGAAGATCAGTATCATACTTTCTTTCAGTTAACAGATTAATAGAGTTGGAAGGGACCTTGTAGGTCATCTAGTCCAAACCGCATCCCATCCAAGCAGGAGACCCTACATCATTTATGACAGATGGCAGTCAAATCTCTTCTTGAAAGCTTCCAGGGATGAAGCTCCTACAATTTCTGAAGGCAACTTCTGTTCCAGAAAATGTCTCCTTATGTCCAGGTTGAATCTCTCCTGGATCAGTTTCCATCCATTGTTCCTTGTCTGGTCTTCAGGTGCTTTGGAAAACAGCTTGACCCCTTCCTCTGTGTGATAGTTGTCTTTTCTAAACTTGGCCAAATCCTTTACATTTCTCACAGAACTTGGTTTTTCAGTAGCCCTTCTCTGGATTTTCCAATCTGACTTTGTCGTTTTTATACTTTAAGGTGGACCTCAAAATTGGGCATAATTCTCCAAACCGGATCTGGCTAGACAGAGTGCAATTATTTACTTATTTCCCATGATCTGAATTCTCCGTTCCTATCAGTGCCAAGGCAGTTGTGGGCTTGGCATCACATATAGTTCTGGAAGGAATCTGGGACCATTTTATCAGACCACAGAAACTTTTGTCAGTTGTAGCTCCCCTCCTCAGCTGCACAAAGCGCCTTGACTGAGGTGGGTCGATTAAATCGGGATGAGGAGGAGGGCAGGGAAGGAGGCAATTAAGCAGATGCCTATTACAGTGAGACAGATTTGAAGCACTTTAGAATTGTTGGAAGAAATATCCAGGTCCAGGTCAAGCCGGGAGAAAGGTACTGAGACAAAATGGAGGCTGGAGGCTGTTTGGAAAGAGGGTCCATTTATTGATGAAGCAGAACCACCATGGAGTTGAGAGAGTAGGGGTATTTATACCTCTCTTGGGCTACTTGAAATTCCTGTTCCTGTGCAAGAACATATATTCTATTGGCTGTTGTAGGGGTTATGTAGGGGTCATGTTTGTCTGAGCTAAGTTTGGTTGAAGTTTGGACTGCTGGTGCAAGATAGGGGTGTTGGTCAATTCCTATTGTGGCTGAGGGCTAATCCTACCTTTATACCTAATTCTGCTATTGTTCAAAATATCCTGCCTTGAATGGTTTACCAAACCTAACCTAAAAGCTGTCCTAACTCAGTATCTGCTTGGGGGCAGGGAGCTGGGGGCTCTGAGTTCTGTCTCCCTTAAGATTTTTATTTCTCTTTTAGGGGAAATATTTTATCCTGCCTTTTTAAAAATATTCCTCAAAATATTTCATTCTTCTAGGAGAGGGGCGGGTGCTAACTTTCTACAGAATCATAGTGGGGGGGAGGGACTTTGAAGGTCTTCTAGTCCAACCCTCTGCCCAAGGCAGAAGATCTTACTACTTCCCAGACAAATGACTGCCTAATCTTTTCTTGAAAACCTCCAGGGATGGAGCACCACTCTGAGAGACAAGCCCTTCCACTTATTAATTGTCCTCAATGATAGGAAATGTCTCCTTTGTTTCCATTTGGATCTGCCTTCCTACCTGAACCATGCACAACTGAATCCTTTGGACAGTGCAGCCCAATGGCAGGAGGACACTGGATGACAACAAGCTTTTGCCCACAAGGAATAGCTACAGAACACGCTTTTGTGGGACTTTGAAGGAGAAAGTCTGGCGTCAAAGGTCTGGCTTCTTTGCAAAGGCTGGGGGCGGGGTCCACATTCCAGTGGTGGGTTTCAAATTTTTTTATTACCGGTTCTGTGGGTGTGGCTTGGTGGGCGTGGCTTGGTGGGCATGGCAGGGGAAGGATACTGCAAAATCCCCATTTCCTCCCAATCAGCTGGGGCTCGGGAGGCAAAGAATAGATGTGGGTGGGACCAGTCAGAGGTGGTATTTACCGGTTCTCTGAAGTACTCAAAATTTCCGGTACCGGTTCTCCAGAACTGGTCAGAACCTGTTGAAACCCACCTCTGGTTCATTCCCAAGGAAGGGAAGGAGCTGGCGGCCTCTGCTCTAACTGCTTGCCCACTTATAGTGGGTTGCATGGCTGGCCTTCCTGTTGCATCAGCTGAGCCAAACCCCAAGTAAAACCATCTGGCAGAATCTAGAAGGGCATCAGAGCTGAGATTGGAGGGCAGGCATCACTTGCCCATCTACAGGGCAGAGTCACTCCCCAATAGTGCCACCAACCACTACAAAACAGCTGTAAAAATGGCCTGTAGCCCAAACTCAGACACCACAGAAGGGCTCTGTTTGCTTTTCATACAGGGAGTGTAAAAGGTAATCAGAAGTCCCTCCTTTTTTTATTTTAGAGATTCGTTTCTTATTCCATTATGTTGCACTCTCTTATTTTCATGTTATTCCAATTATTTGTAATGGAGAAGGCACTTACCAAATGATGGGTATTTAGAATTCTGCTGCCTCAGCCACTGTGCCTGCTAAACCTCAAATTGCAAGCTATGCAGAAGGAGAAGAAAGCTGTTTTCTTGCTAGCTGCTTATGTCACATGGCCCTCCAACAGTTTTCGGATGGAGGGCCTCTATATAATCCCAGGAAGGTCCTTCCCTGGCAGCCACTTCCTTCTGCCATATCCCCATGAAGGGCTGCTTCCCCTCTCCCAGATGGCCTTGTGAAGTTAGAATAGAGTTGAAAGGGACCTTGGAGGTCTTCTAGTCCAACCCACTCCCCAAGGCAGGTTTCTTATACCATCCTGGACAAATGACTGTTCAGTCTCTTCTTAAAAACTTGCAGTGTTGGAGCATCCACAACTTATTTCTTTATTTCTTTTATTAGTTTGTCAAACATGTACATCAGGGTGGGGTTCCACTTACTTTTACTACCGCAATGGGAGTGCGCATGCACAGAAGCTTCTGCACATGCGCAGATCATTAGTGATGATGTCGGGGCGAGTGGGTGGAGCCTCCCACTGCCATTACTAGCGGTTCGCAAGAACCGGACCGAACCGGGAGCAACCCACCACTGATGTTCAAGGCAGTAGGTATAAATATGGACATGGACATGAATGAAGGAAATGAATGCAAATAAATGGGGACAGTAGGACAGCGACAGTGGGCATGCTGGTGCGCTTATGCATGCTCCCTTTATGGACCGCTTAGGAATGGGCTGAGGTCCACAGTAGACAGTTTAAGGTTGAAGCTGTGAGGGTTTGAGGATGTAACATCGGAATCGGGTAGAGCTTTCCAGGCGTTGTCCACTCTGTTGCTGAAGTCTGTAAGTTTTGGCGGGAGTTTTAGGCGGGAAATATCTCGTCTCTGATTGGATGCAGCCTCAGGCTGAAGTGTATATAAGGAGAGGTTTTTCTCCAGAGTTTTGGCTGGGTCACCCGTTATTAAAGAGCTGTTGTCACTAACCTGGTCTCCTGCCTCGTCAATACCCAAACTTAACATTGGCGACGAAGGTGGGATCTTGAGGCAGAGTACCAGAACAGAGCTGAACTCACTACGAGAATCAAACCCAGCAAGGTGATGGCGAATGCAGCGATGACCGGCTACGCGCCACCTGCTCCGTTTGACCCGGCCCAGGAGAAATGGGGAATCTATATGACCCGTTTCGAAAGTTTCCTGGAGGCAAACGAGCTAGGAGTCGCCGACAACATAACGGGCTTACTTCCTAAGCCACTGTGGGTCCGCAGTCATCGCCGTCAGAGAAGCCCTGGGGAGCCAACACCGCTACAATCCGATCGGCAGACCCTTCAGACCCTCCTAAAGAATCACTGACACCAGCCCCGTCCAAATACGCTCGACGGCACGAGTTTGGGGAGCGAGGCAACAAGAAAGTAGTCTATCAGCGACTACATGGCAGCCCTGAGACAAGCCTTCCAAGCATTGCGGTACCGCGATCTGGACGAAGAGCTGCTGGAACAACTTATACGGGGGTCAGAGACATCCGTTGAGGAGACGGTTGCTAGCCAAGAGCAACCTGACATTGGCAAACGCCTGGACGGGAGAGCCCATGAGATGTCCAACCATGCAGCAGACACCTTACAAAAGCGACTCACGCCGATGGCGGGCGCAAAGCCGAGCACAGTCCACCACGAAGAAACCTATCGTGAGTCAACCAGCGAAGAGGAGGAAGAAGTCCACTACACCGGAAAATCGACAAGGGAAGACCCGGAGGAATGCGGAAGTTGCGGGGGGCGACATCAGCGCCAAAGATGTAAGTTCAGGGACGCCATTTGCCGGCGGTGTGAAAGGAAGGGGCACCTGGCTCAAGTCTGCCGAGCACCCCAACCTTCCCGCCGAAAATTCAAATCGGCCAATCAGAGCGGCTCTGAGTCAGAGATGCAAACCCCACATTCCCGCCGAAATTTCAAACCAGCCAATCAGAGCGCGAGATCGGCAAGGCGACCCGCGATTGGCCAGGAAAGAAAGAGCGCGAAGTCAAACCGAATGACTGTTACCATAGACCACGCAGCTACCCGCATCGAAGAAAAGATCTTCACAAACCCGACAATTGAAGGCGTACCGTGCCGACTGGAAGTAGACACAGGATCAGCTATCACAATCATGTCCTGGGACACTTTTGTGAAAGCCTTGCCGACATCGCAAAGCGCAAGCTACAGAAACAACGGCCCGGTGCAGGATTACCAGGGCAACCGCATCCCTGTTCGAGGGACAACGACCGTCCGAGGTCGGGCACGGGACATACGAAAAGACCCTGCCCATCACGTTAGTCGAGGGAACCTTGCCAAGCTTGCTGGGGCTAGACTGGTTCGGGCGTTGGGAATGGGGTGACTGGCGTCCACCGAGCGGATGCAACCTGCAAACGCCCTAATGGAGGAATTCGCAGACGTATTCGAGGACCGTTTAGGCAAGTACAAGGGGACCCCTATCTCCTTCAATTTAGACCCCCTAATAGCTCCCATTAGGTTAAAGGCAAGGAGGGTTCCTTTGCACTCAAACCTAAAATCGACAAAGAGTTAGATAGATTAGTCAGCCAGGGGATACTAGTGCCAGTTGACCATGCCAAATGGGAGACGCCAATCGTCACCCCTATAAAACCAGACGGGTCCATAAGAATTTGCGCTGATTACAAGGCTACCTTGAACAAAGCAAAAGAGCGCCTACCCAGTTCCAGTAGTGCAACACTTATTGCACTCACTAGGCACGGACAAGTTTTCGCCAAATTAGACTTGGCACAAGCGCACAACAGCTACCCGTAGATGCCAGCACAGCTGAAGCCCAGACCATTGTAACGCACCGGGTGCCTTTAAGTGCACCCGTTACAGTTCGGGTGAGTGGCCCCGGGCTATTCCAAAATTTGATGGAGCGACTCCTACAAGGGTTACCGGAGTCGACCCTATTTCGATGATGTGTTGGTATCAGGGAAGATTTAAGAGAACTGGGAAGCTTAAGGAAAGTTTTGGCCATTTTAGGTCGGCAGGATTAAAGCAAAAAATGCCAGATAGGGGTCGAATCTGTTGAATTTTGGGCTATAGAATAGACAAAAAGGGATTCACCCCACTGAGAGCAAAGTCAAGGCGATAAAGAGAGCCCCAGCACCCAAAAACAAGACAGAACTCCAGGCTTTCCTGGGTCTGGTAAACTTTTACGCTGTTTTTAAAAGACAAGGCAACTGCTGAACCGCTGCATAAATTGCTTGGAAAACACTGTTTGGTCGTGGGGAAGTCAGAGAATAGGGCATTTGAGGCAGTAAAAGTTTGCTATCAAGCGATAGCCTGTTAATACAATACAACAACAGACTGCCGTTAGTATTGGTCTGTGATGCATCCCCTATGGAGTAGGAGCTGTACTTAGCCACAGACTCCCAAACGGCACTGAAGCCCCTATAGCTCTATTCACGACGATGTCCCCGGCTGAGAGGAATTACAGCCAGCTAGATAGGAGGCTTTAATAGTGTCAGGGTGAAAAATTTCACGAATACGCTTTTGGGAGAGATTTGAAATTGTCACTGATCACAGACCGCTATTGGGGTTACTGGCGACCGCCCAACGCCAGTAGCACTCTCACCTAGACTGACCAGATGGACTATTTTTTGGCCGCATACTTACAAGCTGCAGCATCGGCCTGAAAGGAGCTGGGGCATGCGGACGATTGAGCAGATGCCCATTGCCAGGGAAATCGAGGACCCCACCCCGGCACACCTGCTTCTACTAATTGACTCTTGACTCTGGGGCCAGTCACATCGCAGGAAGTGGCTCGGCCTCCTACCGGGACGTTGTTTTAAGGACTGTAATCAGTTGGGTTCAAGGGATGCCCGCTGCGCACGCTTTCAAGGAATTTGTAAAGAAAAAAGGGAATTGTCTGTGCAAGGGGTGCCTGCTCTGGGGGATAGGGTGGTAGTTCCAGAGAAGCTGAGGAAAGTTCTGGAACTCCTGCATGAGGGTCACCCAGGAATTGTGAGGATGAAGGGTTTGGCTAGGAGCTATGTCTGGTGGCCCCTAATGGACAGGGAAATCAGTGACAGGGTTGGCCGATGCCAAGTATGTCAGGAATCCAGACCACTACCACCCACGGCCCCAGTTTTGGAGTGGAGAAACCCCAAGGCCCTTGGTCCCGCATACACATTGATTTTGCCGCCCTTCCACGGCCAAACATTTCTAATTGTGGTGGATGCATTCTCCAAATGGCTGGAGATCATCCTAATGAAATCCACAACCCTGGAGCTGTCATCTCAGCACTAAAACACCTTTTCGCCACGCACGGGCTACCGGACACCCTCGTGTCCGATAACGCCCACAGTTCACCGCAGCATTATTTGAAGGGTACCTGGCTGAAGAGGGCATCCGACATGCCTCTCAGCGCGCTCCACCCCGCGCCGAACGGCCTTGCTGAACGCTTTGTCCGGAGTGCGAAGAAGCGCTATCACGAAGCGGCCCGGCATTGGCAGGCACAATCGACGATTCTAACCGTCAACACAGGACCCCTGTGTGGCCACCGCCGCAGCCCAGCCGAGCTATTAATGGGCGGAAGCTACGGTGCCCGCTAGACCGGCTACACCAACTCACGACAGGACGGGTTCAAAACAAAACCAGATAGAATCCGAGAGTTAAACATAGGAGACTCGTGTGGGCACATAATTACAGCGACGGCCCAAACTGGAAGAGGGGATAGTCATAGACAAACGGGCCCCAAATCTTATCTAGTGGAACTAGACGATGGCAGAGTCTGGGCGCCACATAGATCAATTAAGAAACAGATTGAGCGATAAGGCAGAATTAGGCGAGACCAGCCCTGACTATGATTTAATTAACCCCACAGCTGACTGGAGCGAGAACAAACAGAAAGCGTAAGCAAAGAACCAAACAGAGACTTATCTGAGTCAGGCGAGGTCCAGCGACACCCTCCGGTCCCTCTAGAGGACAGCAGGTCCGAGCGGGCGAATAATCCAGGGCCGGATGGCCGGGAGGAGGAGCTCAGAGGAACGAAAAGTCCCTCCGCAAGCTCGACTCAACTCCAGTGAACTGCGAGGTCCGGGAGAGTCAGGAGACGCCCACGACCTGCAGGACTACGAGAGAAGTAATATGCAAATATTGGCAAAGTGCCTTCTGGGAGGGAAGGAGTGTAATGTATTACT